>NC_054494.1:26015378-26646378 GCF_017639515.1 Carcharodon carcharias | reverse complement strand
CAGTGGTGATAAGGTGACAGGAGCCTGCTAACGCATGCACCCCTCCTCCCCGCCTGCTCCCTGGGGCTCTGTCAAACTCCCGGCCAGAGTTAATGTTAACATTGATGACCACTCATCAAAAGTGGAAGATGTTAGAGCTTTAAGAATAAAGGGGATGGTCAGTGATAAAGGGAGAATCAGTTCCCCATCCTCCACCCGATCACATAGCTCTCCGATAGTTCCCTTCTCCACCTCCTTTCTCCTGGCTCCACACTAGCTTGAAAACTGTTTGACCTCTGACCTCTTCCAGTTCCGATTCGAGGACACTGACCTAGAGCCCTAACCTGTCTCTCTCAGTCCACCGATGCCGCCTGACCTGCTGAATAATTCCAGAACTTTCTGTTTTTACACTAAATGGTGGCTCGGTGGGCGGGTGGACATGTGCCCAACCCGCTCGAGGGTGTAAATGATGAGCGATGCCCCTGGCTGGGCGTGCCGATGCCAGTGTACAGTTCCCTGGTAGCTCGGTTGGAGTATGTGTGCCGGAGTCGGCAGTGTGGCCGCTGACAATTAAAAGGCCTGTTAAGGCCATTAAATAATCAATTAAGCTCAATTTTTCACTGCCCTTTCCAACCTAACGCTTGTCGGGCAGGCGAAAAGGCCAAGAGGCCTTTACAGTTTTTTGGAAACCTCATCCACGGGCAGGATGAGATTTCCGAAAGCCAATTAAAAACAACCCCAGAAGTTTCACTGTTGAATTAACAACATGTCCCTGTTCACGTGACAGAGTCAGAGTCACATGAGGGGGACATGTTTTATCACATTTTTATTTTCTTTTTCTCATACATCTCTTCATACATCTCTTCATCTCCCCGAGGCAGCTCCGTGCCTCAGGGAGATTTGGCAGCGCTCACTCCCACTCGGCCGGCGCGCGCTACCCCCCCCTCCCACTTGGCCAGCGCTCACTCCTCCCCCCCACCCCCCCGTACAGACAGAGCTCGGCGCTGCTGCTCACGTTTCACGCTGGGCGGGTCTTAATTGGCCCACAAGTGTGAAATCGCGGTGCGGTGCCGATCGCGGGCAGGGGTCAGCTCCCCACCCACCCCCTGCCCCACATGGGTTTGCCCATATTTACTTTCCCTCGCCCTCTGTAATGACAACTTGCAGAAGGGGGCGACCTGATCGAGGTGTACAAGATTATGAGGGGCATGGACAGGGTGGATAGGGAGCAGCTGTTCCCCTTAGTTGAAGGGTCAGTCACTAGGAGACATAAGTTCAAGGCAAGGGGCAGGAGGTTTAGGGGGGATGTGAGGAAAAACATTTTTACCCAGAGGGTGGTGACGGTCTGGAATGCGCTGCCTGGGAGGGTGGTGGAGGCGGGTTGCTTCACATCCTTTAAAAAGTACCTGGATGAGCACTTGGCACATCATAACATTCAAGGCTATGGGCCAAGTGCTGGTCAATGGGATTAGGTAGGTAGGTCAGGTGTTTCTCACATGTCGGTGCAGACTCGATGGGCCGAAGGGCATCTTCTGCACTGTGTGATTCTGTGATTCTAAGAAATCTTCCTCCAAATCTTTAGCTGTCCCTTCAGTCTGTACTGCTTCCTCTGCAAATACACCAATCTTGTGTTGATTCTCAAAGCATGTAAAATTGACAGGGGTCCAAGCCTTGACTCCCACCTCCCCCCCTGCAGAACTCCACTCAACGCCTTGCCCCTGCCCTTCAATCCACCTCATGCTTGTTTCCTATTCTTCAGCCAAATTCATTTCCAGTCCGGTAAGTTGAATTCCCATGGCTTTCAGTTTAATTGGAAGTCTTTCATGCAGAACCTGGTCAAAAGCCATTTCGGGTCTGCAGAGTTTGCTGGCTTTATATTTCAGAGCACTGCAGGTTGCAGGAATGGTGTCTGTCTGCAGTCAATGGCGCTCACCTACTGTAAATGCCACTCAACTCTACTAAGTTGCGTAACAATGTCACATCTGTCGGCCCCTCATTTAATATTTCTTATTCTCCTCCTCAGTTAAACGCTTTCAGGTCCTTCGGTACAGAGGTTTCCGGCTTCTAAACTAAAAAATATTGTAGCTTGTAAAAAAATACGGAGTGAGCATCAGAGATATGTCGTGGTTTCTCAAGTCTGTCTTGATGTTGGCAACTGTGCTGTGCTTTGGCACAAAGATTATGTGCTATAACCTCCGAGATTCTCAGTGTCAGATTTGTGGGGCACCCCAAGGAGGCACTGGGGAAGCCCCATTGGAGGTACCCAGGTAAGGATTTGCACAGCAATTGCCCAGAAGTGCGCACTTCCTCTGGACTATTGCCCTGCACTGGGAACCATTTGAAAATGTGATTTAAATCGCAAACTTTGGATGGTTTGGACTATGTACACAAATAGTTACCCAGAAAAAGTTGGAAGAATTAAAAACCTCTTCTAACTTCTGGATACCTATTGTAAAGACCCAGACCAACACCCCAACAGGACTCTCCGCACGCCCTGATTCACCCTCAACCCCTGACTAACCCACCCCCCACCATGGTATTCTCCACCCCCGACCCCCCATGGGAATTCCAACCCCCGTGGGCCCACAGGCCCCCCCATCCCAGTCTGACCCTGCCCCCCCATACCCTACATCTCAACCCACCCCATCGCCGGTCTGACCCCTTCAATTGATCCCAGCATCTTCCCCTGAGGTCCAACCCATCTCCCAACCCCCACCCCTCCCAAGGTCCGACCCATCTCCCAACCCCCACCCCTCCCAAGGTCTGACCCATCTCCCAACCTCAATCCCCAAATCCCACCCATCCCAAGGTCCAACCGAACCCCCAACCCCAATCCCCAAACCCCACCCCTCCCAAGGTCCAACCCAACTCCCAACCCCAATCCCCAAACCCACCCCCCTCCCAAGGTCCAACCCATTCCTCAACCCCACCCACTCCAAGGTCCAACCCCTCTACCCAAACCCCCACCTGAAGGCCCAACTGCCCTGGCCTCTGATCCCCCCCCTCGACCTCCAACACCCCCCACCCTTCCCCGGAGACCTGGGTAGTGACTTCACCATTTCCCAGAGTAACTATTTGGCTGTTCCACATTGTTACCGTAGGAACAGTGGTCTTTTATTTATTGATAAGAAGGACTTCACCGGTGGTGTGTTACAACCACAGGGTGCTATCTGCCAGCTCGAAAATGCTCAGCCCAGCTTCGATTTAACGCTCCAAGCATGAATTAATGGTGAAATATTTAACAGGGAGCTAGGCAATTGGGAGTAATTGCATTGCTCTTTTGGGAAAAAAAGTATTTACACAGTGATTTTTGTGGTCTCAGTCCCAAAGCACTTAACAGCTGATGAAGCAATTTGGAAGTATAGTCACTGTTACAATGCAGCCAGTTTGCACACCACAAGCTCCCACAAACAGCAATGTGATAATTGTTGTGTTATGGGTTTGTTTGATATCTCAATGATAAGATCTTGAGACTTGTATATTTAAACATGAGCCTTTTATTGTTAATCTTTAACTATTTGCATATCCCAGTTAATGTCATGCATGGTGCTGCTTTCTCTATGCAGGCTGCTTCTAGAGTGTTCTTTCTAGGCTGTTCTCTCAGTCTATTACCATGTGACTCTATAGATCATACCATGGGCGGTGCTATTCTCCTGTCCCACATTAACCCTTGCTCTGCCGAGAACCTTTACATTACAGTGGCCTGCAGGCACATACAACATCATACTACGTCCCCTTTTCTTCTCAAAAGAAAGTTTTCCTCCCTTCCAATTGAGTACAGCAATGCAACATTTACTTGCTATCGCTTCTCCCACACCTCAAGTCTCTGACTTTGTAAATTCAGATGGTCTTGAGGCTTGACAGTTCTTTGACATCTCGCTGTGTCACGTTCGGAGGAATATGTTTCTGGCACTTGATTACCTCCCTTTGATTCGCTTTTTGCATTCCTTTGAGTTGCATTTCTCTTTATTAACAACCTATCCACTTTTCTCAGACACTGTGGGTTTGTCGCGTACCTTCTGAAGGGAATTCTCTTTTTCTGTGGTGGTGGCCATTTTCTTGCTGGACTTAAACGTTTCACAAATGGAACCTTCATTTCCATTTCTTTCACACCTTCAGCCAAACAGTTGTTTGCTGTTTGGTTTTCAAATCATTATGAATCTTTTCATTCAGCTCACAACCACACTGAGAGTTCAGTTGTCTTTTTCTTTGCCTGTAGCTTGGGAGGTTCAACAGCTTTTCCTGTCAATGCCTCCTCATTTTCATCCAGTTGCTTCTTCAGCTCTTCGGTCTGTTTCTTGTAGCTTTTGGCTTTCTCCTGGACTATAGAACATTGCTGAGTTTTCTCTGACAACTGGTTCTTTAGTTTGTTCAGAATGACATTAAATTCATTTTGCTGCTTTTAATAACTTTCCAGAAGAATAAACTTTGTCCTGAGGAAACCTTGCTGAGTGTAAAGAACCTTCAACAGATTTGCCTTTTCTTTGTCAAGCTTGCTTGCTTCATTTTGAGTTTTCCAGTAACTCAATAGAATCTCCTCAAGTTTCTTCCACTGTTCATCTATTCTGTTGATTAAGACAGTATTCATTTCTTCACATTGCTGAATGGTTTCACATTGCTTTTGCATTTGATCTTGAAGGACAATCAACTGGTCTTTCAACTGTGTATTTCCTTATTGGCCTCTTGCCAAATCACTCTGGGCTTTAGAGCATCATTTTGTTGCTACTGATAGTTCCAATGCAGCTGTCTCTGAAATAATATTCAATGCCCTTTTCAGCTTTTGCTTTTCCATTGCTACATATTGATTTTTCAATGAGTCTTTGAGGGTTGTAACTTTATGCCTTTTTGTGTGATGTTTTGCTTGGCAGTATATTTGGTTGAGTTTTCCAAACTCCTGCTTTGATTTGTCAACTGTGGAATTGGGAGTCTCCTAGTACCTTTGTGTCATCTCTGAAATTTGTTTGTTCAGATTTTGAACAGCTTGGTTCATTGAAGACTTCAGTTTATTGTGCTTTTTCAAAGGTATATACTCAGCTTGAATCTTGCACTTCAAACCTACCAGTTCAACTCTGATGCAAACATTTTCCCATAGAACAGCTTCATTTTCAAAAAGCTCTATTTTTAAGCTGCTTCTCAGCCATTTCATTTTTCTGCACTGAACACTTCGGCTCATGCATTTCATTGTATTGACATGGTCAGCAACCATCTTGTGGTTTATTTGAATATTGTCTCTTTCACTCTGGGGTCTTCTGTCCCCCTTTCACTGGGCTCTTTTGTTGCCCTCTCTCTGGGGTATTCTTGTTGTCCCCTCTCTGGTTTTGTTGCCCTTGGTGCTTTATTGGAGATGTGCTAGAATTTCTTTGAGGATCTGTGCTGTCTACAACTCGGAGTTTAAAATATCAAAGCCTTTTAATATCTCACTAAATGTTCTCAAGTATTGATCTATACATTGACTGTGGACTACTTCACCAGAAAACAAAGCAAACAGGAATAAAAACTTATTGACTTGTACTTCTGATTTCTTATTTAATCCTGTAATTCTCCTGTAAATTAATAATTGTCTGCTCCAAGGCTTCCACTGTTGTGTCTGGTTTAGCTGTTTCCTTATCCAAAATGCATCTGGCCCTTTGAATTTTTCTCTCCGTGGCTGTTTTTCTTTTGTAGCAGTTACAGCTTTAAATATCATTGCCCCTTTAAAGCTAACTGTGCAGTAACTGCTTTTCTCACTCAGGCTGCCTGCAGCTGTTAATTGTCCTGCACTTTTTCAGGATCGACAGGCTTCTTGTGATTGTGGCTGGTTTTTTAAAAACTTTTTAAAGAAAATGGTGCAGCAGTTTCTGCTTCTTTTTCTTTTTCTTTAACTCTTCAGGAACTTTTAAAACAGCAGCAACTCGTTCCTCTGTACAAGAAGCCAGGGGGAACCTAACTGAAAAGGGATCCCTTTCTCTTAAACTCTACAAGCTTTTTCCTTTTTTATTGCTATGTTCTGCTGGTTTTTCTCTTTTGACTCTGCCAGCTGATTTTTATTTAACTTATTTCTTTTACCTTCAGAGTGGCATGTCCACCACTGTCATAATCTCCTGAGCTGCTGGGATTGTGGTGTACTCTACAATGTAAGTACAGCTTCTATTTTGTAATTTTTGCTCACCATGTTGTGAACTGACCAGTCTTCTTTTTGAAGAATTGCTGCTGTGTAAACGTTGATGTACAGTTACTGATATTTGTGATGGAATGAAACATTTCCAAATCCTTCCCACTTGCTTCTATCATTCCTCACTGTCTTCAGATCAGCTAAGAGAAGGGTGTGTTTGATTATGTGCATCACTCATGCAGGTTTGTATTTTTGCTCACCATATTGTGCACTGACCAGCATTCCTCATACTGCATCACCCAGGGTCTTGCAACTTTTTGTGTTTTTGCTCACCAATCATTTTTGTCTTTTTTACTCTGTGTCTCTCAGGGGCTTTGCAATGGACTTCCACTCACTCTGGTAGATTCTTCAACTTCAAAGTCTGTAATGAAGCTTGTTCAAGAGCTTCTTCAATTTTTCTTCTTAGGTGCATGTTGCTCTGGTCAGGCTTCAGTGTTTTTCATATCTTGGGATTCTCTCCTGGGTTTATCATTTAAATGCCACCTTTCATATCACCACTGGTCACAATGTTGTGTACCATCACTGATTACCATGTTGGGTTATGGGTTCGTTTGATGTCTCAATGTTGAGATCTTGAGACTTGTATGTTTAAACATGAACCGTTTATTGATAATCTTTAACTATGTACAGATCCCAGTTAATGTCATGTATGGTGCTGCTAACTCCATGTAGGCTTCTTCTAGAGTGTTCTTTCTAGACTGTTCTCTCAGCCTATTACCATGTTACTCTGTACATCATACCATGTGTGGTGCTATTTTTCAGTCCTATGTTAACCCTTGCTCTGCCATGAACCTTTACATGACAATGGCATGCAGGCACACACAAAAACAATGACTAGATAATTTGTTTTAGTGATTTCAAGTGAGGGATAAATATTGTCTGGGACATTGGGGGAACTCTCCTATTCAATAAGATCCCATGACACTATTTAGAAGAGGAGCACCTGGTCATTATTACATTGTTATTTGCGGGAACTTGCTGTGCGCAAATTGGCCACCAGATTTTCAAAATACACCATTGGCTGCAAAGCACTTTGAGTCATCTGGTGGTCATGAAAAATGCTATATAAATGCAAGTCCTTCTTTTTGCTTTATTTTTCAGACCCCTGATATTAGGCATCAGACTCATGGGTCTTTACTCCCTCCAGAATTGGAATATCTCTCGATTTTTGGCTACTAGAACTGACTGCTGAAGTTAAGGCGCAGTCTGAACATTTTGAGTTCTTGACTGATCAGTTACAGAGCCGGACGTACCATTACTTGTTTGGTATTTACAGTAGGATGCTGAGTTGATTATTTCAACCCGCTTGTCCTCACCTTGCTGTTACACCTGATGGTTGTGAAAACACGGCAACCCCATGGAGAGAATTTTTGTGTCACCGCACTCTGAAAAATGGAGACCACAATTATGTGACCGATGAAGTGTTGATAGAATACTGAGGCGCCATTCATTTCAATTTTCATCCTTGCAGCAGAATCATCAACTTGAACTACGTAAATCAGGATCAACTGATACAGTTGGAACTCTGATGCCATGCTCCTCTGCCCACTTAACTCCTGCCAGTTCTCACTCCTGCCCACCAACCATGGACAGGCTGGTCAGGAGTCAGGTTTATCCAGCAACAATCAATGTGATCCTTCACTGAAGTTAAGGGAAAGGTTGAATGTAGCTTTAGGAGATATTTTGATAGCAGCCCTCTGGTGCATCTTAAAGGCATTCAAAATTAATATGGTTACTGCTGGAGATTCTACATCATGTTGTTTGCTGTTCTACAGTGCTGGTTCCTTTTATTCCTGATACTAATACTCCTGCCCTTACCATGCCTCTCGACACCCCCCGTGATTAGTTACGCCACCTGATCTCCTGCCTCTCGGCCAGTTGATGGGGAGCATGTTTTGCCCTGCTCACATTGTAATGAGGACCTGGGACTAAAGTTGATTAGGTCCCACACTGATTCCAACTGGGCGTGTTAGCTCAGCCCACCTGATTTACCTGCAACACATAGGTCATTCCCCTCTCTGCCGCACCATGAATTGTTCTGCCCCCTCCAACAACTCACTGCTTGTTGCTTGGAGATTTAAGCAGGGTTTCTTATATAACACGGACACTACAAATGGCATCTCCCCTTGGCACAGCACTGACACAGTCACTGTGAGCATTCTACTACATAGGGACAGCACTTCTTTAAAGAAATAAGATGTGAAACGATTTGCCTATTTTTGGGTGATGTGAAAGGTTCTGGGGAGGTAGCTCTCCCTGTGCTCTGGTCAACAATCTCTCCTCAACCAGAATCAACCCAAGAGAGATTAACCAGCACAAAGTGGGTTGCCAAGCCTGCTTGCGCTTCACAGTAAGTCAAGGTAGGTGAAGGGTTTTCCAGTTGGAACTGAGAGAAGTGATCAATTAAAGTCTTTCAAGTGCATTTTATCCAGAAGGCAAAGTCTCCTCAGCTTGGCTTTCTGTAACTTTTACTTTCCTCTGTGCATTGTTTAACCAAGACCAGGAATTATTGGCTTCAAAGAGATGGCTGCATGAGGTGGGAATCTGTGTCTGGCTGTCGTGCATGTGCAGTGAGTATAATGCCAGGGAAGCTCTTTCATGTTGAAGGCAATGTAGCCGTGTAGGTAGCCCCAGAGAGGACAGCAGCAGTCTCTGTTTCCCAACACCACACCTTCACTGCCCTCTGTACCGTGCCACTGTTTGGATATGTAACCAGGCAACAGGCTGAACAAACAGTGCACCTGGCAGTTATAAACAGGAAACTTCTGCACATGAAAAGTTAAAAAGCTTGACTCATTCACGCACAGGCAGACTTGGCCAAGCAGACAACTGGTGGTGACCCACAAAGCCTCTGCCTGGGAGCGAGCTGGCCTCATGAGCGTAACTCCAATTGAGGATCACCCTGACATTTGACCAAAGCTGAACTCGGCCACCCCTGATTTATCCTGGATTCGTGTCTGTCAGCACGCACTGATGCAAGGTCTGCCTGAGCAAGCTCAGCAAAGTTAATTCTTCACGGTTAGTTGTGTATGTGCTCTCCCTGGCTCACTCCCCGTGCTGTGACGGTGGCAGGTGGCAAGGCCGACCTTCAGCAACATGTGCTGCAGGGAGCTGGGAGCTGACAGACAGCGGGCAAGTGCCTGACCCGCTCAAGAGTAAAATGACTGTGTGGTGATGTCGAGTAAGCGTTCCGACATTATCACACACTTGCCCGATCATTCAGTTGGTGGGCACGCGCTGGAATCGGCAGTGCACCCTCTGACAATTAAAAGGCCTATTAGCAATGTCATTGAATCAAACTTTTTGCTGCCTATCCAACCTTTCGGTTGGCGGGCGGACGAAAAGGCCAAGCGTCCTTTGCATTTTTTGTGCCACCTCATCCACAGGCAGGAGGAGGTTTCGATCTGTCACTAAAAAATTTTTTTTTTTAAATTTCATCCTAGTTTGTAACATGACAGAGTCACACGAGCGGGGACATGTTTGTTACTATTTTAAAAATCTTTATTTTTTAATTTTCGAAACTCTTCACCTCCCTGAGGCGGTTCAGTGACACAGGGGAGCTTTTCCTGCGCCAACTTGTGCTTTTGCCCTCCCCGACACAGCCGGTTCTGAGCGCCGCTGTGCACGCCTCACCCTGGGCAGGCCTTAATCACTGTCCGGTCCCAATATTGGGTGGCGGACGGCTTCCCGAATGCCCACCCCGCCCCCCGCCCCCCCCCCCCCCCCCCCCCCCCCCCCCAGCCCCCAACCCCCCCAGGCCAAGCCCGCCCCGACCTTTCCCCCCTTCTCCCATCCCCCAATCACAACACAAAATTGTTCTGTAAAAGAACCTGAGCTACCCTCTGTCTGAAGGAAGGAAAAATATGGCCTTTTCCTTCCATTGTTCTCCTTTGCAGCCTCACAGTGAAGCCTGCACGTGCTAGTCTCGTGGGTGACATTTCTTTAGAGCATTGGAAGCACTCAAGGCCCGGAGCTAAAGACAGATATATATTTCAGCCATGCTTATAAATAGCAATCAGCTCTTAAATGAGCCGGTCATTCCACAAAACCTTCACTTTTGCATCCAAAGTGATTTAACTTTTTCGCAGTTGCCAGCTTCTTAAAGGGGGAACATCCTTAGGAAACTCCAGTCCTGTGTGGCAGAAAACCCACGATGATACCATTCCTTTAAGTGAGCTTTGTTACGGCTAAGTGAGGAGGGGGAATATATGACCCAACATCACCCACCCACCCCCCCGCCCCCCCCAACACCCATGATATCACCCCAAGTCTGACTGTAACAGGTTTTCTTCTCAATGACTGTGTTTAACCATTTTAATACTGATTGCAGAGAAATGGGTCTGGCAGGCTTTCTTGAGTTTAAAGATAAAAAGTGGTAAAAGTCCACCCTGGTAAAGATAGCAAAATATTTCAAAAGGTTATCCCACATGTCTCAACCTTTCGCAATGCACATACAAACCTGTACAAGAATGTAAAATTTACAAGTCAATCTGTCATCGGTTACTTGCTTAGCCAAATTAAAGTTCAATGCTAAAAGGTAAAAAAAATGACCATTCACTGTTTACGAGTCCTTTGCTGATCACTGTGACTGTGGCAGAAGTTATTCCAGGTTCCCTTTAGATTCCAAGAGTTGAGTTGAAGCCCATGTAACTGCAATTGATGAAGACAATTTCCTTTTAAAAACATAATCTGTCTCTTCCCGAAGTCGATGATTTTTGCACCTGAGGCTTCTGTCAATGGAAATTCACAATCTTTGTGCCGCATTTTTTAAACTGTAAGAGATAAGGCCTTGACTTGAGAGAAGACGGAGGGTATTACTGCCCCTATGACCCTGTCTTTAGCAGTTAGAGTTTTCAAAATAGTTGCTTCAGTCACATGACATCTCTCCCTCTCCCCATAATGATTTCAGAGGCGTTTGTTTATCTGATATCTAAACCAACAGTTGCTTTTGTTTCATGGCAGCAGATGACTAAACTCTGTAATGTTCCAACCATTAACCCCCTAAATGAATCGTTATTCATCTTGATCAGATAGGAAAACATCTTTCATTTACTTATTGTTCTAGCAGAATTTCTGACTCTGCTGAAGAGGTAGTCTTACAGAAATGCAATTGTTATATCCAGTATATTTCAGTAAATCTTATTGAAGTGGTTCTTGAAATCCTCAGGTGTGAAATTCCAGAGATGGGCATGTTGTGGTGTGTCTGAATTGTATTCTACATTGGAACTTTCCAGAAGCTGCTCAACTTGCAATACCAGATCTCAGGTGACTTGTGGCAGCCATCTTTGGTTGGTGACTTTTCTTGTTTTTAAAAAGTCCTTTTTAAATAGTTCAACATATGTTTGGTCAGCTGATGAAATTACAGGCTGATACTACTTATGCACAAGTCATATCAACATGATAGCTTTCAGCCACAGTTTTTAAAAAAGGAATAGAAAGCCCATGGGAAGCTGTAGCAAATTATTTACATAATGGTTTCATATGGAGGAGTGGGATTGCTGATAACCTGAGTTGGCAGTTATGTTTTCAGCATGGCAGTCCTCTGCTTGAACTATGGCAGTTAGAAGGGTTTAGGATATGTCAATGGGGTTGGGGGTCGCTAGGTGGGGGTCACTAGGTGAGGTTGGGGTGGCATAGTGCTAATGCCAAATGTCATCCTCGCCAATGAGGATGCAAAGGCCAACAGTGGTGTCACCTCATGTCAATGGTTACACCTTCTAAGCAAGATGTTCAAAACTCATGCAATATGGACACCAGGACATGAGCCTACACAGAACAGCACAGAGGCTGTGTATGGACCAGATAACAGCAGGGTATGGGCCTGCCAATGACAGGGCCAATGGTGCCAGATGCTGCTTCACTTCCACAGAATGAAGCAGTCACACCTAAGGAAAGTAATCCATTGTTAATGGTTCCGCATGTAGAGTCAGTGTGTGGCTGAGCAATGATGCACCCTAAGTTTAAATATTTTAGTGAAAAGCACATGAAACCCCACATGCAGTTCTCTTCCCAATGGAAATGACCCAGGCAGGAATTTTCCTGTGGGATTCCTGACCCCTGCAGTCAGTCAGGAGCAGTGTGTGGGAAACAGCACTCCCCTGTGATTTCCCCCTGATTGGCCCATTATTGGCAGGATGGTGGGCTCACCATCCAATTAAGGATGGTGGGTGGACTCTAGAACCTGAAGGGCCAATCAGAGGCCTGTCAGCTTGGAAGCAGCAGCCAGATGCTTTGGAAGGTAACTAACTGAGAGGGGGGTTCCAAATGGAGGTGGCCATTCTCCAAAGTTTTTCAAGTGTAAATAAAAAAAAGTGGCTTTTGCAGCCAGGGCCCTACTATGGTCTGTGTGTGTATGTGTGTTTTGGGGGGAGGGGTTGGGGGGGGTGTGGGTTGCGGGGTGCAGGGAGTCTTCTGCAGAGTGGCCTGTGGAAGTTGCTTAACCAGGCTGTCAGGGAGCGTCTCTAAACCTGCCTGGAGTACAGGCCTGCTCTTCTGGTGTTAGGAGGCTGCCTCCAGGCAGCTAAATCGTTCCCTGCCACCTATGGGAACCTGAAGGAAAACTGGAAAGTCCTAGTCCATCTCCTTTAACCGACCTTAAGCGAACCTTAACAAACCTGATCGCAAACCCACTGGGGTTGGGAACAGGACTGGAGAAATGTCACACTGGCCACATTCCCGCCCCACCCCCTCCTCCCCAATTTTGTTCTTCTTCTCGTTGAGTGTACAGAAGTCATGCAGAGGCCCAGGCTGACTGTGAGCAGGTAATACCTTCAAACAGCAACAACTACCACACCAGATCCCAAAGGAAAAGCCCACATGGGGGGTGGCAGACAAAATGGACAATGAGGGCGATGATCAAGAGGCTGCGAGGCGTGGTGAGAACCCCTTCCACACTGTCCAGATCACAGAACACAGAATCCCAACGGTGGAGAATTTCTCCAGATTGGGGAACCCGCTGAGTGTATTGATGTGACCATCAAGTTATCAAATTTACATCAAACCCGGCAGTTGTATCCCTGAGCCTTTACTAGTAGATGCTGCAGCCTCGGCTGTGCGCTCCTTAATGGCTTCCCCCAAAGCATATCTCGTAGCCCATGGTTGGTTTCCAGGACAAATCTCTTGCTGAATCAGTGGGTGTGAAAATACATAATTCCATGACATGGAATTATCCTGACAACAGGACAGCCTGAGACGATCTGGGCCCCAGTGATTTACCAGTTGATCCAACACCTCCACAAAGAAATTTAGGGGTTATTTTGACTTTGGCAGATAGAGTAAAACATCCAATAGCAACTGTGACCTGGTATAAATCTCTCCCAATTTACCTCTTCCTTCAGTATCTTGAAAAGAAAGAAACAGCTTTTTGTTCATTCACAGGGTGTGTACATCACTGGCATAGGCAGCACCTCGTGCCCATCTCTAATTGCCATTAACTGAGCACTTGCTTGGCCATTATCAAGAACAGTTCAAAGTCAACCACATTGGTGTGAGTCTGGAATCACATAAAGACCAGACCAGGAAAGGACAGCAGCTTTCCTTCCCTATAGAGCATGAGCAAAGCAGGTTATTATTTTTTTTAATGACATTCTAGTAGCTACATAGTCACAATTACTGACACTAGCTTTTTATTCTAAATGTATTTATTAACCAAATTTATGTCCCTCAGCTGCCATCTAGAAAGACAAGGGCAGCAGATCGATGGGAACACCACCACCTGCAAGTTCCTCTCCAAGCCACTCACCATCCTGACTTGGAAATATATCACCTTCCCTTCACTGACACTGTGTCAATATCCTGGAACTCCCTCCCTAACAGCACTGTGAGTGTACCTACACCACATGGACTGCAGCTGTTTAAGAGGCCAGCTCACCACCACATTCTCAAGGGCCATTACGGATGGGCAATAAATGCTGGCCCAGCCAGTGACATTCACATCCCATGAATGAATAAAAAATCTGAGATTTAAACTCATATCTCTTACATCATTAGGCTATGCTCTGGGTTATTAACCAGTATGCTACACTGGCTTGCTTTTATTGCAATTCAATAATTCCTGCTACAAACAACACATGGATGAACATCTAATGGGGATCAGACCAGGCTGAGCAATGATGGCTGCCATGGATGAATAGCTTTCCAGCTGACACCATCCAGGGACACCATTTTAAAAATTCATTCATGGGATGTGGGTGTCACTGGCTGGGCCAGCATTTATTGCCCATCCCTCATTGCCCTTGAGAAGGTGGTGGTGAGCTGCTTTCTTGAACCGCTGCAGTCCATGCGGTGTAGGTACATCCACAGTGCCATTAGGGAGGGAGTTCCAGGATTTTGACCCAGCGACAGTGAAGGAACGGCGATATATTTCCAAGTCAGGATGGTGAGTGACTTGGATGGGAACTTCCAGGTGGTGGTGTTCCCATGTGCCTGCTGCCCTTGTCCTTCTAGATGGTAATGGTTGTGGGTTTGGAAGGTGCTGTCAAAGGAGCCTTGGTGAATTTCTGCAGTGCATCTTGTAGATGGTACACTGCTGCTTCTGTGCATCGGTGATGGAGGGAGTGAATGTTTGTGGAAGGGGTGCCAATCAAGCCAACTGCTTTGTCCTGGATGGTGTCAAACTTCTGGAGTGCTGTTGGAGCTGCACTCATCCAGGCAAGTGGGGAGTACTCGATCACACTCCTGACTTGTGCCTTGTAGAAGGTGAACAGGCTTTGGGGAGTCAGGGGGTAAGTTGCTCCTCATTGAACGGTGGCCATTTAGACAAGTTATCGGTGCCTGTTAAATGACACTCCAGCAGGATTCAAGATCGTTATAAAGTGAGCAGAGAAAATTGTGGGGAAAAAAATAGCAATAACTGTGTTAAAGTGCGCCAAGTCATTCACAGAGTGGTGTTGACCTTTAATTTGTACCAGGTGCAATAGGGCAAAGCAAGAAAAGGCACGTTTCTGTTTTTTAAAAAAAACCATCTCATCTACTCATTCCAGAATTGACTGAATGCCTTTCCTTTGTGATTCATTTATTTTCTCTTCTTCTCCCTAAGACCCAGGTTTCTTAAGCAAAAACAAACTGCCCTTCATCAAAAATGCCCCTCAGGAGGACCTCACTGTTCTAGTGCTCCTAACGGAACTTGCTAGAAAGTGCCTTATGTTTAAATGGGACAGTGATCTGTAAAGGGCAGTGTGTGCAGATTCGGAAGGAATTCTGTTCCACAGCTGCCAGTTAGGCCCCTCATTCGGAAAATTGTTAATAATCTGTTCTGAGCTAAATCCATAGGTCTTCTCATTCTCAAGGTGTTGACACATTTCGAGGCTGTTGTCATAGGCTGCGAACTGTTACTGAGTGATTTGTGGTGCAGGTCACAGAACAAATGGTATAAGACAAGATCAGGGCACAGAGGTACACAGCTGCTGAAAGTTCCTCTGGGAAACCGATTTATAATGACTCCCTCTGAACAAGGGCCATCCTGCTGCTTGACGGGAAAATGGACTGTCCAATGTGAAAGTAGATCAGGTTGGTCACAAGTTTCTTGATTCCTGGTTGGTGCTGAGTTAGCTTTTGAAGATGGCAAGGCTGCTACAATTGTGCTCAGTACCCTTAGCTGTGGAAGGCAGAGGGGATTTGAAAAAAATCAATAGATCCAGGCAGGGTGGGGGTTGGGGAGAGTCCCATTTGTGGTACCTATCCAGTCACTGCAAATACACAGTATATAAATGCACTATATACAAATTTTATCAAATAAACCCTGCTCAAAACAGTGACATAATTATTTCTTTCCAATTGTTTCTCCCAATCTTTCAATATTTAAAAATATCAAATCTTGGCTACTATAATTTCTTTATAATTCCATCTCTGTTGCCTATTTCAACAGAAGATTGGAATATAGGGAAGACTCAGTTGCCTGGTTGATACTCCATTGCAGTTCAGAGCACAGCGTGCAGCACTGTCGGAAGCACTGTCCTTCAGGCTTTATTGGAACTCATGCCTGCAGTTACAACTGTTCGGCTCAATGTTGCTGAACCTTGGATACCAGTTGAAGATCAGCATGTCTCTTGGTTCCTGGAGAACATTCCTTCTTCAATTAATTGTGGCAAAAATTCCGATGCCTAATCCTCCATGATTTTGTCCTTGCTATGTCCATAATCTTTTCAAGACCTACAAACCCCATGGCCTTTGGGCTCCTTGAATTCTGGTCTCTTGCGCACTCCCTGTTTTAATTGCTTCGCCATTGGTAGCTGTGCTTTCAGCTGCCCAAGTCTAAGCCACTGCTTCCCAAAATTTTCCCACTGGGACCCTAATTTTAAGCTTTGGAGTTGCTGTAACCCCTCAGTGGGAGCTCACTGAAATGTATAAAATTCCGACAGGAATGGACAGACTGGATGCAGGGATGATGTTTCCTCTGGCTGCAGGGATCTAGAGCAAGGGGTTACAGTCTCAGGATGCGGGGTAGACCATTTAGAGCCGAGATGCGGAGGGACGTCTTCACTCAGAGGGTGGCCTAACCCATGGAATTCTCTACCACAGAGGGCTGTGGAGGCCGGATCACTGAATGTATTTAAGAAGGAAATAGACTTCTGGTCTGTAAAGGTGTCAAGGGGAATGGGGGAGAGAGCGGGAGTACGGTGTTGAGATAGAGGATCAGCCATGATTGCATTGAATGGCGGAGCAGGCTCAAAGTCCTGAATGACCTACTCCTGCTCCTAATTTCTATGTTTCTATATGAGAGCGGGTTGGGTGGTGAAAAGAGTTTTTAATCTGCACATATTTTTAAAAACTTACCTTTTCAGTTGGCTTTCTGGAACCAGGGAATCAGGCCTCAAGGATTGGCCAATTAGGCCACATCTGCCATTAAAAAAGACGCGGGGATTTAAAGGAGCCTTGCAGCTGCTAACATTCAGTCAGGGCTCTGCGACATCCATAGCTGCTGCAGAGCTCATGACCCCAGAATTAAATCTCGTGACCCCCGCTGGGGGTCGTGACCCCACTGGAGGTCATGGCCCCCAGTTTGAGAAGCCCTGTCCCAAGCTCTAGAATTCCCTCCCCAAACCTATCTACCTCTTTAAGGTAATCCTTAAAACCTATATCTTTGGCCAAGCGTTTGGTCATCTGCCCTAATTTCTCCCCATGCGGCTTGCTGTCAAATTTTGCCTAATAATGGTCCTGTGGAGTGCCTTGTGCTGTTTGACTGTGTTAAAGGTGCCACATGAGTTGTTGTTGTTTCTGTTTGTGGGACAGCATTGTGCACAAAATCGCCGGCAGGTTCGCCTACAGAAATTGTTCCGCTTCTAAATAAATCATGGAGTGCTCGATAACACTAGGCTTTCTTGCCACACAAATTCAGCCTCTGGTTCTACAACATCAGTGGGAGGGAAACACTTCGGGAAACATTGCCTGCATTGTGAAGGCTGGAGAGGGCAGTGAAAGGGCGAAAGCTTTTGTCCTCACCTTGGAGAGGGCTGATGTTTGAAGCATTAATTAGGACAGTGAGGACCAAGGGTTAACACAGCTAAAATGCCTGCAGAATGGTTTGAAATGCAATGGAGACAACCAGTTCACAGGAGGGGAGAGGCTGGCTAGAAATGAAGTGCACTCAGGTTCAAACCTGCCCAAATAAAGCTGCACTATGGTGCAACTTTGAACGGCATTGCTAATGGAGAATTACTCACCAATCATTTTAGGCACAACACTTCTGCTGCCAGTGAATGCCTAGCCGACCAGCAGTTCTGGCATGGATGGTAGGAGCATCAGACAGTACGCCCGCCAACAGTGTACGCTCCTTATTTGCCAACTTGCAAGCGACGAAATTGGAGCAAATATCACAATGATCAGCGTTTAAGGGTTGATAAGGACACAAAGCAAAAACAAAAACTTGATTCCAATTCAGAATTCTGAACCACACCCTCCCAATTTTAGGTTAAGATTCAAGCACGATATTTGCAGTACACTTACCCACGCTTGGAAAAGGCGCTTGCCTTGTTCCTGATTTTTAGAATATTGTGGGAGGAAAAGGTCACCTCTGAGTCATCGAACTGGTTTACAACAGAGACACACACAGTCAAGGACATGATGGAGCGATCCACTGAGGTGTAACTATGTAAAACGCAGGCCCTATAGCTGTAAACACTAATCAAATCTAAACATATCTGAAAATCAGAAGAAATATTCAGGGTTTATTTTAAGATAAATACACTGTAGATACTGGAGACACTTCAATACGTGCTGTCTGTTTTCACCAGGTCAAAAATCTAATTGTAAAGGAATGAATACTGAATGCTGTAAATCCCGATTGATCAAATGCTGAACAAACATTGCAAATAATTCATTTACAGTTTGATATTTTTCTTAAGCCTGCAGTTTCCATAAACAACTGTCTTAGGAGCTAAGACTGGCATTTTAATTCTTTGCTGTGTAGGGGCTAACATAGTGTCTATTCAATTGACCCTGAATTTCGGTAAATCAGAAATGAAGGATGCACAGCCAAATCATCACAACCTGTCTTTTCATTTTACAAATACTGACTGGTGTGTGTGTGTGTGTGTGTGTGTGTATTTTATTGGTATTTCCCATTTGTATAGATTTTACCTACAACTAAATTCAGATAAGTTGTCTTAACCTGCACACCTGGTTTAGTAGTGTGTTTTTTCTCACCTCTTCAATGCAGCTAACCACGTGTCTTGGTCCTCCACCTAACAATTATACACCTGAGTAAGAGAAGCAGACACAAATCACATGTCAACACTGCTGGCAGAAACTATGGGCTGGATCTTACACTCACCCCAGGAGCAGGTTGGTAGGTGGGAGTGGGGGGGAATGGGGGAGAAGTAGCAGTGTGGGGCCCAAAATATTGCATACCATGTCTTGGGCACCATTCCCAATCAGTTGATCACTGCTAAGGGCCTCCTCCTGCTGGAAAATTGCATGCAATAATTCCTGTTTGCGATGATGGGCTGTTCTGACAAAGGTGGGTCTACTTCCCCGCACACTGCGGCACACAGGCAATAATGATTTTAACACAGCGACAATTTTAGTAAACTTTGTCAAGGACAACTGACTAAACTGATTCAGAAACAAAGGGCAGAATTTTGCCCTTGGCCGGGGTGGGGGTGGGTGGGGGCGGCTGGGAAGCTGATCGCTGCCCGCGATCGGGACAGGACCACGATTTCACGCCATGAAACGCGAGTGAGCGCTGCCTGTGCGGGGGTGAGGGGGAGCGGGCCGAGCGTGAATTTGGCGCATTGTGCGGGTGAGCGCTTCATAATCTCCCTGAGGCACAGAGCCGCCTCTGGGAGATGAAGAGATATGAAAAGTAAATAAATAAATAAAAATGTAATGAAACACGTCCCCTCATGTGGCTGTCGCCTGAGCAGGGGCATGTTATTAATGAAAGATTAAGGCTTTGGTTTTATTTTTATTTGCTTTTGGAAACCTCATCCAAAGGGTGAGGTTTCCAAAGCAATGCAGAGGCCGCTTGGCCTTCTTGCCAACCCGTTAGGTTGGAGGGGCAGCGAAACATTTAATTAACAGGCCCTTGGGTTGCCAGCGGGCGCGCCGCCCGCTCCGGTGGGCACCCGCAGACCGAGCTGTCGTGTGACTGCGCGTTGATGTCACCGCGCTCAGCCAAACATCAACGTGCGTCATTTCACGCTCCAGCAGGCCGGGCGCTTGGCCACTTGCCGAGCGACACTTCCTGCCCAAAGGATTCATCGGAAACATTTCAATTGAAGGCGGCAGATCCGCAAGTTGAAACTGGTTCCTTCCCTGTCCTTTGCCCTCCCTCCTGCCCAACTCTCACAGGTCAAATGACTGGATCACTGACAGCTCATGTGGATTAAAACTGAATGAACCACATTTCTGTAAACAGGTCTAGGAATGAGATTTTCTAATCCCGGTTTCCAATTTCTATCCGCTTTATGTACTCTTAGTCCCTTTACACTGGGGAGCTGCCAAAGACCACTAGAATTCTAGTACAAAGTGTGACTGAATGTTCCGCATGTGATAAAGCTGACAGAAATACTTAAATGTAACCAGGCTAGTCCATTTTATGCTTTCAATGAGCATAGACAAAGATGAGAACCTGAAGCAATATTGATATTTTTTTTTCCACACACTGACATCTTCGATATTTGACACATATTTAACATCCACCACCGTATCAATAATGGCACAAAGTGTCGGCACTGTCACGTTATCCATCAGCGGTACTTTAATCTGCCAACTTGCTTAGTGTTATTGTAGACAGTACAGAAGAAGCTTCCTAATTGATTTTTTAAAAAATTCTTCAAACCAAAAGGAGCACAACAGAGTTTCAAATCAAAATGGATTTCAAATTTATTACATAATGGCATTCCTGCTCTGAGAAACAATATGGATTTTCTGTCACTCTTGCAATGGGGAGGTGGAACCAAGTGCCTTATGCAGTCTGGAATATCAAGTAACTGCTTAGAATTAATGCACTGGGGATTTCAAAAGCAAATGGTACCAAAGACAGACTACACTGGCTGTAGATGAGTGAAAAAAAAGAATCAGGTATTGGTGGTAGAATCTAATTGAAAGGTAGAAACCTTTCTCATTTATACCCCACCAGATATCTTAGACATGTTAATAATCTCTTTAACAAATCGCTTTTAATGAGCTTAGGTCGCTGTCTGTTAACGAGTGGCCAATTTTCGCTTCCACATTACATCCTCAACAGCCGGCAGATTGCTAAATATTTCATTAGCATCCAAAGCTCTAACGATATTTAACCCTTCCCTCCCTGGAAAGTAACAAACCTGAACCACAGCTCTTGGGACTGGAATCTTAGGGGGAAATGGGGCAAATCACCCTTTGTTCTCAGCAGAACAAGATCGTCCGGAGAGATGAATAGAATTTGTTTTGGTCAAATGTAAGTTTCTTTAATCAAGCTGGTAGCTCATGCCAACAAGGAACGTTGAATTATCTATTGCTCTATATGTTCGAGTGCGAATTTGAAAAGTCACACTGTTAGTCTTAACACGGTGCTGATATTCAGATATCTATCAGCCAATGCACAGGTTTCACAAGGACCACTTTAAGGCATTTCTTTCACAGCTCATAGTGCAATAAACATTTGCAATGTTTTCTTCATACCAGGGTAAATTAACTGCATCCTCACACAAAAACACAAGAGTAAGGAGCAGGAGTAGGCCATTCGGCCTTTAGTGTCCCCTCCGCCATTTGATAAGATCACGATTGATCTGATAGTGGCTTCAAATCCATTTTACAGGCTATCCCCCATAACACTTGACTCCTTTGTTGATCAAAAATCTAAGTCAGCCTTGAATATATTCAGTGACCCAGCCTCCATTGCTCTCTAGAGAAGAGAATTCCATCGCCTAATGACACTCTGAACAAAAACATTTCTCCTTATCTCAGCCTTTAAAAGGGAGATCCCTAATCTTTAAACTGTGTCCCCAACAAGGGGAAACAGCTTCTCAGCATCCACCCTGTTAGA
Source organism: Carcharodon carcharias (assembly GCF_017639515.1). Taxonomy (NCBI): domain Eukaryota; kingdom Metazoa; phylum Chordata; class Chondrichthyes; order Lamniformes; family Lamnidae; genus Carcharodon; species Carcharodon carcharias. The sequence goes on along the minus strand of NC_054494.1, from coordinate 26,624,782 downwards.
TCCCCTCATTCTAAATTCTAATGGGCATAGACTCAACCTGCTCAACCTCTCCTCATAAGGATAACCCCTCGTTCCAGTCAAATAAACCTCCTCTGAATTGCTTCTAAAGCAATGATGTCCTTTCTTAAGTAAGGAGACCAAACTGTACACAGTACTCCAGACGCAGTTTAACTAAAGCCCTTCCCCACTTTTATACTTGATCCCCCTTTGCAATAAACATCAACACTCCATTTGCCTTCCTAATCACTTGCTGCACTTGCACTCCAACTTTTTGTGAGGCATGTAACAGGACACCCAGATCCCTCTGTAACCACACAGCTCTGCAGCCTCCCTCCATTTAAATAACCTATTGCTTTGCAATTCTCTCTGCCAAAGTGGACATTTTCACATTTTCCCACATTATACACATTATGAGCGGAATATTGCGCTTGTTGGGTGGGTGTGCACCGAGCCCAAATGAGTGTAAAGTGACGCACCATGACTACGCACTCGCCGACAATTAAGCGGCCTGTTAAGGCTCTTAACGAAGTAATTGATTCAACTTTTTCCCTGCCTGTCCAGCCATTCGGTTGGTGGGTGGGCAAGAAGACCAAGTGACCTTTGCATTTTTGGCAAAACCTCATCCACGGGCGGGATGAGCTATCGACCAGTGATTAAAAAAAAAACCTTTTTGCGTTCACCTCCAACGTGTCCCTGCTCATCTGATAGAGTCACATGAGGGGGCATGTTTTTAAAACATTTGTAATATCTTATTTGGAAAATCTTCAACTCGCTGAGGCAGCTCGGTGCCTCAGGGAACTTTTACAGTGCGCACTCGCACACATGCGTGAATTTCAGCACTCGCCCTCCTCCCACCGCCCCCCCCCCCACCATCCCGACAGCGCTGGGCGCTGCAGCGCATAATCCACACTGGCTGCCCGTTAATTGGCCAGCCAGCATGAAATCGCAGGTCGGGTCCTGATCACCGGGAAATCCTGGCCTACGTTTAGGGGGAGTTGGTGGGGTAGTGGCATTATTACCAGACTAGCAGTCCAGAGACCCAGAGTGATACTGCTGAGGATCTGGGTTCAAATCCCACCACAGCAGATGGAGAAATTTGAATTCAAGGAAAAGAAATCTGGGATTAAAAGTCCAAGGCTGAACATGAAAACTTGTAAAAACCCATCTAGTTCACTGATGCTCTTTAGAGAAGGAAATCTGCTGTCTTTACCTGGTCTGGCCTACCAGCTTGTCTCTGAAGTGGCCTAGTAAGCCACTCCCTTCTCAAGGGTGGTTAGGGACAGGTGATAAACACTGGCCTAACCAACCCATGAACAAATTTAAAAAAAAATACACCATTTGCCAAATTTTTTCCCACTCACTTAACCTATCCAAATTGCTTTGTAGATTCTTTGGGCAGAATTTTCTGCTCTGGTGGTGGAAGAGGAAAACCCAGCCCTTTATGTCCTCTTGACAACTTACTTTCCTACTATTTTTTGTGTCACCGGCAAATTTAGCTCCATTACATTTGGTCTCTTCATCCAACTCATTGATATGGATCATTCAGGCCTGATCCCTGTGGCACTCCACTTGTTACAGCTTCTCAACCTGAAAATGACCCTGTTACCCTTGCTCTCTGCGTCCTGTTAGTAAACCAACCATCTATCCATGTTAAGTTCATAATAAACAAGAATAGACATGAGTCAGTGAAGTGAATTCATTGCATCATATGATGTGTTATTAAAATAAGTGTCCCTTGCAATGACACTAGGAGGAGCCTAGAGATTTGATCCCTAGTCTCTGTAGAGTATCTTAACCAGGATTATTACGTTCTCAGTTGTGCTATAATTAGCTTCAAAACAGACTGCAGGGGACTGAAGTGGCCTATGGTTCTCATTCATGATCAGTCTCTGGTCAACCCAGCAGGAAAGTGTCCACATGTGGATGTAAATAGGTCTAAAAAGGCAAAACTGGAGAGGATTGTTATTCCCCAAAATGAGTGCAGAATATGAGAAGGTAAATATAGTTTAATGGCACTTTCTCCTAGTGCAAATATGAAATCAGAGTCACCTTGATCACCTCACAACATCCTAGCACTGGGATCCGTTTCATTAGCTTTAAAGTGACGTGACTGAGGTTTTAGAAGTGATAAGTGGGATAGATTCTGTTTGAGTTACACAAGACAGACAAGGATAGGTGAACGAAGGGCCACCAGCATTAGTCATGATAACATGAAGTTAGGTTAAATATCAGGAAGTATTTCTTTTCACAGAAAGCCATTGACCTTTGGAGTCAATTACCAAGATGAGTGGTCAGTAGAGATTCACTGCACACCATCAGTAGGTAGCTGGATGAGTCCGTCAGAGTTGAGGACATATCAAGTAATGGAAGGTAGTTGTAATTTTCCTCATGAGTTACTGCAATTACTGCCTGCAGATTCCTTCAGGAAGTATTGGACGATGGGATATGGGGCAGGGAAGTTGTTAGGTCAGAGGGGAATTTCCCAGATTTTCATAGGAGATGGTGTGATGGTCTTAATGGCGCATGCAGGCTGTACACTTGTAGATCGTTTCCCATCCTTTTTCATAGGGCTTTAGACCGAAAGTCTTCTGATGATTTGGTATCCACTTGGTGTAGAACTCCACCTTAGAGGGAAAGAAGTGTAGGAGAGAGCGGCAGAAGAACTGATAGAGATTGACCTCTTTGATGTTTGGCCACTAAAGAGTCAGGTACAAAAGCCTAGGCTGGGGTTTTCTGGCTGCCATTGTGTTGGAACTTGATGCAGTGGATGTGGTGGGCCAACAAAAAGTCCATTGACTTTCATTGAGAGTGGAAAATCCCGGCCCTAATTTTGTTTTAAGATCCGCTCCCACCTCTCCCCAACAGCCCCACCCCCCCCACCGCCCCCACCCCCCCACCAACGCTATCCCATTTGACTTCCCATCCCTCCCAAAGGTCTCTATTTGCCACCTGGGACAGGGCACCATTACTTCATTCAACAGGTAATTCTTAGATAAAACCAGAAAAGGCTGAAAATACTTAGCAAGTCTGGCCACATTTGTGGAGAGAGAAATAGAGGGCAGAATTTAATGTAGCTGGGGAGCTGGCAAGGCCTTTGTGTTGTCTCTTTTTGGGAAGGCCCCAGCATTAAGTGCCAACCAGGCAGCAATGGGCCTTACCCAGGATTAAGGGTGCCAGGGGCAGAGGTCCAGCCCCCAAGAATGGCCAGCCAGAGATTGGCAGCTCTTCATTGCTCGGCAGCACCACTGTGGATCTGGTGGCTGGGAACGGTAATGCAGCCATCCAAGGCTCCGCAGCTCCGAGGGACCCTGGCCACAGGTGAGTGATGGTGGGAGGGGTTTGCAGGGGAGGAGGCGGTTGGCAGCAAGGGCAGGGGGGCTGACTCTGAGTGGGCCCTGTCTCCTTGATGCTGTGTCCCTTGATCGGGCACCGAGTGCCTTTGAACGTGGGACCAGGAGGCCGACAAACATCCCTGACAAGATTTCCTGTTTGGGCTTCCTGCACAGTGAGTGCCCCACCCAGCACTGGGTGAATATCAGTAGCAGTAGAATGAGGCCCTTTTGTGGCCATTAGTTGCCCACTTAAGGGCCTCAATTGGCAGGGCTGGGGTGGGAGGGGGGGGTGGGTGTGGGAGAGGGGGCAGGAAGGTTGTCCACGAGCCTTTCTACCCCAGACTTAATTGGGGCAGAGGCAGAAGGAGGGGTGTTGTCCCCATGCGCCAACCCCCTGCCTGATTAAATGTACCCCCCCCCCCCACCCCACAGTGGAGGGCATTAAATTCTGCCCAGAGTCAAAGCTTCAGGTCTGTGACCTTTCATCACGACTGGGTAAAGTTGGAGATAAAGTAGGTTTTAAGCAAGTGAAAGGGGGGAGGCTGAGAAAAAGAACATGAGCGAAGATCTGTGTTGAAGAGGATGAAGGGCAGGAGGGATTCAATGACAGAGGTGTAAGGCCAAAGGGAATGGCAACGGGATAAGGAAAGAAACAAAAGCTGTGTCTAGAGCAGGTGTGAATGGCTGAATTCCAGAATAGTTACTGTCTGAACACAAAGGAAAGACAATGGTTGGATTTTCATCCTCAAGGCAGGCAACCGGAGTTAGGAAAATTCCCAGCTCGGCCTACCCACCTTGGGAGTAAGTGTCAGGAAAAATGGGATTTTCATTGTGAGGTGGCGGGGGGGGGGTGGGGTCCAGCTGACCCAGGAAAAATCCAAGGGCCACTCAGGGGTGACTGAGTGCCGAGGGGGGCTGTGTAAAATGCCTGCCCTGGTGCTGTAGGATTTTGCCCCAGTTATAATGAAAAAAGTAAGGCCTTCTGGCCCTCGTCTGCACATGCCCTTCACCCGTCCCATGCCCCATCCATGCCACTTCATGCCCCTCCACCCACCCCATATGGTCCCTTTTGCACCCAATGCCAAGGTATGCCCCCCAACCACACATGGCTCCCCCCTACTAGGTTATGGCAGTTACATGCCCATTCACCTACTATACACTGTGTAGCAGTGAACCCTATGGTGACAATAGGATATGTGAAATGCTTTAAAAACATTAATTGATAAATTTTCACTTTCGTAAAGAAAATCTTTTTTTATTACAGGCAAACAAAAGCGTCAATAATCCAGACCCTTTAAAGTATCAATAGCTGAAACTGCAAACACTTGAAGCCTATTTATTTTGTGTAAATAGACATTGTGAAATTGACAGCCTAGATCAGACCAGCCCACACCCTTAAAAGGCACTCCTGAAAATCAGAAACCCTGGGAATGGGGTCAGGAATCCTGGAATGCCATCCAGGCTGCCATTTTCAGCCCTGCACGAGTCTCTCCGCAACTCCATGAAAATCCAGCCCAATAAGAAAGAAACAAAAGACAAAGACCAAACCTGCAAAGAAACATGAAACAAAATGGAGCAGAGATTACAATCTAAAATTGTTGAACTCAATGTTGAGACGAGAAGACTATAAAATGCCCAGTTGAAAGGTGAGGTGCTGTTCCTCGGGTTGGTGTTGAGGTTCATTGGCACACTACAGCCACACACCATCCTGACTACAGCGCCGTTCCTCCACTGTCGCTGAGTCAAAATCTTGGAACTCCCTCCCTAACAGCACTGTGGGTGTACCTACATCACACGGACTGCAGCGGTTCAAGAAGGCAGCTCACCACCACCTTCTCAAGGGCAATTAGGGATGGGCAATAAATGCGGGCTTAGCCAGCGATGCTCACATCACATGAATGGATTAAAAAAAATACTGAAATACTGGCCCGAAAGACTGCGCAGCTTTAACATGAAACAAGGTAAAGCTTAAGATGAGGCCTTACTGTGCTGAGGGTCCACCTACTCTTTCAGGTGGGCATAAAAGATCCCTCGACACTGTTTTAAAAATGAGCATGGGAGTTCTCCGCAGTGTAATAGCCAATATTTACCCCTCACTCAACATCACTAAAACATATTACCCAGTCATTAACACATTGCTGTTTGTGGGATCTTACTGTGTGCACACTCGCTGCTTTGTTTCCTATATTCCACCAGTGGCTGTACCTCAAGAAAGCACTTCACTGGCTGCAAAGGTGCTTTGGGATGCCCTGAGATTATGAAAGATGCTAAATCAATGCCATTTATTTACTTTGTTCCTTCCTTCTGGAGGCTATTGGGAGAACTTATACTCTTAGAAAGTAAAACAACAGAAGTGCAGGGAGGCACTTTTACCAGTCATGAATAATCACATCTTCTCCAGTTCTCTGCAAAGTGGCAATTTGCTGATCAGCGAAGTTTAGTGAACAGTGCGGGAATACTAAACGTATCACACTCAGCTGCTGGAGATGGTTTCTGTAACCTCTTCTGAAAAGAAAAAAAAATCTATAAATATTAAGTGCAAGAAAAAAGTAATCAGGATAACGTTTTTTTTGTGTGTGGGAGAAACCTTTCCCTGACTGCAGGAGAGGCCTGTGAACAGAATGTGAAAACAATGAAATGAACTGGATTCTTCACCCTATCAATTTCGATCATGGATTGGTGACACATTTTCGCTGTGGTAAGCTGTGGTGTTCCTCGGACAAAGGGGAATGGGCTTCCGATAAAAATGGAAAAGAATGTGAGCACCGCTTGGCTGCAAGTGCTGCAATTTTGTGGGGATCTCCACACAAACACCGAAGCGTCAAGATGAACGTGAAGCACATCTTTGTCTGGAATAAATGTTGCAACAAGGTGACAATAACTGGGAAGAAATATTATAACTCCCGACAAAAGACAAAAGTGGTCTTGATATTCATCGTTGAGGTCGATTTAAATTTCTCCTCCTTGTTTTCAAATCCCTCACTGGCCTCACCTCTCCCTATCTCCGTAACCTACTCCAGCCCCACAACCCTCTGAGATCTCTGCACCCCCTCCAATTCTGGTCTCCGGCGCACCCTATCTTATTGCTCCACTATTGACAGCCATGCCTTCAGCTGCCTAGACCCTAAACTCTGGAATTCCCTCCCTAAACCACACTACCTTGCTGGTTCCTTTAAGATACTTTTTAATACCTTTTAAGCATTTTGTTGCCTGTTCTGGGGTTTCCTTTTGTGGCTCGGTATCAGATTTTGGTTTGATGATGCTCCTAAGAAGCGCTTTAAATGTTAAAAGGTGTTATGGGAAATGCCAGTTGTTGTTGAGACGGGACAGAAAAACTGAGTCTACAGGAATTGCATCCAGACGAGCTCTCCACAGGTTTTGAGGCTGAAGGTGAGAGTCTGGGCCCTTGGAGTTGATTTGTGGCAACAGGTCCAGCCCCTGCAAATGGAAATTGGATTTTTGCCTTGTTGTGGAATGGACGAGTGAAGCTGCCAGTGAAATCCTGGCAGTATAGTTGCATGGCTGATGACTGCTGTCTGTAATATCACCATTACTTTACTACATTGCTGTACAAGATATGTATCATCAAGTCAATCCCCTAAAGTGAGAGCTGCTGTCAGCCCATTCTCTCATTGTGTGTGTGTGGCTGCCTGCAAGGCCCATTCACAAATGCATGGAACCTTTTTTGGAAAGGAACTGTACAGCTTGCTGAAAGAACCCATTTGCAATGTGTGTGTCATGACAGTAAATTTGGATGAATGCATGGGGGCTCGGGGCAGACCAGCAACAGCATTTCACTAAATCTCAGTGAGAAACAATTTGCATTTATATAACGCCTTCACAACCTCAGGATGTTTCAGTCCACTTTGTATCCAATGAATCTGTTTTGAAGTGTCATCACTGTTCCAGCGCTAGGAAATGTGGCCTCCAATTTATGCACAGCAAACTCCCACAAACAACAAAGCGATAATGACCGGCAAAGCTGTTTTCTGTGTTGTGTGGCCTGCTGAGGCTAAATAGTAGTTCGGACACTAGGGATAACTCCCCTGCTTTTCTTCACAAAGTGCTGTGGGGTCTTTTATGTCCACTTGTGAGGGCAGATAGAGCTTCAGTTTAATGTCTCATCCAAAGTTCTGCACCTCCAAAAGTGCAGCACTGCCTCAATGCCATGCTGGAGAGGCAGCATTAATTCATGTGCTTCCTTCAACAGCATCTTCCAAACCCACAACCACTACCAATTAGAAGGGCAGCGGATACATGGGAACATCACCACCTGCGAGTTCCCCACCGAGCCACTCAGCATCCTGACTTGTAAATATATCGGCCGTTCCTTCACCATCGCTGGGTCCAAATCCTGGAACTCCCTCCCTAACAGCACTGTGGGTGTACCTACACCACATGGACTGCAGCGGTTCAAGAAGGTGGCTCACCCCCACCTCCTCAAAGTGGTGGCCTAGTCATGTGAATGGAAAGGTCACAGGGTGGGGCTGGAACCCTTGGCCTCATTACGCAGAGGTGACAGTGCTGCCACTCAGCCTTGACCAATGGCAAAAACACAAGGTTGCGTCTGACTTGGCTTTCACCAGCTGACCGTGTTTACTGCCCTCCACATGGCCGAATCAGCCAATGAAGGAATGGGTCTGATTCGTGTCAATGTAAATTTCATGGTTATTTCTCCAGGTCAGGGCATGTTTGAGCCAGTCAGCCATATTGGAATGCTTTGCATAAGACACGCACTCTCTCTTGTCTCTTGGAAGTTGTAAAATGTGACACATTCAATGAATTGATACATCACTGCTGCTATGTAAGTAAGTGTAGCAGGTCATTTTGCACATAGGGACTCTGCCAGCCACACTAGCCCACAGGATTAAGTGAGGTTCCCCCTCCCACCCTCCTCCTCCCCTCCCCTCCCCTCACCTCACCAGCCTACTGGAGAAATGTACAACCCGACAAGGTACTGTGTCCTAGGGATCAGGAATGACACTAGACACTAAAGGCGTCAAGGGGTATGGGGAGAGCGTGGGAGTATGGCATTGAGGTAGAATATCAGCCACGATCATATTGAATGGCAGAGCAGGCTCGAGGGGCCTGCTCCTATTATTTTGTGTTTCTATGACACAACTTACAACCCCGGCCTGTATTCATTCAGCTGCAGTGACAATGTGGGGGTTTAATAACCATTAGTCTGGGGATTTGCTGAAATTAACCAATTACTATGTCGACTGAGGACAGTAATAGGCCTGCCTGCGATGCTGCACACAGTTGAATAGCATGTTTATGGTCACAGTTGAAGTTCATATCTTAAAAGAAGGTTACCCGGGTAACACACAGCCACTGTGAAATCCTATCCACACCGTTAATATTTGCAAGACATTGTGGGAGATAACAGAGGAAAACTAAATGCAAAAAAAGGAAAATCCACCCAACAGATACACGCTCAACATATGCACATATTAATGATCAGAATGGCTGCCAAACTACAGACACAACTTCAAAATGTTAGTAATATCAAAAGATGGAACGGCTGTCACTTCATGTTCTTTTTGGACTGGGCAATTTACAGGCACCTCCCTAAACCCAACAGTATTTAAACCCTGATTGACCACAATCCCCCTTAAAGGGTCAAGTCTGAATCAGACCTTTGCCAGCGGAATGAACGATTGTAATCAAGTCCCTTCCAATATAAAGCGTGGTGATATCCACCTCAAAGTCAGCAGGAGACCCTGTAATGTGCTTCCAAGCACCCCGAGACAGCTTGGTCATCACTTGAAGAGCGCTGACGATTGTTGTAGTGTGGACCTCTCGCCTATTTGTAATAGATCTGAAGACAACTTTCCAAGTGGAAACATTAGGTTTATTTACAAAACCGCCAGCAGCAGCTACACGTGGGCTTTCAACTCCATCTCTACCTCTACACTGCCTGAGGAGGTAGCCCGCGCTGCTAACACATTGGTTTACACAGATCATGTGACCTTACATCACAGGACTATTCTTAAAGGTACAGTCCAACATTTAACAAAACCTTAATTACTACAACAGTGTAACCAGTGACCGAGCACGGCCGCTCTTGTCAGCTTATTCGTTCATGAATACAGTGAAGAAACTGTTGCATTTTAAAGCACACCTGCTCCAGACACTTAAACAATATAGGAATGTAACTCCGCTTTGGAAACACTCATGATTACGTCATTATATTTGGCAAATTATAGGAGGGCAATCAGCAGGTTTCACCTGAGTAATTTTTAGACAATTGCCCTCACTGGGAGATGTATTTACACCAAAAGACCTTTCATTCAGTTCGGCTCACTCATTTTGGTTTTTGCCAAGGGCCTTAGGTTAAATCTACCTTAACAATATCATTATTAAGTTGGCAATTACACCCAAATTTGACTAGCAGAAGGACAAAACTGAACAGGTGCTGTGAGAAAATTTGCTGTACATCGATGCTCTGAACCACAGGCTCCACATGAAGTTTCAAATAAGAGGCAGTCATAAAACTGGGACACCCTCATCCATTAAATTGCAACAGATAGAATATGGTGCAGCAGCGAGGCTGATACTGAGTGTTCCCTGTCTCTGTACAAAGACTCCTCCTCCAGCACCAAATGCCAAATGTTCCCTGAGTTTTAATTAAACCTTGCTGTTGACATTTTGTTATCTGCTGTTTGTGGTTGCTTTATATGTAGCCTGTGGTGACTGTGTAAACCCAGCCCCACTGACAAGGTGCTGAATGTAATCTGCAAGCATGTAATTAAAAATACAAGTGGATAATGAAAAATCTATATAAACAGGCTAATGCTTACAATTGTTCTCATGGTACAGAGTTATGGACCAGGAGATGTCATGAATGACCACCCCATCCCCTGTAACAAGATAATATTACTGTTTGAAGAATGAACACTGCTCTCATTATTTCCTGTAGATATTGTAGCTTAGAAGGGTTAGAATTATATAAAGCAGAGATCAGGTCTTCATTCCATTAAGATAAAAAATGAAACGGCGACATTGGCGTGCTTGTGAGTGGAGTTGGCCTTCAGCTCTTTTGACAAAACTCCACCTTGGTGTTTCCCGCAGAATTGTTTGAGTTGGATTCTCTCCCTCATTTTCACATCCCTCCATTGTCTCGCCCCTCTCTATCTTTGTAAAATCCTCCAGCCCCACAATCCTCAGATATCTGCAGTCATCTCATTCTGGCCTCTTGTGCATCCCCGATTTTAATCGCTCCACCATTGGTGGCCGTCCCTTCAATTGCCCAGGCTCCAAGCTCTGGAGCACCCTCCTTACACCCCTCTGCCTCTCTACCTCACTCTCTTCCTTTAAGATGCTCCTTAAAACCTACCTGTCTGACCAAGCTTTTAGTCATCTGACCTATTACCTTGTGGCATGGTGTCATGCTTTGTCTTATAGTGTTCCTGTGAAATGCCTTGGCACTTTTTATTATATTTGTATAGCACCAGTTTAATGTAAGTTGTTGTTGGTGCTATGCCATTAAATTGTTCTGATTTATTTACCTTCCCATGTGACTTAGTCTGACTTCTCCTGTCTAGCAGGACACAGTGATTGTGCTGCATTATTCATACAATTACACTACTATAAACACACTTGCATGGAGAGCATACATTCCCTTGTGCTCGCAGAAACCTTGAGCTCAGGCTCAAGCAACTGAAGGCACTTCCTAGACGTCCAGGGCATGAGGAGCATCCTGGCACTCCCACAGGCATAGCAGGATATGGGTGTTCATCCATCCCATCATTTTCCTTAAAAAAAAACCCCATTCGAGCAAATTCAGTTCTATATTCACTGAGCTTGAGGAGCTATTGGAGTCTCTGGCAGGCATACAAGAGTCTAGGAATTTCCTTGAGTTCCAGAAGATGCTCACCCTGCACCTATAAAGGGTTCAGGGGAATAGTAAGGCCATGTGGTGAAGTGTGAAGAGGTAAGCAATGCAAGAGCCCTTTGGGGAGCGTAGCACTCTCAAAACAATTGAATACCACTGAGAGTGATGACACCTCGGGGGGAGTGCAATTTAGAGAAAACCTGTGGGGCAAATGACTGCACAGGAGGACACAGAAATATTTTCCTTGTGATTGGACGTTAGGCCTTCATACATTGTGTCATGACAGTGGATCACAGCCCAAATTCTTACAGGCTTATTGAACTTTTTTGAGGAAGTCATATCTATTTTTTTAAAAAGGGTGTACAAGCAAAAGCTGACTGAGACTGTAAAGTAACCACTTTTTGGAAAATTCCTATGTGGATTACACTTGACCAACTAGCCCTGAAGACATGGAATGTTGCACCTGAAGAATGTCAAGACCTACTTCAAACAGAAACACTTGAAAGGGAGAGATGTAATGCAAAAGGCTGAACTCTAATCTCCTGTGGTTATGGAGACAATGGAGACCGATTACCACATCTCAACAGAAAACACCTCCTGTTGAGTTATATCTCAGGACGTGGACATGATCTGAGTTGAGAGAAAGCAGATATTGGGTGAAAGACACGCTTGTTTTTCCATTCTAGGGATACACAAGAAAAGGGGTTAAAAAGCCAGTTGCAAACCTGATCAGTGTGTTCTAGTTCTGGTATGCTGGTTCTTGTGTGCTAGTGTGTGCTGTGAAGGTCACATCCTGGCAGCTTGCAGGTAAAAAATCTCTTCTCTCTCTGTTGCTGGAAGCAAGTCACAAGTCAGCAAAGCCACAGTCAAAAAGGAAACAGGACGACTCCTTCAGCTAACCTGCAGAACCAAGTGTCTCCAAACCAACTGTTCAATTACCAAAGTCAGCTCTACCAGAATCACTCAACTTCATGGCCACAACGTTTCACCATCTACTCCTCAATGACAAACCAAAGACTGATTTGTGTATTTTTATTTAGCTTTTATTTTTTGACTCAGCTTCTCATTTCTAATCTTTGTATTGTGTTTTTATTATTTTTCATGGGTTTTTAGTAACTAATAAACTTACTCTTTCTTTGACTCAAGAAAGTCTGGTTAAATTGGCTCCTTATAAATACAATTAGACTGGGAAAAGGTATCCACGAGGGAAGGGATATTTTTTAAATTAGCTTTTTAAATTGAAGTAACTGAGGTGGTTGAATAAAAAAGGGGGAGCCAGTTCATCCCTCCTTTCCCAGGAGCATAACAATTTGGGGGACCTCACCCAGGGACCAGTCATAACAATTTTCATGCCCAATAAAGGTGAGTCATATTCATAAAGTTATACTTGGTCTGTGTTCAAACGGAAGCTTCTGGGACTGTCTTTTAGTTGTTTAAATTGGACACTGATGAAATGTTAAAATGGCTGCCAAAAGGGTCAGCTGACCTTTGTTTATTCAACAGAGGTAATCAACTTCCGGAAAGTTATGAATTGAATAACCATGGGTGGAAGCCTCCTCCTGAAATGGACACGTCAACACAAATGTTGCCTGTGGAATTCATACTTGCCTTTGTTTAAAGTTTACTCAAAACACAGAGTCAGTGGACTCCTAGACTCTATGTCTTAAGGTATACGGTTCAACAAAGGAAAGCTGACAAGACCAGTTATCTACCAGTTAAGCACGAAAGGCACCATCTATCTCCTATTGTACAATAATGGCCTTTTAGTTTTAAGCAATTCCGGGTGGACAGTGGCTATTGACCATGTGACTGAAACTGACTTCTGATACAGAGATCTTTTACTATCCCAAGACTGAGAAGAGACTGGGGCAGACTGCAGAAGAACACCAACAAGACAATGGCTGCAAAGAAAGGCTGCACCATCTTTGCCTTTTAATACCCATCAATCATCAACCTGTCTGAGAACCAGATTCTGAAACTATCTGCAAATCACCAAGCATCCAAATACTTAACCTGTTTCAGTGTCAAAATTCACCTTGAGAACCAACCTCCCAGATATTCAACCACAAGAAACCTCGCAACTTGCTGTGATCCTTTCATTTTACAAGAACTCACTTCAACTCTAAATCACCGAAACTATTCACGAAACCAAAGATCTGTCACAAGGGAGATCGGAAATCATAAATCAGAGACTGAATTAACTGTAATCTGTAAAAGTGCACTTTCTTTATCTGCATCTGATTTTTGTGTTTGTGCATGTGTTTGTGTGTGTGTTTGTGTGTGTGTATACGGCTGTATGTGTGACGTTGTGTTAATTTGGGTTAAGTGTGTGAGAATAAATAAGCTTATTTATTTTAAACTCACAAAAGCTTTCTGCTGAAATATTTAATTGGAATAACAACTCTAAGGGTAAGAAGATTCACACCTCTTTCCATACAAAACATACCGAATATGGTCAGTAAGAAACAAGATACATTCTGTCCGTAACAATCATGTCCCTGATCACAGGAGGGGACTGGCTGACCTATTTCCAAGCTCCCCTCCAACTTCTCAAGAGGCTCGGTTAACCTTTGCGCATGCCACCTTTCACCTCTCACTTATTGTTTTTGTGTCCTAAAGGTCCTGCATTTAAGAATCTGCTTTGTAAAACAAACACCAGAACAGTGGAACACCAAAAGATAAGCAAGGTACTGTAAAAGTGAAAGACATTGGACAAAATATAACAAAACATCATTAACTAGATGGCAAAACTGCCTCGTGAATGCAATGGTCTAAAAATTTGTTCCCACAGCTCCCACTTAGTAAGCACTAAATGCCTAATTTCTTAATGTAAGAGGCAGGCACCACACATTCACTGTGAACTGGAAAAGTGCCACCCGCAAGAATGGGTATTGGAAAGATGTTTCTTCTTTGTTATGGGGGAGGACTAGAACTAGGGGGCACTGTTTAAAAAATAAGGTCTCTCCCAGTTAAGATGGAGACGAGGAGGATTTTCTTCTCTGAGGGTTATTAGTCTGTGGAATCCTCTTCCCCAGAAAGAAGTGGAGGCTGGGTCATTGAATTTATTCAAGGCTGAGTTAGACAGATTCTTAATAGACGAGGGGGTCAAGGGTTAGGGGGCCAGACAGGAAAGTGGATTTGAAGCCACAATCAGATCAGCCATGATCTTATCGAATGGCTGAGCAGGCTCAAAGGGCCGAATGGCCTATCCCTGCTCCTAAGTCCTATGTTCCTATGCAATATTGATGTACGCAGATGCACTGGTGACTGGACTATACTAGCAGTGCAATACATGTGTAGAGTATCAGCAGAAAATGGCAGCGATATTGACGAGCCCTTCAGTTCCCAATTTAGTGAAGAGAAGGATGGCATGGAGCAGCTTAACTTCTGAACGAACGATAACAGTGAGATGAGAGACGTTATAATAATTTAAAGGAAATGATTTGTGAAATGAGTTAAGCCAGAGAAAAACAAATCACCAGGACCTGATGGGATACATCTGAGGAATTATGCGTGGAAGTCGGGATGCTCTTGGTTGACCCGTGCCCTAAAGTTGCAGGTCATCAACGTCCTCCTCAGGAATATTCCTTTACATTATTTCTTGCCTTGAATATAACTAAGAAAAGATATAAAACACAAAGATAAACCTTTGTGCTCAAATGTACAATCTACAGGATAAAAATGAGCAACTGAAAGGAACAATCACTAAAGTACTGCAAATCAATCTTCAAGCAAAACTCTTAAGAAGACCGGCCAAATAGCTTCAAGCTTGTCCTTGAAAATGTAAGAGGATCTCACATTATCTGATACAGCAGTTTAATTAGCTGGACATAGGCAGAAGGTACTTTTTTGGTCTAACAGAGGAATGGGATAATAGAATTCAGTGTATTATCACGATAGACATTATGTGCTAAATGGATTTGTTTTGTAGCAGCGGACTACATTACTAGGGGCGAAATAAATCACATGTTGAACATTACATTAGTATATGGAAAGGCTGATTAATATTATCTATAAATGAGCATCAGTTATGCTCCTGAACCTGAGTAAGAAATGGTATCCGATGACAAGCATTAAGATTTGGCCTTTTCACAGATATTGCTAGGGTCCTGGAAATTGTGAATCTGTCTATTTCCTTTCAAGACCTAAAATTTCAAACATCGCAGTTTTCCTTGTTAGGGGTCCCCCAGTTTTGGAATGACTAGGATTTTTCCAAGTTGGCAGGATCAGCCTCCGACAAAACAAGAGATGAATGAATAGTCAACTTGGACTTGCAAACCCTAATCTCCAAAAGATCATAACATTGAACAAGGACAAATGAGTAACCAAGGGGGTTCCTGCATAGAGTTGAAAGCAAAAAACTGCAGATGCTGGAAATCCAAAACAAAAATAAAAATACCTGGAAAAACTCAGCAGGTCTGGCAGCATCTGCAGACAGGAACATAGTTAACGTTTCGAGTCCGTATGACTCTTCAACAGAACTAAGGAAAAATAGAAAAGAGATGAAATATAAGCTGGTTTAAGGGAGGATGGGGCAGGAGGGAGTGGTGGGACAAGTAGAGCTGGATAGAGGGCCAGTGATAGGTGGAGATTGCCAAAAGATGTCATGGACAAAAGGACAAAGAGGTGTTGAAGGTGGTGATATTATCTAAGGAATGTGCTAATTAAGGGTAGAAAACAGGACGAGGAAGGTACAGATAGCCCTAGTGGGGGTAGGGTGGGGGGGAAGGGATCGAAATAGGCTAAAAGGTAGAGATAAAACAATGGATGGAAATACATTTAAAAATAATGGAAATAGGTGGGAATAGAAAAATCTATATAAATTATTGGAAAAAAGGGATATCGGAAAGGGGGTGGGGATGGAGGACAGAGTTCATGATCCAAAATTGTTGAACTCAATATTCAGTCCGGAAGGCTGTAAAGTGCCTAGTTGGAAGATGAGGTGCTGTTCCTCCAGTTTGCGTTGAGCTTCACTGGAACAATGCAGCAGGCCAAGGACGGACATGTGGGCATGAGAGCAGGGTGGAGTGTTAAAATGGCAAGCGACAGGGAGGTCTGGGTCATGCTTGTGGACACAATTTTGGTGTCACATTAGATTCCTCGATGAGTTTTGACCTTATATACATGTCATTAATAAAACTGCCTTTTTCCACCTCTGTAATATTGCTCACATGAACTGTCTCATCTGACGCTGAAACCCTCATTCAGCCCTTTTTTACCTCCAGATTCAACTATTCCAACACATCCCTGGCTGGTCTCCGACATTCTACCCTCTGTAAACTTGAGGCCATCCAAAACTCTGCGGCCCATACCAAGCCTCACTCGCCTGTCACCCCTGTGCTCGCTGCTCTATATTGGTTCCTGGTAAAGCAATGCTTTGATTTTAAAATTCTAATCCTTGTTGTCAGATCCTTCCATGACCCCACCCCTCCCTATCTCTGCAACCTTCTCCAGCTCCACAACCTTCCAATGTACCGGCGCTCCCCTAATGCTGGCCTCTTGTTCACCCCCAGTTATAATCACTCCACCATTGGTGGCTGTGCCTTCAGTTGCCTAGGCCCCAAGCTCCGGAATATCCTCTCTACATCTCTCTGCCTCTCTACCTCGCTTTCCTCCCTTTAGACATTCCTTAAATCCTACCTTTTTGGTCAAGCTTTTGGGCATCTGCCCTAATGCCCTCTAATGAGGCTCAGTGTCACGCTTTATTTTATAATGATCCTGTGAAGCACCTTTAGAATGTTTGACTATGTCGAAGGTGCTATATAAATGAATTGTTGTTGCTGAAGGCAGCTTTTGCCACCTGGAGAAAACTGGTATTTAAAAAGGAAGGACTTGCATTTATCCAACAGCTTATTACACACATCAAAGCACTTTAACACCAATAGATTACTTTCAATGTAAAATTATTGTAGTTTTGTAGGAAAACGTTACAGTCAATTTATGCACAGAAAGATTGCAAAAAAAATCTGTTGGTTGAGGGATAAATGTTGCCTGGAACACCAGGAAAACTCCCCTGCTCTTCTTTGTATAGTCCTTGGGATATTTAACCTCTTGCTGAACATGTAGATGGTCCTCAGTTTAATATCTCATCCAAAAGAAGTCCCCACTATAGTGTTACAATCATCAGAGTATTCAGTATAATGTCATATTCACTAAGGTGGTATACTCACATGTAGTAATGTACTCACTATAATGTTGTTTGCACTCTAATGCTCTCCACTACACCACACATCAGATCAAATTCACTGATTTCAAAGTCCTACTGGGGAACTGCTCCCGATGGGAGGGTAGATCAGAGAATCAATGCTACATTGTTGTAGCCCTGTCTCTCAGGCCTTTGCTGAGATTCCCTGCTGAGTGTGAGATTGATGAATTTATCACACTATTTACCGCAAATAGAGCATCTCCAGAACTGACCATTGATGGCGTGTTGCAGAGACAGCTCTCTTTATAGCACAGGATGGTTTCTACAGAAGCAGTCTCCATGTTATGGCCAAGCACACATTTCTCCCGAAGCTGTAACTACCTTGCCCAAAGGTCCTCATTTCCTGATAGGCAGACACAGGGGCACTTTCCAGCAGGGGTCACTGGATAGCAATGACAAACAGGATTCCTGGATGGTTGTCCCCTTCCTTGACCAGGGTTCCCAACTCTCTGAATTGCCCTGGAGGCTGGAACCCCCAAGAATTAAAGTTCAATCTCCAGGGCACTGCTCTCAGCAACACTGGGAAAAATCAGAGCAGCATTAAAAAAATTGTATTTAAAAAAAATTATTTGAACACTTTTATTCATTAGTTACAAGATATGGGAAATAAAGACTATCTGACTGACAATTAAGAGTCACCGATTGGGTAATGGACAGCCCATTTGCTTTATAATAGGTGTGGGTAGCTGGTGCACCCCAAGTTTTGGCATGTAGGTATCAGGAAGATATAATAATTTTCGTAATTTTATTGGAATTTATTGTAAAGTAGAGTAATAGTGGGATCTGTGTCTCTGTGTGTGTGGGACTTAACTGAGTTAAAGGCAGCTGGTCTGAAGGCTTTGATGTATCAGGAGATAAGCTAGGTTTGAAATGTTAAGTAGGAAACATGGGGGAAGTTTTAGGATTTGAGGTATAAAGGGAACATTTGCATTTTTAAATAAACTAGGCTAGCTTGAATTCAAAAGAGGGGAGTGAAATGTTTCACCTAGCCAGGAGAAGTTAAGAAACAGTGTATTTATTTTTCCCAAAGATAAAATTGTTACTATGAAAGATTTTTATTGTTAGGTAAAGTCCAAAGACAAAGTGAAACAATGGGAATTTGCATTCAAAGAGGAAAATATGTATGAAGAAGGCTGTGTGTAAAGGCAGGAATTCAAAGATCTAACAAGCGTGAAAAGCCTCCAGCCTCTAAGCCTCAAACTGCTGTCTGCAAGAACTGAAGTTAAGAAAACTCACTTTGAATTTGACTGCTCAGGGTATCGTGCAACTTTGCCTGGGTCTTTTAAAATCTATGTGTTTTACTGTTGTCTTAACGGAGGTGTAACTAGGAGTTAGATTAACTAGGAGAGCTAGGAGTTATCATAGTAGTAATTTATAAACCTACATATGTGCTTAAAATCATTTTTTTATGAATAAATGTTTAATTTAGTTTTGTAAGAAACATATAGGATTTGGCAGAATTATTACTACTGAATCCAAGGAACACATCTCAAAATATATACAAATTGCAAAACAGTTGTGGCAGTTGTTTCAAGTTTCCCTTTGGGATTTGAGCAGTTCAGCATTTACCATCAGCTGTGCCCTAACAGTAGGGCAGGCTATGGCAGGATTGTGGTGGTGCAGCAGTTGGTGGTAGAAGGCCATGTCATAGAGTCATAGTGGCACAGATAGAGGTCATTCAGGCTATAGGGTCCATAGAGTGACCCAGTCAGCCTCATTCTCCCGCACCATCCCTGCAGCCCTATGGGTTTATTTCCGTCATGTGCCCATCCAATTTCCTTTTAAATCATTGCTTGTTTTTGCCTTCACCACCATGGTGGGCAGCAAGTTCCAGGTTATTACCACTCACTGGGTAAAAATGTTCTTCCTCACATCTCTCCACCCCTGTAACTCTTGCCCAAATTCTAAAATCTCTGTCCCCTGGTCCTTGCAACATGGGTTTTTATTTCTCCAGCTTATCTAAACCTGTCATCATCTTGTGCCCCAGAATCAAAGCTCCCCTCAATCTCCTTTGTTCCAAGAAGAACAAGCCCTGCTTCTCCAACCTTTCACAGGGTGTGAGCATTGCGGGCAAGGCCAGCATTTGTTGCCCATCACTAACTGACTTACTAGTTCATTTCAGAGGGAAGTTAAGAGTCAACGACATTGCTATTGGCCTGGAATCACATGTAGGCCAGACCAGGTAAGGATGGCAGATTTCCTTCCCTAAAGGGCATTAATGAACCAGATGGGTTTTTACAATGCTTATTGTTTCCCACAGTTACCACCATTGTGTTGTAGGGTAGCCTAGCTGTGCTATCGGTGATAGAGTTGATCTGCAGCCATTTCTTGGGGAGAAACATTAAGCTTATTTACAATATACTCAGCAGCAGCTACATGTGTGCTTTCAACTCCAACTCCATCTCTGCACTCGCTGCTGAGGAAGCCCACGCTACTCTCCTGTTGGTTACCACAGACCACTTGATCTTCCTTAACATGTATTATTCTTAAAGGTACATTACACACTAAATAGGACCACAATTACTACACACTGAGACTAGCTTTCAATCCCAGATTTATTAAATTTAAATTTAAATTCCACTGGCAGCCTGTGTGGGATATGAACATATACCCCCAGAGAATTAACCCCACTCTCTAGAGTACTAATTTAGTGACATTACCACATGCCACCATCTCACCCAAGTTACAACAATTCGAGCTGTGATTAGCTAACTTAGCACTGTCTGGAAGTTAAACCTGGGTCTTCTGGTCTGAATGAGATGGAACCAACATGATGCAGATAGTTATTTGGTTCATCATCAGGAGGACATTCCCCCATTGTTTCAAATGCAAACATTTTTCCATATTCTTAACTGAACCACTAATATCAGAGCTTGAAGTATTGACAACCTGTTACGCAAAATATAAAGAATCTTTTATGATTTCAAACCCATCTTGCTATTACAAGGCAATGTGGAAAATTGCCCAGGTATATCCTGTCCACAAAACACAGGGGCAAATTCAACCCAGCCAATTACTGCCCCGTCAGTCTACTCTCAATTATCAGTAATATGACGGAAGGGGTCATTAACAGTGCTATCAAGTGACCCTTACTAAGCAATAACCTGCTCACTGACACTCAGTTTAGGTTCCACCAGGGCCTCTCAGCTCCTGACCTCATTACAACCTTGGTTCAATCATGGACAAAAGGATGAACTCCAGAGGGGAGGTGAGAGTGACTGCCCTTGATATCATATTTGACTGAGTGTGGCATCAAGGAGCCCTAGCAAAACCAGAGTCAATGTGAATCTGGGAAAACTCTCCACTGGTTGGAGTCATACCTAGCACAAAGGAAAATACTGTGGTTGTTGGAGGTCAGTCATCTCAGTCGCAAGACATCACTGCAGGAGTTCTTCAGATACTGAAGCAGTCCATTTCCAAATGCAGCAAGGCCTAGACAGTATCCGGCTTGGGCTGACAAGTGGCAAGTAACAGGGTTTTATTAAATTCAAATTTCACCATCTACCATGGTGGAACTGGAGCCAGAGCATTACCTTGACTCACTAGAATATCAGTCTAAGCAACAATACCACTATGCCAGGGACTCCCCATCACCCTCTTAAATGCTGCATTACAGCACAATGGTGATATTGTCTCTGCTTAGCGGGTGCACACACTCTGCTGCCTTAGCTTTTATCCAATATGCAAGCCTTTCATCATGTTTTTATGTCTAATGCTATTGAACTGAAAGAAATATACAGTATTCATTGGCCCTTCATGTGCCAGTGTGCGTGGTTTTACAAATTGTTCTATCCCGAGAGGAGATTCAACGCATTTTCCTTTAGTTCCCAACAATTTTCTACTTTGAATAGATTTTTTTTATTTTAGAGATGGCCCATGTAAAATTCAAAAGGAATGCACTCTTTCCTTTCAAGGCAATTTATAAAAACAAGCTTCACGGGAGCAGCAAAGCCCTTCTACCATCCCACAATCCCTGTAACAAGCCTGTGTATGATAAGCGGAAAGTGATGGAAATACTCAGCAGGTCAGGCAGAGTCTGTGGACATAGGCTTAATGGCCGGAATCGCCCATTCTGGAGTCTAAATTCAGTGGCAGGCACAAAGGGAAAGGTGATTTCTGCTGGGGTGGGGAGGGGGCAGAGGGTTGGCCGCGTGTGAACTTGTGCTGTTCAGCTCATTACATGTGCATCCGTGAGGAGCTCACTGATTCTTGTGGTGGGGGTAGGCAGGAAGCCACCATCTCTGCCGTTACTTCATGGGGTCATAGGTCCGGGTGCTTGGACAGCCAGCACTATCCCTTTCCACCTTTGCCTGGACACTGTCCCACCTTTCCCCGCCTACCCTTCCTTGATCAGCCTCCACACAACAGGCACTGCTGCCATTGGGTGAAATTTTACCCCCCCCCCCCCCCGAAGTCAATGGCATTTAGAATTGCTTGCTGCATCTTACAGCCCCACCCCCTCTGTAATGGAGCTGTGAAGTTCCAGTCATTAACTCTTTCTGCTGCACAATGGCACAACAATGGGGTCTAGAACCCCCTTAGCCCATTATCACTGTTACATTGGAAAGTTCACTTTGATACAGGAGAAAGCTATCCCATGATGCTCATTTGAGGCTCAGTTGGCTGAACCTTGAGTGCTCATGTCCCTGTGGTCCTCAGGGTACGTTAAATGCAGGCATACTGAAGGACATTACACGAGGTGCTGTCTTTTATTTGAAACATTGCAGATTCCATGGCACCATTGGAAGAGGAGAAGAGTTCGCCTCTCACCCTCACCAATATTTAATAAGGGATGTTCAATAGATGCATATGGATTTTTTTCAACAGTGTGTCTCCCAAGAAACTTATTGGGGAAGGAAAACTGGCCATAAGGTTGAAGGGGAAACCTCAGAGTGTGAATAGATGTGACTTGATTTGACAGGATGAATTGCGTTCATGGATTCTGGTCAAGATCGGAAGTGGAGTACCCCAGGGCCCTTCTCTGGATATTTAAAATCAATGATTTGGGTGCAGACTATTAGAGCACTTAGGGAGGAGGATGAGGGTGCAAATATTCAACTCCCAAATAGAAAATGACAGCAGCACTTGTGGTTTGCAAACAGGGATATTGTTGAGGACAGTTATCGGACTGGGTTCAGTTTTGGTGCAGCGGGTCTCAAGCATTGGCTGGTGTTTACAGACACCCGCTGAAGAGGACAATGCAGCAGCAACTCACTGTTACTCATGGAAGAAGCTGACCACGGCAGGAGCACGCCACTTATGTGCAGTTGTGAGTGTGGGTTTCTCATTTCTTGCTGGCGGGGAATTTAATTTGGAGGGGGAGCTTAGGCCCAGATTTTCGGCTTGGTGAGCGGGGGCAGGGCATGCATGTTGGGTGATGTCGGGGATGCGACCCATCGTCACCGCGTGGCATTTAGATTTTCAGTTCGCCAAACTGTTAAAGGCCTATTAAGGCCATTTAAATCTCAGTTAAAGTTATTAACTGAACTGCCCGTCCAACCTTAAAGTCGGTGGGGGGGGGGCAGGCAAAGAGCCTAGGCGGCCTTCACAGTTTCCATGGAACCTCATCCACAGGCGGGATGAGGTTTCATGAAGGGCCTAAAACTTAAATACATTTCTCCATGAATGTCCCTTGACATGTCCCAGAACATGTGACGCCGTCACATGAGGGGATATGTCTTAAAATATTTTCTTATCTTCATTTAATATTTTAAAGCTTAAACTCACCCCCCTGAGGTGCCTCTGTGCCTCAGGGAGATTCCTTGCACTCTTTAGCGCGCACATGTGAAAGAGCGCACTCCCAACTCAGGGAATCCCCTCCCCTCCCCCCCTCCCACTGACCGCACAGAGAGCGCTCAGTGCTTCCGGGTAAGCTGGGTGGGCCTTAATTGGCCCATCCAAGTAAAATGGCGGCGCAGCCCAGATCGGGGAGGGGTGGGGGGGGATGTCGGGAGGGGGGGGCGCCGATCAGGTTCACACCCGTCCCCACATAACCCCCTCGACAGTGGGTGGTGGGGGGGTTGCGGGGGTGAGACCTTCATTCCGGTGAGCTGGCCCTTTAATAAGCATGCATGACTTGCTAATGGATGCGAAAGGGCTTCCCCACATTGTTCGTCAGACAGCTCGAGCGGCCTCGAAAGTCCCGAGAACGGAATCATTAAAATCCATCCCGTCGCCGGGAAGCTGATTTTTGCCTCAAGCCAAATTGAGTTGCACCCCACCCCCCTGCCCGCCAAGCTCCCCGCTGCCGGTGGGACCGGAAGATTCCGCCCAACGTCGCAGATCAGTAATCTTTCATCCGAACTGTGGAGGAATATCTAAACCAAACGCTTGCAGCATCTTGAACTCTGATGCTAAGTCATTAACCAGAAACGTTGGGCTGGATTTCACTCCCCACCCCCACCCCCGGGGAATTGCGACTGTTTCCGGATCCAGCTAGTGCACCACCCGCCCCCGTCTTTGGGTTTTCCACGGAGGTGACCCCTTAACCAGCATGGAGGCAGGTTTCCCTGTCCAATCATAGGTGGCAGGTGGGCTCTTGAAGCCAGGGGGCCAGTCAGAGGCCTTGCAGCTGGGAGAAGCAGCGACCTGGCGATTAATGCTAACTATCGGAGAGGGCGCTTAGTCCGGCCTCCGCCCCACCCTAGCAGGAGCCTTCCCAGCCACGGTTTTTGATTTAAGTAAAATGTGCTTCCTCGAGCCGCCGCTGTGGAAGCGGGGAGCCTGACCAGGGGACAGCCCGTGGCTATTCCCGCACACGGGCAGGCAGGTCTGGGGTGCTGGCCTGCTGCTCGGCGTCTGCCTCTTGCTGCATCAGGAAACTTTAGACTGTCTGGAAAATTCCAGTCGGCAACCAGTCGTCGCCATTTAGCAATGTTAATCGCCCCCACCCCCACCTCACGGGAGCAGGTAACACTGCCAGCTGCAAACCAGCCTTGGCAAAAAAATGGGCAGTGCTGAGAACAGGATCAGGAGACTGGCACACTGGTCAGTGTCCCTAGAGAGGGACTTGACTTCCCCAAGGGAGGGATCGTCCGACTTAAAGGTAAGGGTGGTGTTGAAGAAGGTGGCTCACTCCTTCACAAGTGCAGTTAGGGATGGTCAATAAATGGTGACCTCGCCAGTGAAGCTCACAGCGCGTGAATGACTTTGTTAAAAAAATTGTCGCGCTATTCCTCACTGACATCACATTGGGAATTTCCAGCCCCACCCACCACCGGGATTGTTCAATCCCGCTAAAAAAAAAAAATCAATGGACCTGTGGCAGGGCTGAAAAATTTAAGCCATTGACTTGTGTTGCTGCAGTGATTACCATACAAGGGCTATCATTCCCTTTTGAACAATGTGCATTTAGCTCATCCTGGTGTGTTTCCAGTTTTTGAAAAGATTGTGCAATATTCTAGTTAGCAGTTGCCTTGCTTCTAAATCAGTCCAAGTACAACAAGATTGATGGTTAACAAATTGTATATTTATGGAACTGATTTACAATACCAGCAAGCCATTGGTAAACAAATGAAGCTGAAGCTTGAAATGTTAGCCCATTATTGCATGCAACACCAGATTTATGTTTCTAATATTACAAAATTATAGCCTTCCTTTGATAATAGCTGTGTTAACAACAAAAAATGAAGAAGATGACAATAAATATGTTTCCTCTTTTGTCTGGTCTGCAGTCATTAAAATTAGATT
This sequence comes from Carcharodon carcharias, assembly GCF_017639515.1. Taxonomy (NCBI): domain Eukaryota; kingdom Metazoa; phylum Chordata; class Chondrichthyes; order Lamniformes; family Lamnidae; genus Carcharodon; species Carcharodon carcharias. Next base: position 26,599,719 of record NC_054494.1, on the reverse strand, counting down.
AGCAGGATAAGGACAGGAACAATCCTTAAACTGTTTGCAAACCTAATGTGAAATGCCCAGCCTTGCAAATTATCATGTCTAATCACAAATACATGCTTCGCTGCTTCAGTAATTGTAGTTTTATTAGTCACATTCTTGTTGTGTCCTCATTAGCAGCTAAAGCAATGGAAACGTAGGGATCACTGCAGTAATGGAGAGTCAGCAGCCGGCATTGTTGTGATGTGATTGCACATTCTCAATTCTCTTTGCTCAGTGCTACATATCAGTGCAGGAGAAATAAAATACACACCCACACATACACACACACACACACACACACACACACACACAGAAACACATACACACACACATACGCACCACACACACAGAAACACATTCACACACACACACACACACACACACACACAGAAACACATAAACACACACACAGAAACACATACACACACACAGAAACACATACACACACACACAGAAACACATACACGCACACATACGTACCACACACATAGAAACACATACACACATATACACACCACACACAGAAACACATACACACACAGAAACACACATACACACACACAGAAACACATACACACACTGAAACACACACACACACACAGAAACACATACGCACACACATACGTACCACACACATAGAAACACATACACACACATACACACCACACACACAGAAACACATACACACACACAGAAACACATACACACACACATACACACCACACACACAGAAACACATACGCACCACACACAGAAACACATGCACACACACATACGCACCACACACACAGAAACGCATACACACACACACACATACACACACACATACGCACCACACACAGAAACACATACACACACACATACACACAGAAACACATACACACACACAGAAACACATACACATACGCACCACACACACAGAAATGCATACACACACACACACACACATGCACACACACAGAAACGCATACACACACAAACACACACACACATACGCACATACGCACCACACACACAGAAACACATACACACACACACATACGCACCACACACACAGAAACGCATACACGCACACACACAGAAACACATGCACACACACATACGCACCACACACACAGAAACGCATACACACACACACACACACATACGCACCACACACACAGAAATGCATACACACACACATACGTACCACACACACAGAAACGCATACACACACACACACATACGCACCACACACACACACACACACACAGAAACACATGCAGACACATGTGCGCAAAAACATGCACACACAGAAACACACACACACACACACAACACAAACACATACACACATGAACACAGAAACATACACGCATGCACACACACAGAAACACACGCACACACTCACAACAGAAACACACACACATGCAGAAAACCCACTTGGAACAATATCTCCTATTCAGTTCAGCTGTCTTGAGCTGCTCTCAGCTCTCTCCTTGCCAGCAAAAACTAGTTCAGTGTATCGGTTCCCTTGCAAGCTGTCAAGACATCTGGGACTGCACACTGAAGATGGCAGCTTTGTTTTGGGTGCCTTTGAAATGCTGCAGTCAACCAAATGTCAGCAATGTAGACTTATATTTGGCACCTCTTTCCCAGTTCTCAGTTGCCAGCTTGCCAGACATTGGGCACTTATTTTTTAATTAATGTCGAATGAATTGCAGTTGGAGAGGGGAGAAAATTTGCATTGATTTTGATTCAATGAAGGAGAAGCATTATAGAATATAGAAAACACACTCTGTAACACTGCCTTTGACAGTCAGACAAGGAGTGTATTATTGAGTCTGCCATGTTATAGAAATCACGTTTTATGTAGCTTTTCTTATTAGTGCAGTAACCATAGATAGTGCATTACATCACAGGCTGTACAATACAATGGGGTTTAGTTAATAGAAATGTCTCTAAGATCTCACATTCCCCTTATTTAAAACCTGTCCCTATAGAAACCTTCTCCAAGCACTGTAGTATAAAATATTGTAGCTAAGGTGAACTTTAAAATACTGCATTTAAGATCAAAATTTCTACCATAATATTGATCAAACATCATTTAAAAGAGTCTTAATAACATCAATCTGAACAATGTTCCTATTACCAAATGTCACTTGTTTAGAAATAATTAAAACATTTGAAATAACAAAATTAAAGCAAGGAATTTCAACAGGGTCAACATTTTAATTCTGAATTTGACCCCAGATTTCATGTCACTTCTGTCAATCTCTTGGAGAGAGGGGATTATTTCGAAGTAAAATAATCATTAAAATATCTTTCAAGTAGAACTCCCCATGAGGAATTAGAGTGGATTCAAGTGGGGTCTATTCAATTAACATGAAATTCAACTTCAATTTGTAGTAATGTTTTAACAGCTTTCTTATAATGAAAGCTCAAGTAAGTACTTCATTAAGCTTCATAATGAATTCTTCAATCAGAACTTTTAAAAACCTAACTGCTGGGGTTGACTATAACAACCCAGCCTCCACTTTCTCCCACCCCAGTGATTTATTTGGCTTAGAAGTGAGTTGCTGAGCTGAAGAGGACAACTTCTATTTATGTCTTCCCATTAATGTAGAAAAAAAACTCCCCACAAGGCATAGAAAGGTTTGGCCATTCTTTCATGGGATCTAGGTGTTGCTGGCTAGGCATCCGGTTACCCATCCCTAATTGCCCTTGAGAAAGTGGTGGTGGTGGGGAGCAGCTTGCTGGGCCATTTAAGAGTCAACCGTATTGCTGTGGGTCTGGAGTCACATGTAGGCCAGACCAGGTAAGGATGGCAGATTTCCTTCCCTAAAGGACAATAGTGAACCAGATGGGCTTTTATGTCAATCAGCAATGGTTTTATGGGCATCATCAGATTTGCATTTCCAGAATTTTATTGATTCGAAATTTCACCACCTGCCAGGGGGGGATTTGAACCTGGGCCCCAAAAGCATTACACTGGGTCTCTGGAATACTAACCTGGCAGCAACACCACTACACCACCACCTCCTCATTACACACAGTGATACCACATTACAGCACAATTGTGATATTGTCTCTGCTTAGAGCAACTGCACACTCCACTGCCTCAGCACTTATCCAATACACAAGCTGAGACATGTGGTATTCCCCAGGATAGTGAAGTATCATTCTGACATTTATTGTTTAGCCTCATATATTGAGAATAATCATTTAGTCAATGTTCCAAAGGGCTGTGGCACCTGTGAACTGGAACATGGAGTTACGAGGAGTCTTCAGGAAAGGGCAAGACAAGAGAAAAAAAATGGCAGGGATGGAACGAAGGAGAGAAACAGTCTGACAATTTAATTAGGAGGCTGCCTGAGGTAAAATCGCCAAGTGCACTTTTTTGCTCGAAATCAGGGTTCCGTGCCACGTAACAAAATTCATCCCCTCGAATCCAGTGCTCCAACCCACTGAGATCACACTAAAGAAACTGATTTTAAGAGCCCAAGGGAGGGTAAAGCATTGGGATGGCCTGTGGGGCGGTGACACCTTCAATTATAACTGTCCGAATGGTCATTATATCAGGAAGCTTGATTTTCACAGCACTTTTTGTAAAATTCTGAAGTAAATAACTGCACATTGTGCCTGTCTACAGTTACAGAATTGTAATCTCTCTGGGGAGAAGAGACCTGTCTGGAGAAAATGGAAACCGGCTTGAGAGGGAACAGTTTTAATGAAATTGCTGATCTGTATCTCAGTTTAGAGTTTCTGCTTTTTGATCTTTTTAAAAAGTACACGTGAGGCTTTAGAAAACCAAATACCTTCCTTTCAGATTAAAGGAGTGCTGGGGAGGAGAAACAGCACAAAATAATCTAACCAAGTATTCATTGAGACGTTAATCTAATGCAGAGAGCAATTTTCAATCAAGGTGACAGAAATATTTGAAAAATCAGGCACAGGGCATCTAGAAAAACTCAAAAACATATGAAATAAGAGTAGGAGACGGTCACTCAGCTCCTCGATCTTGCCCCCCCTTTCAATAAGATCATAGTTGGTTATCGACAGTCACCTTCTTCCACTACAATATTCCATATTGCATAATACCTCAACATCCAAAAACCTATCAGCCTCTGTCTTGAACATATTCAGCGACTGAACATCCACAGCTCCCTGGGGTGGAGGATTCCAAAGAATCACAACACTCTCAGTTAAGAAATTTCTCGTCATCTCAGCCCTAAATGGCTGGCACTTTATTCCAAGAATGTGACCCCTATTTCTAGATTCCCCAGCCAGGGAAAACCTCCTCCCAGCATCCACACCGCCAAGAATTTTACATGTTTCTTGAGATCACCTCTCATTCTTCTAAATTCTGGGGATTATAGGCCTAGTCTACTCAACCTTTCCTCATAGGTCAATCCCCTCAACCAAGGAATCAGTCTACTGAATCTTTGTTGTGCTTTTTCCAATGTAAATATACCCTTCCTTGTGTACTTTACTCCATGTGGGGTCTCGGAGGAGGTGTGGGAGTGAAACAATGAACTGAGAATAGACGAGAAGAAGAGAAAGACAGGCTTGCTTTTATATGGCATCTTTCATGATTCTAGGGTGCCCCAGAATTCTTTACAGCCAATGAATTACTTTCAAACTGTTGTAACGTGGAGAAAGGGGAAAACGTCTTTGATGAAGAGGGTGGGAGGGTGGTGGGTTGGACAGTGTTGTGGGCGTGGCCTCCTTCTAGCACCAAGTTTTAAAACTAGTACAAAAAAAGGCACAAAACCTGGAGTTGCACCGAATGCAATTTGCACCTTTTGTATGGGCTCTGCCTGTATCCGGTGAATGATACAGGAGAAAACCAATGCAATCAAATGGAAACTCCAGGCTCCTCACTAATTCAATTCAATTCTTTTTATTTCCAATTCTCTCCACCCATGCTCTTGGTTCTCTGTCTGCTTAGAGCTCCATAAAAACTGACTTGGCACGGATGTCATTTGAAACTAACAATTCATGATGTCTCCGTTAATTTTATAAAGTCAGACTCGATGCCAATGCAGATGGCTTCAAAATCTCTTACTGAACTGGTAGCTGAGAGAGATCTAGTGCTTGTGGCAGATGAAGAACTCCAGCAAATATTCCTTTGTACACTGATGATGCAGTGAATATCAGCAAGTAGCTGGAGAGCCTGCCCATCATGAATCATGAGAGTTTGTGGGTTTAGCAATGCCTTTTCTATAAGTTACATCCCTGTATGTATGTCAGGCTCCAGCCTGCACTGATCTAAGGGAAAGCAATTATAATTAGTTGGTACCGGCATCACCGCCATTTTAACAATAACAATTTCTATTGCTCCTGTGTGCTGGCTATAATGTATGTTGGAGGTGTCACGAGTGTAGTAGGGGAGGAGTATGGCCAACATACAGTCTAATCTGGTATGTTCATGTTCCTCTGTCTCTACCAGTTTTGAGGAGTTGGGGTTATCGGAGGTGGGGGATGGATTGTGGTGGGGTGCAGGCAGTGCATACGCTAGTGGTAACAGAAATGGATCTGTGCTTCCCTCATCACCTGGAGAGGTGATCCCAGCACATCATTTCCTGGACTTCAGACTGTGTGTCAGTTTGGTAGATTCACTGCACAGCCCAGTGTGGAACTACTCTGATAAAACACAAAGACTCAGGACCTGTGATGGGTGAGCTGCTCTCAAACCTTGTACACTAGGAGCACTGGGTTCGATCTCCATGCTGCTGGGTTAAGTAGAAGAGGGGTTCCTCTTCTCGATCCAATGGGATGAAGCCCTGCTCTCGGTGAATGTCAGCAAGGGGCAGGAATGAGCTTGATTATGATGCAGTTAAACAGCCCTCCAAGGCCTGAATGTGGGCAATGCAAAATGGTCCCTTTGTGAGGTACAAGAGAGCAACCAACATTTGGAACAGTTCCTCAAGATGAGATTGCACCCTTAGGAGAGGAGGAGCGAAAACTGGGGGCAGAACCAAAAAATAAAGATCCAAGACTGTCACATCTGTTGGGAAAGAAAGCGTGGATTTACTTTAAAATAACTGGGTTACTGCTGGTATTAATATAACAACACTTGGCAGTTCTAAGTATAACAATCTGTGAGTCAATGATGTAATCTTTCAGTGTTAAGCCACGCTGGGCAGTCATACTATCCGATCTAGGACATGGTTTGGGAACTACACCAGCACAGTGAACTAGCGTCAGTACAATCTGTTGTAATAATTTTCTTTTGTGAATCATTGCATGCAGCACCTATTCTAAGCAACCAGATACTGGTAATGAAATACAAGATTGTAACCTCAACTCAGTGCGCATGGCATTCACAAAGCCAACCTCTCTGATTAACCTTGGTTCCGTGTTAGGACTCTCGCCTCCAAGTCAGACCGAGTATAAGCCACAGCCCAAGAGGTTGAAGCACGTAATTCAGGCTGACATCTCAGTGCGGTACTGAGGGGCTGCTGCACTGTCAGGAATGCCGTCTTTCAGATGTGATGCTAAACTGAATTGCAGTCAGGTGGACATAAATTACCTCTGGCATTGTTTGTAAAATAGAGGAATTCCTCTGGTGTCCTGACCAATATTTAAAGAAAGAAGATTTGAATATTGTTGAAGAGAGACATGTTGCCAAAGCTTTTTGCCTTGCTGAGCAATTCTGAATGTGCTATAGCTAACTAAAATCCAATTTAAGATAATCAGTTGAACTCATAACATGGTTCATTTGCCTTGCTCAAAGTGACATGCTTTCATACGCAAGGACTCATTCTCTGCAAACAAAAGGAATATGTTCAAGCCTTGTGCCTTTTTTGAATTACCTGGGAACTTGGGAGCTTTTCGTTCCCCATTGCTTTCTCAATGGCAAAGCCTCAGCCAATCAGAGTTGACTTCCCAACCAATCAGCACCCATTTCACATGCAGTATAAATTGCTGTGATCGTTTAAAATTTGGCTTTCTTGCCAATGTCCTGATGAGTGCAAGACAAAAAGCTTTGGCAACATGTCTCTCTTTTCGGCAATATTAAAGAAAAATTTGCATTTATATAGTGCCTGTCACAAATTCCCATAGCGCTTTACAGCTGAAGAAGTCCTTTTGAAGTGTGCTCACTGTTATAGATTATCTGGTCATTTGTCTTGCTATGGTTTATGGGATCTTGCAATGCTCAAATTGACATCAACACTGAAGATGCTTCAAAAATGCTTCATTGTCTGTAAAACTCATTGGGGTGTCCAGAGGTCACAAAAGGCGCTTTACAAATGCAAGTTTTTTCATTACGATGGAGCCTTGTGACTCCCTCCTTTTGTCTATTTATGAAGCGTGGCAAGGGGCATTACATCAGCAATAGGATCACACTATCACCCTGCAGTGACTAATTAGGCTGCACAGCGTTCAGGGGAAATGAAAAAGTCTCTGATTTTTTTTTCCTCTGGTTAAAAGCCTGGAAATTAAACTCAGCAAATTAAATACTGACGTTCCCAAACCCTGGACAAAAGGGTCTGGTGCCTTGCATTGATGCTAGCCCAGGCATGCTGGGGGCCCGTTGACATCCAAGGGACCTTGCGGGCACATCGCTAGAAACAAGGGCATCCATTTCAGTGCAGAACCCCTGTTTATCGCACAACCCATCGTCTGCTGGAAGACCCCTGTTACGTTGTGGGGTTTCTGACCCACTCAACTCATTTTCACATGAGGCCCCCCTGTGCATTTCGACATGTGGCCCATCTGATCTGTGAAAAATGTTTGTTTTAAAACCCATTTCCTACTTTGGGCTACAGTTCATGCGCTTTGACAACATGTCAACAAATTTACAGCTCACATCACATCACTGAGCCAAGAAAATACAGGCATCAAGGATCAGGCCCACCAGCTATTGGTTCTCCCTCAACCATCAATTTTGTTTATTTGTACTCAAGGTGCTAGATGACTGTACAGAGACAATAGCTGCATCGCTGCCACATTAGGCAGGCTGGGGGTAGGTATTAGTTATAGATTTACACCTGGTCCTCACAACTCCAACATCAGAGCTGCACTCTCTACTCAATGATGACACCTCTATTTCCCATATTTTAATTATCCTATGTGTGAACCTGTCTCCTAACGATGCCCTTCTGCATGTGTGAGTACATTTATGCACGTGTTAGTGTGTGTCTGAGTGCATGGATGTGTTTGCGAGTGTGTGTGTGCATATTTATGTATGTGTGAGTGCATGTGTTAGTGTGTGTGTGTATATGAGTTTGTGAAGGCAAGTATGTATATGTGAGTACCTGTGAGTGTATGATTGTGAATATGGGTGCGTCTGTGTGAGTGTGTGCATATATGTATTTTTGTGTATATATGTGTGTACACATGTGTGTTTCTGTGTGGGTTTTTTTATTCATTCACAGGATTTGGGCTTCGCTGGCTGGGCCAGCATTTATTGCCCATCCCTAGTTGCCCTTGAGAAGGTGGTGGTGAGCTGCCTTCTTGAACCATGTGGTGTAGGTACACCCACAGTGCTGTTAAGGAGTTCCAGGATTTTGATCGGGTGACAGTGAAGGAATGGCGATATATTTCAAAGTCAGGATGGTGAGTGACTTGGAAGGGAACTTCCAGGTGGTGGTGGTCCCATGTATTTTCTCCCCTTGTCCTTCTAGATGGCAGTGGCCATGGGTTTGGAAGGTGCTGTCGAAAGACCCTCGGTCAATCCCTGCAGTGCATCTTGTAGATGGTACACACTGGTGCTACTGTGCGTCGGTGATGGAGGGATTGAATGTTTGCAGATGTGGTGCCGATCAAGTGGGCTGCTTTGTCCTGGACAGTGTCAAACTTCTTGAGTGTTGTGGGAGCTGCACTCATCCAGGCAAGTGGGGAGTATTCCATCACACTCCTGACTTGTGTCTTGTAGATGGTGGACAGGCCTTGGGGATTCAGGAGGTGAGTTACTCGTGGCAGGATTCCTAGCCTCTGACCTGCTACCTGTGACTGTAGCCACAGCAGTTATATGGGGGGTCCAGTTCAGTTTCTGGTCAACACCCCCAGGGTGTTGATAGTGGGGGATTCAGTGATGGTAATGCCATTGAACATCAAGGAGTGATGGTAGATTCTCTCTTATTGGAGTTGGACATTGCCTGGCACTTGTGTGACACAAATGTTACTTGCCACTTGTCAGCCCAAGCCTGGATACTGTCCAGGTCTTGTTGCATATGGACACGGACTGCTTCAGTATCTGAGGAGTCACGAATGGTGCTGAATGTTGTGTAATCATCAGCAAACATCCCCACTTCTGACCTTATGATGGAGGGAAGATCATTGATAAAGCAGCTGAAGATGGTTGGGCTGAGAACATTACCTTGAGGAAATCCTGCAGTGATGTCCTGGAGCTTAGATGATTGACCTTCAACAACCACAACCATCTTCCTTTGTGCTAAGTATGACTCCAGCCAACAGAGAGTTTTCCCCCTGATTCCCATTGACTCATTTTGCTAGGGCTCCTTGATGCCACACTTGGCCAAAGGCGGCCTTGATATCAAAGACAGTCACTCTCACCTCAACTTAGGAATTCAGTTTTTTTGTCTGTGTTTGAACCAGGGCTGTAATGATGTCAGGAGCTGAGTGGCCCTGGCACAACCCAAACTGGGCGTCAGTGAGCAGGTTATTGCTAAGCACGCGTCACTTGATAGAACTGTTGTTGACCCCTTCCATTACTTTACTGATGATCGAGAGGACACTGATGGGGTGGTAATTGGCCGGGTTGGATTTGTCCTCCTTTTTGTGTACAGGACATACCTGGGCAATTTTCCACATAGCTGGGTAGATGCCAGTGTTGTAGCTGTATTGGAGCAGCTTGGCTAGGGGCGTAGCAAGTTCTGGAGCACAGGTCTTCAGTACTATTGCCGAAATATTGTCAGGGCCCATAGCCTTTGCAGTATACAGTGCCATCAGCAATTTCTTGCTATCACGTGGAGTGATTCAAATTGGCTGAAGACTGGCATCTGTGATGCTGGGGACCTTCGGAGGAGGCTGAGATGGATCATCAACTCGGCACTTCTGGTTGGAGATTGTAGCAAATGCTTCAGATTTATCTTTTGCACTGATGTGCTGGGCTCCTCCATCATTGAGGATGGGGATATTTGGGGAGCTTCTTCCTTCAGTGAGCTGTTTAATTGTCCACCATCATTCACGACTAGATGTGGCAGGACTGCAGAGCTTAGATCTGATCCATTGGTTGTGGGATCACTTAGCTCTATCTATCACTTGCTGCTTATGCTGTTTGGCAGGCAAATGTTATAGCTTCACTAGGTTGACACCTCATTTTTAGGTATGCCTGTTGCTGCTCCTAGCATGCTGTCCTGCACTCATCATTGAACCAGGGTTGATCCCCTGGCTTGATGTTAATGGTAGAGTGGGGGATATGCCGGGGCATGAGGTTACAGATTGTGTTCGAGTACAATTCTGCTGCTGCTGATGGCCCACAGCACCTCATGGATGCCCAGTCTTGAGATGCTAGATCTGTTCGAAATCTATCCCATTTAGCATGGTGGAGGGTATTCTCAATGTGAAGGTGGGCCTTCATCCTCACAACAACTGTGTGGTGGTTATACCCACCAGTACTGTCATGGACAGATGCATCTGCAGCAGGCAGGTTGGTGAGGATGAGGTCAAGTGTGTTTTTCCTTTTTCTCCTGCCGCTGACCCAGTCTAGCAGCTATGTCCTTTAGGACTCGGCCAGCGCAGTCAGTAGTGGTGCTTCCGAGCCACTCTTGGTGATGGACAGTGAGGTCCCAAACACAGAGTACATTCTGGGCCCTTGCCCTAGCCACCTTCAGTGCTTCCTCCAAATGGTGCTCAACATGGAGGAGCACTGATTCATCAGCTGAGGGAGGGCGGTATGTGGTAATCAGCAGGGGATTTCCTTGCCCATGCTTGGCCTGATGCCATGAGACTATGTGGGTCCAGAGTCAACGTTGAGGACTTCCAAGGGTGAGTCCCTCCCGAGTGAATATCACTGTGCCGCCACCTCTGCTGGGTATGTCCTGTCCATCCAATCACATGTAGGCCAGACCAAGTAAGGACAGCAGATTAGTGAACCCGATGGGTTTTTTTAGAACAATTGGCAATAGTTTCATGGTCATCATTAGTTTTTAATTCCAGATTTTTATTGAATTCAAATTCCACCATCTGAACAGTCAGGGAAGCAGCAATTAACCCAAAATAAAAATGTAATTTGGAGGTATCCATGAAAGTAAACTTCAGAAATGCAAAGCTTTTGAAGATTTTTCAAAATGTGACCTTCCAACAAGGTTCAAAGTGAAGATTATGGGTTGAATGTTCACTCCAGAGTAAAGAGCGCAGAGTTGGGGAAATTCCCAATTCCGCAAACCCAAATTGGGAGAACGTGCCCCAGATATTTGGATTTTTGTTCTGGGGTGGGAGATGGGTGTGGACTGAAGTCGGGCCTGCCAACCCTGGAAACAGTACAGAAGCAGCCACAGGGGCTGTCAGGTGCCAAGGCCGGTTGGTTAAAAAGGCCCACCTCAGTCCATCCAGTTTTAATAAAAAGAGTAAAGCCCTCTAGCCCTCACGTCCTCTCACTCCCCACACACTCTCAATGCCCCATCTATGCCCACTCATGTACTCCTACCATCCTCATTGCTCCTCGTACCCTCCATGTCAACCTATGTCCCTCTATCCACACCCTGCCATGGCTCTATTTGGCCCCTATGCCATCTTAGTACCAACCCTTGTCCCCACCCACCACCATTTGCCCTTGCATCTTCCATGTCAACTCACCTAGTATCCACCAAAGATAGATCTCAGGTGCGATGAAATAAAGTAAAGTTCTTAGTATCTACTGATGCCTTCATTATTTAAAAAAAGTCATTTATAAAAAAAAATGCAGTACATTTAAATTCCTTCAAGCACTTAATCCATTACAAAACAAACATTTCTTTCAAGCAATTAACTTCTTATTAAAATAACTGTTTGTATTTATAGCCCCACATCAAAGACTTTGTAAATACTTGAGGATCTGTCAATGCTGTGAACCTACAGCACCCCACACCCCACCACTGTGATAATGATAGGTCATGGAATCAGTCAGGCAGCACTAATCCTATAATGATAATCCTCAGGCTTATGTCAACAAACAGCTAGTGAAATTACAAACAGTGATTTTATTTCAACTGCAGGCCTTTATTTAAATTAAAGTGCTTGGAGATTTAAATACCTTGACAGCTTGACAGTTCCACTGAGATTATCCACTTTCATGATTCCTTTTAATAATCCCAAAGGGCCACCTGGACCTCACCAGAAAGGGTACCCTAACTCTTCAAATAAATCCGACAGCTTTAGGTCTTTTGCTGAAATGACTAAAGCCCACGAGTAATGTTTTGGACATCCCACTAACGAAAATTGTGCCTGTTTGAAAGTAGCAGCACTTTCACACATGAAGCTGCCTCCACGAACCACAGATGTGCAAATTACAACTTGCCCCCCACTCCCCCTGCCAGTGTAAAAGGTGGGTGCCTGGGTTGGGGGGGTGGGGGGTGGGGTGGGGTGGGGCGGGACTTCCAGGATTGGGGTTCCAGCGCCATTTTGGCCAAGGCTTTCCAGGATTGTGCAAACCCGGGGACCATATCTTAAAACATTTCAAATCCACAGATCTGGCTGATGTTGCATTTTGCCTCTGCCTATGAATGCCCCAGGCTGAACACCAGAACAGTGATAGACTGTTCTGAGCATGAGTTTTGCTTTAAATAAGCATGCAGCCTGCTTCCTGCCCAGGCCCACATTGTCTCTGAGGGGAACACTGACAGTTACTGAAGGGAGAAAAAACAGGAGGCTCCTGAAAGTAAACTGCCAACCACTACGATGGGAAGTAGCTGCTGCTATCCACGCTTCCTTCAGATAAACCACACGGGTCTCAAAAAAAAACGAAGCAGTGAATCCAGGTACGACATGAAGTATCTCAGCCCTCCTGCCAGACATTAAAAGAAACCATTGTAACCGAACTCCAACAGATTGTAACACAGGCCCTGTGATCTCCAGGCATTGTTGGCAGAGTCTGAATGTAGATGAAATACCAAAATATTGTTGAAAGGAAATTCTTTCCACAGCCAACTTGATCGTACCTGCGTGCATATTTCACATTTATCACCACTGCCACTCAGGCAGGGAGAAAATAAAGACAAGGGAGTCCTGGTGGTGGAGTGCATTGGAGTAGCACCTCATTGTATTGAATGAATGCGGGCTTTATGTCTGCTGTGTTTCATGTAGAAATTGCCTGTTCTTAGCTGAGCATGAGGTGAAGACAAGGGCTCACAGTTTCCAATAGGTTGTGTTGGTTTTTTTTCAGTGCAATTGGCCGGACACCAACTGAACCGGTGCAAATGATGACGGAATTTCAGTACAAATTACATCCACAACAAATAAAGTACCTGCTCTAAAAAGTTTTCTTTTTGTGCTAGTTTAAGAAGCTTTGTGCTGGAAGCTGACCCTGCTCACAAACTCTCCTCACCCCAGAATGATTAATCACCCGAGCAAGTTTCCTCTAACTGCACCTGTATGGAGGCCTTTGAGAACACTTTTAAAATTAAACTCTTTTTTGGCACAAGGGCACAAATAGACGCTTTTTGAAAACATTTGAATATTAATTTTTTTTTCAATTTACTGAGAATCTGACTACTCCACACCAATCTAATTAGTGAATAGTTCTGTATAGTTTTTACAAAGTTGGTTTCAGTTATTTCAAATTGGGTTACTCACAAGTAGTGGACAAAACACTCTGATCAACAATCTCTTTTTTTTCTGAAAAACACATTTTCAGTTGTATTCATTAAACTGCACCAAAGTAATTACTCTTAAATATATCTAAGAATATTTTTAAAGCAAATTTTTAAAAAAAAATGATTACACTCTAAAATTCTGTCTGGTTGCTCTGGTTCATGATAGATTTTGCCTCGGGCTGTATGCTAATGAGTTTGAGTGGAAACTTGAAGGAAAAAAAACACCTCAAAACAGACGCAATTTCGGGTGCAATTTGTGCCCAGATCAGCGATTGCGATAAAGGAAAAAATGGAGTCAGGCCATATGTCTTCAAGAGCGAGTCAAAAACTCTCACACAACGGTTAGTAAACACTTTCAGAAGGAAGAAGGAAAATGCCAGACATCATTGCTTCCACTCACAGGTTAATTGTAAAGAGTGGTGTGTAGCCAAACTTATGCAATATCATCTCCCCATCATAATCAGTGCCATGTAACACTTCAATTCATGTTATCGATCCATCACCGAGCTATAAATCAGAGAACTTTGCCACACAAAAGAAGGCCAGTCTGCCCATCCCGTTTGTTCTAACCTTTTGGTCAGGCAATCAAAGATGAATCTCTCTGGCCTGCTTTAATGCCCATAGCTCTGCATCTTCCTCAACATCTAAAATTGATTTATAGAAGATGAGACAACTGCTCCCTGTGGCAAAACGTTCCAAACTTCAACAGTTCTCCGCCTAGAGGGGTTTCTCTCAACCATTCTCCCTCTCTATGCAGAGAGTTGTTAGGGCATATAAGGCCTAACCGTAAACAGTGATGGAAGAAAATCCTCAAGAGGGTTGATAGCAGAATTTGATAAATATTTGAAAGCAAAACATTTAGAAGGCTATGGAGAAATGGCAAGGACTTAGTGGATAGTTACTTCAGAGAACCAGCACAAATATGATGGGCTGAGTGATCTCCTTCCATGCTGTACAATACCATGAGTCAGTGAATTGGTAACATAAAGACACAATTCAGGATTGGCATAAAGAAGGAGGTTAAAGAGATTTTTCTTCCCTTATTAGAAATACTGTACCTCAGGTAACTATTGAAAAAAAATAACTATTGAAACAAAGACAATGTCAACTTTTTGGGAAGGACTAAATTCTTGAAGAAGAAAAATAAAAAGCATGGAGAAGTGGAATTATAATCGGCTGGTCCAGCTTGGGAGGAGGAATGTGGTGGGAGGAGGGGATGGGAAGAGTGTTGAAGATGGGGGAGTGGGAAGCAGGGTGGGGGAGGAGTGATTGGATGTGAGTTGAGGGTTGGGAAGGGGGCTTACCAAGTGGGAGTGGAAGGGGTTGGGGTGGAGAAGAAAAGGGATGGATAGGTGGGAAGGGGACAGGAGAGGGAGGCTGGGAAGTGGGATGGCTGGGGGAGGCAGGGGGCATGGCAGTTGGGTGGGGGTATGAGAAATGGGTGGCTGGGAAGATGAGAACTGGGACGGGGGTTGGAGGGGAAGGGAGGTGGAAAGGGAGTGAGGAGCCTTTCCCTTCAGGAACACAGAGCAGAGATGCGGATGCATGTGTATCTGGGAAGCCGTGTTGATGGTGAGACTCCACGCTGGCAGCACAAAATTAGAAAATGCTTCCTTAAAAGTCAATTGTGGTTTGAAAGTTAAGCTTTCCTGCATTGTCAAATACCATTAGCCATCATTCCACATAAACCTTGGGGATGTGGTCGCTATTGCACCAGCATGAGAATAATAATTGTGCAAATATCTGTGAAAAGAAACAGCTTCAGTCCCTGGAGTGCACTATATGGGCCCAGCTCTGTAACTAATTAATACAATGAAGCTGCTTCAGATGAATAAAAGGGCACCACCAGCAAAAGAAGTCCAGTCATCTCATCGACACTGGAACCGTAAACTTTAGCTGCACAAATGCAATTAAATTTTAGAGACAGTCAAACATCTAATAAGTAGATACAATAATCAGAAGGCAACATCAGTCTATCATTGGGTATGTTTTGCTCCTGAGAAAGTCATCAGAATTCACTCTGCAGACCTTATAAATAATGCATCATTCACACAAGTATAGGTTCAATGTCTTCTTTGCAGTTAGACTAAATCTAAGGTTGAAATATTTCAGCACAAGCTCCTTTCTGTTTTTTTTTTGAATTCCTGGATCTGTCCATCCTCTGCTCCCCAAGTTAACCCTATCACATATCACTTCTGTTCTCAATTACCTCATGAACAAAGGAATCAATGTGACTGCTCGAGCTACTCTTACACTGACCCACCAGAGCACATTCTTCAATGAGATCAAGAGGATTCTTCTTCCACACTAGTTTTTCAACCCTCCACCAGATTTATTGGTTTTGACTAGTGAACCTCTTAGTGACGATCATATAGAAAAGATAGTTTAGCTCAACATTCAAATTCCCCTTAGTTTGGAGTGTGATTTATCAACCTGTCCAATACTTTAGCTT
The DNA here is from genome assembly GCF_017639515.1 of Carcharodon carcharias. Classification (NCBI taxonomy): domain Eukaryota; kingdom Metazoa; phylum Chordata; class Chondrichthyes; order Lamniformes; family Lamnidae; genus Carcharodon; species Carcharodon carcharias. The sequence goes on along the minus strand of NC_054494.1, from coordinate 26,583,507 downwards.
TTTCTGCTTCAAGGTGTTGACCCCTTACTGTGATGCAGTTTTATGGACGTTGCTCTCCTTTCAGTATGTCACCCATGAGCCATATTCAATGCTGGGCATTGGTAGTGTGTGTTAGGGCTATTGAACTGCTGGAGGACTCACCACCAATCCTTATTCAAAAGGCTACGCGTGCATTCCCAGCAGAGGCTGGGGATATAAGGAGTGGCAACTGTGACCAATTCTTTAACCCAAAGACCACGGAGGCCAAGTCACAAATCCTTCCAACCCAAGTCCAGCGACCGCAACTCAACACTAATCAGGGTCGAAGATGGGACTGTCCTGGTCTCAGTTTGAATACTCAATGGACCAACTCGCTGAGACACTGGAGAAACTCGTGGCCTGATTCTTTATCTGATTTTACATTATACAAATGCAAATATCCCCACTGGTGCAAGGCTTAAGTCCCTGTTAATTCAGTTTGCAAATTGCAAACCCAAACAGCACAAAACTCCACCATATAACTCAATGCAGGAGCTGATCCTCTCCAACAGCACAAAGTCAATCAATTGATTATTTTTAATGAAAACATTAATTCCGAGAATACTCGGAGATTTCTGGGTGTTACTGTGTCAAGTTAAATTATGTTTTCTAATCAGTGCAGTGCAGTTCTTTTGCAACATCCCCCATGAGCTATTGGCTGAAATTGATGCAAAAAAGCTGCTAGGTAGAGACCATTGTTTCGATTAAGGACTGGCAAGAATCCCATCGCCCCTGCTATTCAACAAAACTACATGCACATAAGCCGAATCCATTCCCAACATAACACCCAACCACTTTCCTGTGGACTTGCACACCAACTCTAGGTTGACACACCATTGCAGCACTGAGGGAGAACTGCACTGTCAGAGGTGCCACCTTTTGGATGAGATGTTAAACCATCTCCAGTTGGCATAAGGCAGTGCTTTGAAGAGGAGCAAGGGAGTTATTCCCAGTGGCCCGGCCAATGTTTATTCCTGAATCAATGCCATCAAAACAGTTTATCCAGTCATTATCACATTGCTGCTTGTGGGAGCTTGTTGTGTACAAATTGGCTTCCACATTGCTAACAGTGACTATACTTTGAAGATAGTTCTCTGGCGGTAAACCATTTTGGAAGCCTATACAAACATACGAGCAAGGAGCAGGAGGAGTCCATTCAGCCCCTCAAGACTGCTCTGCAATTTTATAAGATCATGACTGACCTGATAGTAACCTGAAATCGGCATCCTACCTACTCCTGATAACTTATTACCCTCTTGCTTACCAAGAGTCTATCCACCTCTGCCTTAAAAATATTCAAAGACTCTGCTTCCACTGTCCTTTTAGCAAGAGAGTTCCAAAGATTCATGACTCTCTGAGTGAAAATCTTTTGCCTCATCTCTGTTTTAAATAGGCGACCCCTTATTTTTAAACAGTGACCCCTAGTTCTAGTTTCTCCCACCAGAGGAAATATCCTCTCCACATCCACCCTGTCTAGACTCCTCAGGATCTTATTGTCAAGAAGGTACAATAATGTTAATAATGTTATTGGAAATTATTTTAAAATAGAGTTTAGTGGTGTCTGTGTCTATGTGTGTGTGTCTTAATTGGATTAAAGCCAGCTGGTTCAGAGGCTTTGATGTACAGAATTGAAGTAGGTTTGAAGTGGTAATTAGATAAACATAGGGAAACAGAAGGTGAGGTGTAAAAGGGGCACTTTGCATTTTAAAATAGACTATTCGAAAGAGCAGGTAAAATATTACACCAAACCAAGTGAAGCTCAGAAACAATGTGTTGAATTTTTAAAAGCTTTTTACCGGTAAAATGGGTATTATGAAAGGGTTTTACTGTTAGAAGATTTAAAGTTAAAAAGATCCTAGTGACAATGAGAACTTTCATTCAAAGAGGAAAATATGTATAAAGGAAGAGAAGGTTGTTGGTAAAAGGAGGAGGGATTCTAAGATCTAAAACCTCCAGCCTGTAAGCCTCAAGCCTGTCTGCAAGGACCCAGAGCTGAAAGAAACTCATTTTGAATGCGACTGTCCAAGGTGTGCTTTGCCAGGGGTCTGTTTATATCTATGTGCTTTACTATTGCTTTACCTGGGGTCTAGTTGAGAGTCAGATTAATTGGGGGATTTTTGTAGTTATTTTAGTGTTAATTTTGTAGATGTATGTATGTGCTTACAATCTTTCTTGTATTAATAAATGTTTAATTTAGTTTTATAAAAAAAAACCCTTGAGACTCAGTGGTCTTATTACTACTGAATTCAAAGTCTGCATCTCAAAACATATAAATTGCAAAAATGGGTTATGACAGTTGTTTCAAGTTTCCCTCTGGGATTTGAGCACCTCAGCCTTTACCATTGGCTGTATCATAATATCATATGTTTCAAGCAAGTCGTCTCTTATTCTTCTAAACTGCAACGGATATGAGTCTAGCCTGTCTAACCTTTCCTTATAAGACAACCCACCCATTCCAGGTATTAGTCTGGTAAACCTTCGCTGAACTGCTTCCAATGCATTTACATCCATTCGTAAATAAGGACTGTAAACCTTGAAATTCTAAATGATACTGTAGAAATGCAGTGTTTCTTCCTGTACAGTTCCACTTGTTAACATGCTGCCAGTTCACTGTATCTGCATTCAAGACCTGGTAGCTGCCTGGGTGTGATGTGGTTAACAAGTTGAGATGACATCTTAAACCACAAGAGCAGGTTTTGAGGCAGTTTATAACAGCCACCTGACGCTTCAGTTAAGATCACAGGCTGTATCTCACCCTAGTGACTTTTTTTCATGTACATTCCCCACCACTTAAAACCTACATGTTTAAAACCAAAGAATGATGGCCATTATTGATTTCAAAGTTGCCGGTTATAAAACACTGTTTATTTGGGGCTAACTGACCAAGAGAGACTCTATTACCATTCCAATGAATTTGTGCCTTTTTCCAATAGCTTAGATGAAATCATTTGTCAAGTCTTTGCTTTTTTGTAATAAAGTTAGGAATGTCCCAATGTACCACCATCTAAAACAGAATCATACAGCACAGAAGGAGGCCATTTGGTCCATTATGTCTGCGCCAGCTCTCTCAAAGAGCCATCAGTTCATCCCGTGCCAGCCCTGCAAATTATTGTTCTTTTAACAATATATATCCTATTCCCATGAGTCCATCTGCTCTCATTCGGGTACTGGCAGGCTGAGCTTTTACACTTTCTTGTTTTTCTTGAAGATTCAGCTATCTTCATCACATGCCGCAAAGCGTGAATTTTAACTGTGCTCTCTGGTAACTGTAATTAAGGTGGCTTTTAAGTTATATCAGTCTACTGCGTAATGGTGCACAAACTCCTCTGTAATAAACTGTGAGGGCTGTACTAAGAAATTTATGGGATAATATTCAGTTCTTTTGTATCAATTCTTTTCATTGACACTGGTCTGCTGATTTACATAGTGAGGATGCGAGAATGTCCACACAACAATCCCCACAGGCTCTGGTGTATGAATCTAGATGGGGTGTGTCTCTGGTGTGGGGCTTTTAACTTTGAACTTTCTGATTCAGAAGGGCTGAACAAGCAGCCCTTGATTACTCCTTGATTTGTTGATTACTGATATGTAGCAGGTCCAGTGCAATTTATTAACCTGTGCTTCGATGGAATTTTAAAAAAATGAATGTAAACTGGTAGATTATTGCTTCTGAAATCACAGTCATAGTAGCTGCTCTCTTCGGTTATTACAGACTCTGCGGCTGACTGGCAAGAGAGTATTCAATGAGCGGCATGACACTAGGAAGTTCTGAGGAACTTGGTGTGTGTCCATAGATCTCTGAAGGTGGAAGGGCATGTTAGTGGGGTGGTGAAAAAGGCATATGGGACACTCGTCTTTATCAATCGAGGCATAGATTACAAAAGTAAGGAGGTTATGTTGGAGTTGTATAGAACCCTGGTGAGGCCACAGCTGGAGTACTGTGTGCAGTTCTGGTCACCACATTATAGGAAGGATGTGAGTGCACTGGAGGGGGTGCAGAGGAGATTCACCAGGGTGTTGCCTGGGATGAAACATTTAAGTTATGAAGAGAGGTTGGATAGACTTGGATTGTTTTCGTTGGAGCAGAGAAGACTGAGGGTCGACCTGATCGAGGTATAAAAGATTATGAGGGGTATGGACAGGGTGGATAGGGAGCAGCTGTTCCCTTTAGTTGAAGGATCAGTCACGAGGAGACATAAGTTCAAGGTGAGGGACAGGAGGTTTAGGGGGGGATGTGAGGAAAAACATTTTTACCCAGAGGATGGTGACGGTCTGGAATGCACTGCCTGGGAGGGTGGTGGAGCCGGGTTGCCTCACATCCTTTATAAAGTACCTGGATGAGCACTTGGCACGTCATAACATTCAAGGCTATGGGCCAAGTGCTGGTAAATGGGATTAGGTAGGTAGGTCAGGTGTTTCTCACGTGTCGGTGCAGACTCGATGGGCCGAAGGGCCTCTTCTGCACTGTGTGATTCTGTGACTTGTAGGAACAAAAGTCGGCCATTCAACCTTTTACCATTCAGTTAGATCCTGCCGACCGTGCCTCAACTCCATTTATCCACTTTGGTTCCTCATACCCTTCCCTAATAAAAAAAATCTATCAATCTCAGTGTTGAAATTTTTAATTGACCCGGTCACAGTGGCCTTTGGATGTTATGCTTCAACAAACATTAGTAAGGGAGGAGCTAGGAAATCATATTGTGTGGCCATTTAGACATGTTATATCGAATAATATTCAGCCTGGGGTGAATTATGCACTGAAACAAAATCCTACAGCTCCGGCAACTTACATAAATCTCCTCAGCTTGCTCCCTTCGTTTATATTGCATTTGGACTGTGATTTTCTCTATAACGTGACACTGAGACTCAGTCTGCTCAAATTCTTGAAGAATGGCCCAGTACATACTGTACATCACAACCAGCCCTCTTGCAACACTGATAGCATTGCCAAGACAACCAGCACACTCACAGTGTCCTGATGTGTACTTGATTATTCCTCCAGTTTCCCTGGAAGTGAGCTTTCATGCTCTTTCAAGCGAGGGATGATACGGGCAGGCAATGGGACATTAACCCACTTTCACCAAGAGCTCACTGGCCGGCTGAACTGCAGTTTGGAGGCAGATTAAAGCTCCTGACGAAAGGTCATTGACCTGAAAGTTTAACTCCGTTTCTCTCTGAACCGACACTGCCAGTATTGATGGTTGTTTTGCAGCCTTTTCTGTTTTTATTTTTAACAGATTTATGTCATCAGCAGCATTTCAGTTTTGCTGAGAAGCTCTTAATGTAGTGTCTCAAAATAATGTGCATCGACCCTCCAGCCTAGGAGACATACCACCACCGCCCCCCCCCCACCCCCCGATAGCTCTGTTCGACAGCAGATCATTCCTGTTGCCTGAAGGACCTTCCTCTGATTGCCAGGGAGCTTTGTGCCTTTGGTGTTGCAGGAACTTTTGTGTGGGGGGCGGGTGGGGGGGGGGAGATGGTAACTTGGTTTCAAATTCATTTCACCAAGGGACCTTACAAAATGCACAGCAGTAATCTGGGTTGGATTGAAAGTCAGTTCCCAGAGGTGAAAGAGTAACGTGCTGACCCACTGCAGCAGCCTTTAAACCTGTTTGAAATGTGAGAAACTTTTAATTGTTGGAAGCAGGTTAAAGGCAACACTGTGAGATAACTCAAGGCATGAGTCTTCAGTGCACAAAGTCACAGATGCAGCACTGTTCCATTTAAACCCAGCCTCATTATATATTTACAAAGAAGGCGTTGCCTTTAAATGGTGAAAAACAGCAGTTGGCCACCAGCCAAGGGATGTGCTGAGATCAAGCAGGCTCTTGGCCTCCTCCAGTGTTCGTACTGTGCTGCCACTAAGCTCAAGTCAGCAGGCAGCCTTCTGATTCACACTGCAAAGCTCATGCTAGTAAAGAAGTACAATACTTGTATCTATATAGCGCCTTTCATGACTTCAGGCCGTCCCTAAGCAGTTGCAGTTTACAACCAATGAAATACTTTTAAAGTGTGGTCACTGTTCTAATTGAGGAAACACATTGATGGAGCTTTGCATTGTATCATTATTGTGACAGAATCCTGCTCCCAAACTCAGCTCACAGCTGTCACAGAGTAAATCCAGCAGTCAATTTTAAACACAGTGACCTCTCACAAACACCAATGTGATCATAGCCAAATCATTGGTTTTAGCTTTGGACAATTTTGGACAACTTCTTTAACAAGCTTCTAATCCACAATGTTGAGGAATAAATACTGTTCAGGGTACTAGGGAGAACTGCCCTGCTCTGGAGGCAGGGCCTTGGTTTAACAATGGCAACTTGCATTTATATAGCACCTTTAACATAATATGAATCATTTCAGAAGAGCATTATTAGACAAAACTGATACTGAGCCACATAAAAACAGTCAGTACTGGGAGCCCAAAGGTTGGTCAATAAGGTAGGGCTTATGGAGCAGGAGTTTTCAGAGCTGGAATACAGAGTTTTAGATGAGCTTAAGTTTACCGAGTGTGCAAGGTTTGAGGCCAGTTGCAGGATCATGAAAATAGTTGATCCTCGAAGTGGCAACAGCATGAATGATGGTTTCAGCAGCTGAGGTATCCTCACTTCTCATTCGAAAGCGCTTCCAACAGTGCAGCACTCCACCTGTACGGCACTGGAGGTGTCAGCCTAGAATATGGGCACGAGACTCGACCCAATGGCCTTCTGATCCAGTGGCGAGATCTTCACCAATAAGGCCAACAGCTGGTCTGTGCGCTTGTCGATTCCATCCAGCACCATCTTGAATACTCAGTGCATTGCTTTGGAATCTGCCAGGGTATAATAAAGTCCTGGGGTGCTCTTTGTAACCTGCTTCAGATGTGGAAACATTCCTCGCAGTCCTCGAAATGGGCTCATGGCTGCTGCATGTAGCAGCTCTGAAAATTGACACCAAATTTAGAAAGCTGAATAATGTAGCATCCTCATAGAACATACAGAGCCCCCTAGAATACTCCCCCAGAAACTGCGGGGTAGATTCTCGAATTCCCACCCAAAGCATGACTGGCGTTGTGGATCGGAAGCTTGTCCAAAATTAAATTTTTTATTGATTTTAGTGGAGTAAAAATCAGTTGGTGGATGTGGAAAGGGGGTTCTATAACCAGTGTCCAATTGGCAATGCCAGTTTTATAGCCAGGAGTGGCACAAGTGGAAATCCTATCCCAGTGTTCCCCTTATCACGAACATTCAAACACTTCAGTTCTCCAAAGGTTTTAACGTTTCTTTTCCTTTTCCCTTTGAATTCTTGGCTGGGGTTCCTTGTTTCTCTTTCGTTGTTTTCAGAACAAGGGCGGTGGAGCCGTGTACACTAATGGGGAGGACAAGACCTGGAGAAGAGAGACACGAGCTGATGGTCACAGCTGCAATGGCACACCTCCACCACCAGATTGTAAGATTCAGAGAATTCAGGTACCCATACCTGTTCTCATACCTGTTCCCACACATTTTAAATAAATACACTCTGAGGGAAGTTCCTTTTTGTATGAAATTACATGGATTATACAGCACAGAAATAGGCCATTTGGCCCCACTCATCTGTACTGTACTGATTTATACACCCCATAACTCTTCACCCATACTAAATATATCAGTTTTTCAGTAAATCTTTCTATCCCTTTCTCTCCCATGTACTCATCTAGTCCCCCCCCGCAAAAAGCATCTTAAACTGTTCATCTCAACCAGTTTCTGTGTTAACGAGTCCCACATTCTATCCACTCTCTGGGCTAAGAAAATTCTCCTTATTTTCTTATTTGAATTTATGAGGCCTTGTTTTGGATTCTCCCACAAGTAGAAAGTAGCCCCTCCACGTCAAAATTCTCCAACCCATTCACAACTTTAAAGAGCTACATCAGGTCACCTCTGGGTCCTCGACAGTTTTTTTCCTTTATTCTTTCATGGGATGTAGATGTGGCTGACAAGGCCAGCATTTGTTGCCCATCCCTAATTGCCCAAAACTACAGTTCTGTTGAAGGGTCATGAGGACTCAAAACATCAACTGTACTCTTCTCTGCTGATGCTGCTGAGTTTTTCCAGGTATTTCTGTTTCAGGCTTTTAATGACAGTTGTCATGATGACCATTACTGAGACTAGCTTTGTATTCCAAGTTTTAAATTCCATCAACTGCTATAGTGGGATTGGAACCCATGCCCCCATAGCATTAGCCCAGGCTACTGGATGACTAGCTCATAGTGAAATTACCACTATGCTACCATCGCTCTGTAAATTGAAATATGAAAAGCCCCAGCCTGTTCAAGCTTTCCTGATCATTGTAATCTCTCAGTTCTGGCATCATCCTTTTTCCACTTTCTCCAGACACTTTATGTTGAACGTTATGGACACCAAACAGACTGCATACTGTCCTGACTTTGCGTGGGTAACAGCATGGCGCATTCACTAGGATTTATTGAGTTGCACAAATCAGGAAAATGTGAAATATGTGCATGTTCGTTGCTATGTAGGCGCAGCAAGCCTGCCATAGTGGCTTTATACAAATTTCCTCAAACTATCGGTCATAATGTGCTGTGCTGCAAACCAGGGCCTTTAGTCAGCTGACATTTTGCTGCTATAATGTTGCACAATGTCCAGCAACGAGCTTAAAATCCGCTCTGTTTAATGTAAAGGGAGCCAAGTGGTAGAGCACAAAAATAAATAAAGAACCTGCATTGATATCGAAACTTCTAAGCCCTTAAGATGGCGCAAAAGGCTTTATAGCCAATTTGTGATGTAGGGAAAGGCAGCAGCCAATTTGGGCATGGACATCAACCTGATAATGACCAGATAATCTGTTTATGGTCTTGTGGCGCAGTGGGTGGTGTCCCTACCTCTGGGCCAGAGGCTCTGGATTCAAGTCCCACTTTGGGACTTGATGGCCAAGAGAGGTGTGTTTATAACATGGCCAAGCAGCTTAACCTATAAATCCTCCTAACATATGCCAATGGCAGGTGGTAAGAGTGGGGGAGATTCTTGGTCAGCCATGTGATGGAAAGAAGATTGGAGCCTGTACCATCGCTATCCATAGCTCCTGACTGCAACATGCATGTTGCCATAGCAACTTGGACCCCCTGAATGAACAGTAACACACCCGGTTGTGTTGCTAGTGGGGTAAATGTTGGCCAGAAACACTGGGGACAACTTCAACAGAGCATGACTGCTGAGCTAAACTCTACTTCTATGAGGACATCACTTTCCTGATAACAGGAATCCCCTGATTACGTGTGGGCGAGAAAAGTGGAAAACTCTTCATGGGTAACAATGAGAAACCATCAGTTCCATTCCTTTTGTGCTTGACATGAGTAATTTGCCTGCTTGTGGCTCAAATGAAATGAATACATTTACCTTGCCTCAACCTACTGCCCTGCAATGTGCTGCAGAGGTTGTAAGGGTATAGCTTGAAAACGTGCAATATTCTTACATATTTTTCTGGGGCTGTTTCAAAACTTGGCCATCTTGGGCATCGTTGAGTGAATGAATTCAACACCCCGAAGACTGAGTTTAGCCTTGATCTATTCCATTGTAACCTAGTGCAAGTAGACCGTGGGCACTGCAAGCAGCAGATAAGCTCCAACTGTGCCTCAGCTGTATCTCACCTATACTCAGCTGATAAAAGCTACGATGACAGAACCAGGGTTACAAAGCCAGCCTGTTATAACACTTTCACTTATCCTGTTCCTCATATCACTCAATCTGCTGCTCACAACCTTCCACTCAATAAAACAGATTATGCGCAGTATTCTGAAAATCCATTAAAAAAAAACATTGGCTACAGTGGGACAGGTTAGATAGAGTTTTCTTTACCTTGTTGTCATGAGGTTTCGCTCTTTACTGCTGGCGGACTGTGGAAATGGTGTGGACTATCAATGGAATGCATTGCGCAACACTTTACTCCAGCAGCGCCTCCCAGCCCTCAACCCTTAACATCAAGACGAACAAGTGCAGCAGTGTCAGAACAACACGATGACCATCAACCTCCCCCCTTGGTCACACAGCCTCTTGCCTTCTATCATACTGGGACTTCCTACTGAACACAATCATGGTAGCATCATTACCACAAAGACTGCAGCAATTCAAGAAGGCACTTGCCAATTCCTCTTCAGTGTAATTTGGGATGGGTGATGAATGAGGCTATGCCAGTGTCAGTAGGCCCTGGGTTCAAGTCCCACTCCAAAGATTGCAGCAGACAATTAAGGCTGGGATTAATTGCCCTGCAGTGACAATTTTCAGATGAGACGCTAAACCGAAGGACACAGTGACAGTAATAGAAAAAGAGCAGGTTGTCCTGGCCAATACTTATTCCTCAAGCAACATCACCCAAGCAGATTCTCTGGACATTTATCTCATGGTGGTTTATGGGATCGCGCTGTGTGCAAATTGGCTGCTACGTTTCTCTACGTTACAACAGTGACTTAAACTGAAAAGTAAGGAATTGATAGAGAAGGGTTTTGGGACATTTGGAAGTTGTGAAAGGTGCTACATAAATGTACATTCTCTCTTTCTCTAAGGGGTATGGATCCATGTTGGGAAGGGGTAACAGCTTTCTGGAACTTTGCCTGGTGCTACCATTTGTCATTTGTCCTGTATGAGTTTAGGCAGCAAGTGCTGGCACACCATGGGAGCATTGCAACTAAATGCAATCTAGTTCTCTTCTGACATTGATGTATGTGCATTTTCCAACAAGAAGTGATGCATGGCAAGTAGGGATGCAAGCACAGCTGCTTTCTTCTCAACCTAGCACAGGACACTGAGGTTAATACCCCTAGTACTCCCTGTCTACTCCCTAAGCAGCAATGTCAGCCCACATCAGATATTATGCCCATCCTTTCCTATTGTGTATAAGTGTCAAACTAAACTGCTAGAATAGTTAACCAGTATGTCTAATGCATAAAGAAGCATTACAATGAGGAAGAACAGTTGCATCATCAAGCATGCAGCTATTTTCCTTTATGTTACAATCATCTAACAAAGGGCTCTCCTCATTTGATCGCAACAGTTTTTTTTAAAAAAAGGATATGTCTTCTAATTCAGTGAATGTATAACTGTTTATGTGCTGTGACTATAAAAGGCACAAACAGACAGGTTTCCTTGAATTTTTCTTCAAAGAGAATAGGATTCATTGTACTTAACCTGGTCTAAGAAAAATAATTAAATAAAACACACCTACTTTCACACACCCACGCACTTGAAGTTCACACAAATATATTAGAGTGGGAGCATAGATTAAGCAATTTAAAGTTTAGTAAAGTTAAGAGCGTATACAGTTCTTGAAGGCTGGTGGACATGGCTGTCTCCAGGCTGAACCTGGTGGTCCTGCTCAGTCGGCGTTGAGGCAGTTTAAAGATGCTGATGGATGATTTATCTGTTCATCTAAAGATAGCAGCTGTGGGGTTGAGTCCTTTTTAAAATCTCTGACTGTGGTACATGGAGAATCAAAATCAGCAGAGAGGGTATGCAACTTACAAGTTGTCTACAGAAAGAGAGAGACTTACACAGTGTTCTTGCTTCTTCAGGTCTCATTTGCTTGTGTTGATCTGCAGGGAAATATGTGCTTAAACACACAAATGATTAACTGGCTTATCTCATGACCCCTTCTCTCCTCAAGTTCCCAATAACACAAATATGGTCATGGCTAGTGTATTCCAGTTGTAACTTGATAGAATCATGGCTAGGAATTCCTCTCTCATAGTCCTTTGTCTGATGTTATGTAATTACATCTAATGCTGGTTCACCCCACCCAGTTGAGTACCCAGGTGATTGCCTGGATGCTTTGCTAATGAGTAGATATGGTTCATTCACATTCCCATAAAGTAATTGTCTTTGATGGGCTCTTGCAAATGGGTAGGCTCCACTTAATGGCCTTGGAATTGTAGAGGGGATAGTGATACAAATGTGCAACCATCTTTAACTATGATTTCAAGCCCTTGGAATGTGGGTTCAGTTTTTTAAAACATTTAACTAATGGTTTCCAGCCAGTAACTTTGTAAAGTCATCTTTTCGTAAAGCATGTTTTCATAAAATTTACAATTATTGGACATCCCACCCCAGGGGCTTGAGTACAAAGATCAAGGCTGACGCTTCCGTGCTGTACAGTGCTGTCATTTGGATGAGATGTTAAATCAAGTTTCTATCTGCCTGTTTAGGTGGATGTAAAAGATCATGTGGTACTATCTCAAAGGAGAGTGGGGAAGTTTTCCCCTGTGTCCTGACCAATATTAATCCTTTAATCAGTATCACAAAAACAGATCATCTGGTCATTATCACATTGTTGTTTGTGGGAGCTTGCCGTGCGCAATTTGGCTGTTGCATTTCCGACATTACAACAGTGGCTACACTTCAAGATGTTCATCTTTAGCTGTAAGAACTTAAAGGCATCCAGTGGTCGTGAAAAGTGCCACATAAATGCTAGTCTTTCTTTTCCTCTTTCAATCTGCGAATCACACGAATGCGATTCACCTTGACAGGAATAGATTGCACAGTTAGATATTGCTCGGACATCACTTACACACGGATTACATCTGGTTGATCTCGTGTTCTGAAACTGCCAAGGCTAAGGTTAACTGTGGTTTGTTGAAACCTGTTAAAAAATCTTCGGTATTCCTACAAGAGGTACAGATCATGCAGGGGAGATCAGAATGATAGGCAAGCTTGAGGAATGTACAAACACATGAGGGAAAGCTCAGAAATATCAGCCAGGGCTCTCGCTGCTGCTTACCAGTGACCCCTGCAGAAGCACGTGCATGCAGACAATAGAAAGGGTGGGGGATGGTGGGGGTGTAAAGTAACAGGAACAAATTTGCCTGGGATAACACCCCCCCAACCAACACCAATCCCACCCTCCCCACAACCATATAGCATTAACAGCGAAGACTCACACGTGATGTAGAAGATATCTGTGAAAGGGTGCGCTTCAATACCAATATCTGTGAAAGGGTGCCCTACAATACCAATATCAGTGAAAGGGGGCCCTACAATACCAATATCTGTGAAAGGCTGCACTACAATACCAATATCTGTGAAAGGCTGCCCTACAATACCGATATCTATGAAAGGGTGCCCTACAATACCTTTATCTGCGAAAGGGTGCCCTATACCAGTATCTGTGAAAGGGTGTCCTACAATACCAGTATCTGTGAAAGAGTGCCCTACACCAGTATCTGTGAAAGGGTGCCCTACACCAGTATCTGTGAAAGGGTGCCCTACACAAGTATCTGTGAAAGGGTGCCCTATACCAGTATATGTGAAAGGGTGCCCTATACCAATATCTGTGAAAGGGTGCCCTTCAATACCAATATCTGTGAAAGGGTGCCCTACAATACCAATATCTGTGAAAGGCTGCCCTACAATACCGATAACTATGAAAGGGTGCCCTACAATACCTTTATCTGCGAAAGGGTGCCCTATACCAGTATCTGTGAAAGGGTGTCCTACGATACCAGTATCTGTGAAAGGGTGCACTACACCAGTATCTGTGAAAGGGTGCCCTACAATACCAGTATCTGTGAAAGGGTGTCCTATACCAGTATCTGTGAAAGGGTGTCCTATACCAGTATCTGTGAAAGGGTGCCCTATACCAGTATCTGTGAAAGGCAGCCCTACAATACCAGTATCTGTGAAAGGGTGTCCTACGATACCAGTATCTGTGAAAGAGTGCCCTACACCAGTATCTGTGAAAGGGTGCCCTACACCAGTATCTGTGAAAGGGTGCCCTACACCAGTATCTGTGAAAGGGTGCCCTATACCAGTATCTGTGAAAGGGTGCCCTACACCAGTATCTGTGAAAGGGTGCCCTATACCAATATCTGTGAAAGGGTGCCCTACAATACCAATATCTGTGAAAGGGTGCCCTACAGTACCAATATCTGTGAAAGGGTGCCCTACAATACCAATATCTGTGAAAGGCTGCCCTACAATACCGATATCTATGAAAGGGTGCACTACAATACCTTTATCTGCGAAAGGGTGCCCTATACCAGTATCTGTGAAAGGGTGTCCTACGATACCAGTATCTGTGAAAGGGTGTCCTATACCAGTATCTGTGAAAGGGTGCCCTACACCAGTATCTGTGAAAGGGTGCCCTATACCAGTATCTGTGAAAGGGTGCACTACACCAGTATCTGTGAAAGGGTGCCCTACAATACCAGTATCTGTGAAAGGGTGTCCTATACCAGTATCTGTGAAAGGGTGTCCTATACCAGTATCTGTGAAAGGGTGCCCTATACCAGTATCTGTGAAAGGCTGCCCTACAATACCAGTATCTGTGAAAGGGTGCCCTATACCAGTATCTGTGAAAGGGTGTCCTACACAAGTATCTGTGAAAGGGTGCCCTATACCAGTATCTGTGAAAGGGTGTCCTACAATACCAGTATCTGTGAAAGGGTGCCCTAGAATACCAATATCTGTGAAAGGGTGTCCTACATACCAGTATCTGTGAAAGGGTGCCCTATACCAGTATCTGTGAAAGAGTGTCCTACACCTGTATCTGTGAAAGGCTGCCCTACAATACCAGTATCTGTGAAAGGGTGCCCTATACCAGTATCTGTGAAAGGGTGCCCTACAATACCAGTATCTGTGAAAGGGTGCCCTATACCAGTATCTGTGAAAGGGTGCCCTATACCAGTATCTGTGAAAGGGTGCCCTATACCAATATCTGTGAAAGGGTGCCCTACAATACCAATATCTGAGAAAGTGTAACCTACGATATCAATATCTGTGAAAGGGCGTCCTACAATACCAGTATCTGTGAAAGGGTGCACTATACCAGTATCTGTGAAAGGGTGTCCTATACCAGTATCTGTGAAAGGGTGCCCTACAATACCAGTATCTGTGAAAGGGTGCCCTACAATACCAATATCTGTGAAAGGGTGCCCTACAATACCAGTATCTGTGAAAGGGTGCCCTATACCAGTATCTGTGAAAGGGTGCCCTACAATACCAATATCTGTGAAAGGGTGCCCTACAATACCAGTATCTGTGAAAGGGTGCCCTATACCAGTATGTGTGAAAGGGTGCCCTACAATACCAATATCTGTGAAAGGCTGCCCTATACCAGTATCTGTGAAAGGGTGCCCTACAATACCAGTATCTGTGAAAGGGTGCCCTATACCAGTATCTGTGAAAGGGTGCCCTATACCAGTATCTGTGAAAGGGTGCCCTATACCAGTATCTGTGAAAGGGTGCCCTATACCAGTATCTGTGAAAGGGTGTCCTATACCAGTATCTGTGAAAGGGTGCCCTATACCAGTATCTGTGAAAGGGTGCCCTACAATACCAGTATCTGTGAAAGGGTGCCCTACAATACCAATATCTGTGAAAGGGTGCCCTACAATACCAGTATCTGTGAAAGGGTGTCCTTTACCAGTATCTGTGAAAGGGTGCCCTATACCAGTATCTGTGAAAGGCTGCCCTACAATACCAGTATCTGTGAAAGGGTGCCCTATACCAGTATCTGTGAAAGAGTGTCCTACAATACCAGTATCTGTGAAAGGGTGCCCTAGAATACCAATATCTGTGAAAGGGTGTCCTACAATACCAGTATCTGTGAAAGGGTGCCCTATACCAGTATCTGTGAAAGGGTGTCCTACACCAGTATCTGTGAAAGGCTGCCCTACAATACCAGTATCTGTGAAAGGGTGCCCTATACCAGTATCTGTGAAAGGGTGCCCTACAATACCAGTATCTGAGAAAGGATGCCCTATACCAGTATCTGTGAAAGGGTGCCCTATACCAATATCTGTGAAAGGGTGCCCTACAATACCAATATCTGTGAAAGTGTAACCTACGATATCAATATCTGTGAAAGGGTGTCCTACAATACCAGTATCTGTGAAAGGGTGCACTACACCAGTATCTGTGAAAGGGTGTCCTATACCAGTATCTGTGAAAGGGTGCCCTACAATACCAGTATCTGTGAAAGGGTGCCCTACAATACCAATATCTGTGAAAGGGTGCCCTACAATACCAGTATCTGTGAAAGGGTGTCCTATACCAGTATCTGTGAAAGGGTGCCCTACAATACCAATATCTGTGAAAGGGTGCCCTACAATAACAGTATCTGTGAAAGGGTGCCCTATACCAGTATCTGTGAAAGGGTGTCCAATACCAGTATCTGTGAAAGGGTGTCCTGTACCAGTATCTGTGAAAGGGTGCCCTATACCTTTATCTGTGAAAGGGTGCCCTACAATACCAGTATCTGTGAAAGGGTGCCTACACCAGTATCTGTGAAAGGGTGCCCTATACCAGTATCTGTGAAAGGGTGTCCTACAATACCAGTATCTGTGAAAGGGTGCCCTATACCAGTATCTGTGAAAGGGTGCCCTACAATACCAGTATCTGTGAAAGGGTGCCCTATACTAGTATCTGTGAAAGGGTGTCCTACAATACCAGTATCTGTGAAAGGGTGCCCTACAATGCCAGTATCTGTGAACGGGTGCCCTATACCAGTATCTGTGAAACGGTGTCCTACAATACCAGTATCTGTGAAAGGGTGCCCTACACCAGTATCTGTGAAAGGGTGCCCTATACCAGTATCTGTTAAAGGGTGCCCTATACCAGTATCTGTGAAAGGGTGCCCTACACCAGTATCTGTAAAAGGGTGCCCTACACCAGTATCTGTGAAAGGGTGCCCTATACCAGTATCTGTGAAAGGGTGTCCTATACCAGTATCTGTGAAAGGGTGCCCTACACCAGTATCTGTGAAAGGGTGCCCTACACCAGTATCTGTGAAAGGGTGCCCTATACCAGTATCTGTGAAAGGGTGTCCAATACCAGTATCTGTGAAAGGGTGCACTACACCAGTATCTGTGAAAGGGTGCCCTACAATACCAATATCTGTGAAAGGGTGCCCTATACCAATATCTGTGAAAGGGTGCCCTATACCAGTATCTGTGAAAGGGTGTCCTACAATACCAGTATCTGTGAAAGGGTGTCCTACACCAGTATCTGTGAAAGGGTGCCCTATACCAGTATCTGTGAAAGGGTGCCCTATACCAGTATCTGTGAAAGGGTGCCCTACAATACCAGTATCTGTGAAAGGGTGCCCTACACCAGTAGCTGTGAAAGGGTGCCCTACACCAGTATCTGTGAAAGGGTGCCCTACAATACCAGTATCTGTGAAAGGGTGCCCTACACCAGTATCTGTGAAAGGGTGCCCTACACCAGTATCTGTGAAAGGGTGCCCTACACCAGTATCTGTGAAAGGGTGCCCTACAATACCAGTATCTGTGAAAGGGTGCCCTACACCAGTATCCGTGAAAGGGTGCCCTACACCAGTATCTGTGAAAGGGTGCCCTACAATACCAGTATCTGTGAAAGGGTGTCCTACAATACCAGTATCTGTGAAAGGGTGTCCTACACCACTATCAGTGAAAGGTTGCCCTATACCAGTATCTGTGAAAGGGTGTCCTACACCAGTATCTGTGAAAGGGTGTCCTATACCAGTATCTGTGAAAGGGTGCCCTATACCAGTATCTGTGAAAGGGTGCCCTATACCAGTATCTGTGAAAGGGTGCCCTATACCAGTATCTGTGAAAGGGTAACCTACAATACCAATATCTGTGAAAGTGTAACCTACGATATCAATATCTGTGAAAGGGTGCCCTATACCAGTATCTGTGAAAGGGTGCCCTATACCAGTATCTGTGAAAGGGTGTCCTATACCAGTATCTGTGAAAGGGTGCCCTACAATACCAATATCTGTGAAAGGGTGCCCTACACCAGTATCTGTGAAAGGGTGCCCTATACCAGTATCTGTGAAAGGGTGTCCTACACCAGTATCTGTGAAAGGATGCCCTATACCAGTATCTGTGAAAGGGTGCCCTATACCAGTATCTGTGAAAGGGTTTCCTATACCAGTATCTGTGAAAGGGTGCCCTACAATACCAATATCTGTGAAAGGGTGCCCTATACCAGTATCTGTGAAAGGGTGCCCTACAATACCAATATCTGTGAAAGGGTGCCCTATACCAGTATCTGTGAAAGGGTGCCCTACAATACCAATATCTGTGAAAGGGTGCCCTATACCAGTATCTGTGAAAGGCTGCCCTACACCAGTATCTGTGAAAGTGTAACCTACGATATCAATATCTGTGAAAGGGTGCCCTACACCAGTATCTGTGAAAGGGTGCCCTATACCAGTATCTGTGAAAGGGTGCCCTATACCAGTATCTGTGAAAGGGTGCCCTATACCAGTATCTGTGAAAGGGTGTCCTATAGCAGTATCTGTGAAAGGGTGCCCTATACCAGTATCTGTGAAAGGGTGCCCTACACCAGTATCTGTGAAAGGGTGTCCTATACCAGTATCTGTGAAAGGGTGCCCTACAATACCAGTATCTGTGAAAGGGTTCCCTATACCAGTATCTGTGAAAGGGTGCCCTATACCAGTATCTGTGAAAGGGTGTCCTACACCAGTATCTGTGAAAGGGTGTCCTATACCAGTATCTGTGAAAGGGTGTCCTATACCAGTATCTGTGAAAGTGTGTCCTATACCAGTATCTGTGAAAGGGTAACCTACAATACCAATATCTGTGAAAGTGTAACCTACGATATCAATATCTGTGAAAGGGTGCCCTATACCAGTATCTGTGAAAGGGTGCCCTATACCAGTATCTGTGAAAGGGTAACCTACAATACCAATATCTGTGAAAGTGTAACCTACGATATCAATATCTGTGAAAGGGTGCCCTATACCAGTATCTGTGAAAGGGTAACCTACAATACCAATATCTGTGAAAGTGTAACCTACGATATCAATATCTGTGAAAGGGTGCCCTACAATAGCAGTATCTGTGAAAGGTTGCCCTATACCAGTATCTGTGAAAGGCTGCCCTACAATACCTTTATCTGTGAAAGGGTGTCCTATACCAGTATTTGTGAAAGGGTGCCCTATACCAGTATCTGTGAAAAGGTGCCCTACAATACCTTTATCTGTGAAAGGGTGCCCTACAATACTGATATCTATGAAAGGGTGCCCTATACCAGTACCTTCAGGCAAGAAAGGGACGGAACGCTGTTGTTAGAAAAATAAAGAGAAACTCTGATTTCAATTATATTTGGTGCCACGGATTTGACTGTGTGATGGTTTAACACAGCTCTGCAAAGCAACATCCAGCTTTCATCTGACATTTTGAAGTTATAAGTGGTGGGTTATTTGCATTTTCAGTCTCAATGCTGTCCCTTTATTTGAAGGGGTAACAGATGGATTAACACAAGATGTGTGTGTGCGTGTTTGTGTGCGTGTGTATACTATTTTGATTATGTGTGTATATATGGGTATGTATACTTCCCTCCAAACTAATGGGAGTTTGGGTTTGACGGATTATGGTCTCGCTATTCAGGAGACATTCATCAATCCTTTAATTTGGGCCCAGACCCAGTGAGTGTCATGCTGGAGCCAACAACTGGTTTCACTGCTTGGCTTTGCCGAGTGCAGACTAAACTCATCAGCTCCTTGCATGTTTAGAGCCCTCACATAAATTAAACTGCACCATTCATGTCACAGACAATACTGAGTATTGTCCTCCAGAGGATTCCTGTGGAGTGCCGGTGAAGAGGGATGGGTGGGTAGATAGACAGGAATGTTTTAATTGCTTACTCTTAAGTGTCAGCCTTTTAACTGCACTGTTTTTCAGCCCATTGGTTGCAGACCCAGCTGATGGTATTTGGGATTTGTAAATAGCCAATGATTTCCCAGATGACTAAAAGTTTAAGGGACATCCTGTAAAGTAAAACAGCCTTAATGTTGGCATAACGCAAATGACAGCATACAGACCTCCTTAGAAGCTGGTGGTTACAGTGCAAACTGTAATTTCTCAGGGAATACTTGAGCTAAAGTTAGTGCTTTGTGCTATTGTATAAAATAACAGGGATTGAACATTTGTAGGCACTAATCAATATTTTACAGCAACCATCCACGGTTCAGGCAAATGTACTGAACAGGGGATTAGAATAACATATGATGAATTTATAATTATGAAATTTAAGTAGGTTACATTTTAACTGCAAGGCTATTTTACCCTTTAATTTTGGTGACAGACAGCTCTGTCTTCTTGGACAGGAAGAGAAAGAAAGATTTGCATTCATTCAGCGCCTTTTATAACCTCACGACATCGCAAAGCACTTTAGAGTCAATGACGTATGAAGTGTCGTCATTGTTTTAATGTAGAGGATGCAGCAGCCAATTTATGTACAGTGAGCTCCCACAAACAATGCTGTTATAGATAAGCAGATAATCTATTTTTGTAATGTTGATCGAAGGATAAATACCGGTCAGGATACATAGGACTTAGGAGCAGGACTAGTCCATTCAGCCCTTCGAGCCTGCTCCGCCATTCACTAAGTTAATGGCTGATGTGGTTGTGATCTCAACTTCACTTTCCTGTCTGCTCCCCTTAACCCTTGATTCCCCTGTCTATCAAAAATCTGTCTAACTCAGCCTTGAATAAATTCAATGACCCAGCCTCCACTGCACTCCGGGGAAGGGAACTCCACATACCAACGACCCTTTGAGAGAGAAAAAAACTTCTCCACATCTCCGTCTTAAGCAGTAGACCTCTTATTCTTAAACTGTGTCCCCTGCTTTTAGACTCTCCCTTGATTGGAACATCCTCCTGGTATCTACCCTCTCAAACCCCCTCACAATCCTGCATGTTTCAATAAGATCACCTCTCATTCTTCTAAACTCCAATGGGTACAGGCCCAACTTGTTCATGCTTTCTTCATAAGATAAGACCCTCGCCCTGGAATCAGCCAAGTGAACCTTCTCTGAATGATTTCTAATGCAATTATATCTTTTTATAATAAGAAAACCAAAACTGTACACTGTATTCCAGATGTGGTATCACCAAGGCCCTGTACAGTAGCAGTAAAACTTCCCTGCTTTTATATTCTATTCTTCTTGCAACAAGCACCAACATTCCATTTTGCCTTCCTGATCACTTGCTCTACCTGCATATTAACTTTTTGTGACTCATGTACCCAGCCTGTGGCGGCATGGAATCTTTTATGCCCACCTGTCATGAAAATATAAAAATTTTCACAATATTATTGTAAAAGTAGGTTAATAGGTGGGTTTGGATTAGGTTCTCGGTGTGTAGGTTTTAATTGAATTGCAGACAGCTAGTCTGGAGCTTTTGAGTGATCAAAAGGGAAGCTAGGTTTGAAATGCTAAATACGTAAATGTGGCTGAAGTTTTAGAATGTGAGGTGTGAGGAACATTTGCATTTTTAGATAAACCAGAGTCATGAATTTCAAAGAGATGGTAAGGTGCTACACCGAGCCAACAGAGGCTAAGCCAAACAGTGTGTTTATTTTTCCCAAAGATTACTGATAGTATGAGTGCTATGAAAGATTTATATAATGAGAAATTAAAATCGCAAAGACATGTTGGGACAATGGAATTTGCATTAAAAAGGGAGAAACCTGTATAAAGGACATGAGGTTATATGTAAGGAGAAGACATTCTAAGATCTAACAGTGTAAAAAGCCTCCAGCCTCAAGGTATCAAGCTGCTGTCTACAGGAACTGAAGCTAAGAAAACTCACTGTGAATATCTCTGTGCTTTGCTTGGGTCTGTTGAAATCCATGTTGTTTTACTGTTGCCTTAATGGAGGTGTAACTGGGAGTCAGATTAATCAGGGAAGCTAGGAGTTATCAAGGTGGTAATTTGTAGACCTATGTATGTGCTTAAAATCATTTATTTTATTAATAAATGTTTGATTTAGTTTTGTAAAAAACCTCCAAGACTCAGTGCACTTACTACTAAATTCAGGGCACGTATCTCGAAATAAAAATACAAATTGCAGCTGTTTCAAGTTTCCCTCAGGAATTTGAGTAGCTCAGCATTTACCATCTGCTGTGCCATAACACCACCTCAGGGGTCAGATGTGGCCTCGGTTCATCACCAACAATATAGAACTCCCTCAGTACCACACTGAAATGTCAGCCTAGATTTTGCACTCAAGTCTCTGGAGTGTGCTTTGAACACCCAGCCTCCTGGTGTCAGGAAGTAAGAGCAGTATCAACAGAGTCATGGCTGACACTTGGAACAACAAAGGTTAAATGTCACACAAAGGCTCCTTGAACTCCAAGGAGCAACTCTTGCAGAAAGCACATTACCATTAACCATGCCAGGCACTTCCAATTGGTTTTCCTTTCATTTTGAATTCTAGGAGCCTGATTTTGGTGAGTTGGCCCCTGGTTGTTTTGCCTCAAAATCTGATTTCTGCAGATTAATCTAATAACAAACTAACAACATTGAAGTCCCAATCCAACCCAATATAAAAGCAGCTTGAGGCTGAATTAAGTGAAGCATAGGTGGTTTTAAGGTGTGGACCTAAACACGCAAAAGTTGAGTGCAATATCTTACTATTTATTAGATTTGGTCCCTAACTATCTAAAGGGAGAGATATCCTATGTTGGCTTCAGACCCAATCACAGACTTCACCCAGTTTAGTTTGCTTTTTGAATGTTTTCATTGTGACTTAAGGTGCCTCCTGAACCCTTGCTCAGTCACATAGTGGATTACATTGGATTATGTAGGGTATACAGTACAGAAACAAGGCCATTCAGCCTGACTAGCCCATGCCAGTGTTTACGCTCCATCCTAGCTTCCTCCCATCTTTTCTCAACTGAATCTATCATTGTAACCATCTATTCCCTTCCCCGTCATAGGCTAACTTGTCTGGCTTCCCCTGAAATGTATCTAGACTATTCACATTACCCACTCCCTGTGGCAGCAAGCTCTACAAGAAATTTCTTCTGAATTTCCGATTGGATTTCTTGGTGACTCTCTTATATTGATGGCCTTTAGTTATGCTCTTCCCCACAAGTGGAAATCTTCTCTCTGTATCCACTCTGTTCAAAGGCCGAATTGTGACAACCTCGTATTGGCATTTTGGAATACCCTAACCTAACCCCCTCCAAGGTGTTGCACGCTGCACTATCATCAAACACTTCAGCTTCTAAAATGTGACAAAGTACAATTTCTTCAAATTCGGGTACTGGGTATCCAAGTCTACCGCATTTTTACAGCAACAGTTTTTGCTAATTGCTTTTCTGAAAATATTCGAGAACTGTAATTACTTCTTAATTCTTGCTAGAATCACTTGCTAGCTGTTATCTTTTTGCTTCCCTCCCTCTTTGCTTTCCCCTTTAGGCCAAAGGGTGCGTATGATGTTGTGAAGATGCAGCTGTGCAAGTGCCCCTCATACAGGAAGCCTTTTACCCTCTACCCCTGATGACAATATCAGTGCCATTTGAGTACCTGGGTGACCTGTTTGGCTCGGTCTGGATGTGGGGTTGCCAACTCTCCAGGATTGCCCTGGAGTCTCCAGCAATGAATCTCCTGAATACTGTGAGTGAACCCAGGACGTAAATCATCGGAGATTCCTTTTTATTTAAAAAAAACTTACTTTTTATTTTCTTAGCTTATTAATTATGATAATAACGAAGAAAGGTTAAAAAAAAATTGCTCATCAGAATGATTGGATGTGGGAAGCCAGCTGACAAAACCTCCAGGAATAGGTTCAACTAGAGTTGGCAACTGTAGCTGTAGGTGACATGACAATCCGATCAAATCAGAAATGTATGTTACCGGGCAGGATTTTGCCCTTGGTGGGGGGACTATGCGATGACGTTGCGACGCTCGCCCGATGTCATCGCGCACCATGTTACGCTTGGCTGGGTCGGGTGTGTGCCCGCCCCATCGAGCTCAATATTCTGCCCACTGTTTCTGGCTTGTTTCAAGCTTCCCCAAACATCAGAAAAAGGTCTTTCACCCAACTTCATCCATAGATTACTGTCTATGAAGAGAATTGTGCTTGTGCATAGTCGCATCCAGAGTGTCCTGGCTGTTGCTAAATTTGGCCTACAGCATAAGTGGGTTGATTCAGAAGTTGCTCAGCAATACAGGGGCAATGGACCTCAATTCTCATGGAAACACATATTTCCCATCCTTGCTGTATTTGTGTTAATTAATGATGGATGTCCATTAGGTATCGTGCTATGAACTCATGACGAAACTGGATCCGAGGCTACTGAGCTTATTTAACTTTTAAACCTTAAAAGACATAAGAGAGGCAACCTTAGCATCATCCATCATGTTTACCTTTGACTTGAGGAGAAAGAAGAATATCCCAAGTGTATCATGTCAGATTGTTTGCTGGGCACTCTGGGGAACAAAGAGTATTAATGACCACAGATCTTCTTTATCTGGACCTTGAAAACATTCCATATCTATACTATCTCATGGTGTGTGTTTTGTACATTGCAAGGGCTAAGCAAGTCATAGCAGGGTGTTCAATAAAGACTTGGAAGTGGGAAAAATATCAAATGATATCAGGGCAGAGTAGGGGAATGGGTGTGGATTTCTCCAAAGTGGAGTTAGACTGACAATTGGGATAGGCTGAATGGCCTCCTTCTGTGCATGATTCTATAAATAGACTGAGTCACATGATCAGTGTTCAGGGTACAGGTAACTATCAATGGAAATGAATGAGTGACATGATTACCCAACAAGTTACAATAATAATGGTTAATTTTGGATTCATGGGCTACATTCTGAAAATGCAATTACTCCAAATTCTGGACTTTGAAACTTCACACATGTGCACGAGCGAGTGCTGCATCATCTCCCTGAGGCACGGAGCTGCCTCAGGGAGATGGAGAGATATAAAAAAAATTAATAATAAAGAAAATAAAAATGTAATAACTTTGTCACATGAGCAGGGACATGTTATTCATGAAAAGTTGGAGTTTTTATTTTATTTTTATTCGCTTTTGGAAACCTCACCCCAGCCATTGATGAGGTTTCCAAAGAGATGCAAAGGCCCACTTGGCCTTTTCGCCTGCCCACCTTCAGTTAGTTTGGATGGGCAGCGAAAAATTTAGTTAATCGATAACTTACTGGGCTTAACAGGCCTTTTAATTGTCGCTGACCGATCTATCGTGCGACTGCACGCTGACATCAGCACGCTTGGCTAACGTCACCGCTCAACATTTCACACTCGAGTGGGTCAGGTATGCGCCTGCCCGCCAAGCGAAAATTTCTGCCTGTAGCCTTATTCTCCTTTATATACGTTTCTCCCTTTTACTATGTAAATTCCATTGTTTCTGTATGTCTTTGAAACTTTACCTTTCTAATACCATAAATCTTTTCATGTTGCTACTATTCTCATTAACCTCTTTGAAATTCAAATCCCCCTTCATCTATCCGAAAATGCAAATTCCCATTATACCTCACATGCTAAGACGCCAACTATGTTTACTCATTAGCATATTAAAGACACTTCTACACCTTACTTCTTTTGATAACTTCAACTTGCAGTCTGCTTAGCTACAAAATGTGTTTAAATCACACAGACAGACAGAACAACACAACTCCCCATAAACCTAACTTACAATAAACCAAAAAAAAATTATGAAAATTATTATACTCTCATGACAATGTGGCTGGATGTCAAATATTGCTTTATAATGTACTTTGGCTGTTTTATTGCATTAAAGATGCTATATAAATGCAAGTTGTTGTTATTGTTCAATAATTCCTTCTCTCCTAAACATGGTCCTGTTCCACCAGCTCCAACCTTACACCTTACCTGAACGGTTATGCTTTAAACATTAGCCTATACACCGAGAGCAGGAATGTTTTATAAAATCATGTGCACGTTAACACATTGGCTGAGGCCTCATTTTTTTTTAAACTGTCTTCCATTTTAGTCATTGAAATCTGAAGAATAACCTGAACTATTTGTAAAAACAAAAAGATCTTAAGATCATTAGAAATGGGAGCAGGAGTAGACCATCCGGCCCATTGAGTCTGCTCTGCCATTCAATACGATCACGGCTGATCTGATTAACCTTGATTCCTCTTGTCGATCAACAAATCTGTCTAACTCAGTCTTGAACGTATTCGAAATTTATCCTCCAACCAGATAAGAATAGAAGAGTCTAAGACTTGGGATGCACTGCCTGAAGGTGTGATGGAGGCAGATTCAAGTGTAGCTTTTAAAAGGGAATTGGACCTCTCCTTAAAACAGGGGGAAAACAAATTGCAGGGTCATTGGGAAAGAACGGGGGATGGGACTCATCGGATAGCTCTCTTGGGGAGCCAGCACGGCACAATAGATCTACTGGTCTCCATCTGTTCTGTACAATTTTATGAAAACACTATTTATGAAAAAGCAGTAAGCTCTCTTCATGAACTGACCAACATGCTTCTCTCAATAAACAGCACCAGTGTTTATAGAGACTTCCATCGTGCAACATTGATATTGGGAAGAGTTTTCTGCCTGTTGGGCGGGCAATGTGGGAGCGGGCACGGGCGGGCAGGGACCTGAATGCCGCCCGCGATCGGGTCTGCGCCGCCATTTTCCGTGGGCAGGCCAATTAAGGCCCACCCAGCGTGAATCACGGCTCCTGAGGCCAGTGGAAGGGCTCCCCTGAGCAGGCCAGGCAGGAGGGTAAGGCAGGGGGGCACTCTGCCCCTCGTTTCTCAGATGATTGCCTTGCTGCCCTCCTCGAGGAGGTGGCAGCATGGCAGGAGGTGCTCGTACCCCAGGACGGGAGGAGGAGGAGGCCCCTCCCCCACCCCACAGGACCAAACGTGCCTGGGAGGAGGTGGTGGAGATAGTGAGCTCCTGTGACGTGGTGCGATGCACCTGGATCCAGTGCCGCAAGCGTTTCAACGGCCTTTTGCACTCAGGAAGGGTGAGTACCATGTTGGCATTTATCACTTAACCCAGCAGGTAGGCTTTCCCCCTGGCTGCTCCCCCCACCCCGCCCACCCACACCCACCCACACCCACCCACACCCACCCACACACACACACACACACCCCCCGCTAACACAACGCCCCCCCCCCACGCAAACTTAAGTGCAGTTCCTGCATTGAAACATTGACGGCATGTGACCTGCGCTGGGTGGGCCAGCAGATATTGCCCATGCTGAGGTCACCCTGAGAGGGTGGTGATGGGATGGGTTCTGCACCCACAGCATGTGGTACAGTGACACTCACATTACTGTTTTGAGGGCAACCTGGAGGATCTGCACCTGGGCGCAGTGCTGGAACTGCAAAACATGTCAAAGTCATGGTGCTGACGTGCTGGGAGGCAAGCTTCCAGGTGGTAGGGCACTAATCCATCTGCTGCCCTTTGCATTCCACGTGCTTGCGCCTCCTTACCTAGCAAGGTTGGACTGTGTGGTGCCAAATGTGATGTAGGCAGCATTTAGCCCGGGGGCGAGCAGGCCTGGCATCTTTGTGTGAGTGTGCGCTAGCTCCGGGGTGAGGAGGCACTGGAGCCCCGCAGTGTTCCACTCTGGCAGCAGGATAGTGGCACCTTCTGCGGCCCCTTCCGCCTTGGACTTGCTGTTGGCCCTGCGTCCCTTGTGCCTGTGCCTCTTCTCCCAAAGTTGGCTCCCCTGGAGGCTGAATGTGCACCCCTGGCTTCCTCCCCCTTCTGGCCCTCCCTTCCTCCTCAGAGGAGGTGCCTCCAATGGAGAGCACAACTCCCATTCCCAGGCTAAGGGAAGGCTTCCTGAAACCTGCAGGCCTGAAAAAGGATCTTCACTGTAGAGTGCTGACCTGAAGGTTGTGAGTCCTGTCCAAGCAGCTGGTATGTGTTTAGAAGTATTTCTGCTCATACAGGCAAGTATCAGTAAGCGTCCAAATTAAATATCTGACTGAGCACATTCGCAACCCCACTGATCCCTCCTATCCCGCCCGTGGATGAGGTTTATACAAATGTGTCCTGCCCGTTGCGCCCGTGTGATGACCTGAAGATTGCACGGGCCCCGAAAAATCACCGACAGTTGGTACCTCAATGGCCTTAAGTGGCCCGTTAATTAATGGCGGGCACACATCAGAGATCATTGTGTGCCCGCGCACCAAAATATCGCAATAGCGTGCGGTGACGTTGGGACGCTCGCCTGTCGGCACATGTCGGCAATGGGAAAATTCTGCCCACTGAGTTTGGTTACAATTGCTGCATTTCAAAGTTATTGACTCAAAGCATTTGGAACAGTTTGTGTCGCTTCACTGAAACAAAAACTATATAAAACAAACTATTAAAGCAAGTCTTTCCAAATTATAACTAGGCTGTAACAGTTGTTTAGTATTTTTCATTGGAGTGATTATATAGCAGGATAAATCAGCCCTCTGGAGCGTTTTGGAGAATTTTGGGAGCAGAGGTTAATAGGTCACCTTTGAGCTTTCACTCTGTAAGGCTTCATCTTGCTTCCCTCTGCAATGGGAGCACAATTCACAAAACTGATCCCTTTTCAATCGCTTTGATCTGGAATATATTCATTGGTACATCGTGGGATATTTTCTCCAATATTTGCTGCATGTTTTCTTTTGTACTAACTACAGGCCCTATGGTATAATCTGCACTCAGACAAAGCATCTTTTCTTTAACACTTCAATGGTTCTAGATCGTTGCAAACCCCATCAGAACTAACTGTTTGCGCTGGCTCGGTAACCAGAGGTTGTGAATCTAAGATGATTGTCAAAAAGATCCAGGGGAGGGAAATTAGGAGGATTTTTTATATCAAGAGCTGGAATACGCTGCCTGAAAGGGTGGTGGAAGCAGACTTAATGATAACTTACACAAGGGAGTTGGATAAATACTTGAGAAGGAGAAATTTGCTATGCAGGAGATTGCAAGGAATTGGAAAATTCTTGCTAAATGCCAGAGCAGGCATGATGGGCCAAATGGCCTCCTCCTCTGCTGTATGATTGTATGACTGGATTTCACAGGGGTGGGGGATGGGGATTACACCTCCCCCCCCTCCCACCGCACCCCCCACCCCCACCCCCACCACCCCCCCACCCCAACACCCCCCCAACCCCCCACCTGTTGCAAGAGTCAGCCAGCCTCACAACCTTAAAATGCTGCCGGTGAGCTAAACAAGCAGAGAGTGGGATGTCCTGTCCTCGAGCTGCCCCTCAGTGGGAGGGAGTCCTGTCCTCGAGCTGCCCCTCAGTGGGAGGGAGTCCTGTCCTCAGGAGCTACCCCTCAGTGGGAGGGAGTCCTGTCCTCGAGCTGCCCCTCAGTGGGAGGGAGTCCTGTCCTCGAGCTGCCCCTCAGTGGGAGGGAGTCCTGTCCTCGAGCTGCCCCTCAGTGGGAGGGAGTCCTGTCCTCAGGAGCTACCCCTCAGTGGGAGGGAGTCCTGTCCTCGAGCTGCCCCTCAGTGGGAGGGAGTCCTGTCCTCGAGCTACCCCTCAGTGGGAGGAAGTCCTGTCCTCGAGCTACCCCTCAGTGGGAGGGATTCATGTCCAAAGAGCTACCCCTCAGTGGGAGGGAGTCCTGTCCTCGAGCTACCCCTCAGTGGGAGGGAGTCCTGTCCTCGAGCTGCCCCTCAGTGGGAGGGAGTCCTGTCCTCGAGCTGCCCCTCAGTGGGAGGGAGTCCTGTCCTCAGGAGCTACCCCTCAGTGGGAGGGAATCCTGTTCTCGAGCTACCCCTCAGCGGGAGGGAGTCCTGTCCTCGAGCTGCCCCTCAGTGGGAGGGAGTCCTGTCCTCGAGCTACCCCTCAGTGGGAGGGAGTCCTGTCCTCGAGCTGCCCCTCAGTGGGAGGGAGTCCTGTCCTCGAGCTACCCCTCAGTGGGAGGGATTCATGTCCAAAGAGCTACCCCTCAGTGGGAGGGAGTCCTGTCCTCGAGCTACCCCTCAGTGGGAGGGATTCATGTCCAAAGAGCTACCCCTCTGTGGGAGGAAGTCCTGTCCTTGAGCTGCCCCTCAGTGGGAGGGAGTCCTGTCCTCGAGCTACCCCTCAGTGGGAGGGATTCATGTCCAAAGAGCTACCCCTCTGTGGGAGGGAGTCCTGTCCTCGAGCTGCCCCTCTGTGGGAGGGAGTCCTGTCCTCGAGCTGCCCCTCAGTGGGAGGGAGTCCTGTCCTCGAGCTGCCCCTCAGTGGGAGGGAGTCCTGTCCTCGAGCTGCCCCTCAGTGGGAGGGAGTCCTGTCCTCGAGCTGCCCCTCAGTGGGAGGGAGTCCTGTCCTCAGGAGCTACCCCTCAGTGGGAGGGAATCCTGTCCTCGAGCTACCCCTCAGCAGGAGGGAGTCCTGTCCTCGAGCTGCCCCTCAGTGGGAGGGAGTCCTGTCCTCGAGCTGCCCCTCAGTGGGAGGGAGTCCTGTCCTCAGGAGCTACCCCTCAGTGGGAGGGAATCCTGTTCTCAAGCTACCCCTCAGCGGGAGGGAGTCCTGTCCTCGAGCTGCCCCTCAGTGGGAGGGAGTCCTGTCCTCGAGCTGCCCCTCAGTGGGAGGGAGTCCTGTCCTCAGCAGCTACCACTCAGTGGGAGGGAGTCCTGTCCTCGAGCTGCCCCTCAGTGGGAGGGAGTCCTGTCCTCGAGCTGCCCCTCAGTGGGAGGGAGTCCTGTCCTCAGGAGCTACCCCTCAGCGGGAGGGAGTCCTGTCCTCGAGCTGCCCCTCAGTGGGAGGGAGTCCTGTCCTCGAGCTGCCCCTCAGTGGGAGGGAGTCCTGTCCTCGAGCTGCCCCTCAGTGGGAGGGAGTCCTGTCCTCGAGCTGCCCCTCAGTGGGAGGGAGTCCTGTCCTCGAGCTGCCCCTCAGTGGGAGGGAGTCCTGTCCTCGAGCTGCCCCTCAGTGGGAGGGAGTCCTGTCCTCAGGAGCTACCCCTCCGTGGGAGGGAGTCCTGTTCTCGAGCTACCCCTCAGCGGGAGGGAGTCCTGTCCTCGAGCTGCCCCTCAGTGGGAGGGAGTCCTGTCCTCGAGCTGCCCCTCAGTGGGAGGGAATCCTGTCCTCGAGCTACCCCTCAGCGGGAGGGAGTCCTGTCCTCGAGCTGCCCCTCAGTGGGAGGGAGTCCTGTCCTCGAGCTGCCCCTCAGTGGGAGGGAGTCCTGTCCTCAGGAGCTACCCCTCAGTGGGAGGGAATCCTGTTCTCGAGCTACCCCTCAGCGGGAGGGAGTCCTGTCCTCGAGCTGCCCCTCAGTGGGAGGGAGTCCTGTCCTCGAGCTGCCCCTCAGTGGGAGGGAGTCCTGTCCTCGAGCTGCCCCTCAGTGGGAGGGAGTCCTGTCCTCAGGAGCTACCCCTCAGCGGGAGGGAGTCCTGTCCTCGAGCTGCCCCTCAGTGGGAGGGAGTCCTGTCCTCGAGCTGCCCCTCAGTGGGAGGGAGTCCTGTCCTCAGGAGCTACCCCTCAGTGGGAGGGAGTCCTGTCCTCGAGCTGCCCCTCAGTGGAAGGGAGTCCTGTCCTCGAGCTGCCCCTCAGTGGGAGGGAGTCCTGTCCTCGAGCTACCCCTCAGTGGGAGGGATTCATGTCCAAAGAGCTACCCCTCAGTGGGAGGGAGTCCTGTCCTCGAGCTACCCCTCAGTGGGAGGGATTCATGTCCAAAGAGCTACCCCTCTGTGGGAGGGAGTCCTGTCCTCGAGCTGCCCCTCAGTGGGAGGGAGTCCTGTCCTCAGGAGCTACCCCTCAGTGGGAGGGAATCCTGTTCTCGAGCTACCCCTCAGCAGGAGGGAGTGCTGTCCTCGAGCTGCCCCTCAGTGGGAGGGAGTCCTGTCCTCGAGCTGCCCCTCAGTGGGAGGGAGTCCTGTCCTCAGGAGCTACCACTCAGTGGGAGGGAGTCCTGTCCTCGAGCTGCCCCTCAGCGGGAGGGAGTCCTGTCCTCGAGCTGCCCCTCAGTGGGAGGGAGTCCTGTCCTCGAGCTGCCCCTCAGTGGGAGGGAGTCCTGTCCTCAGGAGCTACCCCTCAGTGGGAGGGAATCCTGTTCTCGAGCTACCCCTCAGCAGGAGGGAGTCCTGTCCTCGAGCTGCCCCTCAGTGGGAGGGAGTCCTGTCCTCGAGCTGCCCCTCAGTGGGAGGGAGTCCTGTCCTCGAGCTACCCCTCAGTGGGAGGGAATCCTGTTCTCGAGCTACCCCTCAGCGGGAGGGAGTCCTGTCCTCGAGCTACCCCTCAGTGGGAGGGAATCCTGTTCTCGAGCTACCCCTCAGTGGGAGGGAGTCCTGTCCAGTTAATCTGGCCGCTCTAACTGTCCCAGCAGCACCGGAACCCAGTGGTGGGCACTGCTGAGACAACACGCAGGCTCAGGCAGAACTTCGAGTATCTTGACTGTAAATGAGGAGGGATCAAGCTGCCGAGGGAGGGAGGTGAAGGAGGTGCAGGTGGTGGAGGGTCGGGGTTGGGTTTTGGAGGCCTCTCAGGGAGGAACAAAGTGGGGGGTTAAATATCTTAGGGAGGGTGCCCCTGATGGGCACAAGGCACCTCCCCACCACTCCCCCGCCTGAAAAACATTCCTCCTCCCCCACTTTCCTTCCCCCCTTTTTACAACTTGTGTTTAAAAGATGGTCTGTGCACTCCTGCCTGCCTGCCCATGACAGCTGTGTTACGGAGTGGGCGGTGTAATGCTTGGGTCAATTGGCTTGGTAACTAAGTTAATTATTTTAAAATTAGCCAAGTTTATTATTTGTTTAAAAATGGCAGGTGGGCTGCCAATCCCGGCACCGGAATATGCAGGACACCTCGGGGGTGGGCAGGTAAGTGATGGGGTTGCCATCCCTCGTACCTTACATGCCCCCCACCACTGAATACTCCCACCACCGATTCCAGTGTTTGCTGTAAACAGGAGGTGGAGGGGAGAGAGGAACTTGGTGAAATTGCAATCATTAGGGGAAGAATTTTCCCTCCGTCAGGGGGAAAGTTTAGGAGCGGGCGCATGCAGATGCGCCTCCGATTGGCACCCCCAATGGGGGGGAGGAGTGGGGGGGCACGTGCTGCGATTTTATGTGGGCGGGCCGATTAAGGCCCGCCCAGCGTGACGTGTGCCAGGAAGGGCTATGCCCTCCCTGTGCAGGGTGGGGTAGGGGGCGAGATTCCCTCAGCCGGGAGTGGACTCTTTCAGGCAAGTGCGCGAATGAGCACATTCACCTCCCTGAGGCTAAGTGCTGCCTCAGGGAGATCGGCACCAAATTTAAAAATGATCAATGCACAAAAATAAAATTTCCCTGACATTTCCCCTCATGTGACACTGTCACATGAACTGGGACCACGTCCATCACTTTCATTCAAACTTTTATTAAATTTTTAAAAACCCTCATGAAACCTCATCCTGCCTGTGGACGAGGTTTGATGCTTTTTCTAATACCCACCAGGGCTCCCGGCCTTAAAGTTAGACGGGCAGATCCATTAATTAGTTTAACGACTTTGTTAATGGCCTCAATTGGCCGTTGACAGGTCGGTGGGTGCACAGTTGATTCTGCTGAGCCCCCGCCTTCCTGAAAATTGCAACGGGGCGCGGTGACCTCGGGAGTTCCACCCGATGCATCCCGCATCATTTTATGCGTCGGCGAGCGGGCCCCGCCCCCACTCACAGACTAGGAAATTCTGGCCATAAAGAGGTTGCAGACAGATAGAGGTAGGTTGAGTGAGTGGGCAAAAATATGGCAGATGGAGTTTAATGTGGGAAAATGTGAAGTTGTTCACTTTGGCAGGAAGAACAACAAAGCGGAGTATTATTTAAATGGAGAACAGTTGCAGAATTCTGAGCTGCAGAGGGACCTGGGTGTTCAAGTGCACGAGTCAGAAAAAGTTAGTATGCAGGTACAGCAAGTAATTAAGAAGGCTAATGGAATGGAATCCTTTATTATGGGAGGAATTGAACATAAATGTAAGGATGTTATGCTTCAGTTATACAGAGCATTGGTGAGACCACAGCTCGAATATTGCATGTAGTTTTGGTCTCCTTATTTAAGGTTGGCTGTAAATGCGTTTGAGGTGGTTCTGAGGAGGTTTACTAGATTGATACCTGGAATGAGTGGGTTGTCTTATGAGGAAAAGTTAGATAGTCTGGGCCTGGGCTTGTTTCCACTGGAGTTTAGAAGAGTGAGGGGTGATTTGATTGAAATATACAAGATCCTGAACAGCCTTGACAAGATGGACATGGAAAGGATGTTTCCTCTTGTGGGTGAGTCCAGAACTAGGGGCCACTGTTTTAAAATTAGGGGTCACCCTTATAGGGCAAAGACGAGGAGAAATTTTTTTCTCCCAGAGAGTTGTGCAACTTTGGAACTTTCTGCCTCAGAAGGTGGTGGAGGCGGGGCTATTGAATATTTTTAAGCTGGAGATAGGTAGATTCTTGCTGGGCAAGGGAATCAAAGGTTATCGGGATAGATAGGAATGTGGAGTTCAAAACACAAAAAGATCAGTCATGATCTTAATGAATGGCGGAGGGAACTTGAGGGGCCGAATGGCCTACTTCTGCTCCTATTTTGTATGTTCTTGTGTATGTTCATATGAATTTTCATATGTATGTTCACATGAAAACATGCCTAGTGATGATGGGGTGGAGACATTGTGAAATCCTATGATTCAACTAGTGTTTCACTCCAAGTCTCAGTCATGTATTACTTTGCAGCTACAGATGTATAGCTACTCAAATATTAATGTCCCTCTTTAGTTTCAAGTTTAATCCATTATCTTGCAGCCTCCTCCTCTCTTTTATCATTGTATTTTATCCATCAGTTCCTCTTCTCAACTTGCCTTGAGTGTTTGATGATTTTCTGGTGTACCTCATTCAATGTTAAAATCGCCCCTTTCTCTTGATTTCTTCCAGCTGATCCTACAGATTCCGTTCCTACCCGTGTCCTGATAATCCCGTGGACTGGCAGCACAGTCAATAGGCACAGCAGCAGCTGCAGGAGTACAGCATGGATTCGGGTCCACCATTAACTCGCTCTGTCGGGGGTCTCAACAGGTGATGTTTCTTTCTGAAGATTGGAGGACCACAAAACTAGCAAATGGCAAGCGGGTGGTAATGGGAGGCTTTCGGGTAGGAGAAAATCAGTGTTTCTTTAAGCTAAAACAAAACACTGCGGGTGCTGTAAACCTGAAACAAAAACGGAAAATGCCGGAAACTTTCAGCAGGCCGGGCAGCATCTGTGTGGAGCGGAACAGAGCCAATCAGAACCGATAAAAATGAGAAGTGTACCAGGTTTTAAGCGACCACAGAGGCAGGGGAAGCAGGGTGGGCGTGGGTGCAGGAGGCATTTGACAGCTTCGAAGGCAGAGAAGATTAAATGGCAAAAGGGATGACGGTCAAGGCAAACAGAGATAGTAATGGGGTGATGAAGAAACAGAGATAGTAATGGGGTGATGAAGAAACAGAGATAGTAATGGGGTGATGAAGAAACAGAGATAGTAATGGGGTGATGAAGAAACAGAGATAGTAATGGGGTGATGAAGAAACAGAGATAGTAATGGGGTGATGAAGAAACAGAGATAGCAATGGGGTGATGAAGAAACAGAGATAGTAATGGGGTGATGAAGAAACAGAGATAGTAATGGGGTGATGAAGAAACAGAGATAGCAATGGGGTGATGAAGAAACAGAGATAGCAATGGGGTGATGAAGAAACAGAGATAGCAATGGGGTGATGAAGAAACAGAGATAGCAATGGGGTGATGAAGAAACAGAGATAGCAATGGGGTGATGAAGAAACAGAGATAGCAATGGGGTGATGAAGAAACAGAGATAGCAATGGGGTGATGAAGAAACAGAGATAGCAATGGGGTGATGAAGAAAACAGAGATAGTAATGGGGTGATGAAGAAAACAGAGATAGTAATGGGGTGATGAAGAAAACAGAGATAGTAATGGGGTGATGAAGAAACAGAGATAGTAATGGGGTGATGAAGAAAACAGAGATAGTAATGGGGTGATGAAGAAAACAGAGATAGTAATGGGGTGATGAAGAAAACAGAGATAGTAATGGGGTGATGAAGAAAACAGAGATAGTAATGGGGTGATGAAGAAAACAGAGATAGTAATGGGGTGATGAAGAAAACAGAGATAGTAATGGGGTGATGAAGAAAACAGAGATAGTAATGGGGTGATGAAGAAAACAGAGATAGTAATGGGGTGATGAAGAAAACAGAGATAGTAATGGGGTGATGAAGAAAACAGAGATAGTAATGGGGTGATGAAGAAAACAGAGATAGTAATGGGGTGATGAAGAAAACAGAGATAGTAATGGGGTGATGAAGAAAACAGAGATAGTAATGGGGTGATGAAGAAAACAGAGATAGTAATGGGGTGATGAAGAAAACAGAGATAGTAATGGGGTGATGAAGAAAACAGAGATAGTAATGGGGTGATGAAGAAAACAGAGATAGTAATGGGGTGATGAAGAAAACAGAGATAGTAATGGGGTGATGAAGAAAACAGAGATAGTAATGGGGTGATGAAGAAAACAGAGATAGTAATGGGGTGATGAAGAAAACAGAGATAGTAATGGGGTGATGAAGAAAACAGAGATAGTAATGGGGTGATGAAGAAAACAGAGATAGTAATGGGGTGATGAAGAAACAGAGATAGTAATGGGGTGATGAAGAAAACAGAGATAGTAATGGGGTGATGAAGAAAACAGAGATAGTAATGGGGTGATGAAGAAAACAGAGATAGTAATGGGGTGATGAAGAAAACAGAGATAGTAATGGGGTGATGAAGAAAACAGAGATAGTAATGGGGTGATGAAGAAAACAGAGATAGCAATGGGGTGATGAAGAAAACAGAGATAGCAATGGGGTGATGAAGAAACAGAGATAGCAATGGGGTGATGAAGAAAACAGAGATAGCAATGGGGTGATGAAGAAAACAGAGATAGCAATGGGGTGATGAAGAAACAGAGATAGCAATGGGGTGATGAAGAAAACAGAGATAGCAATGGGGTGATGAAGAAACAGAGATAGCAATGGGGTGATGAAGAAAACAGAGATAGCAATGGGGTGATGAAGAAAACAGAGATAGCAATGGGGTGATGAAGAAAACAGAGATAGCAATGGGGTGATGAAGAAACAGAGATAGCAATGGGGTGATGAAGAAACAGAGATAGCAATGGGGTGATGAAGAAAACAGAGATAGCAATGGGGTGATGAAGAAAACAGAGATAGCAATGGGGTGATGAAGAAAACAGAGATAGCAATGGGGTGATGAAGAAAACAGAGATAGCAATGGGGTGATGAAGAAACAGAGATAGCAATGGGGTGATGAAGAAACAGAGATAGCAATGGGGTGATGAAGAAAACAGAGATAGCAATGGGGTGATGAAGAAACAGAGATAGCAATGGGGTGATGAAGAAAACAGAGATAGCAATGGGGTGATGAAGAAAACAGAGATAGCAATGGGGTGATGAAGAAACAGAGATAGCAATGGGGTGATGAAGAAACAGAGATAGCAATGGGGTGATGAAGAAAACAGAGATAGCAATGGGGGTGATGAAGAAACAGAGATAGCAATGGGGTGATGAAGAAACAGAGATAGCAATGGGGTGATGAAGAAACAGAGATAGCAATGGGGTGATGAAGAAACAGAGGATAGCAATGGGGTGATGAAGAAAGCAGAGATAGCAATGGGGTGATGAAGGAAAGCAGAGGTAGCAATGGGGTGATGAGGAAGCAGAGGTAGCAATGGGGTGATGAGGAAGCAGAGGTAGCAATGGGGTGATGAGGAAGCAGAGGTAGCAATGGGGTGATGAGGAAGCAGAGGTAGCAATGGGTGATGAGGAAAGCAGAGGTAGCAATGGGGTGATGAGGAAGCAGAGGTAGCAATGGGGTGATGAGGAAGCAGAGGTAGCAATGGGGTGATGAGGAAGCAGAGGTAGCAATGGGGTGATGAGGAAGCAGAGGTAGCAATGGGGTGATGAGGAAGCAGAGGTAGCAATGGGGTGATGAGGAAGCAGAGGTAGCAATGGGGTGATGAGGAAGCAGAGGTAGCAATGGGGTGATGAGGAAGCAGAGGTAGCAATGGGGTGATGAGGAAGCAGAGGTAGCAATGGGGTGATGAGGAAGCAGAGGTAGCAATGGGGTGATGAGGAAGCAGAGGTAGCAATGGGGTGATGAGGAAGCAGAGGTAGCAATGGGGTGATGAAGGAAGCAGAGTAGCAATGGGGTGATGAGGAAGCAGAGGTAGCAAGGGGTGATGAGGAAGCAGAGGTAGCAATGGGGTGATGAGAAGCAGAGGTAGCAATGGGGTGATGAGGAAGCAGAGGTAGCAATGGGGTGATGAGGAAGCAGAGGTAGCAATGGGGTGATGAGGAAGCAGAGGTAGCAATGGGGTGATGAAGAAACAGAGATAGCAATGGGGTGATGAAGAAACAGAGATAGCAATGGGGTGATGAAGAAACAGAGATAGCAATGGGGTGATGAAGAAACAGAGATAGCAATGGGGTGATGAAGAAACAGAGATAGCAATGGGGTGATGAAGAAACAGAGATAGCAATGGGGTGATGAAGAAACAGAGGTAGCAATGGGGTGATGAGGAAGCAGAGGTAGCAATGGGGTGATGAGGAAGCAGAGGTAGCAATGGGGTGATGAGGAAGCAGAGGTAGCAATGGGGTGATGAGGAAGCAGAGGTAGCAATGGGGTGATGAGGAAGCAGAGGTAGCAATGGGGTGATGAGGAAGCAGAGGTAGCAATGGGGTGATGAGGAAGCAGAGGTAGCAATGGGGTGATGAGGAAGCAGAGGTAGCAATGGGGTGATGAGGAAGCAGAGGTAGCAATGGGGTGATGAGGAAGCAGAGGTAGCAATGGGGTGATGAGGAAGCAGAGGTAGCAATGGGGTGATGAGAAGCAGAGGTAGCAATGGGGTGATGAGGACTGCCAGAGGGTAGCAATGGGTGATGAGGGAAGCAGAGGTAGCAATGGGGTGATGAAGGGAAGCAGAAGGTAGCAATGGGGGTTGATGAGGGAAGGAAGACAGATGGTAGCAACTGGGGTGATGAGGAAGCATGAGGTAGCAATGGAGGTGATGAGGGAAGCTAGAGGTAGCAATGGGGTGTGCATGAGGAAGCAAGAGGTAGCAATGGGGGTGATGAGGAAGCAGAGGTAGCAATGGGGTGATGAGGAATGCAGAAGGTAAGCAATGGGGTGATGAGGAAGCAGAGGTAGCAATGGCGGTGAATGAGGAAGCAGAAGGTAGCAATGGGGTGATGAGGAAGCAGAGGTAGCAATGGGTGATTGAGAAGCAGAGGTAGCAATGGGGTGATGAGGAAGCAGAAGGTTAGCAATGGCGGTGATGAGGAAGCAGAGGTAGCAATGGGGTGATGAGAAGCAGAGGTAGCAATGGGGTGATGAGGAAGCAGAGGTAGCAATGGGGTGATGAGGAAGCAGAGGTAGCAATGGGGTGAGTGATGCAGAAGCAGAAGGCTAGCAATGGCGGTGATTGAGGAAGCCAGACGGTAGACAATGATGTGGTGATGAGAGGAAGCAGAGGTAGCAATGGGGTGATGAGGAAGCAGAGGTAGCAATGGGGTGATGAGGAAGCAGAGGTAGCAATGGGTGATGAGGAAGCAGAGTAGCAATGGGGTGATGAGGAAGCAGAGGTAGCAATGGGGTGATGAGGAAGCAGAGGTTAGCAATGGGGTGATGAGGAAGCAGAGGTAGCATATGGGTGATGAGGAAGCAGAGGTAGCAATGGGGTGATGAGGAAGCAGAGGTAGCAATGGGGTGATGAGGAAGCAGAGGTAGCAATGGGGTGATGAGGAAGCAGAGGTAGCAATGGGGTGATGAGGAAGCAGAGGTAGCAATGGGGTGATGAGGAAGCAGAGGTAGCAATGGGGTGATGAGGAAGCAGAGGTAGCAATGGGGTGATGAGGAAGCAGAGGTAGCAATGGGGTGATGAGGAAGCAGAGTGTAGCAATGGGGTGATGAGTGAGCAGTAGGTAGCAATGGGGTGATGAGGAAGCAGAGGTAGCAATGGGGTGATGAGGAAGCAGAGGTAGCAATGGGGTGATGAGGAAGCAGAGGTAGCAATGGGGTGATGAGGAAGCAGAGGTAGCAATGGGGTGATGAGGAAGCAGAGGTAGCAATGGGGTGATGAGGAAGCAGAGGTAGCAATGGGGTGATGAGGAAGCAGAGGTAGCAATGGGGTGATGAGGAAGCAGAGGTAGCAATGGGGTGATGAGGAAGCAGAGGTAGCAATGGGGTGATGAGGAAGCAGAGGTAGCAATGGGGTGATGAGGAAGCAGAGGTAGCAATGGGGTGATGAGGAAGCAGAGGTAGCAATGGGGTGATGAGGAAGCAGAGGTAGCAATGGGGTGATGAGGAAGCAGAGGTAGCAATGGGGTGATGAGGAAGCAGAGGTAGCAATGGGGTGATGAGGAAGCAGAGGTAGCAATGGGGTGATGAGGAAGCAGAGGTAGCAATGGGGTGATGAGGAAGCAGAGGTAGCAATGGGGTGATGAGGAAGCAGAGGTAGCAATGGGGTGATGAGGAAGCAGAGGTAGCAATGGGGTGATGAGGAAGCAGAGGTAGCAATGGGGTGATGAGGAAGCAGAGGTAGCAATGGGGTGATGAGGAAGCAGAGGTAGCAATGGGGTGATGAGGAAGCAGAGGTAGCAATGGGGTGATGAGGAAGCAGAGGTAGCAATGGGGTGATGAGGAAGCAGAGGTAGCAATGGGGTGATGAGGAAGCAGAGGTAGCAATGGGGTGATGAGGAAGCAGAGGTAGCAATGGGGTGATGAGGAAGCAGAGGTAGCAATGGGGTGATGAGGAAGCAGAGGTAGCAATGGGGTGATGAGGAAGCAGAGGTAGCAATGGGGTGATGAGGAAGCAGAGGTAGCAATGGGGTGATGAGGAAGCAGAGGTAGCAATGGGGTGATGAGGAAGCAGAGGTAGCAATGGGGTGATGAGGAAGCAGAGGTAGCAAATGGGGTGATGAGGAAGCAGAGGTAGCAATGGGGTGATGAGGAAGCAGAGGTAGCAATGGGGTGATGAGGAAGCAGAGGTAGCAATGGGGTGATGAGGAAGCAGAGGTAGCAATGGGGTGATGAGGAAGCAGAGGTAGCAATGGGGTGATGAGGAAGCAGAGGTAGCAATGGGGTGATGAGGAAGCAGAGGTAGCAATGGGGTGATGAGGAAGCAGAGGTAGCAATGGGGTGATGAGGAAGCAGAGGTAGCAATGGGGTGATGAGGAAGCAGAGGTAGCAATGGGGTGATGAGGAAGCAGAGGTAGCAATGGGGTGATGAGGAAGCAGAGGTAGCAATGGGGTGATGAGGAAGCAGAGGTAGCAATGGGGTGATGAGGAAGCAGAGGTAGCAATGGGGTGATGAGGAAGCAGAGGTAGCAATGGGGTGATGAGGAAGCAGAGGTAGCAATGGGGTGATGAGGAAGCAGAGGTAGCAATGGGGTGATGAGGAAGCAGAGGTAGCAATGGGGTGATGAGGAAGCAGAGGTAGCAATGGGGTGATGAGGAAGCAGAGGTAGCAATGGGGTGATGAGGAAGCAGAGGTAGCAATGGGGTGATGAGGAAGCAGAGGTAGCAATGGGGTGATGAGGAAGCAGAGGTAGCAATGGGGTGATGAGGAAGCAGAGGTAGCAATGGGGTGATGAGGAAGCAGAGGTAGCAATGGGGTGATGAGGAAGCAGAGGTAGCAATGGGGTGATGAGGAAGCAGAGGTAGCAATGGGGTGATGAGGAAGCAGAGGTAGCAATGGGGTGATGAGGAAGCAGAGGTAGCAATGGGGTGATGAGGAAGCAGAGGTAGCAATGGGGTGATGAGGAAGCAGAGGTAGCAATGGGGTGATGAGGAAGCAGAGGTAGCAATGGGGTGATGAGGAAGCAGAGGTAGCAATGGGGTGATGAGGAAGCAGAGGTAGCAATGGGGTGATGAGGAAGCAGAGGTAGCAATGGGGTGATGAGGAAGCAGAGGTAGCAATGGGGTGATGAGGAAGCAGAGGTAGCAATGGGGTGATGAGGAAGCAGAGGTAGCAATGGGGTGATGAGGAAGCAGAGGTAGCAATGGGGTGATGAGGAAGCAGAGGTAGCAATGGGGTGATGAGGAAGCAGAGGTAGCAATGGGGTGATGAGGAAGCAGAGGTAGCAATGGGGTGATGAGGAAGCAGAGGTAGCAATGGGGTGATGAGGAAGCAGAGGTAGCAATGGGGTGATGAGGAAGCAGAGGTAGCAATGGGGTGATGAGGAAGCAGAGGTAGCAATGGGGTGATGAGGAAGCAGAGGTAGCAATGGGGTGATGAGGAAGCAGAGGTAGCAATGGGGTGATGAGGAAGCAGAGGTAGCAATGGGGTGATGAGGAAGCAGAGGTAGCAATGGGGTGATGAGGAAGCAGAGGTAGCAATGGGGTGATGAGGAAGCAGAGGTAGCAATGGGGTGATGAGGAAGCAGAGGTAGCAATGGGGTGATGAGGAAGCAGAGGTAGCAATGGGGTGATGAGGAAGCAGAGGTAGCAATGGGGTGATGAGGAAGCAGAGGTAGCAATGGGGTGATGAGGAAGCAGAGGTAGCAATGGGGTGATGAGGAAGCAGAGGTAGCAATGGGGTGATGAGGAAGCAGAGGTAGCAATGGGGTGATGAGGAAGCAGAGGTAGCAATGGGGTGATGAGGAAGCAGAGGTAGCAATGGGGTGATGAGGAAGCAGAGGTAGCAATGGGGTGATGAGGAAGCAGAGGTAGCAATGGGGTGATGAGGAAGCAGAGGTAGCAATGGGGTGATGAGGAAGCAGAGGTAGCAATGGGGTGATGAGGAAGCAGAGGTAGCAATGGGGTGATGAGGAAGCAGAGGTAGCAATGGGGTGATGAGGAAGCAGAGGTAGCAATGGGGTGATGAGGAAGCAGAGGTAGCAATGGGGTGATGAGGAAGCAGAGGTAGCAATGGGGTGATGAGGAAGCAGAGGTAGCAATGGGGTGATGAGGAAGCAGAGGTAGCAATGGGGTGATGAGGAAGCAGAGGTAGCAATGGGGTGATGAGGAAGCAGAGGTAGCAATGGGGTGATGAGGAAGCAGAGGTAGCAATGGGGTGATGAGGAAGCAGAGGTAGCAATGGGGTGATGAGGAAGCAGAGGTAGCAATGGGGTGATGAGGAAGCAGAGGTAGCAATGGGGTGATGAGGAAGCAGAGGTAGCAATGGGGTGATGAGGAAGCAGAGGTAGCAATGGGGTGATGAGGAAGCAGAGGTAGCAATGGGGTGATGAGGAAGCAGAGGTAGCAATGGGGTGATGAGGAAGCAGAGGTAGCAATGGGGTGATGAGGAAGCAGAGGTAGCAATGGGGTGATGAGGAAGCAGAGGTAGCAATGGGGTGATGAGGAAGCAGAGGTAGCAATGGGGTGATGAGGAAGCAGAGGTAGCAATGGGGTGATGAGGAAGCAGAGGTAGCAATGGGGTGATGAGGAAGCAGAGGTAGCAATGGGGTGATGAGGAAGCAGAGGTAGCAATGGGGTGATGAGGAAGCAGAGGTAGCAATGGGGTGATGAGGAAGCAGAGGTAGCAATGGGGTGATGAGGAAGCAGAGGTAGCAATGGGGTGATGAGGAAGCAGAGGTAGCAATGGGGTGATGAGGAAGCAGAGGTAGCAATGGGGTGATGAGGAAGCAGAGGTAGCAATGGGGTGATGAGGAAGCAGAGGTAGCAATGGGGTGATGAGGAAGCAGAGGTAGCAATGGGGTGATGAGGAAGCAGAGGTAGCAATGGGGTGATGAGGAAGCAGAGGTAGCAATGGGGTGATGAGGAAGCAGAGGTAGCAATGGGGTGATGAGGAAGCAGAGGTAGCAATGGGGTGATGAGGAAGCAGAGGTAGCAATGGGGTGATGAGGAAGCAGAGGTAGCAATGGGGTGATGAGGAAGCAGAGGTAGCAATGGGGTGATGAGGAAGCAGAGGTAGCAATGGGGTGATGAGGAAGCAGAGGTAGCAATGGGGTGATGAGGAAGCAGAGGTAGCAATGGGGTGATGAGGAAGCAGAGGTAGCAATGGGGTGATGAGGAAGCAGAGGTAGCAATGGGGTGATGAGGAAGCAGAGGTAGCAATGGGGTGATGAGGAAGCAGAGGTAGCAATGGGGTGATGAGGAAGCAGAGGTAGCAATGGGGTGATGA
This sequence comes from Carcharodon carcharias, assembly GCF_017639515.1. Taxonomy (NCBI): domain Eukaryota; kingdom Metazoa; phylum Chordata; class Chondrichthyes; order Lamniformes; family Lamnidae; genus Carcharodon; species Carcharodon carcharias. The sequence goes on along the minus strand of NC_054494.1, from coordinate 26,539,638 downwards.
GGAAGCAGAGGTAGCAATGGGGTGATGAGGAAGCAGAGGTAGCAATGGGGTGATGAGGAAGCAGAGGTAGCAATGGGGTGATGAGGAAGCAGAGGTAGCAATGGGGTGATGAGGAAGCAGAGGTAGCAATGGGGTGATGAGGAAGCAGAGGTAGCAATGGGGTGATGAGGAAGCAGAGGTAGCAATGGGGTGATGAGGAAGCAGAGGTAGCAATGGGGTGATGAGGAAGCAGAGGTAGCAATGGGGTGATGAGGAAGCAGAGGTAGCAATGGGGTGATGAGGAAGCAGAGGTAGCAATGGGGTGATGAGGAAGCAGAGGTAGCAATGGGGTGATGAGGAAGCAGAGGTAGCAATGGGGTGATGAGGAAGCAGAGGTAGCAATGGGGTGATGAGGAAGCAGAGGTAGCAATGGGGTGATGAGGAAGCAGAGGTAGCAATGGGGTGATGAGGAAGCAGAGGTAGCAATGGGGTGATGAGGAAGCAGAGGTAGCAATGGGGTGATGAGGAAGCAGAGGTAGCAATGGGGTGATGAGGAAGCAGAGGTAGCAATGGGGTGATGAGGAAGCAGAGGTAGCAATGGGGTGATGAGGAAGCAGAGGTAGCAATGGGGTGATGAGGAAGCAGAGGTAGCAATGGGGTGATGAGGAAGCAGAGGTAGCAATGGGGTGATGAGGAAGCAGAGGTAGCAATGGGGTGATGAGGAAGCAGAGGTAGCAATGGGGTGATGAGGAAGCAGAGGTAGCAATGGGGTGATGAGGAAGCAGAGGTAGCAATGGGGTGATGAGGAAGCAGAGGTAGCAATGGGGTGATGAGGAAGCAGAGGTAGCAATGGGGTGATGAGGAAGCAGAGGTAGCAATGGGGTGATGAGGAAGCAGAGGTAGCAATGGGGTGATGAGGAAGCAGAGGTAGCAATGGGGTGATGAGGAAGCAGAGGTAGCAATGGGGTGATGAGGAAGCAGAGGTAGCAATGGGGTGATGAGGAAGCAGAGGTAGCAATGGGGTGATGAGGAAGCAGAGGTAGCAATGGGGTGATGAGGAAGCAGAGGTAGCAATGGGGTGATGAGGAAGCAGAGGTAGCAATGGGGTGATGAGGAAGCAGAGGTAGCAATGGGGTGATGAGGAAGCAGAGGTAGCAATGGGGTGATGAGGAAGCAGAGGTAGCAATGGGGTGATGAGGAAGCAGAGGTAGCAATGGGGTGATGAGGAAGCAGAGGTAGCAATGGGGTGATGAGGAAGCAGAGGTAGCAATGGGGTGATGAGGAAGCAGAGGTAGCAATGGGGTGATGAGGAAGCAGAGGTAGCAATGGGGTGATGAGGAAGCAGAGGTAGCAATGGGGTGATGAGGAAGCAGAGGTAGCAATGGGGTGATGAGGAAGCAGAGGTAGCAATGGGGTGATGAGGAAGCAGAGGTAGCAATGGGGTGATGAGGAAGCAGAGGTAGCAATGGGGTGATGAGGAAGCAGAGGTAGCAATGGGGTGATGAGGAAGCAGAGGTAGCAATGGGGTGATGAGGAAGCAGAGGTAGCAATGGGGTGATGAGGAAGCAGAGGTAGCAATGGGGTGATGAGGAAGCAGAGGTAGCAATGGGGTGATGAGGAAGCAGAGGTAGCAATGGGGTGATGAGGAAGCAGAGGTAGCAATGGGGTGATGAGGAAGCAGAGGTAGCAATGGGGTGATGAGGAAGCAGAGGTAGCAATGGGGTGATGAGGAAGCAGAGGTAGCAATGGGGTGATGAGGAAGCAGAGGTAGCAATGGGGTGATGAGGAAGCAGAGGTAGCAATGGGGTGATGAGGAAGCAGAGGTAGCAATGGGGTGATGAGGAAGCAGAGGTAGCAATGGGGTGATGAGGAAGCAGAGGTAGCAATGGGGTGATGAGGAAGCAGAGGTAGCAATGGGGTGATGAGGAAGCAGAGGTAGCAATGGGGTGATGAGGAAGCAGAGGTAGCAATGGGGTGATGAGGAAGCAGAGGTAGCAATGGGGTGATGAGGAAGCAGAGGTAGCAATGGGGTGATGAGGAAGCAGAGGTAGCAATGGGGTGATGAGGAAGCAGAGGTAGCAATGGGGTGATGAGGAAGCAGAGGTAGCAATGGGGTGATGAGGAAGCAGAGGTAGCAATGGGGTGATGAGGAAGCAGAGGTAGCAATGGGGTGATGAGGAAGCAGAGGTAGCAATGGGGTGATGAGGAAGCAGAGGTAGCAATGGGGTGATGAGGAAGCAGAGGTAGCAATGGGGTGATGAGGAAGCAGAGGTAGCAATGGGGTGATGAGGAAGCAGAGGTAGCAATGGGGTGATGAGGAAGCAGAGGTAGCAATGGGGTGATGAGGAAGCAGAGGTAGCAATGGGGTGATGAGGAAGCAGAGGTAGCAATGGGGTGATGAGGAAGCAGAGGTAGCAATGGGGTGATGAGGAAGCAGAGGTAGCAATGGGGTGATGAGGAAGCAGAGGTAGCAATGGGGTGATGAGGAAGCAGAGGTAGCAATGGGGTGATGAGGAAGCAGAGGTAGCAATGGGGTGATGAGGAAGCAGAGGTAGCAATGGGGTGATGAGGAAGCAGAGGTAGCAATGGGGTGATGAGGAAGCAGAGGTAGCAATGGGGTGATGAGGAAGCAGAGGTAGCAATGGGGTGATGAGGAAGCAGAGGTAGCAATGGGGTGATGAGGAAGCAGAGGTAGCAATGGGGTGATGAGGAAGCAGAGGTAGCAATGGGGTGATGAGGAAGCAGAGGTAGCAATGGGGTGATGAGGAAGCAGAGGTAGCAATGGGGTGATGAGGAAGCAGAGGTAGCAATGGGGTGATGAGGAAGCAGAGGTAGCAATGGGGTGATGAGGAAGCAGAGGTAGCAATGGGGTGATGAGGAAGCAGAGGTAGCAATGGGGTGATGAGGAAGCAGAGGTAGCAATGGGGTGATGAGGAAGCAGAGGTAGCAATGGGGTGATGAGGAAGCAGAGGTAGCAATGGGGTGATGAGGAAGCAGAGGTAGCAATGGGGTGATGAGGAAGCAGAGGTAGCAATGGGGTGATGAGGAAGCAGAGGTAGCAATGGGGTGATGAGGAAGCAGAGGTAGCAATGGGGTGATGAGGAAGCAGAGGTAGCAATGGGGTGATGAGGAAGCAGAGGTAGCAATGGGGTGATGAGGAAGCAGAGGTAGCAATGGGGTGATGAGGAAGCAGAGGTAGCAATGGGGTGATGAGGAAGCAGAGGTAGCAATGGGGTGATGAGGAAGCAGAGGTAGCAATGGGGTGATGAGGAAGCAGAGGTAGCAATGGGGTGATGAGGAAGCAGAGGTAGCAATGGGGTGATGAGGAAGCAGAGGTAGCAATGGGGTGATGAGGAAGCAGAGGTAGCAATGGGGTGATGAGGAAGCAGAGGTAGCAATGGGGTGATGAGGAAGCAGAGGTAGCAATGGGGTGATGAGGAAGCAGAGGTAGCAATGGGGTGATGAGGAAGCAGAGGTAGCAATGGGGTGATGAGGAAGCAGAGGTAGCAATGGGGTGATGAGGAAGCAGAGGTAGCAATGGGGTGATGAGGAAGCAGAGGTAGCAATGGGGTGATGAGGAAGCAGAGGTAGCAATGGGGTGATGAGGAAGCAGAGGTAGCAATGGGGTGATGAGGAAGCAGAGGTAGCAATGGGGTGATGAGGAAGCAGAGGTAGCAATGGGGTGATGAGGAAGCAGAGGTAGCAATGGGGTGATGAGGAAGCAGAGGTAGCAATGGGGTGATGAGGAAGCAGAGGTAGCAATGGGGTGATGAGGAAGCAGAGGTAGCAATGGGGTGATGAGGAAGCAGAGGTAGCAATGGGGTGATGAGGAAGCAGAGGTAGCAATGGGGTGATGAGGAAGCAGAGGTAGCAATGGGGTGATGAGGAAGCAGAGGTAGCAATGGGGTGATGAGGAAGCAGAGGTAGCAATGGGGTGATGAGGAAGCAGAGGTAGCAATGGGGTGATGAGGAAGCAGAGGTAGCAATGGGGTGATGAGGAAGCAGAGGTAGCAATGGGGTGATGAGGAAGCAGAGGTAGCAATGGGGTGATGAGGAAGCAGAGGTAGCAATGGGGTGATGAGGAAGCAGAGGTAGCAATGGGGTGATGAGGAAGCAGAGGTAGCAATGGGGTGATGAGGAAGCAGAGGTAGCAATGGGGTGATGAGGAAGCAGAGGTAGCAATGGGGTGATGAGGAAGCAGAGGTAGCAATGGGGTGATGAGGAAGCAGAGGTAGCAATGGGGTGATGAGGAAGCAGAGGTAGCAATGGGGTGATGAGGAAGCAGAGGTAGCAATGGGGTGATGAGGAAGCAGAGGTAGCAATGGGGTGATGAGGAAGCAGAGGTAGCAATGGGGTGATGAGGAAGCAGAGGTAGCAATGGGGTGATGAGGAAGCAGAGGTAGCAATGGGGTGATGAGGAAGCAGAGGTAGCAATGGGGTGATGAGGAAGCAGAGGTAGCAATGGGGTGATGAGGAAGCAGAGGTAGCAATGGGGTGATGAGGAAGCAGAGGTAGCAATGGGGTGATGAGGAAGCAGAGGTAGCAATGGGGTGATGAGGAAGCAGAGGTAGCAATGGGGTGATGAGGAAGCAGAGGTAGCAATGGGGTGATGAGGAAGCAGAGGTAGCAATGGGGTGATGAGGAAGCAGAGGTAGCAATGGGGTGATGAGGAAGCAGAGGTAGCAATGGGGTGATGAGGAAGCAGAGGTAGCAATGGGGTGATGAGGAAGCAGAGGTAGCAATGGGGTGATGAGGAAGCAGAGGTAGCAATGGGGTGATGAGGAAGCAGAGGTAGCAATGGGGTGATGAGGAAGCAGAGGTAGCAATGGGGTGATGAGGAAGCAGAGGTAGCAATGGGGTGATGAGGAAGCAGAGGTAGCAATGGGGTGATGAGGAAGCAGAGGTAGCAATGGGGTGATGAGGAAGCAGAGGTAGCAATGGGGTGATGAGGAAGCAGAGGTAGCAATGGGGTGATGAGGAAGCAGAGGTAGCAATGGGGTGATGAGGAAGCAGAGGTAGCAATGGGGTGATGAGGAAGCAGAGGTAGCAATGGGGTGATGAGGAAGCAGAGGTAGCAATGGGGTGATGAGGAAGCAGAGGTAGCAATGGGGTGATGAGGAAGCAGAGGTAGCAATGGGGTGATGAGGAAGCAGAGGTAGCAATGGGGTGATGAGGAAGCAGAGGTAGCAATGGGGTGATGAGGAAGCAGAGGTAGCAATGGGGTGATGAGGAAGCAGAGGTAGCAATGGGGTGATGAGGAAGCAGAGGTAGCAATGGGGTGATGAGGAAGCAGAGGTAGCAATGGGGTGATGAGGAAGCAGAGGTAGCAATGGGGTGATGAGGAAGCAGAGGTAGCAATGGGGTGATGAGGAAGCAGAGGTAGCAATGGGGGTGATGAGAAGCAGAGGTAGCAAAGGGGGTGATGAGGAAGCAGAGGTAAGCAATGGGGTGATGAGGAAGCAGAGGTAAGCAATGGGGTGATGAGGAAAGCAGAGGTAGCAATGGGGGATGAGGAAGCAGAGGTAGCAATGGGGTGATGAGGAAGCAGAGGTAGCAATGGGGTGATGAGGAAGCAGAGGTAGCAAATGGGTGAAGGAAGGAAGCAGAGGTAGCAATGGGGTGATGAGGAAGCAGAGGTAGCAATGGGGTGATGAGGAAGCAGAGGTAGCAATGGGGTGATGAGGAAGCAGAGGTAGCAATGGGGGGATGAGGAAGCAGCGGTAGCAATGGGGTGATGAGGAAGCAGAGGTAGCAATGGGGTGATGAGGAAGCAGAGGTAGCAATGGGGTGATGAGGAAGCAGAGGTAGCAAATGGGGTGATGAGGAAGCAGAGGTAGCAATGGGGTGAGAGGAAGCAGAGGTAGCAATGGGGTGATGAGGAAGCAGAGGTAGCAATGGGGTGATGAGGAAGCAGAGGTAGCAATGGGGTGATGAGGAAGCAGAGTACAATGGGGTGATGAGGAAGCAGAGTAGCAATGGGGTGATGAGGAACAAGGTAGCAATGGGTGATGAGGAACAGAGGTAAGCAATGGGGTGATGAGGAACAGAGGTAGCAATGGGGTGATGAGGAAGCAGAGTAGCAATTGGGGTGATGAGGAAAGCAGAGGTAGCAATGGGTGATGAGAAGCAGAGGTAGCAATGGGGTGATGAGGAAGCAGAGGTAGCAATGGGGTGATGAGGAAGCAGAGGTAGCAATGGGTGATGAGAAGCAGAGGTAGCAATGGGTGATGAGGAAGCAGAGGTAGCAATGGGGTGATGAGGAAGCAGAGGTAGCAATGGGGTGATGAGAAGCAGAGGTAGCAATGGGGTGATGAGGAAGCAGAGGTAGCAATGGGGTGATGAGGAAGCAGAGGATAGCAATGGGTGATGAGGAAGCAGAGGTAGTCAATGGGGTGATGAGGAACAGAGATAGTAATGGGTGATGAAGAAAACAGAGATAGTAATGGGGTGATGAAGAAAACAGAGATAGTAATGGGGTGATGAAGAAAACAGAGATAGTAATGGGGTGATGAAGAAAACAGAGATAGTAATGGGGTGATGAAGAAAACAGAGATAGTAATGGGGTGATGAAGAAAACAGAGATAGTAATGGGGTGATGAAGAAAACAGAGATAGTAATGGGGTGATGAAGAAAACAGAGATAGTAATGGGGTGATGAAGAAAACAGAGATAGTAATGGGGTGATGAAGAAAACAGAGATAGTAATGGGGTGATGAAGAAAACAGAGATAGTAATGGGGTGATGAAGAAAACAGAGATAGTAATGGGGTGATGAGAAAACAGAGATAGTAATGGGGTGATGAAGAAAACAGAGATAGTAATGGGGTATGAAGAAAACAGAGATAGTAATGGGGTGATGAAGAAAACAGAGATAGTAATGGGGTGATGAAGAAAACAGAGATAGTAATGGGGTGATGAAGAAAACAGAGATAGTAATGGGGTGATGAAGAAAACAGAGATAGTAATGGGGTGATGAAGAAAACAGAGATAGTAATGGGGTGATGAAGAAAACAGAGATAGTAATGGGGTGATGAAGAAAACAGAGATAGTAATGGGGTGATGAAGAAAACAGAGATAGTAATGGGGTGATGAAGAAAACAGAGATAGTAATGGGGTGATGAAGAAAACAGAGATAGTAATTGGGGTGATGAAGAAAACAGAGATAGTAATGGGGTGATGAAGAAAACAGAGATAGTAATGGGGTGATGAAGAAAACAGAGATAGTAATGGGGTGATGAAGAAAACAGAGATAGTAATGGGGTGATGAAGAAAACAGAGATAGTAATGGGGTGATGAAGAAAACAGAGATAGTAATGGGGTGATGAAGAAAACAGAGATAGTAATGGGGTGATGAAGAAAACAGAGATAGTAATGGGGTGATGAAGAAAACAGAGATAGTAATGGGGTGATGAAGAAAACAGAGATAGTAATGGGGTGATGAAGAAAAACAGAGATAGTAATGGGGTGATGAAGAAAACAGAGATAGTAATGGGGTGATGAAGAAAACAGAGATAGTAATGGGGGTGATGAAGAAAACAGAGATAGTAATGGGGTGATGAAGAAAACAGAGATAGTAATGGGGTGATGAAGAAAACAGAGATAGTAATGGGGTGATGAAGAAAACAGAGATAGTAATGGGGTGATGAAGAAAACAGAGATAGTAATGGGGTGATGAAGAAAACAGAGATAGTAATGGGGTGATGAAGAAAACAGAGATAGTAATGGGGTGATGAAGAAAACAGAGATAGTAATGGGGTGATGAAGAAAACAGAGATAGTAATGGGGTGATGAAGAAAACAGAGATAGTAATGGGGTGATGAAGAAAACAGAGATAGTAATGGGGTGATGAAGAAAACAGAGATAGTAATGGGGTGATGAAGAAAACAGAGATAGTAATGGGGTGATGAAGAAAACAGAGATAGCAATGGGGTGATGAAGAAAACAGAGATAGCAATGGGGTGATGAAGAAAACAGAGATAGCAATGGGGTGATGAAGAAAACAGAGATAGCAATGGGGTGATGAAGAAAACAGAGATAGCAATGGGGTGATGAAGAAAACAGAGATAGCAATGGGGTGATGAAGAAACAGAGATAGCAATGGGGTGATGAAGAAAACAGAGATAGCAATGGGGTGATGAAGAAAACAGAGATAGCAATGGGGTGATGAAGAAAACAGAGATAGCAATGGGGTGATGAAGAAAACAGAGATAGCAATGGGGTGATGAAGAAAACAGAGATAGCAATGGGGTGATGAAGAAAACAGAGATAGCAATGGGGTGATGAAGAAAACAGAGATAGCAATGGGGTGATGAAGAAAACAGAGATAGCAATGGGGTGATGAAGAAAACAGAGATAGCAATGGGGTGATGAAGAAAACAGAGATAGCAATGGGGTGATGAAGAAAACAGAGATAGCAATGGGGTGATGAAGAAAACAGAGATAGCAATGGGGTGATGAAGAAAACAGAGATAGCAATGGGGTGATGAAGAAAACAGAGATAGCAATGGGGTGATGAAGAAAACAGAGATAGCAATGGGGTGATGAAGAAAACAGAGATAGCAATGGGGTGATGAAGAAAACAGAGATAGCAATGGGGTGATGAAGAAAACAGAGATAGCAATGGGGTGATGAAGAAAACAGAGATAGCAATGGGGTGATGAAGAAAACAGAGATAGCAATGGGGTGATGAAGAAAACAGAGATAGCAATGGGGTGATGAAGAAAACAGAGATAGCAATGGGGTGATGAAGAAAACAGAGATAGCAATGGGGTGATGAAGAAAACAGAGATAGCAATGGGGTGATGAAGAAAACAGAGATAGCAATGGGGTGATGAAGAAAACAGAGATAGCAATGGGGTGATGAAGAAAACAGAGATAGCAATGGGGTGATGAAGAAAACAGAGATAGCAATGGGGTGATGAAGAAAACAGAGATAGCAATGGGGTGATGAAGAAAACAGAGATAGCAATGGGGTGATGAAGAAAACAGAGGTAGCAATGGGGTGATGAGGAAGCAGAGGTAGCAATGGGGTGATGAGGAAGCAGAGGGTAGCAAAGGGGTGATGAGGAAGCAGAGGTAGCATGGGGTGATGAGGAAGCAGAGGTAGCAATGGGGGTGATGAGGAAGCAGAGGTAGCAATGGGGTGATGAGGAAGCAGAGGTAGCAATGGGGTGATGAGGAAGCAGAGGTAGCAATGGGGTGATGAGGAAGCAGAGGTGCAATGGGGTGATGAGGAAGCAGAGGTAGCAATGGGGTGATGAGGGAAGCAGAGGGTAGCAATGGGGTGATGAGGAAGCAGAGGTAGCAATGGGGTGATGAGGAAGCAGAGGTAGCAATGGGGTGATGAGGAAGCAGAGGTAGCAATGGGGGTGATGAGGAAGCAGAGGTAGCAATGGGGTGATGAGGAAGCAGAGGTAGCAATGGGGGTGATGAGGAAGCAGAGGTAGCAATGGGGTGATGAGGAAGCAGAGGTAGCAATGGGGTGATGAGGAAGCAGAGATAGCAATGGGGTGATGAAGAAAACAGAGATAGCAATGGGGTGATGAAGAAAACAGAGATAGCAATGGGGTGATGAAGAAAACAGAGATAGCAATGGGGTGATGAAGAAAACAGAGATAGCAATGGGGTGATGAAGAAAACAGAGATAGCAATGGGGTGATGAAGAAAACAGAGATAGCAATGGGGTGATGAAGAAAACAGAGATAGCAATGGGGTGATGAAGAAAACAAAAGATGGGTCTAGAGGAGGTGTAACTGGTCACAGCAGAATCGCCACCAACAGTTGAAGGTGCACATTATGATCTGAATTTGTTGAATTCAATGTTGAATCTATAAGGCTTTTCAACGATGCCGATTCCTTTGCTTTTCACCCTTGACAAGCTAAAAGTGCATCGCTGGGATGTTCCAAACTTGTTCAGTGCAGCAACTGTCTGAAGAACCTCTTAGTTACCAGTCTATAAAGAATATTGTTTAATACTTGGATCTGCTCAGTCACAAACAAATTCATTTGGAGGCACCAGCATGTCCTTCCTCAAGCGTGCATAATGTAACAGCGATGGGTGTATTTTTCGCTGTTTTTCTGGGAGTACTGGTCTCCCAAGTCTACCTAGCTGCAGCATGACTTTTAATTTGTTGCCTGCAGGTTTCCCACATGCAGTGCTGTCGTACATTGAAAATTGCATTGTGCATTTTGTCCATGTAAGGCTACCATACACGTAAATGAGCAGAGGGAGTCTAGAAGGAGAATAAAGAAATCTTTGATTTAATAGTGTTGTATTATGGGTTCTTTAGATGTCTCAATGATGAGAGCTTGAGACTCGTACATTTAAACATGGACCCTTTATTTTTAACTATTTGACTATTTACAGATCCTGGTTACTGTCATGCGTGGTGCTGTTACCTCCATGCAGGCTGGTTCAAGTGTTCTTCCTAAACTGTTGTCTCAGTCTATCACCATGTGACCCTATACATCATACCATGGGTGGTGCTAATCTCCAGCCCCACATTAACCATTGCTCTGCTGAGCACCTTTACAGTACAATGGCCTGCAGGCACACACAACATCATAGAACATATAGCACATGCAGTTCTGAGTCTGAATGCTTCTTATTGAATCTTACTGTTTCTTCCCAAGAACTTCACAAGTACAGTAAAGGCACTTAACCCCTTCTTACCTCCTTTTACCTGTTGGGTTTTTCAAAGCTTGGGAACTTGTTGAAAACAGATTAAAAATAAAGAAAAACTGTAAAAATGGAAGCACACAATCTCCTTAAAAGCTTTTACTAAATGACCTGCCTCCTGAGAGCAGATCAGTTGCCTGCCCACCATCCCACCTGCTAAAACTGGAAGGGGCCTGCATGGACTTGGGTTGGGGTTGTTTGATATTTTGTTAATTTTACATTCTCCTCTGATCCAAAACCAGCCAGTCTCGAGGATTAAGCACGATGCATGAGTGAGATTTTACAGGAGCTGACAAATAAGGATATCTACTCTGGCGTTTACACCTGGAAGTTCTCCTCCAAGCCATTCACCATCCTCATTTGGAAATATATTGCCGTTCCTTCACTGTCGCTGGGTCAAAATCCTGGAACTCCCTCCTAACAGCGCTGTGCGTGTACCTACACCACATGGACTGCAGCGGTTCAAGAAGGCAGCTTACCACCACCTTCTCAAGGGCAACTAGAGATGGGCAATAAATGCTGGCCCAGCCAACAAAGCCCACATCCCATGAATGAATTTAAAAAAACTTAATGGAAAGTGACCTCTGGAGCTTTACTTCCATTCTGAGCTGACAATGCTCAGTCCAGATTGGTCAGTTTCCCCGGTCCCAGTCTAATTGCCAGTCACACAAGGGGTGAAGAGAGCTTATGTGATTGTCACGAGATGTCCTTTCAGCTATAATAGCTGCAAGGGCAGCTGTCTACATAGAAAGTGCTTTGAAGCCAAATCGAATTGGGCTGACTCAAGAAAAAGAATTGAATGGAATAATCAGTGTTTTGGCTCATCACAACCCCAGGTTCAGAAATTCCCAACTCCAGTTCCTTTTGCGCTACTCTTACTCCATCGCGCCACCCACACTTGTATCAGTGCAACTGCTGTGGAACTACAAGACTTAAAACTGATAGCACAGGAACAGGCCATTGGGCTGTGTCAGTTTGTTCCATGATTACTCTTGGAAGCATCGCTCTCTCTAATAACGCAGCAAAATGGATAAGTTACACAAAAACCCAACACCCATTACCCCCCGCCCCCACCCCTCCCCACCCCCCGCCCCCACCCCTCCCCAGCAAGATAGATATTGGCATCCAGGCCCCTCTTTGCTTGAATATGGGTTAATCCATTCTTTCTCACTTACCTTTATTGGGGGGTGGTGCAGGGAGTGGGGGTGGGTTTGGTGGCGCAGGGAGTGGGGGTGGGTTTGGTGGCACAGGGAATGGAGTGGGTTTGGTGGCGCAGGGAGTGGGGGTGGGTTTGGTGGTGCAGGGAGTGGGGGTGGGTTTGGTGGTGCAGGGAGTGGGGGTGGGTTTGTTGGTGCAGGGAGTGGGGTTGGGTTTGGTGGTGCAGGGAGTGGGGGCGGGTTTGGTGGTGCAGGGAGTGGGGTGTGTTTGGTGGCGCAGGGAGTGGGTGTGGGTTTGGTGGTGCAGGGAGTGGGGGTGGGTTTGTTGGTGCAGGGAGTGGGGGTGGGTTTGGTGGTGCAGGGAGTGGGGTTGGGTTTGGTGGTGCAGGGAGTGGGGGTGGGTTTGTTGGTGCAGGGAGTGGGGTGGGTTTGGTGGTGCAGGGAGTGGGGTTGGGTTTGGTGGTGCAGGGAGTGGGGGCGGGTTTGTTGGTGCAGGGAGTGGGGGCGGGTTTGTTGGTGCAGGGAGTGGGGGTGGGTTTGGTGGTGCAGGGAGTGGGGGTGGGTTTGTTGGTGCAGGGAGTGGGGGTGGGTTTGTTGGTGCAGGGAGTGGGGGTGGGTTTGTTGGTGCAGGGAGTGGGGGTGGGTTTGTTGGTGCAGGGAGTGGGGTGGGTTTGTTGGTGCAGGGAGTGGGGGCGGGTTTGGTGGTGCAGGGAGTGGGGGCGGGTTTGGTGGTGCAGGGAGTGGGGGTGGGTTTGGTGGTGCAGGGAGTGGGGGTGGGTTTGGTTGTACAGGGAGTGGGGTGGGCTCTTGGAATTTTAAAGCTTAACATGACTTTCTCCATTTCCTCTTCTTACAGGTCCCTCGCCAACACTCCCTCCAGCTGCTTTAGTCCAGTGGATGTTTTCTACAAGTCCCATCAATGGGGCATCCATTTGTTTCTGACATATTTATAAATCCCCTACAAAACACATCATTTTACTGCTCTACTAAGGGGGATAAAGTTTATTTAGGTGCACTGTTTATCAGCTCAGAATGGTTTTTATCTTTTTGGGTGGGTCGAATAAGAAAGGATCTAACCTGGCCCACGTGAAGCAGGTAGCCTTGATAACCCTCTGCTCAGGAAGTAAGTGCTGAAGTTGGGGCTCTGTCTCAGAGAAGTTTGATGGCCAATCTTGAGCTATCCTGGAGTCCGCAGTTTCGGAAGTGTCCACATTCTTATTTAGTGGTGGAATTCAACCGGAGTGACTTCAAAGCAAAATAGTCACAGAAAGAAAATGGCTGTGCTCCCACTTGCACAGTTCATTTCACTTCATATATAAAAACAAAAAAACTGCGGATGCTGGAAATCCAAAACAAAAACAGAATTACCTGGAAAAACTCAGCAGGTCTGGCAGCATCGGCGGAGAAGAAAAGAGTTGACGTTTCGAGTCCTCATGACCCTTCGACAGAACTTGCGTTCGAGTCCAAGAAAGAGTTGAAATATAAGCTGGTTTAAGGTGTTTCACTTCATGTCCATTCTGTCAGCTCTCCTGATTGACTCGCACCATTCACCCACAGCACATAACAGCCAAATGAAAGCAAGCTTTGCAGAGTAGGACACAACAATCAATGCAGACTGCAGTCATTAAGCCAAAGAGACAGTAGAAAGTTTTTTTAAAAGTCGCAGAAAAGAGGAATAAATCAACAGTAAGTGCTGATTGCCAGCTTCCACTGCATTTGCTTTTGGATTTCAGTTTAGATTCTATTGATTTTAACATCACTTTGATCTGAATGAACAGAAAAAAAGGCTTGGATTTCTGGCTAATTTTTTGCCCTGTTTTCTCATTGTTCACAGAACAGCTTCAACCGTCACCTCTCTTTTATTGAATTACCGAGCACCAGTATTTGGGAGTTGCTTCTCCCTTGAAGCCAGTATGGGGAGAATCTGACGGCATTATGGGGCTACCATAGGGTGATTGATGCTATAGCATCAATGTTCCTGTTATTGAGAAAAGAAAGACTTGCATTTAAACAGAACCTTTTACGACCTAAAGATATCTTTGTACTTGCAATAAGTGCCCAGCTCTTTGTCAAGTAGCATTCACAGCCTCAAATTAACCTCTCAATTGAAAGGTACCCCCAATAGTGTAGCATATCAGTCTAGTTTTTGTGCTCAGGTTTCTGGGCTGGGACTTGGACCCATGACCTTCTATCAGCTGAGTCACAATTGACACCAATGGAAAGGAAATGAAGGGGTGTCACAGTCTCCAGCGGAGCTCAGGGCTAAATCATGAGCCAGAGACAACAACTGTGCAGCAGCTTAGGGGTTCTCTTTTATGGAGATGTGTGGCCACCTGTCTAACTCTATTTATTCTTTGGGCAGTTACACTCCAGAGAAAAAGAATTATTTGGAACTTAATTGTAACAGGAGATGGAGAAACTCTTGTAGCCTCGATCTGGTTCTGTAGAGTGTATCTGCTCTCCATTACATCCGAAAACTCCCTTCTTTACTCAGCTGGTAGCACATGTGAATCAGAAGCCCCTTCTTTAGAGATAAATAGCAGGTAAAATTCAATCAAAACCCAACGCAGTGCCAAGCAAGAACTGTACTGATGCTTTTCAGATGAGACATTATGCAGAATGCTTTGGAGATGCAAAGCTAATTCTCTGACCTGTGTTTTTTAAATTTTTTCATGGTATGTGGGTGTCTCTGGCTAGGCCAGCATTTATTACCCATCCCTAATTGCCCTTGAGAAGGCGATGGTGAGCTGCCTTCTTGAACCGCTGCAGTCCATGTGATGTAGGTTCACCCACAGTGCTGTTAGGGAGGGAGTTCCAGGATTTTGACCCAGCCACAGTGAAGGAACGGTGATATATTTTTAAGTCAGGATGGTGAGCGGCTTGAGGAGGAACTTACACGTAGTGGTGTTACCATGTGTCTGCTGCCCTTGTCCTTTTAGTTGGTGGTGGTCATGGGTTCGTTTGTTGGATCAAAGAAGGTTGGTGAATTGCTGCTGTGCATCTTGCACATAGTATACACTGCTGCCACTGTACGTCGGTGGTGGAGGGAGTGAATATTTAAGGTGGTGGATATGATGCCGACCAAGCTTTGTCTTGGATGGTGTTGAGTTTCTTGAGTGTTGTCGGAGCCACGTTCATCCAGGCACGTGGAGGGTATTCCATCACACTCCCATCCTGTGGCTTGCTGACAGTGGACAGGCTTTGGGAAGTCAGGAAGTGAGTTAAACTTGCCCCAGAATTTCCAGCCTCTGATCCACCCTTGCAGCTATAGTATTTATGTGGTTAGTCCAGTTCAGTTTCTGGTCAATGGTAACCCCCAGGATGTTAGTTACCTGGAGGATTCAATGATGGTAATGCCATTGAATGTCAAAGGGTAATGGTTAGATTCTCTCTTGTTGGAGATGGTCATTGTCTGGCACTTGTGTAGTATGAATGTCAATGTGTTTGCTCTGAGTGGACTCTACACACTTCCACATGGCTCTCGCTGCTTTATACAACTTGCTTCTTCATCCTTCCAGCTTTCCCTGCCCAGTTTGAAACTGGGAGCAACTTCCAAATTCTGACCAGTTACAATATTCCAATTCCAAAGCCCATTGGATGTCCAAACAGTGGAAATTGATGAGCCATAAAGACAAGAGGATTATTTCTGAGAATACAGTGAACTCATCCATGACATTTTATCACTTACAGCTGTTTTAAAAACTCTAGTGCCATGGCAATAGCAGAGTGACACAAAATGGTGGTGTGCCAAGAGATGGTTGCTATGGAGAGAGGAGATGATATAGCTTTAATGCTCTATTCCTGTTGAGTTTCCAATTTCAGCAGCGATGCCATGTAAAGGAGAAGGAGGGCACCTTGTACTTGGGAGCTCTTAAAGGAGTCGTGTTTGATAACAATTTAAATTTGATCCTCATCCAATGTTGTCTTTGCAGATGAAGTAATAGCTTTATCATCAGTGAGAATTGCATGAAATCACTCACAGCTGGACCAGACAATCATTATCCTTGCTGCCCATTGTCATAGTTTAATGATGCTGGGAAGATGCTGTATGGGTAAATGTGCCACTCAATGTGGCATTCAGTCCTCCAGGTTAGTAAAATCCCGGGGTTAATCCCTAACCTTTGCAATTTTGGATGCTCTCAGCTTGGACACTCAGAGTCGCTACAGTTACACTCAGTCTCCCTGCGAGGGTAAGAAGAAAGAATTCAATGTTTCCAATCCCGACTGCCTTCTAGTTACCCATTCTGAGCTACCACATGGAATAAAATAATTACACTGCGCAGCTCCCCGAAAACACATACCATTCTTTTGCCTTTTCCAAATACCATTGCAATTTGATTTTTCAAAGAGTCAATCACTTTCCTTTTAAGTTATTTTGTAAGCTGCTTTCGCCCCTGTTTCGAGTAGGGCATTCTATGTCTTAGCAATTCTGCAGAAAATAAAATTTCTCAAACCCTCTCCCTTTCTTCTCTTTGTGACTTTTTTTCTTGTTTGTTCTTGGGATGTGTGCGTGTGACAGGCAAAGTCAGCATTTATTGCCCATCCTACATTGCCCTGGGTGATGATGAGCCACCTTCTTGAACTCCTGCAGTCCACGTGGTGTAGGTACACTGACAGTGCTTTTTTCTGTAATGATTTGATACAACTGAGTGACCTGCCAGCACCACTTCAAAGAGTAGCTAAGAGTCAACCAAATGCTGTGGATCTGGGGTCACATGTAGGCCAAACCAGGTAAGGATGGCAGATTTCCTCCTCTGAAGGGCATTGATGAATCAGATAGGCTTTTAACAATAATCATGATCATTATTAATGAGACAAGCATTTTATTACAGTTTTATTAATTAATTGAATTTAAATTCGGCCTAGTTGCTGTGAGATTTGAACTTACATCATCAGATCATTAGTTTAGGCCTCTAGATTATGTGTCTAGCAATGTTGCTGTGCTGCACTACCAGCCCCTTACATTTAGGCTTTCTGGTTATTGACCAGAGGATTTAGTTTTTCTCAATTTTACTTGTAAAAATTCCTCATCCTTTTGAATATCTCCCTTCTTGACCTTCAGTGTTTAAAAAAAAGAGCCCCAGTTTATTTTGTCATGGCTCACCCTTGTGAACACTGAGCGGAGACAAGGAGGAGCAGGGTTGGGATGACCCCTCCATCTTACTGTCCTTATATTCACTGTCGAAGCTCACACACAAAGAACAGCCAATGAGAGGAGATAGCAAAGATTGGTTAGTGCCTGTACAACTGTACCTCAGCACGAGTCAATGCTTTCAGAAGAGGAGGCGAGAAAATATTGGAGAGGAAGTTTGACTAACTACAAAATTATACATGGCAGCTTACAACATCCCTTATTAAACATTCATCAATGAAATTTTGAAGTTACTCCTTTTTCTTTGATACATTGAACCATTCCCGAGTAAGACAACATTTCAGCTTTGCAATGCTCAATGTGATGGGGTGACATCAAAGAGAGTTTAGAGTTCAGTGCTGCTACCAGCAGCTGATCTGTTCACTATGTAGCTTCATCACATGGGAGCTGAGAGAAACACTTGAGCTCTGCCTCAATCGTGTAATCTTTCCCAGAGGGTTCCTACGCCCACAGAGCTTAGGCTGTCAGCTGCAAGGCATGTTCCTTCTCTCACCCACCCCTTTTCTGTTTACAATACCAACATAGGTTGGAACATTCTGTGAGACCAGGCATCCTACAACTCAAGGGACCTCGGGTTACAAGATAATGCCATTATCATGGACAACTGGTAAAGATGGCTGGCAAGATAATCCATAGAGGGTAGGAACATTGTTTCAGAATCAGATCAAATAGCCCAGGTTAGCAGCTTTCACAGCACCTTTACACACTTACCCAAATCGGCAAGTCTTCAAAGAGAAAGTCAGGTCAGCTCACTCCGGAAGTGAGAGAGGTCGAAGAATTTTCATGTAAAAATATTATTTCTATCTCAGCATGGCACTGCAGCTGCATACTGTGTATTATTTTTAAAACTTCACAATTAAAGAGCTAGCAAAGTTTAACAGCTACTGTAAGATGAGTTGTGTTATGGCTCTTTTTTCATTTAATACATTTGCTTCACAGTTAAAGACTAAGACGAAGTCTGTTGTAGTGTTATCCTTTCAAAAACTGGGGAGTAAATCTTGACTTTCTGTGTGACAGTGAGTTGGCATCTCATCTAACCTCTCTTCCTACTTATATATTCATTCACTTCAATGCAGAGGTGGAAAGGGGGAAACTCGGTAAGTACACGAGGAGAAAAGGAATAGAGGATATGCTGATTGAAAAAAGGAAAAGAATTACATTTATATAGTGCCTTTCACAACCATTGTCTTTACAACTAATTAAGTACTTCTGAAATGTAGTCATTGTTTGAATTTAGGGAACACAGTGGCTAATTTGTACATGGCAATTTTCACACCCAGTAATGTGATAACAGCTAGATACTCTGTTTTTGTGGTGTTGTTTAAGGGATAAATATTGGCCAGGAATACTGGGGAGAACTCCCCTGCTCTTGTCTGAAATAGTGCCATAGGATCTTTTACACATGCGATGACAAACGGGTCTCAATTTAATGCCTTATCCAAAAGACAGCAGCTCTGACAGTGAAGCACTCTCTCAGTACTGCGCTGAAGAATTAGCCTGGGCATTTTGCACCCATGTCCTGGTGTGGGACTTGAACCCACAATCTCCTAACTCAAGCACAGGGGTGCTACTAACTGAAGCATAGCAGGCACCATCGTTTCAGCATCTCGATGACACCTTGGATGAAGCAGAGTGGGAGGAGTTTGTGAGGAGCATAACTGGCGACAGAGCAATTAGAGCGAATGGCCTGACCTGAAGTGTAAGAGGCCGGTGGATTGAACTGTCTGTTTCTTGGTGGATAAGGCTCTGCTCTAGGAGGCTTGCATTGTAAGATTTGCTCTTGAGTTTCTGATCACAGGCTTTGTCTGATTGTTGGAAAGATCTGTACAGGCCAACAGAATAAGAACCATCTGAAACCAGAAAATTGCTGTCACTCATCACACCTTGACGTCTGTCAGTCGGTGTTGTGGCCTTGTCTTTTGGTTGACATGGAAATTCATCTAACATAACACTTCCAAGAACAATAACTTGTAGAGTACCACAGCGCAGAAGGAAGCCATTCTGCCTATTGAGCCTGTGCTGGTTTTTTCGAAGAGCAATCCAGTTAATCCCATCCCCTGCAATCTTGCCTCCTTCAAGTATCTATCAAATTCCCTTTTGGGAGTGCCGATGGAATCTATTTCCAGCACCTTATCCGGCAGTGCATTCCAAATCTGAACCACACATTGTGTAAACCATGTCACATCTGATTTGTTTTCCACTTGCCTTCAATCTGTGCCTCCTGGTTATTGCCCGGTCAGCCAAGTCATTGACAATTGGAAATGGATTCATGATTCAGCAAGAGAATCTATCCTCCATGATTGCGTTTGAAGCAAAGTTGGCAACAACAGACGTGCAGCCCCCTGATGTTGGCTGCCACCGATCTTGGGGACGGGATCATTTAAATAGTCAGAGTGAACCTTCCATGTCTATAGAGGATGCCCACTCCGCATCAGCCATAATCTCACAGAATGACAGCAGAACAGGCTCTAAAGGCTACACGGGCTATCCCTGTTCGTGCGATAGAGTGGCATCAAATTGGAAAGGCGCCCAGCTAATGGGGAAGAGCGCAGATAAAGCAATCAGCAGTTTTTTTGAAAGCAAATGGCAACTGCTTAAGAACAAATCACTCCCCTCTGTGATCGATTAACCTTGGCAGCAAACCTTTTTTTTGAGCCCTTAATAAGGCCCAGTAAGTATTGGACGTAGCTGGAGTTGGTCCTGCTGGGCTTATTGTGGGTGTAACATCTGGGAACACCCTTAACCACACACCCAAAGCAATATTTTGACATGGGGAGAGGGTAGTGACTTGCCTGTGCCCCTCCTATCTGAAATTTGGGCTGGTTTTTACATGGAGCAGGATGTCAAATTGTGGGCACCCCAGTGGTGATTCAACTGACTTCTGTTGCATAATTTTGCATTTAACTGAAACTAGACTGACATTTCCAGTCAACATTGGGGAAGTGCAACGTCACTGGGAGTCATGTCCTTCAAGCAAGACATTAAACCAAAGGCCTATCTGTTTGCTCAAGCAGGTGATGTAAAGAAGGATAGGAGCTCCTCTGATGTGTTCCAGCCAATAGTTTTCCATCCAACAATAACACCAAAACAGATTAACTGGGCATTCCATCATTGCTGTTTATGGGACTTTGCTGTGTAATCTTTGAATCTTACATGAAATGACAGAATAGCAAAATACAGCAGGAGGTGATTATTCAGCACCTCGATTTTGCATCAGGTCCTCCTAAGAACAGGAAACACAGGACTGAGGGTGTTGTATCTGAATGCACGCAGTATATGAAATAAGGTAAATGAGCTTGTGGCGCAGATTAAAATTGGCAGGTATGATGTGGTGGGCATCACGGAGACATGGCTGCAAGGGGATCAGGACTGGGAGCTAAATATCCAAGGATATACATCCTATCAGAAAGGTAGGCAGGTTGGCAGAGGGGGTGGAGTTGCTTTGTTAGTAAGAAATGAAATTAAATTGATAGCAAGAAATGACGTAGGGTCAGATGATGTAGAATCTGTGTGGGGAGAGTTGAGGAACCGCAAAGGTAAAAAAACCATAATGGGAGTTATGTACAGGCCTCCAAACAGTAGTCAGGATGTGGGGCACAAGATACACCAGGAGATAGAAAAGGCGTGTAAGAAAGGCAAGGTTACAGCAATCATGGGGGATTTCAATTTGCAGGTAGACTGGGAAAATCTGGTTGGTAGTCAATCCCAAGAAAAGGAATTTGTGGAATGTCTACGAGATGGCTTTTTGGAGCAGTTTGTGGTGGAGCCACTAGGGAACAGGCAATTCTAGATTTAGTGATGTGTAATGAGACAGATTTGATAAGGGAGATAAAGCTGAAGGAACCCTTAGGAGGAAGTGACCATAATATGATAGAGTTTACCCTGCAATTTGAGAGGAAAAAGCTAGAATCAGATGTAACGGTATTACAGTTGAATAAAGGCAACCACAGAGGTATGAGGGAGGAGCTGGATCGAACTGACTGGGAGATGAGCTTGGCAGGAAAAACAGTGGAACAGCAATGGCAGGAGTTTCTGGGAGTAATTTGGGAGACACAGTAAAAATTCATCCCTAGGAAGAAGAAGCATACTAAAGGGAGGACGAGGCAACCATGGCTGACAAGGGAAGTCAGAGACAGCATAAAAGCTAAAGAGAAAGCATACAATGCAGCAAAGAGCAGTGGGAAACCAGGGGATTGGGAAGCCTACAAAGACCAACAGAGGACAACTAAAAAAGAAATAAGGAGGGAGAAGATTAAATATGAGGGTAAACTAGCCAGTAATATAAAAGAAGATTGCAAGAGTTTTTTTAGATATATAAAGGGTAAGAGAGAGGCAAAAGTGGATATTGGGCCACTGGAAAATGACGCTGGAGAAGTAGTAGTGGGGAACAAAGAAATGGCGGAGGAACTGAATAGGTACTTTGCATCAGTCTTCACGGTGGAAGACACGAGTAACATCCCCAAAGTTCAAGAGAGTCGGGAGGCAGAGGTGAGTATGGTGGCCATTACCAAGGAGAAGGTGCTAGGAAAACTGAAAGGTCTGAAGGTGGATAAATCACCTGTGCCAGATGGATTACACCCCAGAGTTCTGAAGGAGATAGCTGAAGAAATAGTGGAGGCATTAGTGGCGATCTTTCAGGAATCACTGGAGTCAGGGAGGGTCCCAGAGGACTGGAAAATCACTAATGTAACCCCCCATGTTTAAGAAGTGTGTGAGGCAAAAGACGGGAAATTACAGGCCAATTAGCCTGACCTCAGTCATTGGTAAGATTTTAGAGTCCATTATTAAGGGTGAAATTTCAAAATACTTGGAAGTGCATGGTAAAATAGGGCACAGTCAGCATGGTTTCATCAAGGGGAGGTCATGCCTGACAAATCTGTTAGAATTCTTTGAGGAGGTAATGAGTAGGTTAGACAAAGGAGAGCCAATAGATGTTATCTACTTGGACTTCCAGCAGGCCTTTGACAAGGTGCCGCACAGGAGGCTGCTCAGTAAGATAAGAGCCCATGGTGTTAGAGGCAAGGTACTGGCATGGATAGAAGATTGGCTGTCTGGCAAGAGGCAGAGAGTGGGGATAAGGGGGTCCTTCTCAGGATGGTGGCTGGTGACTAGTGGAGTTCTGCAGGGGTCAGTGTTGGGACCACAACTTTTCACTTTATACGTTAATGATCTAGATGAAGGAACTGAGGGCATCCTGGCTAAGTTTGCAGATGATACAAAGATAGGTGGAGGGACAGGTAGTATTGAGGAGGCGGGGAGGCTGCAGAAGGATTTGGACAGGTTAGGAGAATAGGCAAAGAAGTGGCAGATGGAATAGAACGTGGGGAAGTGTGAGGTCATGCACTTTGGTAGGAAGAATAGAGGCATAGACTATTTTCTAAATGGGGAGAGAATTCAGAAATCTGGAGTGCAAAGCGACTTGGGAGTCCTAGTCCAGGATTCTCTTAAGGTTAACTTGCAGGTTGAGTCGGTAGTTAGGAAGGCAAATGCAATGTTGGCATTTATTTTGAGAGGACTAGAATATAAAAGCAGGGAAGTGCTGCTGAGGCTTTATAAGGCTCTGGTCAGACCACATTTAGAATATTGTGAACAATTTTGGGCCCTGTATCTCAGGAAGGATGTGCTGGCCCTGGAGAGGGTCCAGAGGAGGTTCACGAGAATAATCCCAGGAATGAAAGGCTTAACATATGAGGAACGTTTGAGGACTCTAGGTCTATACTCAATGGAGTTTAGAAGGATGAGGGGGGATCGGATTGAAACTTACAGAATACTGAAAGGCCTGGATAGAGTGGACGTGGGGAAGATGTTTCCATTAGTAGGAGAGACTAGGACCTGAGGGCACAGCCTGAGAGTAAAGGGAAGATCTTTTAGAACAGAAATGAGGAGAAACTTCTTTAGCCAGAGAGTGGTGAATCTATGGAATTCATTGCCACAGAAGGCTGTAGAGGCAAGGTCATTGAGTGTATTTAAGACCGAGATAGATAGGTTTTTGATTGGTAAGGGGATCAAAGGTTACGGGGAGAAGGCGGGAGAATGGGGTTGAGAAACTTATCAGCCATGATTGAATGGCAGAGCAGACTCGATGGGCTGAATGGCCTAATTTCTGCTCCTATGTCTTATGGTCTTATGGTATCTTAACAATCCAGTTAGTCGTATTTGCCCTGCTTGTTCCTCATGTCCAGGCAATACTATCTCCCTTGTGTCATTATCCAATTCCCTTTTGTTGACTTTACAGCAGTCATTTCAAAATATTTAGGTATTAAGTGTTTTGAGATGTTTGAGAGGTGTGATATAACAGCACATAATTAAAAACCTTTCTTTGAATTTACATAGTTTATATAGATACTTAATATGTGCAAGCAAGCATGTGTACATCTGTAACACAGTCACGCACTCACAAACACAGACTCACATACACACAGACTCACACATAGACAGATACTCACACTCATACCCAGACTCTCAACACACATGCATGCACAAACACTCATACAGAGTCACACACACAGACTCTAAACATGTGCACACACACACACACACATACACACACATACACAGAGTCACACACACAGACTCACACACACACACACACACACACATACACACACAGGACTGCAGGAATACATACACACGCACTGCAGGAACTCACCAAGGCTCCTTAGACAGCACCTTCCAAACCCACGACTGCTACCATTCAGAAGGACAAGTGCAGCAGACACATGTGAACACCACCGCCTGGAAGTTCCCTCCAAGCCACTCACCATCCTGAGTTGGAAATATATCGTCGTTCCTTCACTGTCGCTGGATCAAAATCCTGGAACTCCCTTCCTAACAGCACTGTGGGTGTACCTACACCACATGGACTGCAGCGGTTCAAGAAGGCAGCTCACCGCCACCTTCTCAAGGGTAATTAGGGATGGGTAATAAATGCTGGCCTAGCCAGTGACCCCCACATCCCATGAATTAAGAAGAAAAACATACACACAGACTTCCACACACACACACAGACTAACACTCAGACACACATGCACACACACACACACACACACACACACACACACACACAGAGCACAGAATCATCCCAGACTTGCACAAAGTGTGGTAGTGGGCGGAAAAATGGATGTTTTACCCACCAGCTGCAATGGCAGGTTTTTGCACCGTCTTGTCCCATTCCAGGCACATCCTGCCTCATTAATAATGCATTCCCAGGAAACATGCCGGATCACTGGTGGGGTGGCCTCTGACTCAGATTCACCCATCCTGCCATCACCACAGGCCTTCAGTAATCCGGGCGCCATGTTCAAAGGGAGCCCCGTGCACAGAGCGAGCACTGTCTAAGGGATCAGAAGCTGCTGGAAAGTCTTGGCTGCTAAAGGGAGGAAACACGCTGCCCCCGGGTTTAGCGACACCTCTCTTGGGGGCCTCCTGGATGCAGTGGAGGCTCCACTGTGAAGCCCCCTACCCCAGCTCTGGGCCTTCCAGATTCCCGATTAAGTTTGTGGTGGGAAGACCCGTGGATGGCCTTCAGACCCTGCTGCCAATTGGGGCCTTAAGTGGGTAATTAATGCCCACTTAAACACCACATCTTGCCACCACTGGGATCCACCCAGCAGCAGGATGGGTGATCTGGCATGTGCCAAGCCCAAATAGCAAATCCTGTTGGAGGCGCTTGGGGACTTCTGCGGTGCCTGATCGAGGGTCTGACATCGGGAAGGGAGGGATTCCCCCTGAGAGTCATCCCCCTGCCCTTGTTGCCGGCCACTTCCCCCATCCTTGAGAACCCCCCCATCCTGCAACCTCCATCCCACCATCACTCACCTGTGCTCTGGTTCTCTCAGTGACCCTGGGCCTCTGGAGGATGCATTACCAGCAGCTACCAACACTCCTCTGGTAGCGCTGTTGAGCAAAGCACAGTTGCCAGGCTCTGATTGGCTGGCAGGTCTCAGGGGGGTCCTTGATCCCAGGGAAGCCTGCTGCTGCCCAATTTCAGCGGCCCTTCCCAAATGGAGACGATGCAGGGCTCTTGCTGGCTCTCCAGCCGATGGGAGAGATCCCCGCCACCTCCATTAAATACCACCCTTAGGCTCACCGATTCACACAAACATACTAACTGTGCACACATACAAACTCACACATTCATGCTTTAATTATTTTGTGCAATTTTCAGTTGACAGGAACACAACTAGAACCGGTTTCAATGTTTCACTTTCACCTTTGACACTGTCTCAGTCTGAATGGCCTCGAACTATAGGAAGTTTTCTTCCATTCCCTGAGATGGGTTAAGACGTGTGTTCATTCCAGTTTCCTCCAACCACCTCCCACTTCTCTGAAAAGTGCACAATCAGTAAATCAACAGGGACAGATCTCTTGTGGATCTTAGGTTGTAATCTATTTGGAAGACAGTACATAAAATTGACATGTTAGATTATGGGTAGGTGCTAAAGAAGTCTCCAATTGGCTGATAACTGCTGTCAGAGCAGGTGACAGATGAACATCTTTGCTGAGTCTCAGAAAATCCCATTGTTCCATCTCAGAGGCATTGCTGTAAAATCAAGAGAATTGCGGACTGCAACAAAAAATAAATTAAAACTAGACAAACAGGTTGGTCCTAATCTGTCTAAACTCTACAATCCTAGACGCTCTCAGACTTTTCCCCAACTCTGGTTATCCCCAACTGGTTATCCTGGGACAGTGTCTGTACCCCCTGCACGTAGAATTTGCTTTAAAAAAATGATCAGCAATTATAGTGCAATAGCTTGTGGTTTTGAGACATCTGTGCAAAGCTGTGATTCTTGGCATATTCGGTTTCCTACCCAAGTATTTCAAATCTCAAAATTCATGAAAACCATCCCTCTACCAAGCCATCTTCTGAAAATGCTATAACATGGTGGTTAGCAATTGCATATTACATTGTATTTACAGCCAAGAGGCAGGCCATTCAACTCAACAGGTCACCATTGGTGTTTTTGCTCCATACTAGCTTGTTCCCACCCTTCTATGTCTACTCCCCATCAACCTATTCTTCTATTTCTTTCTCCCCAAGGCGTTTGTTGAGATTTCCCTTTAAATGCATCCATGATAGTTGCTTTTGGTAGCGAGTTCCGCATTCTAATTGCTCTCTGGGGAAAGAAGCTGCTCCTGAATTTCCTATTAGTTTCAGCCTCCCCCTGTCCTGATGACTCATGTTGGGATATCATTCTGTAAGTAACATCAGCCTTCTGGGACCTTTCCTAAGACACTGTTCTTGACTCACAAGCTTGATAGTGAGTGTTGTCAGTTTGGGGTATCCGATTCTGTCATCACAAGAGCATTTCCAGCAAGGCTCACCATGGATACCCTAGAGGATGCTGTGGCCTATACTTTCCCCTTTTCCCTCCCATGGGCGCTGTGTATTTTTGGAGGGCTTTGCTGGGTGTAGGACACATTGAAGAAGCCCATCACCCAGCGATGGGCAGCTTGCAGCACATGTTCGCTGTCACCTGCTGCAAGCAGGGAAGAGCATATCTAGGGACCATCGATATAAGACAGTCACCAAGAAATCCAATAGGGAATTCATGTCTTCACCCAAAGGGTGATGAGAATGCAAAACTCACTGCCACAGGGAATGGTTGAAGTAAATAGTCTTGATGCACATAAGGGGAAAGTATATGAGGGAGAAGGGAATAGAGGATTTCGATGATAAATTTATGAGGAGAGATGGAAGGAGGCGCACATGAAGCATAAACAACAGCATGGACTGGTTGGGCTGAATGGCCTATCTCTGTGCTGTATATCCTATGTAAGCTCTCACTATCCAGACTGGGGAGGCAGTGGTGTAGTGATATTGTCACTGGACTAGTATTCCAGAGACCCAGCATTTTGCTTTAGGGACAAATCCCACCACAGCAGTCCACTTGATTGGTACCACATCCACAAACATTCACTCCCTCCACCACTGATGCACAGTGGCAGCAATGTGTACCATCTATAAGATGCACTGCATGAATTCACCAAGACTCTTTAGACAGCTCCTTCCAAACACATGATCACTACCACTACCACCTAGAAGGACAAGGGCAGCAGATAGATGGGAACACCACCACCTCCAAGACACACACCACCCTGACTTGGAAATATATCGCCGTTCATTTTCTGTCGCTGGGTCAAAATCCTGGAACTCCCTTCCTAACAGCACTGTGGGTGTATCTACACCACATGGACTGCAGCTGTTCAAGAAGGCAGCTCACCACCACCTTCTCAAGGGCAACTAGGGATGGGCAATAAATGTTGGGCCCAGCCAGTGAAGCCCACATCCCGTGAATGAATAAAAAAAAACAGCAGATGGTGAAATTTGAATTCAATAAAAATCTGCAATTAAAGGTCTGATGATGACCATGAAACCATTGCTGATTGTTCTAAAGACTCATCTGGTTCACTAATGCCCTTTAGGGAAGGAAATCTTCTGTCCTCACCTGGTCTGGCCTACATGTGACTCCAGACCCACAGCAATGTGGTTGAATCTTAAATGCCCTCTGAGCAAGGGCAATTAAGGATGGGCAATAAATGCTGGTCCAGCCAGCAATGCCCACATGAACAAATGAGAAGGAAGTACAGCATTCAGCAGTGCAAAGGGCTACCAGCAGAGTCTTGCTGTACCCACTCTGCTGTGCTAGAAAAGGAAATATGTGCATCAAAGGCTAATTGCTGAAATCTATTGATTCAAGTGTCTTTTTAAAGAATCTATTAACATTCTTTACAAATATTTATCAAATTACATACAGTATCCATTTACCACATTAATCAACTTCATGATCAACAGCATCTTCTGTGTTCCTTTTCCACTAAAGGTTACAGATGAGAGAATTTCATTAAAGAACTCATCTGCTTATCTCTGTGTTGTAATTACAGCAAATCAAGTAAAGATGAAGAGAAGAATAAATTGCCAGCCCTACCAGGATTAAAAAAACACTGCTGATGAACATTAACAATTGCAAGGCTGTTTTATTGTTCAAGGCGCTTGTTAACAATTTCATTAGACTGTCAGGAGAGTCTGAAAATATGAAGCCATTTTGTACGTGGGACATGAACACAGGGGGACTGGAGAGTCAGAAGGGATTTTGTGCATTTTTATTTAGGTTTGAAATATCAGGAGTCAAACAGCAATGTAACCTCAATAGAAACACTGTCACTCACAGGAGCCAGTGCAGCACCAGTAAACACAGGCTGGGGAACAGCTTAGTTTGGTAACTCAAGAGTTCAATTCTTAGCTTCGTCACGTCGTGGTCTAGTTGCTGGCCTAACAACCCAGCAGTCGAGGGTTCAAATCCCACTGTTGTAAGTTGTGATGTTGTGTAGCGCGAGAGAAAATGGCTGTGGAATCTACCGGATGGACATAAAAAAACAAACTAATGTCCTTTGGGGAGAGAAACCTGCCCTATATACTTGATATAGCCTCCATGCGGCTCCACTCCTGAGTTATGTGGTCAACTCTCAAGTTACGAGGTTGTCAGGGCAACTAGGCATGAACAAGAAATGGGGCCTTGCCTGCACCACCACATCCACATCCTAAGAATTAAAAACAAAGCTGAAGGTTCATGTCATAGAAATAGCCCATCACTTAAAGGAGCTTCCTTCAGTCAGTTCCAAGTTGGAATACTATGGGGAGTATTAGCCTTGTCTTCTGTTGTGTAAAAGAACAGGGATTCTAGACTCTTGTGTGTTTCCCAATGGCTCAACAGGTCATGTGACCTGGCCAAAATGGCCTCCTACAGGTTTCAGCACAGCTTGATTCTCATCAGGAGAACTGCTCTTCCTGTAAGCCAAGGAGAAACCATTTATTGAGGGTGATTTCTGTGCCACTAGAGATGTGACCACTGCCACTTTTATATTGCTTGGATCTTGGGTCTACCGGCAGCAGAGTGGGGGTGGTGGGGGGGATGGGGGGGATGGGGTGGTGGTGGGGTTGGGGGGGCGGGGTGGGTGGTGGGGAGGTAGGGGGGTGGTGGAGGTGGGGGGGGTTAGGATGTGAAGCTCTGGTGGTCATTGTCACTGGGGCCCCTCCTGTTTTCCATGGAGTGCCGATAAAGGAGGGCATCCTGCTGAAAGGCTACCAGGTTTCACTAGGCAGACTTCCCGTTCAGCAACAAGTCCTCCCTATGTGGACAAAATGCCCGCTGAGTTAGGAAGCAGCCATTAATTGGCCACCTAAGTGGCTCAAATGGCCTCTCGGCAGGCTTCCAAACTGCCGGCTTTCCCGCCACTGGCAATACCGCCTGGTGGTGGAAAGACGTTGGGCCCCCCCCCACCTCGATGCTGTCATCCACCATTTTGCCAGTCCTCCATCCTCCTAGCCCCTCCCCAAAAGACCCAGAGAATTCAGCCCATTAACTCTGTTTCTCGCTCCCTGATGTTAGCAGACCTGCTGAGTATTTCCATCATTTCCTGTCTTTATTTCAGATCTCCAGCATTATTTTGCTTTTGTTCAATGCACCAATTCAATGTATCAGTTGGCAAGGAAATCTCTCCAGAGCGTTATACGTTCCTTTTGTATTTTACAGTCTTTGCTTTGTGGAAATGACTGGCTAAGGTGGAATATTTTGCTCCAATCGGTGATTGCTCCAATTATCAGGCTTCTATTATACACTGAGAACAGAAATGAATTATTATTTTTAAGTCCTTGTCACAGGTAAAACTTAGAACCCAGGTTTGTGGGGTTTAATAATTTATTATCCAACATAGAAGAACAGTAACTAGAGCATGGATTCGGCATGAGTCTTACCGATAAAAGTAGACACAATTCAGATAGGGTCATGTCCTGTATACATGTACCTATGTCGACAGCGGGTGCATTCTTTATGTTCAAATGTATTCCACAAAAACCTTCATGCAGTATATCTGCAGAAACTGCTGTCATTCTATATATATCTTTTATAACAAAAAACATTGTTTAAAATAAGAAATCTCCAATGGCCAGATTTTAAACTTACAGCCCAGTGTGGAACTGGGACACACAGCAGAAGGATATCCCACGTATGCTCCATGCTGAGTTTAGCTGTTTTTATGCTGCAGCTACTTATTCGTTGACTACTAGGTTAAGCATGGCGTTAAGCCATTATTTTGGTGAATACTGTAGCCAGTTGTTGGGTTGTTTGTGTGACTCTACACTGCTATTCCAATAGGCACAGGACACTGGTCTTCAACTGTTTGCTTATGTGCTGGAACAAAAGTTTCGGAGCAAGCGTACTTAGCACACCTATATCCAATTTAGCCTCATTTACACCAATTTTCAACAAGAGTTATCTTAAACGTAGCACCAAAACACTGTTCTTTGTCTTTCTGCATGTGCCCTTAAATTAAAAGAAATACATCAGGTTTGTTTGCAGTGTATAGAAGTTTCATAATTGGAACACCTACTACCTCAGAGGGGTGTAGCTGCTCGGCCATTGAGTGTATTTAAAGCTGAGATCGATAGATTTTTGGGCACCAAGAGAATCATGGGATATGGCGATAGGGCAGGAAAGTAAATCAGCCCTGATCACACTGAATAGCGGAGCAGGCTCAAGGGGCCATGTGGTCTATTCCTGCTCCTATTTCTTATGTTCAGGAGGAAAACATTTAAGAAACTGTTGTCATTTGTGTAACTAGCTCCTCTTTTGCCCCATGTTATTTAGGACTATGTCCAGAGGCAAACTCACTTTATACAAATAGCAGGCATCAGGGGAAAATTGTGTTCCCAATTGTATTGTCATCACAATTAGAATCTCCTGATTCTAATTTTTTTTTTATTCATTTGAGACACATTGAGTCTGCATCCAATGCACAAGAAATGCATGTTAACCTTTTTAATAGTAGTTCCTTTCATTCTGAAATCTCTCAGGACAGAGAATTCCTAACAGTTTGAGAAACCCACGAGTATTTAGTGCATGTTGTTGCTTGTAGGGCTGTTCTGTAGCAGAACATCATTAGTGCTGTTTGGAATCAAGAGGAAGTTCAGAAGGAAGGATTTGGATAATTCATAATTCATAATGACACCAGTTAATCAGGATTAACCCTTACTTTGATGGCCAAAATAGAATTTTTAGAAGGTGTGAACAAGTCTTTGCTCTGGTGAAGCTTTATAGTTCAAAACCGAGAGGAACCTGCCTCATAGTTCACCGAGTAAGTACATGGTGTCGTACTAAGCTAGTCAGATCAAGAAGGTGCCAGGTTTGATTCTGGGTTTGCACGCTGTTAACCCATTATCATCTGAGACAGTGACACTGGCTATCCAACTGACTTCTGGCCTAGAAAGGGGAAAAAAAATATTAGCTATAGGTTCTATCCCTGTCTGCCTCAGCTGGAGATAGGTAGTTGGTTTGGTTCATCGAAAAATCTTCATGGTGACAGGTGTTGAATTGTGATGATGATACAGGTAAAACAAGTAATCATAATTTATAGCATAGTTATAGATAATCATTAAAATAAAGTATAAAATAATAACAAGGATTGCACAATTATGAACATTTCATTATACAAATAATTACAATGCATTGTTAAATGTAGGTCTCCTTAATTTACAGAATAGACATGAGAGGTCAACTGCGCTCTGCATTTTGTATTGAAGTCTATAGATCAGATGAGTTTGTTAAATTCTCAATCATTTACATACTATTTATGAGTTTTATAAAGTAGGGGTTTCATTCAATATCTTATTTGTGGAATGTTGTCTTTTCCCCGTAATTCCATCGCATATTTACTTTCATGTGTGGCTGTGGCAAAAGATAATGGCAATGGGAAGTGGGACCCAAGAGTCAAGTAGCTCAGTTAGTAGCGCTCTCAACTCTGAGCAGCAAGACGGTGGGTTCTAATCCCATTCTGAGGCCCTAAGTGCAAAAATCTGGGCTCATACTCCAGTGCAACATGAGGGAGTGCTGCACTGTTAGAGCTGCCAACTGCCCTCTTAAGTGATTATAAAAGGTCCAAAGGCACTATTTTGAAGATAAGCTCAGAGCCTTAAGCAATATTTATCCCTCAATCAACATCACAAAAGCGGATTATCTTGTCATCATCACGTTGCTGTTTGTGGGAGCTGGCTGTGTGCAAAGTGGCTGCCACATATCCTACATTATAAAAGTGAATACATTTCAAAAATACTCTATTGTCCATAAAGTGCTTTGGGACATCTCGGGGTTATGAAAGATGTGACTTAAATGCAAGTCTTTCTTTTTTTCTTGTAAATGTTGAAAAGTTGGTTATGTGACGTTGTTCGGGCTCTGGTTGTGATGCTCTTCACAATGAAATACCTGCAGACATTAGGTTCACACATAAGAATAGCCACTTGGACAGGGATCAGGATGCTACCAGGGTCTTTGCAGGTACTCTCTCACCTGAAATGGTGTCTGGGGTGACGGCAGAGAAGAGAGATCCAAACAGTTGACTTCTGCATCCCTGAGGGCCTTGATTAACATTATTGTTCCATTGGCTGCAGGCATATGAAGTTGCAGCATAAGTTCTAAAGCAAACAATGATTGAAATGCCTTTATCATCTGATACACCAACAAATTGCATTCAAATTGCACTTTTAGTGTAGTGTAACAAAATGTCCTGTGGTGCCTCTCAGATTAACGAAATTAGGGAAATGGACTTCAAGCCAAAGAGGGAGGTTTGAAGGGTTGATGGGAAACTTCGCACTTTGAGAAGGTTTTCGAAGTCTGGAGCCAGATGGAAGGAATTTCCAGGAGCCAGGTTGACACCTGCTGAGGGGCTCCACCACAAATTGAGGATGAAGGGAAGGGGACGTGTACTGAAGCCAGGATTGTGGAGAGGGATTGTTAAGAAGACATAGAATTGGTGAGGGTTTTCTAAAAGAAATCCATCCAAGTGCCTTTTTGAGTGTCATGGGCAGAATTTTAGGGCAGGGGTGGGGCCGGAAAATGTGACGAGCCCGTTCGGCAGGACTGGAAAATCCCACTGGCAGGAGGGGCCATGAAATTCCATCCATTGTCTCCCCACAATAACAGGAGTATGAATGGCAAGACTGGCACAACATTACTGTCAAAGAAGAATAAAAAAGGTTTAAAAACATTTGGGAGCAATTCATTTCATGCTGGAATGAGACTCCGCAGCTTCAATGTTCCCTTCCTGGGCCCCCAGGCTTGAGTGTCACGTCAGGGCCATAAATCACATCATTAACAGGGTTCTTACAACATGAATTACCAGCCTGAATGGCTGCAGCAAGATCGATGCGCATGAGTAGCGTAAATCTAGCAATTTCACGACACTCGATTGATTTCAATGGGGACATCCTCGATGAGGTTGTAAATGTTTCAGTTCTTGCCAAGGCTAATGGCGGAAAATCATCCACGGAATCAGAACTCCAGGTGCATTCCTTCATTGCTGCACACTGCTGTGAATTTTTACCAGGCTAATAATGATGAGCGCTGTTAATTTGCCAGTCCACTCGTGCATCTCATGTTCATCTACTAAACTTGGCTGCATTATGAAAATATTGCCCTCTTTCCCTTTGTTGTTTAGCACTTATAGGAAATAATCTAGTTATAGCGGCACCAATTGTGGGTACCCCATGCTTAGTGTTTTGCCAATTGTTGCTTCCTATATAGTTAAACAAGAAATGTCATAATTAATCACCTTTTAAGAATGCCTCCACCTTACCAGAATGAATAGGGGAATTGAGTAGAAAGAGCAAGTAAGACAGCATGAAGCTTGGGAAGAACAAGAGAAGAAAGTTCAGGGGCAGGATAATCTTCTCTATGAGTCTTTATGACTCTATGATATTGTTAAACTGAAGAATAATGAGAAAGGGTTTAAAATTTACCCTCTAGATCTGAGCATTCATCTGTCTAACTTCAGCTGCAAACACAATTTAAAAATGAGGTTTGTACTGAATAAAGAATAATGTCAAAGTCAGTTTTGAAGTCTATTTTTTTTTAATTTAAGCCGCAGCTGGTACACTGTGAACCCTCTTCAGCCATTCTCAGAAGTTAATTGTGGCTGTTCAATTATCTGTTTTTGTAAAGCCTAGCTGAATTAAGACTAGATGAAACTTGGTTTAATTAACACAGGGGATTAGTGCTGGATAATTGGGAGGAAAGTATACATAGAGAGCAAATAACTGTAAAATACCCAATGGACATGAATGACATCAAGTATTAAGGCTCCATGATGATATTAAAAAAAGACATCCCAGGACTGAATGAACCTTGGTTTAAATTTTTGCCTGTAACTGAGAGCCAATGCAAATAATCTTTTCTTCCAATTTTCTCTCCTCTCTTGAAGCCAGTGACTTGTGCTGCACTTTGTTTCCATAATGACTGGCAGTCCCCCAATTCAGTGTCTAAACACCATTTTTCATATGTTTTCACCCAGGAAATGTTTGCATGCTATTTGACCATGCTGCTGGGGCAGAGTTCAATCCTCTCATCATCCAAGGTTCTCACATATACAGAGATCTCTGGATCGTGTCCAGGTTTATGACTGTATTTATTTATCTACATTCAATACACAGGCCAGTTCTTGCATCCTTCCTGCTACACTGGCTGAGGTCAGGTAACAACACACCAAGAAGCGAATCTAATGCCTCTTTTGCCCCATACAGCCTTGTGAAATATTTGCCCATCATGTCTTCACCATCGCTTGTCAATTATATCTGAAAGGATTCATTAACCGCTCTCTCCATTTAATTTATCGTTTCTTTCATTTTTAAGCAAAAGCTGACAATCTAGAGGAATGAAAACCTTTAGAGTTACCTAGGCCAGGCACACCGTAGTAAGAGGAAAGCAAGGCTTTCTCCACAGCACGGCTGCACTGAATCTCAGAACAGCAACAGGGACAACTTGGTTTCCCCCACTGGCCAATCTTGTGGCCTTTGTGACTAATCTGTTTGTACCTAAATTTCCACAATAAGTGAGGCATGTTAACCCATACGACCTCAGTGATGTTGGCTACCTATACTGATTGCATACAGTTCAACAATGCGACATCATCCTGAACTCAGCATTATAATGTGCATGTATAGGTGTGTGATCACTACAGCATACAAAATATACATGCCCGTGAATTTGAGGTGCTATGAACATTGATTTTAAGATGGTTATGTTTTAAAATGTCTCCTTTAACTTAAGGTGAAACAATGTTCTGGATAGGGGATGGTGGTCGTCTATATCTTTTCCTGGAGACAGGCCCATGTGATCTGGTTGTCATGGGGAAAGAAACCCAAACTGAAAGCTATTGAAAGTCAAATGACACTTGTCACATCTTGACACCGAAAATGGGACAGCTGGTTTTTGGAGACAGAGACACAGTTAGAGAGAGAGAGAGAGAGGAACAACACAGCTACTGCTGTGGAGAGCAGGGTGAGCTGTTTAAAAATAGGAAGACAGAACAGACGGGACTTTTGGAGATTTAAGGAACAAGGAGTTTCCAAGGTGGGCCTTGCAGATGAAAATCAGTTCTGGAATACTTGGGCTGAGTGGAATGATTTTTGAAGAACACCAGAAGATTTGTCCTGGCCTGGCAGGGGGAAGTGAGCCTGAATGACCTGTTTGGGAACGTGTTACACATAACTACTGTCCTTGGTTGTCAATGTGAAAGATTGGTTGAGCATTGTTAACGGTTCTAATGCTAAATTAGGACATTGTAACATCCATTGAACTCTGGGAACTATAATGGTTCCAAATGTCAGTAAGGGTTTAACATGACATTGTTTCTTTTCTGGGTCACCATTTTGGTAATTAAGACATAATGAAAGTCACTATGGACTTCATAATTCTGCCCTGGCATTCTCTTAGCATTACTAGGGCATGGAGGATGAAGCTTTTTTCCAAATTACATACGGTCTGGTGATACACTGTAGATTGACTTCAGCTTAGGGTTCTAGAGTTGACAGGACTTTTTTATCCCAGCTGCCTGGTCTGGATATGAACCCAGCCTCCAAATGTGAAAGGGTCATTTTCTAATTCATTGATCATAAAATCAACACTGGCACTCCGATGAATTACTGAGGAGGTGCTGCATTGGTGGAGGTGTTGTTTTAATGTGAAACCAACCTGCCCTCTCAGGTGGACATGTACAGTCCCAAGACATTATTTTGAAGAGCAGTTATCTCTAAAGTTATCCCTCAACCAACATCAAACAATAGGGCCTACATTTCAAAAAAACTGCTTAACTGACTGTAAAGCTTTGAGACGCCCTGTGGTCATGAAATCACGCTATAAATGCAAGTCTTCCTTTCCTTTTTCAAATTAAATCCCTATTAAGTATTCCAAACGTCCATTAAATGAAGATTTGGGATATAAGTACATCTCAGTATTCATCACAGGTTTTTATTCTATTTGGTTAGTTGGCACAAACACAAGTTCATAATGGGCAGGACTTTCCAGTCAGCATGCAGGGCAGGGCCTGACACGCTGACACGTGAAATGATGCACGATGATGTCGGGCGTGCGTCTCAATGACATCGCACAGTCCCCGCGATGTTTCGTTCGGTGGGCGCACGCTGGCGTCGGCTGCGCACCCGCTGATAGTTAAACGGCCCCACTAAGGCCTTTAAGGAAGTAATTGATGTTATTGTTAACGCTGCCTGTCCAGCCTGATGGTTGGTGGGGGGGGCAGGTGAAAAGGCCAAGCGGACTTTGCGTTTTTTAGGAAAGCTCATCCATGAGTGGGATAAGATTTCCTAAAGCTTTTATTAAATAAATAAAATAAATTCCTAAATATAAAACATGTCCCATCTCGTGTGACACAGTCACATGAGATGGGACATGTCTAAATAAATTTTTGAACCATTTATTTAATTATTTCAATTTCGATTCAATCTCCCCAAGCCTCAGGGAGATTGAAGGGCTCTTCCACGTGCATGCTGTGTGGACCTTAGGTGGCTCACCTGCGTAAGATGGCGGCGCAGAGCTGATCGCGGGCGGCGATCGGCTTCAAGACTGCCCCATCCACCACCTGAAAAATTCAGGCCAATAGGAAACAGTAACCAACAGTGAAGACCAGGGCTACAATGAAGCTTCGCATAGTTCCTCAACCAAACCACATCAAGTTTGAGAAAGTTACTCACTTCCTCTCTGTAGCTGAGCGATACTTGTTAAATTGTCAGGGCTTTAAGCAATATCTTGAAATGTGTGGTCCAGTAAGGGCCTCTTTGGCACGGTCCCCATCCACCCTTCAGACACTGTAAAACTGAAGCTTTTTACAACCTCACAAGATCATCTTCTGGTTTAAAGCTTTAAGTTGCAATTTCTTCATGGTATTGATTAGGTCACGTGTGCAGAGCATGGTATTGATTAGGTCACATATGCAGAGCATGGTATGGATTAGGTCACATATGCAGAGCATGGTATCGATAAGGTCACATATGCAGAGCATGGTATCGATTAGGTCACATATGCAGAGCATGGTATGGATTAGGTCACATATGCAGAGCATGGTATCGATTAGGTCACGTATGCAGAGCATGGTATTGATTAGGTCACATATGCAGAGCATGGTATTGATTAGGTCACATATGCAGAGCATGGTATTGACTAGGTCACATATGCAGAGCATGGTATCGATTAGGTCACATATGCAGAACATGGTATTGATTAGGTCACGTATGCAGAGCATGGTATTGATCAGGTCACGTATGCAGAGCATGGTATCGATTAGGTCACGTATGCAGAGCATGGTATCGATTAGGTCACATATGCAGAGCATGGTATTGATTAGGTCACGTATGCAGAGCATGGTATTGACTAGGTCACATATGCAGAACATGCCAAATTCTCTTTGGAAAAAGCTAAGATATAAAGAAGTCACAGTTTGACAGGTCACCCTGTGGCAGCACCTTGGAGGTCCAATAGACTGCGCTAAGGCATGGCAGGATACTCGACTGCACTGAGAATCCTTTATTTTATTGATCGGTATTAGTGCAGAGACCAAAGATAAGGGAAATAAAATGCTTTGTAAATGTCTGCTTAAGATCTTCAGCCTGAATTTTCAGCCCGGCGGACAGGCGCGATCGGTGAGCCAGGATTGGCCGGGAAATAGATCGCCCAACGCGATCAGTCCCCGACCGCGATTTCACGCGGCCAAAGGAATAATTAACAGGGATTTAATTTGATTTCAC
Source organism: Carcharodon carcharias (assembly GCF_017639515.1). Taxonomy (NCBI): domain Eukaryota; kingdom Metazoa; phylum Chordata; class Chondrichthyes; order Lamniformes; family Lamnidae; genus Carcharodon; species Carcharodon carcharias. Next base: position 26,501,586 of record NC_054494.1, on the reverse strand, counting down.
GGTTGGGGACCAATTGCGTTCAGCTGCGATTTCACGCTGGCTGACCACGTGCTGAAAGATGGAGGCAGGAGGAGGGGGGGCGATGACATCAGCACGGGCGCGGGGATGCGCTGAGAGAAAGATGGAGGCGGGAGGAGGGGGGGCGATGACATCAGCACGGGCGCGGGGATGTGCTGAGAGAAAGATGGAGGCGGGAGGAGGGGGGGCGATGACATCAGCATGGGCGCGGGGATGCACTGAGAGAAAGCTCCCTGAAGGCAGAGAGCTGAGAACCATAAAATAAAGTTTCGAAAATCAGAAAAAGAAATGTCCAAGCATCACCATCAGGCGACTGAACATACAGGCGATAAAAACGCTGTCCACAGATTTTAATTTTAATTTCGTTTAATAATGGAAACCTCATCCCGCCCTTGAATGAGGTTTGATGAAAAATGCAAAGTCCACCTGGCTGATTCACCCGTCCGCCAGCCATAAGTTTGGATGGGGCCACGAAACATCGGAGACAGTTGCACCATTAATGGGCTTAGTTATCCTACTAATTGTCGGCGGGCGAGGTTCCAACTTTTGCGCACGCCCGCCAAGCAAAATATGCAGGGGATGACATCAGGGCTCTCGCATGACCTTACGCCTGATTGGGTCAGGCGCACACCCACCCACTGGACGTAAAACTGCCCCAGTTCACCATGTTGTCCATATTTCTCTCGGTTCATTAATTTGAAACTTTGCATTCGACGTCGATTCAGTAATCAAACTAGTCTGGACAGGTCTTTACCGGCATTTTGAGCTTTTGAGTATTGCTTTTTGAGTACTAGCACTGAATTCCAAAAGCACCAAACTGATTTCTGTTCATCATCAATCAGCCAAGTTTCATGTCAACCGTCTGAGTGCTGGAACGCGGTCACAAATGTCAAGTAATGCTTTGTTTTCTCTACACAAATGATCATCAGTTGTCATTGAAAGAACTTTGAAATGGTTCTGTCCCTGGAATGATTGTTTACTCATGTTCAGTACTACTGTAACATACTGAATTTTTATGCATTTTAAGCCAATTGCTTTGTTCCTTATTCATTTCCAGGATATGACCTTCGTTGGCAAGCGCCAGGACTTGTTTTATTTCCTTGGTTGCCCTGAGATGATAATAGTACAACTGAGGGCAAATAAGTCTCAACCATATTGCGGGACTAGAGTCATATATAAGTGGGTAAGTCACAGGATTTCTTCCCTGAAGGGAATTAGTAAACCGGTTGAGTTTTTATGACAATCTGGCAGATTCATGAGCACTTGTATTGGTACTAGCTTCTACTTCATTTAAAAATGAATTAAAATTCTCAAACTGCTATCGTGAAATTTGAGCTCAGGTTCTCTGGACTATTAATCCAGATCTCTGGGCAAATAAATCAGTTTCTCTCTCCACAGTTGCTGCCAGATCTGCTGAGTATTTTCAACATTGTCTGCTTTTGTTTCAGTTTTCTAGCATCTGCAATATTTTGCTTTTTTTTCTTGCCCTCTGGATTACTTGTTTAATGCATAACCACTACAACATGGTACTCTTTAGTCCAGCACTCTCCAGGAAATCCTATTGCCGCCAGGGAAACTGATAACAAAATGCTAACACTTGTTGACAACAATGTCAAAGAATTTTTTTAAAAATTAAATTAAATATTTTTTGCATGAAGTGGTGGAAGGATTGTGAGTCGGGTCTGTGGAGAAGAGAATCTGAATGGGGACATGAGCAGTGATCAAGGCCGCAGGGAGAATATACAAGACTGTACACCTGTAGTAGGACAACACAGAGAATAATTAACAGCAACTTGCATTTATATACCACCTTTAAGGTAATAAAACATCTTGTGGTACTTCACAGGAGCATTATCAAACATTAAACTGTATTTTAAAAATTATTCTTATCTTTGTTCACAAGTATGGTTCCAGGGATGAGGAACTTCAGTTACATAGATAGAGTAGAGTGGTTGGTTCTGTTTTCCTTGGGGAATAGAAGGTTGAAAGGAGATTTGATGGAGGTATCCAAAATCATGAGGGATTTGGACACGGTAGGTAGGGAGAAACCATTCCCATTGATGGAAGGATCAAGGACAAGAGGGCACAGATTTAAGATCATTCGCAAAAGAAGCTTTGGAGACATGAGGAGAAGCTTTTTCACGCAGTGAGTGGTTGGGATCTGGAATGCACTGCCTGAGAATGTGGTGTAGGCAGGTTCAATCGAAACATTTGAAAGGGAATCGGATTATTGTCTGAAAAGGAAGAACGTGCAGTGTTATGGGGTGAAGGTGGGAGAGTGGCACTGGAGGAATTGCTCATTCGGAGAGCTGGCACAGACACAATGGGCTGAATGGCCTCCTGTGTTATAACCATTCTGTGATTCATTCTGAGCAACAATCTAAAAAACATGCAAACTCAATGAAGGATGCTACATATGGGTTCACTTTCAGGGAATGGGGTGGCACCAGTGTAATAAGCACATCTATAAGGCCAAATCTCAGAATTTTCAAAACCCTGACACTTTAAGTCAGTGTCAGCGGATTATAAACAGCTCAAAAAAGCCAATTTTCAGTGCATTGACACAATTAGATGAGTTGGCGCTACTGATATGACCACAATGACCTGTCACAATAATCGGTCCAATTACCATCGCATTACAAAGTGACCTAAAGCATAATCTGAACAGTTAAACGGATTTTAGGATTTTGATAACCAAAATTTGGTTTGCAAAATTTCGCAGCTTTGTAAGTACAGGAGTTGCTTCTTAAATACCCCATGGCTCTACGCAAAGAAGAGGAAAGATTTGTCACATTGCTCTGGCCAACATTTCTCCTCAATTAGCTCAACCGAATGTCCAGCTGGTAGCATTCTTACCACTGTGTCACAACATTGAATATTCAGTGCTCACTCCAGAGTATTTCAATGTATTACTGAGGGAGCACTACTGGGTGCCTCATCCTTCAGGAGGCTTTGAAACTACGGCCCCATCATGTTCAGATGAATGATAAAGACCCCATGGACCAATTTTTAGCCCTTAAGGCATTTGTATGAAACGCCTTTGTCCAATATTTTAATTGAGGCACAATCCTTTTAATTTAGACTGATTGTTCAAGAGTTAATTTCTGAGGAAAACCCCAGAAGCAACAGAGCCTATGCAGCAGGAAAATAAAGGAGACATCATGTGCACATCTGAAAACAACAAAGTTTGGGTCTTCACTGCTCCAGGAGCCACGAGATGAGGGACCTCCAATGCCATAAGTTTAAAATTCTCATCCAAGTGTTCAAATCCCTCCAGACCCTCATCCCTCCCCACCTGTGTAAACCCCTCCATCCCCACAACCTTTTGAGAACTCTCTTCTTCCAACACTGGCATCTCCTGTATCCTTGTTACCCTTTGTCCCATCTTTGCCTTCAGATGTCTGGGTCCTAAGCTCTATAATCCCCTCAAAGACTCCCTACCCCTCTTCTCCTTCAAGGCAGTTATTAATACCCACCTAAGCTTTTCGTTACCTGTCCCAATGTCTCCTTTTCTGACTCAGTGGTGGTTTTTGACTGATTGGGATGTTTTCCTGTATGAAGGGCACTACAGAAATGCAATTTGTTGCTGTTCTATATTAAAAAGTGGCGTTGTTAGCCGGGGACCCAGTGTACCTGTGAGCAATGGCACTCACTCAGTGGGAGAGGACTTTATCTTCGACATTCAAACAGACACAACATTTCCCAGTAACTGCTGTAATTTGCATGCTCCCAATTTTTTGCTGTTTGTAATAGGAACATAGGAGTAGGCCATTTGGTCCAGTGAGCCTGCTCCACCATTCAAACAGATCATGGCTGATCATCCAGCTCCTCACCATTTTTCTCTACTACCCCCAAATCCTTTATGTCATTCGAATCCAGAAATCTATCGATTGCTGAGTTGAACATACTCAAAGACTGAGTTTCCACAGCCCTCTGGGGTAGAGAATTCCAAAGATTCCTCACCCTCTGAATGAAGAAATTCCTCCTCATCTCAGTCTCAAATGGCCTTAATATTTGTTAAAGAACAGCTATGCTGCCACAATATTATTCCATGTTGTCCTGAGTTTTTTAAAATTAGTAATTCTGTAACAACCTGCAGCTTCGTTTTGTCTTTGGGCAGCTACTCGGATGGGTTTAGTGTCCAGGTTGTGGCTTTTATAGAATTTAAACCAGCCTCATGGTTGTCTGGGTGTGAGCGATGGTTATACAAAAGAATCCATACCCACCAACATCTTTCTCCCATTTATCTTCAGCACTGCAGTCGCACAGAACTCTTGGCTGATGAGAGTGTGTAAATATTTTGGTTTCCAGAATACACACTACCTGCTTAAGCTATTCCAATGTAAACCGATTATATGTGGGGAACAAGGGTTACTCAAAACTGGCACTTTTTTATTTTACAGAACGTACAGTGACTGGGATCCAGTCCATGAAGATATTGTTGCTATTTGCGAAATCTGCAAAAATAAGAAACGTCGGCTTTTTGGCAGTCTTGCTATTCCTATTGACTCACCAAGTGATTGATATGCAGTTAATTAAGTATCAGCAGCACACACGCATATTCATTTTATTGATGTCATGCAATTAATTAAATATTGGTGGAAAATATTTGCAGATCAGCTCCTAACTTTTTTCTTTGAAAAGATAATGACCTGTTAGCATTCAGAGCTGACAGTCTCTGCTCTGCGATGCCAGTGGAGCCAGCACATCCCGTCCAATTCCTCCAGCTCACCACAACCCTGACCTCTTCCACTTACTGAATATATACAGTTGTTCATGCATTAACAGCTTATAAAATCCCCAAAGGTCATCTCCACAGCAACCCGCAGGTCTTTAACAACCCTGACAGTTCAACGATTTTGTTTTGTTTTGAAAGTGAAGGACTAATGCATCTTTTTTTGGGGACTGATATGCCATTCATTATCTCATTCCTGGAACACCCCTAGAGACAGAGGCGCAGCCAGCAAAGGCAAGGATGTGTACCAGCACAAAGAGCAGTATAGAAACTGAGCGTGCTCTGAATACAGCAGCAGTTCTCCTCTGTTGCCCTCCTCTCTCCTTTTATCTCAAGCTCCAACTGATCAAGTCGTTTTTCTACCTATACCGCCTAATGTAGATCTCTGGGATAAATTGCAAAAAAAAAGCCACCAGCCCTACCACAATGAAGGGCGGATACATACGAGCAGCTCAGCTGGTTAAGGTGGCGCTGGAATGACAAGCACATTTATTAACATCGGGAGCCGTGTTTTGCAGACCCCCACACAGCAGCTATCTGCAAGTCGAAGCAATGCAAAAGATGTGAAAAAGGCCCTTTTCAGCCAGTCGCTGCTCAGCTCCCGGCAGGACAGCCAACACATTGCTCTCGGCTGAGAACAAAAGACATGTTAGCACCCACTGTAGCAGCCTAATTCAGAGCGTGCCCCCCACCCCTCTGTTCCTCTGAGAAATGTACACACCCCGGGTTCCAGGCTCCACTCTGTTCGCTCACATGCAAGGAGGGGAGTGGAGGCACTCGCCCGAATGTGCCCCCCACACAAGCTGACCTACACAGCCAATAAATCACACCAAAAAAATCTTTCTAAGAGATGCTCAACCATCTACCAGAGGTAATAGCAAATATTTTTTTTTTACACATGTGACAATGCATCTCGTCCAAGAGAGAATTGCATTGGCATTTGACACACACAAGTCCCTTAAGTAATGAGCCAATATCTTCAAGCCTTCAAAACAAGGCCATTTGGAGTGCTGACAAATGAGAGAAACATGCCACAAATTACTCCAAATGGAGGTGGAGGAAACCGGGGCGGAAAAGAATGGTAACTGGGGGTGGGGGGAGGGATTTGCCCCTTTGTGCAACTGTGAACCCCATTGAAGCCCTGCCATTATCATGTAAATTGAGGCTAACCCTGGAAAATATGCCTGGGATCGGTAGTCAAGCTAGGTGTTTTTCTATGTCACGTCAGGTTTAGACCAAAGCTAAAAATCCCAGCTAATGTGATTAAGCAGTGACCAGCAATTATTGTAAATGTACAGTAAAACTGCCACCTTCGAGCTGTATAATACCCCACCATATCTCCTGCGGAGAGAGAAACAGAGTTAACGTTTCGAGCCCGTATGACTCTTCTTCGGAGTTCTGAAGAGCAGAAGTGGACTCGAAATGTTATCTCTATTTCTCTCCCCACAGATGCTGCCAGACCTGCTGAGTTTTTCCAGCATTTTCAGCTTTTCACTTGAGATTTCCAGCATCCACAGTATTTTGCTTTTATTTTCCCACCACATCTTCATCTTTCTCGTAAACCCTCTAAACATCATGAGCACATAACACCAAGTATATTGCCCATAATGACAGATGGCACAAGCACAGACATCAGAAAGACAAATGACATAAGATGCAGCCATCTATTGCCTTTAGTTTCACTTTAACTTCAAAGGAATTGCAAGCATATTTTTGCAAAATGCCTGTTTTACCAGTGAATCAGCCTCGAGAGTTCCAGTCGACACAATAATAGTATTCAGTCTCTATGTTTTAAATTAGTGTCAACTAGTTGTGAGTTCTGAGACTGTGAAATGCTTCACAGTGCTGGAGGTAATTTCCTGTTATAGATTCTATGTAGGGAGAGAAAGGTGTCTTCATTAAGTGCAAGATATACTATTTTATACCATCTGCTGTTCATTCACCTGGATTTATGTGCAAAACCATCTGTGGAAATCTGATTCTTTGTCTGATCAGGGAGCATACTCAGTGGCGTGTCGCTGCTGTACAGAGTATGGGTACTCTGTCCCAGTCCTGGGCTTCATAACTCTTTACCCAGAAACAGGGCACGTTAAATCATATAATGTACATAGCCTGCTTGTGGGAGCAGCTTGTGATGTTGAAACTGAGAAGCCCCTTGCATTAAGTGGCAGTACTTCAAATGTAATTAATTGCTTCGAAATGGGGTCACTGTTATTTCGTAGATAGAGTGATATCAATTAAGTAAGATTGCATGGATCGTATAGATGCAGTTAGGGGAAGTGAGATAAGCATATGAGGGAGAAGGGAAGAGAGATCTGTAGTGAGAGAATTAGTGAGGACAGCTGGGAGGAGACTATGTCAATGTGGGCTAGGTGGTTGGAATGGCCAACGGCCAACAGAGGCTGGATTGAGACTGCCCACGCTCATTTCATTTAGGATCCTGAAGAGGGGCAGCAATATGAAATTTCCACCACTTCAGTTTGGGATGGATTTGAACTCCGGCCCCAGGGGTAAAGCCAGCTTCTGCCTTGCTCAACCACCTCAGTCTCCCATGGGGCTTTTAGAAACCTTATTCGATCAGCAGCAAAAATTGGATTGGGAACAACAGCATGGTATCAAGTTGTACTTGTTAAAGGCAATCCCTCATAAACAGAAGACAACGTGGATCTAAAAAAAATACACAGGCTTTGTGGAACTGAAACTCATTTCACCATTTAGATAAACATCATAATCAGATAAACCACAAAGTGACACCTGCACAACCACCACATATTATTCCTGTCTATGTAGTTACAGTATTGATCCTGCCCATTCTTTCAGTGGAACTGAAAATTCGATGTCTATGTAGAGAGCTATTGATCCCATCCAGTCTCCTGCTGCGGCTGAAAATTCAATCCATATTTTGTTAAAACGCAGACACCCAAACAAAAAGAAAAACAACAAAAAAAAAGGGTTGCCTGTTAGCCGTGAGAGATTGCAAATTAAATTGAGAACTGGCTCAGAAATCATTATCTACTCCCCCAATTGCTTTTTTTGCAACTTCTCTCCTGCGCACAAGGAGAAAAATCACAAAGGCCACAGGATCAAAAGGTTGCCGAGCCTTTGAATACTCAAAATGTTCAGCAAATGATTTAATTTGTTATGAAATTTATGCAAGTCTTGTGATGGATGGGGTCAACATTTTAATATTTCTGATAATTAAATGACTGCAGTGTTTCTTATACAAAGAGATGTCGTGATGAGGCACCAGGGGACTGCGAGTCAGTGCCGGCCACTGAGGATAGGGATGGAGGGAAAGGGCTAGGAACTTGGTCTGGGATAAGATTTGGCCTGCGGAATTTTGGATGAACCGGAGGTGGAGGATGGGAGCTGGCAAGAGGAGCAATGGATCGTTTGAGTCTGGGGGCAGAATTAAGAATTTCAGCGGCGAATGGGTTGAGGTCGGGGAAGAGGTGGGTCATGTTACGCTTGTGGGGCAGGTCTTTGCAATGAAGAGGATAAGGGGTCGGCAGCTGGTTGAATAGGATATTGATGTTGCTAGAAATCTGACTGAGCCTGAAACAGTGACCAGGCAGGAAGTCGGAGTCAAGGGGAAGATTGTGGAGCTTGTTGTGAGGGCTAAAGAGGATGGCTTCGATTTTCCAATTGAGGAAATTGTATCTCATTGAAGACAAGCAATCTGACAACACAGAGGCCACAGCAGCTTGAAGAGAGGTGGCGGAGAGGTAGAGCTGGGTGTTGTTAGTAAGTGTGTTGAAGGTGACCTCATGCCTGTGGATAATGTTCGAAAATAACAGATGCTTAGATCTGTACAGTCCCTACCACTAGCTAAAGAGTTCAGCTGAGTTTTACATGCCATAAGATCATGACTTACAATGTAACATTTGCCTCACAGTCTTGCAGCACATTCCCAACCAGCTGTTCTTTGTATATCTTTGACAGTAGAAATCGATGTTAACAGCAGACACTTGAATTACACATGGTTCCAGATAGAACAGTGATGCCATCCATTGAGCCTTTTCACTGACTGACCAGGCTGCTGTGTAGCTGCACATATTCTGCCACTTGCATAATGCCAACTGTGTTTGTAAAGCTTCCTGTCCATGCCAATTGTCCCTGCTTTACCAAAGGACTCACCTTGCCTGCTCCATCAAGTGTGCTGTAAGGCCCACCTCTCTACCTCTCCAATAGCTGGGATAGGTTTCCACAGCTGGTAGATGCAATGTGTTCATCTGGAACAGGAGAAGACAATAGCTGATTAACATCAACCAGTCAGGTTTTGTTTATTCTTTCATGGGATGTGGGTGTCACTGGCAAGGCCAGCATTTGTTGCCCATCCCTAATTACCCTTGAACTGAGTGGTTTGCTAGGCTATTGCAGAGGGGCGGTTAAGAGTCAACCACATTATTGTGGGTCTGGAGTCACATGTAGGCCAGACCAGGTAGGAATGGCAGATTTCCTTCCCTAAAGGAACCAAGTGGGTTTTTATGACAATTGATGATAGTTTCATAGTCACCATCACTGAGATTAACTTTATATCCCAGTTTTATTATTTGAATTAAAATTCCACCAGCTGTCAAGGACCCCGGTCCCCAGATCATTAGTCTGGGCCTCTGGATTAGTAGCCCAGTGACATTACCACTACATCACCATTTCCCTAAGGTTGCTTTTGGCCTGTATTCTGCAGACAAACTGGGTCAAGTATAATGAAGATAGTGGGCATAACTCCCTCCTGGGCTAATGTTCTGGGGACATGGGTTCAAATCCCACCGTGGAATTTGAATTTAATTACTAAAGCTGGAATATAGGGCAGAATTTTGAGTTCGGTGGGTGGGCCTGATCGGTAGGCCTGGGACCGGTGGGGAAAGGTGCTACCGCCCGCAATCGGCCCCCGGCCGCGGTTTCACACTGGCAGGCCCACCCAGCGTGAACGGCAGCTCCCCAATGGTCGGGAAGGGGTGGGCGGGGGAGGGGGACCTGTCGGCCGTTGGGTCCAATGTTGAACCAGCAGCCGGTTTAAAACCGGCACAACCAGGCCCTAGAAAGCTGCCAGCGATGAAGGCATCTTCGGTGTTATCAGCAGGAGATTAAAAATAATGGATTCGAATGTGGCTACAGACGCCAGTCGGGGAGGGCAGGTCGGGTGGGCACTCGGTGCCCCGGTTATCTGATGAGTGCCTCGTGGTCCTCCTGGAGGAGGTGGCTGCCAGGAGGGACACCCTTGCCCCCAGGGATGGAATGAGGAGGCAGCCGCACCTGACAAAAAGAGCTTGGGAGGAGGTGGCAGATCTGGTCAGCAGCCATGATGTTGTGCGGCGCACCTGGGTCCAGTGCCGCAAGAGGTTTAATGACCTGCTTCGCTCAGGAAGGGTGAGTACCGCGTTGGGGGGGATCGGTGTATTGAAGTGTTAAGGGCTGGCTGCTCCCCCATGGAGCTCAGGGGTGTTCGAGTCTGCGTGTCAATGATGCCGGAGCTGGCCAAGCGGGTGAGCCCTGGCTTCTTGGACCGAGTGCCTTGTGGCTCGAGGGCCACAGCTCAAATGTGCCCTGTGAGGTGCTCCTCAGCTGGGGTTGGCCAGGCTGTAATGGTGCTGCAGGTAGAGAGCAGACTAATCAATGCTCCTCTGACCTTTCAGGACAAGACGGCCCATAACAACATTGGAAGGTCGCGAACAGGCAGAGGCCCTGCTAACCTCCTAATCCTAATCAGATATGAGCAGGATGCCTTGGAGCTGGAGAGGCACCATGCACCTCATTCAACTGGCCGCGGAGAGGCTGCGGTGTCAGGTGAAGGTAAGAGTGCAGTGCACAGAGGTGAACGTTTCGGATGGTGCAAACATTCTAGTGTAGTCTCTTCACTGATGGGCGCCTTGAACGTGGAGTCCCCATTGGTCATGCCATCAAAGGCAATGGCGCCATGATGCAGAACTCCATGTCACCCGGGTGCCTGGCACGCACAGTGACAGTGTGATGACTTTAACTAATGACATGTCGTTGTTCTCCCTTAGGTTTACCACCATGCACCCAACCGCAAGTCCCCGAAGACGACCACCACCCCCCCCTCCGCCAATACCAGAGGACTGCCAAGCTCCAGATGCACCTGCATCACACCCGCTTTCTGAACCAGGCACCATCGCAGATACCAGCACCTCGGTGGGCGAAAGATCTTCAGCTAGAACATAGGTGCAGAGCGGTGAGGTCACTTCACACTCACCTGAGGTGCAGGCGGAGGCAGAGAGTGCCCAGCGCACTGGCAGTCGGAGGACTGCTGGAGACCAGGATGATGCTGAGTTGAATGCTGATGATGAGCCTCTGGAGTTGTCCATTAGGCAGCAGATGCTGGATGTCCGGCGGGATGTGCGGGAGGATCTGACGGAGATCCATGTGTGCTATAGTCTCCGTTACAGAGGAGTTCATGTGGAGTGTGAACACTGCGCTGACTCTCATGGCTGAGTGCACTGCGTCCTTTGTTGAGAGAGTGGTGACTTTCATGGAGTGGCAGCTCTAGGGACAGAATGGTCCCTCAGTTGGTCAGCGCCAGTGTGGGAGACGGGTGAGGTACCTAGTATCCTGGCTAGGTGCTTGTCCATCAATGCTGAGCAGGGAGGTCCAAAGAGACCTCACGTTGGTGCATGTGCTGCCTAACATCTTTGCGGGCTCCTCTCAGGGAGCTCTGGATGATGGCAGCAGCTCCTCCGCCCCTCTGCCAGTGACCGTGACATCTGATGAGGCTGCGGTCTCTGGGGAGATGCCAGCTGTGGAACTGACCACTCTCTCCTGGCGGGGGCAGCTCAGGCTCCACTGGCCAGAGGACGGCTGCCAAGGTCATCAAGGCCAACAGGAGAACAGAGTCAGCAGGCTGTCTCCAAGGCCGATGAGGGAGGTGCACCAAGACGTAGCACTCGCAATTGTAAGTATAAAGCACCATGAGCACAAGAGGGACTTCTCACAGGCGACCTTCTTTTGTTTATATATTTTACTGGTCTGGCTTTAAAGATCAGAGAAGGTTCTGCTCATTTGTTTGGACTGTCAACATGAGATAAATTTTCTTTGTCGTAATGGTCTGAGTCTGCTTCACCTTTTTTACTTAATGTGGTGCAGGGTACGCCAGTGTGTAATGCTGGACGTGGGTGGCTTGAAACCTTATTGCACAGACACTGAGTGGACTTTGGGATCAAAGGAAAGGGTCATTTCTGACATCCAGGATGGAGGCGGCAGCCCTGGCATGAGGTGGTAGTGGTTATTTGGCAGCCTGGCTGAAGGAGCGTTGGATAAATGTCCCTGGTGTCCCTGCCCCCCTGAAGGATACAGAGGTCGGCCTCCACACCCTCAATATTCTCCTCACCTGACTCATCACTGGATTCATCCTGTGTGGCCTATGGAGCTGCATCAAGATCCTCTTCCTCCAGTGGGACCCCCCTTGCCAGTGCCAGATTGTGGAGAGCACAGCATGGGGTGCCCACCCACACAGTCGGAGCTGATCTCAGGCCCAATCATCTGACAAATGGAGGTCACTGTCTCCCTGGAGAGATGGAGCCTCCTTCAGCATTGCACCTCAGACATATTGAGGTAGCTGCATTGCTGCCTGTAAACCGGGCAGCAGCATAGTGGCGTCTTCTGCGGCCCCTTCCGGCTTGGACTACCTGCTGGCCCTGTGCCACTTTACCCTGCGCCTCTCCTCCCACAGGTCACTCCCCTGCAAACTGCATAGGGACACCTGTCCTCCTCTCCCTTCTGCCCCTCTCTTCCTCAGAGGAGGAGGTGACACACAATCCCCACTACCAAGGTAAGGGAAGGCTGTCTGATACCTGGAAGGGTCCATCCAGTCTGTGTCCTCCGGGGTCCTTGGAGACACCAAGGAGACCTGAAATGAAGCCTGGAAATACTAACAATGAAGCCCCAAACAGAGATGAAGCTGCCAAGTACCAATAAGTCACCAGCAGCAAACTATCTACCAAACCCCACAGTACTCACACTGGCAATGCTGCTGACCCTTTTTATCCCACCAGCAGATGAGGTTTTAGAAATTGTCAGCCAGACGCCTGCCCGCTTTGCCCGTACAAAGAGGGCGAAATCGCACGGACAGTGAAAAATCAGCGTCAATTTCCTTTTTAATGGCCTTAACTGGCCTCTTAATTAGTGGCGGGTGTGGCTCTGGCACCCGTGTGTGTCTGCCGACTGAAATATCGCGCAAGTGCGTGATGACGTTGGGATGCCTGCCTGATGTCATCACGCGCTACTTTACACTCGAGCGAGTTGGGTACACGCCTGCGCACTCAACAAAAAATCCTGCCCATAAAGTTAGTCTCAGTGATGGTGACTGTGACAACTATAATTGATCGTTGTGAAACCCATCTGGTTCACTAATGTCCTTTAGGGAAGGAAGTCTGCCATCCTTACCTGGTCTGGCCTACGTGTGATCCAGACTCACAGTAATGTCCCCCTTAACTGCCATCTGCAATGGCCTAGCAAGCCATTCAGTTCAAGGGCAATTAGGGATGGGCAACAAATGCTGGCCTTGCCAGCGATGCCCACATCCCAGGAAAGAATAAACAAAACCTGACTGGTTAATGTTGATCAGCTATTTCCCTCTCCTGTTCATCTACACATTGCATCTACCAGCTGTGGAAACCATTCCCAGCTATTGGAGAGGTAGAGAGTTGGGCCTTACAGCACACTTGATGGAGCAGGCAAGGTGAGTCCTTTGGTAAAGCAGGGACAATTGGCATGGACAGGAAACTTTACAAACACAGTTGGCATTATGCAAGTGGCAGAATATGTGCAGCCTCACAACAGCCTGGGCAGTCAGTGATAAGGCTCAATGGATGGCATCACTGCTGCATCTCGTGTCATTCAGGTTATGAACAACCATATAAGTATTTTATCTGTTTCATGAAAAAACTATTCTTACCACAACATGATACACGATCATCATCAACTTCAAAGTGATTATCTCATTTATGCAGCATTGCAGTTGGCCCTTTGAACACACAAGCACCCAAGTGAGTGAGTGGAAGAAACATCTACATGTTCGGGAAATGTGCTTGCTCCAATTCTCTTTATTGTGTCACTGAGACTGATGTGTGGTTTATTAATATGGAGGCAAACCACAAGCAACATGAATTTCTGCTTTGACTGTTGCTAGAACACAGTTTAATGGGAAAAATGTCAACCTTTTGAAGACAATGCTCTTCTTCCTAGTAGCGGCTGCTTTTGATCTTCAGCTTGGTGCCAATCTGGATTTGGTAATGTGAAGCAACCTGCAAGGTTCATGGTGCTAAAACAAAATAAAGCGCTTGTTAGAGATTATTTAGACACAATCACTTAGCCAATCATTTATCCCAGCTACTGACTGCCTACATGATTTTTTTCTCAGTGAGAGAAACATATCATTATATTGCACAGCAAAATATATTAATTATTCTTGTCAACATACCCAATGCTTTAAGGAAAGAAACAACTTGGATTTATATAGTGCCTTTCACAACCTCAGGACAATCCAAAGGATGTTACAGCCAACAAAGCACTTTGAAGTCACTGTTGTAATGGAGGGAAACGCAGCAGTCAGTTTGAGTAAAACAACCTAGCACAACAGCAATTTGTACTGACCAACAACAACAACTTGTACTTATATAGTGCCTTTAACTTAATAAAATATCCCAAGCCACTTTGGAAGATATTAGATCAAATGACCAAAGACTTGGTCAAAGAGGTAGGTTTTAAGGAGCATCTTAAAGGAGGAAAGTGAGGTGGTGAGGTGGACAAGTATAGGGAGGGTATTCCAGAGCCTGGGGCCTTGGCAGCTGAAGGCACAGCCAACAAAGGTTCAGCAATCAAAATTGGGGCTGCTCAAAGAGGCCAGAATAAGATGATTGTGAATATTACGAGGCTTGAGGGACTGGAGTAGATTGTAGAGAAATGGAGGGGGTGAAGCCATGGCATTTTAAAATTGAAATGTTACTTGACTGACAGCCAATGTAGGTCAGTGAGCACAGGATGATAGGTGAATGGGACTTGGTGTGAGTAAGGACAGGGGCAGCAGAGCTTTAGATGATCTCAGGTTTACGCAGGATGGAATGTGGGGGACCAGCCAGGAGTGCTTTGGAATAATCAAGTCTAGAAGTAACAAAGGGATGAGTGAGAGTTTCAATAGCAGAAGAGCTGAGACAGTGGCAAAGTCTGGCAATGTTGCTGGATGGAAATAGGCGTTGTTACTGATGGCGTGAATATGATGTTGGAAACTTATCTTGGGTCAAATATGATAACAACATTGTGAACAAATTGATTTAGTCTCAGATTGTTGTCAGGGAGAGGGATGGAGTCAGAGGATATGGGAACAGAGTATTGAGTGGGAACAAAGAACAAAGGCATCAGTCTTCCCAATATTTAAATGGAAATTTCTGCTCATCCAGTACTGGATGTCAAATAAGCAGTCTGATAATTCAGCAATATTGTAGGAGTCAAGACAGGTGATGGTAAGGAGGAGCTGGGTGTTATCAATGCGCATGTGAAAACTAACATTGTGTTTTTGGATGGTGTTGCTGAGAGACAGCAAGATGAGAAATAGGAGGGGGCCCACTGGTAGAAACTTGGGGCAGGGGGACCAGAGGTAATGGTGCAGGAGCAGAAGGGGCCATTTCAAGTAGCTCTCTGGCTACAATTAGACAGATAAAAATAGAAGCATGTGAGAGCTGTCCCAACTGGATGACACTGGCGAGGCATTGGAGGTGGATGGTGTGTGGTCAACCATATCAAAGGCTGCTGACAGCTGAAAGAGGATTCGGAGGGATGGTTTACCTTAGTCATTGTCACATTGGATGTCATTTGTGACTTTGATCTGTTTGAGTAGTGTGGCAGGGCAGAAACCTGATTGGAGGGATTCAAACATAGGACCAGATAAACTATTTAATGATGTTGTTTAAAGGATAATTAATGGCCACGACACCTGGAAGGACTTCTCCGCTCTTCTTTGAAATAGTGACACGATCTTTATGGGGGTAGATTTGGCCTCGGTTTAATGAAGGGTGACCCTTCTGAGGCAACAGCACTGCCTATCAGCCTAGACCTTGTGATTAATTCTCTGGAGTAGGTCTGGAACCCACAAACTTCTGACTCAGAAGCAAGAGTTTCACCATTGAGCCACTAACACCTAACTGTGCTGCAGTAAAGTTGACACCATTTTGCAAATTCAAAAAAAAACAAGGACCTACAAAATTTCAATTCGGAAAAACTCAGAGTTGCTTCAAAAAAACTACATGTCTTCAGACTGAATGTAAGTGACACCTGAGAGATCAAGTGTGGCTGAATGGATTATCTGAAAACTGGGCCAATATTGGAGATATGCTGGAGGTATAAATACATGAGAAAACAAGACATCCCGAGAAATCAACTTTGCCCAACAGAAAAAAACAAAATCGGATGGATGGTAAACTCTATGCTGTCATGATACAAAACATTTTGGTCAATTATTTCCTGTTTCCTGACACATGATGTCAACCAAGTTTATTGAAGACTGCAATGCCTCATAAATGATTGACTCATATTCAAAAGGGAGGGTTACATTGGCCCTTTTGATGGTGCAAACACATGAGATACCTATCCCACATTGTCAGTGACGGCAACTGTTCAGTCTTGTTTGTCAACTGATCGTGGCCAGATTCAGGCACTCCTATGAATCATTTCATTTCATATGATATTTTGTGTGGGTGACACCCTACTGAGATAATAAAGAAGCTCACACGCCAACCCCCTGGAAAGACACATTTAATGAATTCTACAATACTGTAGACAAAGCACAGTCAATGTTACAATGGAGAAATCCATCTCTCACTCAATTGCTTCTTAAAAGAAAGGCTTGAAAGACTTGCATTTAAAAAGCTCCCTTCATTACCTCAAGACAATGTCCTAAGGCATTTTACAACTAACAAAGTACTTTTATTTGAAGTGTAGCCACTGCTGTACAACCTGCATTTATAGAGCACCTTTAACATGATAAAACGTCCCAAGGTGCTTCACAGAAGTGTTAGGAAGCAAAATTTGATACAAAGCCATATAAGGAGATATTAGGGCAGATGGTCAAAAAGCTTAGCCATTGGCAGAGTGGAGGTGATGGTGTAGTGGTGTTGTCACTGGACTAGTAATCCAGAGTCCCAGGGTAATGCTCTGGGGACCCAGGTTTGAAATTAAAAGTCTATGATGACCATGAAATGATTGTTATAAAAACCCACCTGGTTCACTAATATCCTTTAGGAAAAGAAATCCACTGTCCTATATATGGCTGCAGACCCACAGCGGTGTGCCCTCTAAGCAAGGATAGTTAGGGAGGATGGGTCAGTGATGCCCACACCCCATGAATGAATTACCGGGAAAAGGTAGGTTTTGTGGAAGGTGGAGCGGTGTTGGAGGGAATTCTAGAACCTAGGGCCAGAGCCTTGGCAGCTGAAGACACAGCCACCAATGGTGGAGCATTTAAAATCAGGGATGTTCAAGCGGCAGAATTAGAGGAGGGTTGTGGGGGTTGAAGGAGATTACAGGGATGGGGAGGGGCAAGGCCATGAATGAAGTTGAAAACAAGGATGTGCATTTTAAAATCAAGACGTTGTTTGATGTAGGTCAGTGAGCACCGGGGTCATAGCAGTGAGGGCTTCATCACAAGCGGTGAATGAATATGGTGACAGAAAGGGAGTTGTTGGCTAGAGCGAAGATCCATAGATTTGAAACATTCCAAGAAGAACAGAAACAAGCGAATGTCTTCATCATGTGCACATATTGGAAAGAAACATGAAATTCAGAACGAAGGACAATGGGCTGAGATGAGAATGTGTAGTTGCTCATTCTTAAGTCTTAAAGAAGCTGGATACTCTGCTATCAAACTACTGATAGATTCCCTAATACTATTACTATGCCCACCATCACCCTTCCTGACATCAAGACTGGACATATGCCAGAACACAGCCATGGGTAGCTGGGGTGAGAAGGCACAGGATAGCAATCAGAAATTCTGCTGATTTTATTCCGCCAAAGTCCAAGACCCTGTGTCTAATCCCTTCACTACATCAGTGCACTGGCTGTTGAAGAATATATTTAACTGAATTCTGGAACAATAGTCTCTGCTTATGATCGTTATGTTAAATTAATCATTAATGACCTGTTGCCTACAGAATAAAGCAGAATATGAAAACATGAGATTTTAGTGAAACACTTCTCTGTTTGAGGTAAGCATTGATGACCTCACTAAATCCAAATCAAATGAGGCACTGACAGTTTAAATACAGGCTGCTTTTCTCACCCTTCCATGTTCTGACACTGGGTGCTGAGAGAAAATCCACCCAGATTCAGAACTGCTATCAAATTAAAATCAATATTGCACATTATTACAACACTTGTGTTCTCTCAGTAATTACCTCAGTTTGTATTATTCACCTCCTCTATTGCAAAGCAATAACACACTTTGCCTGTGTGGAAGATGAGCACCAACAGCTGATGAATACTGACACGCAGGATTGGAATAAGCACAATCAGGTGTGACTGGCATTCAAGATGGTTTGCTTTCCACAAATGCTTCATTGAAAGAGAGAGAGAGAGAAAAAGATATGATGAAATGATAAAAAGATTAGTAAGGAAACATCCACTTGTAATTTTCCCTTGTGTCCTAGACCATCCATTGGTACATCAGCCTCCTGCTTGCACAGGGAACTCAAAGTATAATGTAATAACCCTAGGTTAGAAAACTGATCATCTACAATCTTCACTATCAAAGCTCATTTGATTAGTTTCAAAATGTGTAAAATTCTTCTGTACCCTACAGGGGTTTTGAATTGAAAATGGTGCTGAATATTTTAACAAGAGCGAGTTGCTTATCCTATAGTTGTAGGTTTGGCTCTTTGAATTCACAGAGACACAGAAAGTACAGCACAGATCATGACTGTGCTCACACCTGACTCCAAAATAAAACAGGCTAATTTAAGCTTATTTCCCAACACTTCTTAAATTTTATTCAAGAATGAATCTAATTCCCTGTTAAATATTTTGGTTGATCCAGCTTTAAATCCAGTTGATGCAAGTCTTGTAGAGAAAATTAGAAGAAAAAATGCTCACAGTGAGGTTTGTTAGGAGACTGGGTGCTCTATTAAGAAAGCCGTAATAACATAATTTAAAAGGACACTGGATAAATATCTGAAAGGGTAAAGAATTGATATCAGAGTAGATAGCGCCAGTTGAAGAGTGAGCGCCACCGCAGGTTTGTAAAATTAGAATTTCCATTGTGATTGTTCCGAGCTCTCTAGGGACTGATAATGTTTAAAAAAAAATTTGAACTTCCATTTAATAGCTGAAAAGGATGGCATGACAAGATTTCAAGATTTAAAACTTTTACTGCAATTAAATGTCTAAAAGCACTATTGACTAAACACTATTTACTTTCTCTGGACAACTGATACTTTAAACTGCAGGGAAGAATATTCTCCTTTTACACTTATCACCCATCGCACTCTCCACAGAATTACTGTCCTTATAGCAAAAAGTCCACAGTTGCTCCCAATTTCCTATCGGTTCCCAAGCCTCCCATCTCACTGAGCAGTAACTTCGAGTGACTGTCCCCAGGTGTTTCCCTCAATTTTTGGAGAGATCCTTAAATCCACCACCGGCAGTAAAGACTGTTCCAATGATTCCTCTTCCCCCACCCCCCCCAACGCCCACCCCAGCCAAGCCATGGCAAATCTCATGGAACTCTCAGAAGGCTGCAGGCAGAAGGCAGAAGGATTGACCAGAGACCATTACCCTCCCGTATCTGGCTGTGGGAGCTTGCAAAGCCAAGTAGCCTTTTCTCTCAGCAGAACATTGCTGTCTGTGATACTCATTGATTTGGGGAGAAGCCTGGAACCCGATGAAATGATTTGGGGATTTTATCTACAGGTACTATATAAATGCCAGTTGTCGTTGCTGTTGCTGACACAAACACTTTATTGTGGAGGTGGCCTCACAGCCCATATGCCACTTGCGCTCAGGGAGGGCACTGTTAGCCACTTGCTCACCAGCTTGTTCTATCTTACAGCCAGGCTGGGTCTCTCCCAAGGTCACACTAATGTTTGTTTTCTGCAGGAATCTGGAAGACTGGCAATGGGGCATCGTCAAGGTTCGATGCAATGACTGAAGAATGCTTGCTAAAGAATGTGAAGGTTAATAGCAGATTCTCCAAACACTTCACTCCACAGGATGAGTCACTTCTACCAGTTCTCAGTGATTTGTGTCCCACTTCTGAAGCATTTTTTGCTGACCTTGCCAGGTCAAATGTAGGCTGTGGAGTTCTCAACTGCAACTGCTGCTGCACTGAAAATACCTTATATTCTATTCAGCTAAGACATTGACAGGGACACCAAAGTGCCACTTGTATTCCAAAGGAGGGCGGCAGGCTGTTTAAGTAGCAGGCTATGTTTAATGGAAGTCTCCCCTGTCCACTGCCACCATTCATTATGAAGGAAAGGATGCTGCACAAGCCTGCGCTGGTGTCAGATATTCATTTATAGTCCAGATTGGCACTGTTAATAGCTGTTTACTTTATTGTAGACCTGTCATGCTCCCAATAAATTGTATTCCAGTAGGAGGTGGGCGTGTAAGCCTCTTCTCTCTTATCACCCTCAGTGCCCTTGTCACTTCAACTCTCAACATGTTTCTGTCAGTTCAAGGTTCATGTATGGGAAAGGATGGGTGAGTACCTCACTAATGTAGCCTCTGTTGAACTATTCGATTAGATCTCATGGTAAACCCAGGCTGCATCTAAGGTTATCAATTTTTTCTTTGCCGCAGCCTCATAGATCAATTAATCAATGGGCAGATAAATCATTACAGCACTATCCTGTTCATATATATTTCAAAACACACTGCCCCTATGCCTGATTGCTTGTATTTCTCAAAGATTAGTTTTGAATCTTTACAGCAGATTTATGTTGCTGACTATATCCTTTACAGCTTCATAACAGCTGAGATCAATGTATTCAATCCCAGTGAGATTACCTGCATGGCAATGCTTTGTTAGGAGAGAATACAAAGGGATATTGGAGGCACCTCATATTCAGAGTCATACAGATTCAATCCTTCAAATTTCCCAGTGGTGCTTCATCATGATTTCAAAATGTGACAAGGCCATTGTTGTACAACTTATTTAGTGAACACAGTTACTAAGGAAATGATTTGGGGATTTTCCACAATTGAAAAGATAGTCATTGCACTTTTACTTTGAAGAGCTCAAGCTTTCAAAACTGACATGTTAAAAAAAAGTAAGTGAACATAAACCTAAGATGGCATATTTAAAGGAGGAATCTGTCTTTCGAATGCTGAGAAAGTAATTTATTTATTTACACCACCCAAAAGATGTGGCTATGCAGCAAGAGTGTTAACCCATTTTCAGTATTTATTTTTGAAGGGGACAGGGTTCAAAGTTGAAAGTCATGAGGGGGAAACATCTTTCTCTTTGCTCTGTGACACATCATCTGCTTGTTCTGTATAACCGGGCTTTTTAACTCCTTATAGAGGAGCCCTGTCATTGACGACAAAAAGGAAACACACCTTCTGCTTAAAGCAAAGCACAGTATGTAGCACAGTGTGTAGCACAGGCTCACATGTGGGAGCATAAAAAGCTTATTGTGTTGGGTCGCATAGTTAGATGGAGGTTGGACTACAATCCCAATAGCAAAGCAACAATTCAACATTAGGGTCAGCGAAAAGAAACAGAAGAGCAAAGAGCATTGCAGTGGTCAAAATCATGAATGAATTACTTTCATAAATTCATGGAGAGGTACACAATATTATTTATAATATAAATTCATAGATCTCCCACTAGAGTACTCACAGTGAGTTAAAGGTTTTGCTGTTATGGGGTGTGTATGCGTCGTGAATGATACATTTGAATCATTGATACACCGAATGAATTTAAGAAACAAATCTGAGTGATGTGCTGAGGGACACTGTCATTTTTTTCAATGGTTCCTGGAAAATGAAGAAACAGTGCTTGGAAATTGCTCACTTTGTCATGTCTTTAACTTTCTAATTTCCATACACTTTTTTGTGAGATTACTTTAATGAAATCAATTTTTCTTGGAGGGATTTGGAATTGGTGAATAGATGACAAAGGCATTGATAAGGTTTGCAGTGGTGGTGAGCTGTGCACAGGGGAGGAGTCCCTCATTTCAATTTGGTTTTAATAGAAATCAAAATCGGGCAGGGTCGCATAACGGGCGAGCAATCCGCTCCCTTTGTTCACATTAGAGTGGTGAGGGTAGCAATTACCCCTCAGGATTTGGAAATGAAAGGTCGACAAGGGTAGGGCTGACACAGGGGTCAAACCTGATGCAGGATAGGAAGCATATGATTAAATTTTGGATGAGTTATGAGAAAGAAAACATGAAAGGAAGAATGGAAGAAAGAAAATTTATATAATATTTTTCAGCTTCTCTGTCTATCTGAAACCACTTTACAATGAATTATGTATTTGTGAAGTGTGGTCACTGTTGTAATGTAGGAAGGGCTAATGGACCACTAAGGTTGCATATCATTTGGTTCAGCCTGATTGAGGAGACAAGATCAGAGGTAGGGATGCAGAATTTTTGACAGGAGCCATGCTGGATAGCTACAGGGCTTACCACCATCAATATAATAAAAATTCTGGCTCATGTAGCTTTAGCCAGCAAATATAGAGATTGCAAAAATATCACATGGAGATTCCTCTTCTTCTTCAGTTCTCTGCCTGAAGGCAGGTGCTTGGCAATTATTCAGTGAACCACGGCAACGTTCTGTGATTTTTTATTGAGGGGTAGGGTGCAGAAGCAGGCCCTGAGTCTGCCTTAGCCAGAATGGGGAATTCGAACCATGCGCTGTTGGCATTAACCTGACAGCCCTCCAGCCAGCTGAGCTAACCAACCCTCACCCCCCTGAGCAGATTACCAACTTTAAATAAAATACCTCCAAGAGAAATTGATTGCATTACATTAATTTCACAAAAAATATAAGGGAATTAAAAAATAAAGATATGTCAAAGAGAAGTATCTCCCCGTTCATTTTTAAGGTCACTGTGGTTCTAAAAATAAACTATTTGCATTCCTTTAAGGGCTTTGTAAATGCATCTTAACTATGTTGGCACATTGTTGCATTCCTACCAGTGCATTCATATATCTGTCCACTTTTAACCAACTCTACTCAGATATGAGGTCCCTTTGTACCATAAGGAGGTCATTGCCCTTTAAAGATGCATTTATATTGCTCTCTTAGCATCAGCAAAGCAGTTTCATTTTCCACTGACCCAAGGAAGTTGTATTTTAAGCTTGAATCAGACCCAGTTTTGGTGTGGGTGGCTTGCTTTCTCTTGGTTCTTTGTACTATGCTATAACTGCAGTTTAACAGCATCCTTAAATACTCATCTCATCTAACGCAGAGGACATTCACTCTTTCATTAGATTACCTCTGTGCTCTATAAGTAGGGTTGCCAACACTGCTGGATTGGCCTGGAGCCCTCAGTAACAGAAGAATGATCTCCATGACATTGTGTGAGCAAACCTGGAGAAAAGTTATTGGGTGGGGGGTGGGGGGGGAGCATTAAAAATATATATATTCTCTTGGAAAAAATTTGTTTGTTAGTTGTAAAAAATATTAGAGATGGGAAAATGAGACTATTCGACTTGATGGTAAAGCATCATCCAATTAGATAACAAAGGCCTGAATCTTCACAACAGTGGAGAGACTTATCCAAAATGGCAACAGAGGCCTGCTTCCAGATGTCCCATCCCCTAACTTGGCACCCACCATTTTCATTGGGCGGGGGGTGGGGGAGGAGGGTGTGTGGGTGTGGGGGGGGGGGTGTGTGCAGCGGGGTGGCAGTGGGGGAGTGGGGGTTGGGGGAGAGGGCTGAGGGTGGAATTGGGGCATTTTGTAATTTGTACATCTGTGGCTCATGGAGGCAGCTGCACATGCTGAAGTATAGCTGCCTTCAGTCAGGTCCAATTTTTGCTAGTGGGATGTCCAAAACATGGCTTATGCATGTCAGACCTATCAAGACAAAGTCTAAAGTTGGCAGAGTGCTTTGGAGAGGTAGGCCCTTTTGGGGAGGTCCAGGGATGCCTTTGGGAGAGGCAATGTGCCCTTTGGGAGAAGTGAAGAGTCATTTGGGACTGTTAAAGTTAGACATGAATGTGCATGAAAAGTGGATAAACCCATTAGAACTGTCAAGATGTCAAGGAATTTACATCTCCTGCCCTTTAATGTTTTTTAAAAAGCTGTCTGCAGGTTTAAAAGGTGATTGCTATTTCGCTCTGCCAGTTTACATAAGCCTGAGGGTTATCATTATAGGATTAGTGCTACATGTCTGATTTCACAACCTAACTTTAGCACAGTGGGGTGCCTGCCAGTTCACAGTTTGATTGACAGCTCCAAGTGGCAGTAATGTCTTTGATGTGGTGCTGTGAATACAAATGCTTGTTGTTATAAGGGATTAAGTGGTTGAGGGAATTTAAATGTGGTGAATGTGCATTTATCAATGTGTGATTTTTAAATAGTAATTCACCAATAGACACATAACTTTATTTTGTTTCCTCTCAGCATGGGTCCTGAGGTCTGCCCAAGGGCAAAGGGTGGGGGGCATGAGTTGGCACAAGTTGCCACAAAGTTGGCATTGAGCTTATAAAGGGCTATGAGGGTGGGTGGAGGGGCATAGGTTGGCATGGAGGGCATGCAGGGCCATGGGGGTTGGAGGCATGAGGTGGCATGTGTTGGCATGGATGGGAACAGGTGTGTGTGGGATGTGATGGGGTGTGAGGCTCTTTTTTTCTTCATTTTTTTTTGCAGCTGGGACAAAGTACTGGGTTACTGAGGTCAGCCTTTCACCCTGCCCACCTCCACAGCTGGCAGTCCCTGTGCTGGCTCTGAACTGCTTCTAGGGGCAGTAGGCATGACTCCTGTTAATACCCATCCACTGCAAGGAATTATGACCATCCATGGCATTTTCTCTTGAGTTGGGTTTGCGAAGCTGGGAATTTCCTGACTCTGCGCTCTGGACCCGGGAGCGAAAGTTCAGGTCTAAGGCTTTTCACTTTCTAATTAGCATGCGGAAGTGGTGCCCCATGAGGATATTAAGTTATACCAATAGGGTAGTGAGAGAGAAATTACTTCCGCTGGTTGAGGGGTCTGGGACTAGGGAACATTATCTAAAAATTAGAGTCATACTGGTCAGGAGTGAAGTTGAAAAAAAAACTCTTTAACATATAAAAAGTGGTAGAAGTTTGGAACTCATTTCTACAAACGACATTTGAAGCAAATCAATTGTTAATTTTAAATCAGAGCTTGATAATTTGTTAACTAAAGGTATTAAGGGATAAGGGGCAAAAACGAGTATATGTAGTTAGGTCACAGAATGGCCTCAACTATTTACAGTTTTTATAAAGGATTTAGATGAAGGGACTGAAGATATGGTTGTTAAATTTGCTGATGATACAAAGAGAGGTAGGAAAGTAAGTTGTGAGGAGGAAATAAGGAGGCTACAGAGGGGTATAGCGAGTGGGCAAGGACTTGGCAAATGGAGGAAAATGTGGGAAAATGTGAAATTGCTCCATTTAGGCAGGAAGAATAAAAAAGAAGCTTATTATCTAAATGGTGAGAGACTGCAGACCTCTGAAATTCTGCGGTATCTGTGTGTTCTAGTGCATGAATTGCAAAAGACTAGTATGCAGGTAAGTAATTAGGAAAGCTAATAGAAGCTTATCATTTATTGCAAGGGGAATTGAATATAAATGTGGGGTGGTTATGCTTCAATTGTAGAGGACACTGGTGAGATTACATCTGGAGTACTGTGTACGGTATTGGTCTCCTTCTTTAAGGAAGAATGTAAATGCATTAGGAACAGTTCACAGAAGGTCTACTAATTAATACCAGGAATGGACATGTTGTCTTATGAGGAAAGGTTGAACAGGCTGGGCTTGTATCCACTGGAGATTAGAAGAGTAAGAGGTGACTTGATTGAAACAAGTGAGATCCTGAGGGGTCTTGACAGGGTGGATGTGGAGGTGATGTTTCCTCTTGTGGGAGAATCTAGAACTAGGGGTCACTGTCTAAAAATAAAGGGTTGCCCATTTAAGACGGAGATGAGAAGAATTTTTTTCTCTCAGAGTCTAGTGAGCCTTTGGAACTCTCTTCCTCAAAAGGCAGTGGAAGCAGAGTCTTTGAATGTTTTCAAGGCAGAGGTAGATAGATTCTTGATAAACAAGAGAGTGAAGGGTTATCAAGGGGTAGGTGAGAGGTTACAGTTAGATCAGCCATGATATTATTGAAGGGCAGAGCAGGCTTGAAGGGTTGAGTGGCCTACTCCTACTCCCAACTCATATATTTATATGTTTGAATGCAAACATGATCTCATTGAATGGTAGAACAGGCTCGAGTGCTAAATGGTCAGCTCCTGTTCCTATGTTCCTAGGCTGGGCATGCTAGGCGATGTGCTGAAACCCCGGGAATACATTCAACCAGTGTTGGCAACCCTGTATATAAGACACCTTCTCATAGGTATTCATTTTATTATCATTCCATCAGTGAAAATGTATTTAATGTGATCTCCAAGAAATAACGTTGTTACTTTGGATAAACTTATGTTTGATCTTCTTACCAAACTTAGACTCCTGTGCAGTTGACTGACAGAAAGGAGGAATGGAACCCAGATGTATAGTTGCTCAAATTGATCATGTAGAGAATACTTACATCCTGACAGGGTGCATCCATTTGAGGCCAAGATGAGTATCCCTCAAAATATGATAAATTTTATCCTTAAGACTTAAATCAAAAGCAAGGAAATAATTATTAGTGTTGTCTAATACATGGCATGGGTCTTACTTCCATAGAGCGTACAATTGAAATTAGCCACGATCTACATCATGAATGAAAATAATTTTAACATCCTGTAATGACCTCACCTCTGACTCAATGTCCCAGTGCAGGATTTAAGTACATAATCTAGGCTGACACTTAAGGGCAGGATTGAGCGAATACAATTTTGTTGGAGATGTCACCTTTTGGATGAGATGTTAAACTGAAATGTTGCCTGCCTGTTCTGATAAATATTAAAATCCAATGGCACTGGCATTCTCCCAGCATCCTGGCCAACATTTACCTCACAATTAACACCACTCAAAGCAAATTAAACAATCAGTTATTTTATTGCTGTTTGTGGCATTGTTCTGTGTACATATTGACTGCTATATTAGCTGACATAACAACTCATAGCAGCTCTTTGGAAGCAATCATTCATTTGCTGTAAAGTGCCTTGAGATAGAAGTAAAGAAAAATTTGCATTTATATAGTGACTTTCACAACCACAGGATGTGCCAACACACTTTACAGCCAATGAAGTATTTATGAAACGTAATTACTGTTGTAATGTAGGAAACGCAGCAACCAATTTGTGCATAGCAAGCTCCCACAAAATGCAATGTGATAATAACCAGGCAATGCTGATTAAGGGATAAATATCAGCCAGAACTCCAGGGAGAATCCCTGTGCTCTTCTTTGATAAAGTGCCGTGGGATCTTTTTACATCTAGCTGAGAGGAGAGTCGGGAGACTCGGTTTAATATGCCATTCGAAAGATGACACCTCTGACAGTGCAGCACTCCTTCAGAGCAGCACTGGAGTGTCTGCCTTGATTCGTGTGATCAAGTCCTAGCATGGGGCTTGAACCCACAACCTTATAACTCAGAGTCAACATTGTTACCAATTGAGTCCCAGCTGATGCTAAAATGTGAAAAGTCCAGTGCAAGTACAAATTATTTATTTGCCTCTTGTAGTGTATTCTATTCACAACAGTTATACACTTGACAAAAACAGAATTACCTGGAAAAACTCAGCAGGTCTGGCAACATCGGCGGAGAAGAAAAGAGTTGACGTTTCGAGTCCTCATGACCCTTGGGTCATGAGGACTCGAAACGTCAACTCTTTTCTTCTCCGCCGATGTTGCCAGACCTGCTGAGTTTTTCCAGGTAATTCTGTTTTTGTTTTGGATTTCCAGCATCCGCAGTTTTTTTGTTTTTATCTCAGTTATACACTTGACTTTCTCAATGCGCATTATTATTCAGCATGCTCTTCAATTAATTGACTATGCCCTAGTGGGGAACACTTGGTGCCGAGTAATTGTGATATTACTGTGATGTGGTTATCTGTGAACTTGTTGTTGCATACTGGAAGCTTGTAATTCAGCAGTGAAGGCCAAATTGTTTTAAACACATTTGTAATACCAGCTGAATATGATCAAAAGTTCAAGGCATTCTAAAGCTTTAGATGTTTGACAGGAAAGAAATATTAATCACTAGGGGTGATGGCAGCTCTAATTTGAATGTTAAAAGTTGCAAAGGATGTCAATGGGAGACATTTGTTTTAAATGCAACACTTTTATTGTTCAGGTTCTACCTAAGGGAGAAGAGAGTGCTAATTATTAATTACATAGGTGGTTGGGTTATGATGTGTTAACTACCTATGAGTAGCGATTATTTTTATCATCACCATAGGTAGTTGACACTTAACTGGTGGTACCATGTAACATATTCCAGGAACCACCCACCGAGTACTCCTGCATTAATGGATGCACAGAGGGACTTTAAAAACAAATAAAAGGGCAATTTTCTATCTAACTCTGAGCAGGAACACAAAACACGATGTAATAAAGTAGGCATGGTGGGTGTAATCAGCTTTAATTCTATATGGGCAGGGACGCCTAAGGCTACACATGCTGTAGTTGTGAACTATTTTGCCTTTCATGTTTATGAATGAAAAAGCAAAGCACCCCATTGGAGGTGCAATGTTATTATAAATATACATCAGTTGATGCAAGCAGCAGTGTTTGGTTGGAGATTGGTACATTGTTATAATAAAATCCCTATCCTTAGGTTCCCTGTTTACTAACCTTGATGAGGAAGTAAATTTGGGCATAAAGCAGGAAATCTTAGCTATTCTCCACGTCCAAGAAGTGCTCGGTTTCATGCCAACTTTGAAAAGGTTGGGTGTTTTGAAGCATTTGAATTCTGGAGAAATCCATTTCCTTCTGACTCACCAGCCACTTTGAAGTAAATCTCACACCTGCAATGGAGCCATGGGCAGAGTTTTTCACCCTGGCGTGTGGGCGTGTGCCAGACACGCTCAAGTGTAAAGTAACGTGTGATGACATTGGGCGAGCGTCTAGACATCATCGCGCACTCGCGCAATATTTCGGCCAGTGGGTGCGTGCTAAAGGTGTGAGCCCACCAACAATTGAGAGGGTTATTAAGCCCATTAATGGCGCAGTTAACTGGGATTTTTCACTGCCCGTCCAACCTTACTGTTGGCAGGTGGGCGGATCAGACAGGCAGACTTGGCATTTTTCAGGAAATATCATCCAAGGGGATGAGGTTTCCGTCATTAATTTAGAAACAAATGTTTAGACAGGATTCTCATGTTGTAAGTGTTGTGGTGATTGGTTCTGATGCTCCCGGGCCCACTGATTGTGTCCACCCACCAAGCTAAAAATTCAGGCCACTGTGTGTTTTTTTTTGCCCACTTGCCTGCATGTGTATGGCTACTGATAACGCACTGAAGATGAGTTGGGTTTGTTATCTGCCATGCAAGGGACTGTCTTGTCTGTGTTTTCTTTTTATCTCATCCCTGGTGGTTTAGTGGGTATCCATGGTTCAAACAACTTTCCTGGCACTTTATGGACAAATATGCCCATCCATTTTAGTGGGGGGCATACTCAACAGCTTGATGGATCTAGTGTGTCACATTTCCCCAGCAATTTACTGTTTGATTCTTCTAGGGCTTAGTGTAATAAACTTGGAATGTAGGGCAGATTTCTTGTAAGACACAGTAAGCTTTATTTACAAATTCCAGATGAGGCTACATGCTTGTACCAAGACCAAGGCTAAGATTCCCCACACTTGGGGCTGATTCATCTGTACAGTCACATGATCCCTATAACAGTAAGAAATGGTTTAACTTACAGCTACTACAGCTTAGGGTGACAGTGTCAAGATCCTGAGTGAGGTAGAGATGGGAGGGTCATCTTGGACTGAGGTAAAAGTGTATAGAGGCTGGAGGAAGAGAGCTTAAGAGCTATCAACTTCGGCAAGGAGGGGAGCCTGCTGAAACCAGCATCAATCCTCTGGTGTTAACTGAAAGCAATATTTTAAGCAAATAAATTATAATTTGTACACAGAAGCTGATCATTCATTGTAAAAGAGTGACCTGAGTGCATACTTGGCAGTATGAAGGCACAAAGTGTGAGCCGGTACTGGCGCATGCATACTGCGCTCAGGAACAGCATGGCCTGTTTTAACCTGCTAGTGGGAGTGACTCGAGGTGAGGAGGTAAAAGATGCCGGTGCTGGGCCAGAACAATTACAAAGCTAAGGCTAGAAAGCTTTGTTCCTGCAGAGAATTGAAGTAAAAGGAACTTTGATTTTAGTCTAAGCTGACCTTTTCAAAAATGAAACCATTGTGTGAATTTGAGAGAGTTTATACAGGACCTTTTAGCTGGTATGAGACAGGATTTTCAGCAGGCTTGTTGGAGGCCTCAGTGTGTTTTCCTCTCCAGCACTCGCTTAGTACCCATGGCACTGTGCTGCCTGCTTTTGGTGATGTCACCTCCGCCATCTCCTGGAATGTGTCCAGCCAGAGAGCTTAATGAGCCAAGCGATCTTTTCTTGATCCTGGTTTTTGTCTATCCGTACGAGCATAATGTTCCTTGTCTCACAGCGACACAGGGTCATGACCTGCAGCTTTTCATAAGGACAAAGCTTCTATCGCCATTGGGGTACTCAGGGAATGTGCCTGCGTTCCCGGTGGAATGGTTCATTGCATTTGCAAACAGGGTTTCAGAAAAGTAAACTATGCCTCAGACCTGGCTTTAGATCATGCAAATTTCAGGGTCTGAAATTCCACATCTGAATGGTCCTCATGATGATAAAGTTGTTTGCTTGTGAGTTTCTGACATGTACTGGCTTCTTTGAAGTCCCACCCAATGGCCAGGATTTCACAGCCCTGCCAAGGTGTGTGTCTCCCTCCGGCAGATGCAGTGAGACATTTACATCTCCATTCAGTTCAGCAGGACTGTAATATCTCGCTGCGTGGGAGTGGCCATAAAATCCTGGCCATCCCTTCCTGATGTTCCCGTGAGTGCCTTTGCAGCTCCACCAAGTGACTGAGGGCCGAGTCGAGAGGCTTGTCATCTGGCTCGGACTCAGCAGTGTCCTTGCCTCCAGCAGTCCTCCGAGGGCCAGCAGCCAAGGATGTCCCTGCCTCCACCTGCTGTGGAGCAGATTGTGCGCTGTGCTCACCAGATTGTGAGCCTGAGGCTGCTCTACATCTGGGTCCCACCAAGCTGTGTGTCGCTGTGCTGTAGAGGGTTTGGGTGAGCGCCGTGATGGCTCTTCAAAGATGCTGCCCTCAGGGTCCTCATCTGAGGTGCTCTCGGTGCTGGAGTTGGGGTCACAGTCGCCTGAGGCAGATGTGCCTAAGACAGACAGTGGAGATTGTTAGCGCTTGGCAGCTGCGTTACACACAGAACAGTGGACTCAGAGCAGTGTTGACAGAGGGATGATGTGGTGCAGGATCTTCACATGGATGCTTGCTAGGGACCTCACCATCACCACAGGAATGGTCCATGTCCTGTCCAGCCAGCTCCAATGTGCGACTCTCGGATGGAGTGAGGGCCTTGACGTCTGGTTCTTCATCTCTGGACTAGGACCTCTCCTGTTGATTGTGTGCGATCTCGTCCTGCATAAAGACAGACGGAGAGTGCGGGAGCAAGGCACATGCCAGGCCAAATGAGAAGGATGCCAGGCGTGCGTGTGTGCTGAGTGGAGCCTGGGCGGGATGAGGAGGCGGTCTCTAGAGGAGATGAGGCCAGATGGAGATGTGAGGGAGTGTGTGTGAGAGAGTGAGTGGTGCTGTCCCTTGAGCTGGTAGTGAGTGAGATGCCAGTGAATATGTGATGGGCTTGTGAGTAGATGACTTTAGAGTGCTGAGAAGACTGACTTACCCTGGTGGCACAGGTGAGATCATTCATCTATTTTCTGCACTGGATGGCCGACCTCTTGTGTGCAGCATTGGCACTGACCACCTCTGCCACCGCCTCCCAAGCTGGAGTGGTGACCCTGGTAGGCCTCCTGCGGCCAGGGTGAGTGTAGAGGACATCATGGCCAGCCTCCAGGGCACCCGAAAGGCATTCCAGGGTTGCGTCACTGAATCAGGGGACTGCACTCTTCTTGGCTTTCCGGGCCATGTCTTCACTGGAGCAGTCCTGGGCTACAAGCATTGAGAAGTGTGCGCACGGCTGCAGTTTAAATATGGCAGCCAGAGTGAGGAGGCGGCGAGGTAACAGCGTGGGCGCGCAAATCGGAGGCTGCCTGCCAGCGAGATGGCGTGTTTCCTGTGGCTGTATGATTTATGAGGTGGGAATGGAACGATGCGGCGTGAAAACCCACCATTGTGGACTGTGGGTAAAACATCATTTCTCATACCCGCTGCCCCCGCGCTTTATGCAAATCTGGGATGATTCCACCTAATACGTGCATGGGTTAACAGGTTCAGGAGGGAAGGGAAGAGGGGAAAAGGGGAACAGCAAAAATAGTACCAGTAAAGTCTGTTCCTGAATGCAGCAGGAGGGTCTTGATAATTAGGACCCATCATTTTACAATAACTTTCATGTGTTCAAAAAAATGTTAATAGTCTTTTTTAATGGATGCAATTAGCTAAAGATTTTTGTTTCATCAGATTGGTTTAATTACTTTGCAATTAAAATTGCCTACAGTGGAAGAATACAATGAGCAGTTTCTAACAGATTTCCCAGGATAGTTCTCGTTAAGTCAGACTGTACAGCTTACAGTACAAAAGGCTTGTTGAGCTTTTTAGGATAAATTCGGATTAAACCAGTGATAACCTCAACCAACTTTAATCCTGAATGCTTTGCAATAGCGTTTTCACACAAGTTTTTTTCACTCCAAACCCCTTCTCACTCCAAATTTTACTAAGTCCATTTTCCTAATTGTCTTAATTTTCTTACTGTCTGACAGCTTCTGACTGGGAGTTGCTACATTTTATTTCAGAAACCTTACTGGAAGTTTAATTTGACCTGTTTCAGTTCAACCAAAAAGACTCTATGAAGTACCCATTGCTGCATCCAATTGGTTCTTAATTAGGTGCACCACCTCTGGGCTAAAAGCTCCGGGTTCAAGCCTGACATCAGGACTTGATCCAAGGAAGGTGGGTTCACAATGTAGCTAAACAGGTTAATTAACAGCCTGTAAATCCTTCCGATACACCTGATGGCAGATGGTAACAGCAGGAGAGTTTCCTGGTCAGCCTTACTGCAGAAGGCATTGGCAAACCATCTCAGTACTTTGCCAAGCATAATCATGGACCAATCCGATGGAAGCCCATGGTTGCCAATACTCTATCTGGGGATCCATTCCAAATGTTGATAAAGAACTTTGACGTTAGTCTTAAATTTACCTCTTGGCAGTTTGCACTGTTGTCCACTTTTCCAACTCTCCCTTTATTAATATCCCTGCATTGTGATACATGAAGCAAAGACTCTCAACCCTCATCAGTTTGCTGAGTGGCTGAGCCCTCTGTCTACCCTTACTGTTTGCCTTTTCAAGCTGTATTGAGCGAATGAACTTCTTAGAAGAAGTGAAACCAAGACATTCCTGTCAACTGAAAGGGGAACCTGGAAAACAAGCACAAAGCAAGGTTCTTTTTCTCCACATCCTCCTCAAACACGTTTTACCCTCTCCCCACCCACCCTCACCTCCAACGCCAAGTGCAAAAAGCCGATGGGCCTCATTGACTCCAAAGTTCAGTCACCAAGGCTTCTCCAGCAGCAACTTCCAATCTCCTGACCTCTACTAATAGAAGGACAAGGGCAGCAGACATATGGGAACACCACCACCTGCAAGTTCCCCTCCAAGTCTCATAGCACCCTGGCTTGCAAGCATATTGCTGTCCCTTCCCTTGTCGCTGGGTCAAAACCCTGGGACTCCCTCTGTAACTGCGCTGCAGAGGGTCCAAGAAGGCGACTCACCACCACCTTCTCAAGGGCAATTAGGGATGGATAGCAAATGCTGGCCTAGCCAGTGATGCCCTTATTCCTGAAAAAAGACTCCCAAACCCACAACTTCAATGAACTAGAAGGACAAGGGCAGATGGTGCTTGGGAACAATACCACCTTTAAGTTCCCTCGAAGTCACACACCAATCCTGATTTGGAAATATATCGCTGCTCCTTCACTGTCACTAGGTCAAAAACTTGGAACTCCTTCCCTAACAGCACTGTGCATCTACCCAACATCACATGGATTCCAGGGGTTCAAGTAGGTGACTCACCACGGCCTTCAACAGCAACTATGGATGGACAATAAATGTCAGACTTGCCAGTGATGCTCACAGCTGGTATATGAATAAGTAAAAAGTCATAGCTTGTCCTTGCAGCTGTTTTTACCGTTACTTCCCTTTTCTCTGTTCCACACACTCTCTAACTCTGACCCCCATCATTTTGTAGTTTCTTCTCTCTCTACTCATTGCCCCTCTCATACCCTCTCTTTGCTCTGTTCCTTCATTAGACCCACTTGGTTTTCTCCCCAATCAGCTCGTGTTCACTCCTGGCTACCACTCCAGCTCTCATTGTAAATGTTCCCCTTTCTCCAGCAGTGTCCTTTTTAAAACTAATGTTGTCCTTTCATCCTCAAAAGACACACCTTTAACCCATATGATCTTGCCAACTACTGCCCCACCTCAAAATACCCTTTCCTATCTAAGGTTCTGCCCGCTCTGTGTCTGCCACTCTCTCGCTTTGATTCCGCATGTTAAAATTCCTCAACTTGATGAGCAAAAAGTTAGTTTTTGAAGAAGTAGCGATACTACCAGTTTGAATTTCCTGTTAACATCTCTTCAGTGATATTTCCATTGTCCGCACAGCTGGTAGCTGGTCAAAACCTCGCCTCCCCATCCCTTGCCGCTTTCTCACCTGCATGTAGTCTCTTGGTGATATAAAATGTAGGCACAGTTCACACGTGCACTAATAATTCTCAGCTCTACCTCGTCCGCCCTTTCTCGTGAATATTCCCTCAGCAGCTCCCTCCATTACTGACTGATCGTCTGGCCACATCATCCTGGATGAGCCAGTGATTTCATTGCTCTCTTCAGCACTTTGCCTAGACTGAATCGGACTGTGTGTAAACTCAGCATCATCCTCATGCCTCTAGCTCTAAGTCTTATCCAGCACCAAGTCTGACTACTAAAGCCCTTCCACCACATGGCTTGCCTGCCCCTACCTGAGCCCCCTTGCTATGGTAACATTATTTAACCATGTGTTTCTCACCTCCACACTTCATTATTCCAGTGACTGCCCTCCCCTGACCTTTCATCTTTCACAAACCTCACCTTGTCTAACTCGCAGCCACAGCCTAGTCTTTGGTGATCTGTATTGGCTCCCTCACTTGGAACACATTAAGCCTCCTGCCTCAGCCTTCAAATCCCACCATAGCCCTTGTACCACCTCTGTCACTTGCTTCAGCCTTAGAACTTGTCTCGCTGACAGACCTTTTTACGGCTTCCCTGTTATTCCTTTTATCCCACGTTGCTTCAGCTACTTTGACTTCACCTTTCCACTTCTGTCCTCCTTTAAAAGCATCCTCAGAAACCACCTATTGATCCAAAATCTGAATCTCGCTGTATGTGGTGCAGCGTCACATTGTGAAGGAATGCAGCTATAAATACAAAGTTATAAGAGAATCCAGATATAAATAAGGAGCTATAAGATTGAAAAGAGTGATTCTCCTATGAAGTAAGGATTAAAAATTAAAAGCAGAGTTCATCTGCTGGACAAAGATTTAAAAGTTTATAAACATGACTGGACATTATGCTTTGCTCAAGGACAACAATATCCTATGGCATTTCTTCTAACCCACAGCAGCTCTGAAAAGACAGGAACTGGCCTTTATGATGCTTCAGCAAGGTATTGGTAAATTGTAAGATACTACAATCTAACAATGGATCACTTTAAGGGTGACCTTAAATAACCTATTAATTGAATCCTGGAAACTGGGTGTTGCAAGGAAGTGACCACTTTTCAGTATCTTGTTTGACTGAAGGATGTTGATGAAAAATAGAGCAAGTTGTCCAGCATGTTTACTCAACAAGCTTCCGGCTGGTTTAGTTCTTTTAGGATGTAACTATTGGAACCGCAAAGTCAGATTTTTAGATTTGTTGGATTCACTCCTGTGTCTCTCAAGTTAAAGGAAGCTGCTGCAGTGTAGTGATGATAGCTCTCCCTTAATTGGGATAAAGATATCTTGCTAGACTTGGTGGCTTTCTACTTAGTGATTTAAGGTAAATACTACTTTAAGTATAGGTGGATGTCTTAAATATCTTTCTGTATCATTAATAAAACTTGGATTCTCTAATAAAAATAAGATTATACTTGCTTTTCCTAGAACTGTTAATGTTGCGATTACCATCAAAAGTGAATTGCATGTTCGGTTCTTTAATAAATGTTTATATAATTTAGAAAATATATTGTCTCATGTAGTCTTCTGTATCTAAACTCAAGAACCCATCTCCGTACGCTCTGTGTGGAGTGTATGTTGTTGAGGAGAGATGCCTGGAGCCTTATAATTTCTGAAAAGTTATAATCTGTCTTAAAAAGGTTATCTGGAGAATGGTAATATTCTCTGGTGGTTCCTTTCCTTCAGGGAGAGTTATATCAGTTCATCAGACCCATTTAAGTGTCCGTGAGGCCTGTCTTTCTCAACCTGAAGTGGGAATGATCATCCGAGGAGTATGCCTGATCCGGAACAGTCCCATAAAACGGCTGGGATTATAATCCACTTCATCTTTTCCTGTCCACTGATATCTGTGCAGTGCTCTGGGAACGTTTTTGAATGCATATTCTGTTTGTTTACTCAGTAATTGATAGGTACCTATGATTAAATGGCCCAGCTACACCCAGCATCTCCGATCTCACTAGAAGAGTTGTTCTTTGGAGGAGGGGTGCTAGTACTTGTGGAACTGCACGCAAGCATGAACCAGAACCTTCAGGAGAGGATTGGGAAAACCTTCTCTCCACCTGGGGAAAGCACAGCGGAAGTGGAATGCGGTTAGCTCTTTCAGGGCGTTCACCTGAGTGTGAAGGGCTGAATGGCCTCCTTCAGTGCTGTAAAATGTTTTACTGATAAAAACGATCACCATAACAGTGACCAGTGCAATTGAACTAAGGCCAGGGCTTTTTGTTTGAGATCAGGACCCCAATGTCAGGAACAAATCTGGGTACTGACCTTATAATAGTCAGTCAACACAATTTTGGCAGGACTGGCCATTTGGTGACTGGGGGGGGTGGCTGCATTCTTCTCAACAATCATGGCTGACAGTCTCTTGAAGCTGGAGGGCCAATAAAGAGACCTCCCAGCACTGAAGGAACTGCAGCCTGACATTGCAGGTAAGGGACAGAGAGGCCACCTCCATATTGAGACACCCTGTCCACATCTTTTTACAAAGCGGAGAAAATAAATGGCCACAGGTGCCAGGCCACCATTGTGGAGGGGCCAGGTGGGAATGGTGACTGTGGCGGGGGTGGGGGGGGTAGCCCCAAAGTGATCCTAGAGTGATGGTGCCCCCAGTCTGTTGGCGGGGATGGGGTGCTGGGAGGTAGTGCCCACAGGCTGACTGGAAAATTCTTCATCAGCCTCTAATCAAGGACCTTAATTGATTTTAATAAGCTACCCACCACTTGTGGGCTGGGTAGCCATCCCACTCCCAATAGGAACGCCAGGAAAATAATCGGTAGTCAAGGCTGTGGTGTGAAACCAGCATGCTGGCTGGCATTAGGAAATTCCATACCCACCTGCCTCCTTCCTCACCCCCATATTGACACCAAAATCCTGCCCTAAATTTTGGAATGCTTCATCTCTGATGGTTTTATAGCCAATAAACAAGCATTCAAAGAAAAGAAAAAAAAACACACACCACTTTTAAAAGTAATTTGCTCCTGGGTCCTTACAAGATTGTTCAGGAGGTGAATCTTTAACACTGGAGGTTCCAGAACAATCCTCGGGTTTTGGCACTCTTAGGTGTATGGTTGCCAAAAAAATGACTGTAGGTTTTCGTTCCCATTTCTGACTGGAAGGCTGGAAGGTATTGAATCTTCTTTATCATTTGCATATCTACAGCAGCCCAAAAGTAACCAAGAATAGGTGCCTGGATAATGAGCACAAGATCACCAGCCTACTCAAATGAAGCTCATGAATAAATATATGAACGAGCTGGAAGGTGTCAGTTAATAAACTGAATGAAAATACATTCAAGTCAGACAAAAAGGCCAGATAAAAATAAATCCCATCGAGAGAAAACCTCACAAATCCCAAAAGCACCAGCTGACCCAGAGGACACCAGGATATAACTCGAAGCGGGTTTCAAAGGAAAGGAATCAATTAAATGATCCAGTTGAGCACAGGTAGGAGCCAATCTGATCAATTATTTAAATAACAATCCAATTAAATTGAATTGAATAATTAATGACTTAGGCTACAGCACAAAAAGACGCAAGCAGATCAGTGAGGGACATTGCAGTTGGAAAGTAAATACTCCTAAGTAAAAATAGCTCAATTTTAGCAGGTATTTAGTGTTCTGTACATAAAATCAGGGCAGAATTTGTTATAATGGCTCATGGAGCAAAACTTCTCTGAGCAGAAGCCAGCACTAACAACACTCACAGCATCATGAATGATTCATTGGCTTTATACTACTGTTCTAATGTGCACAATTCACTGCAATGAAAATTAAATCCATTCCCCTGAACAACATCTCCCTGCTATCGTGTTGAAATGTAACATCAATAAAAGTTGACAAAACCATGATTATTGGCTCTTCAGTGATAAGCGCACTGGACACCACATATTTAACCTGGCATTCCGAGGAGTGCGATCATGGCATTCACTCTCACTTTAACTTTTTTGAGCATCTCAGCTGTGGCTCAGTGGGCAGGGCACTCACCTCAGATTTGACAAGCTTTCAGGTTCAATTCACACTCCAGGGCTTGAATATAAAAAATCTAATGCAGTACTGTAGGGCTGCTGTAATGTTGGAGGTGTTGAGTTTCAGGTGAGACATTAATTTGAAGCCCTGGTTAGATGGATGTAAAAGAACATGGCACTATTTTGATGAAGACCAGGGGAGTTATCCCCGGTGTCCTGGCCAATATTTATTCCTCAATCAACATGACAAAAACATGGACCTTCTCACATTGCTGTTTGTGGGAGTTTCCTGGAGACATATTGGCTGCCACGTTTCCTACATTGACTACACTTCAAAGGTACTTTCTTGGCTGTAAAATGCTATATAATTGCAAGTCCTTCTTTTTTCTCTTGCTCCTTGCCCCTTCCCATCAGCAGCACCTGAACCCAGCCAGTAATACAGGCCGAGATCAGTAAGGCACCATTCATGTGAGGGACCCCCTGCATTGGGTTGCAAACCTTACAGGATTGTCATGGAAACTCTAAGAATCAAAGATTGATCTCCAGGCCACTGGTTAGGACATCTCAGGGGAAAAATCATTGGGACATTAAAAAAGGATTTTTTTTGTTCCATTTTCTTTGAACATTGCCACCAACAGCAACTCAACTCTAATTGACCTGAAAAAGTCCAATTCATAACTCTTAGCTATTTTGGTCCCAAAGCAGTAGTTTCGGTTAGCAGCAGAATAATACCTAGTCTGTCAATATAAAACTGCCTATTTCCTACCTACTGTGAGCAACACCAAGGAAAATGAACTGGTAGGCTATGAAAGGTGCTAGCATCGACATGCAATGACATGCTACCACTAACTGCTCTTTGAAAATGGGAACCTGATACAAAAAAAAACTACAAAGCATGTTTCATTGAAAAGATTTCAGAATAGCTAAGGCCTTATGCCTGTCAGACTGTGTGGGCAGTGAATCATTCTCCTAATGATTAGCCAATAATTTGTGAGAATTGTATATTTTTAAATTTCATATTGTAATGATATTACTCTTCCCACAACACATAAGGAAATGCCACGGATTCACTCTATTCAGCTGAGGTGAATAATTTGGGGGATAATGTTTCTTTTTCTGCTTAATAGATTGAAAGGCACTCTGTAAAAACGAAGCAATGAAGCAATTAAAACGAAATAGGTACACCCTTGGTGATACTAAACTTTGCAGTTATCTAATAATTATCAGAAGCTTGATGGATATTTTCCAATCTTGAATGTTCGTGTTTAAATTTTTAGAGGAACTATTTTCACCAAACTGCCCTCCACTTCGGTATAGATACCTTCTGTCTTATCCAACAACAAAAATACCAGCCGACCTCCCATGGCAGCTAAAGTGTGACAGGAAGTTAGTGTCAGCTTTACGTGAAGTGCCCCATGTATCACAGATTCAGCTTAAGGCAATTTAATTTTTCAATCATTACCTTTGAAGTTTTTCTTATTTTACTCCAAATTCTGCTTCACCAATTGCGGGTGCTCATTCCTAGTCGAGCATCATGGTTTGGATCCCAACATTCCCAAGATTACAAACTTGCCAGACTATGACTATCAGGCTAACCCTTGACCCTGAATGCTCTGGCCTGCAGCAGAGCACGTTGCTTCATCAGCCCCTCAATCCAATTACAACCAGTTGTTGTTCTTTGTTGGCACATAAGAACTTTATATCAGGCTTTCTAATCCCACCTCTTCAGATCTGCAGAGTGCAAATTCCAATTGTGAAGAAATGCAGTGAGGATGGCATTTCCATTCCAGGATTCTGCACAAAAACCATAATGTAGAGTCTGAAAGACATTTAAGAAGACATCAAAAATAAATAAAGGGACTTAGCAAACAAAGAGATCAAGAGAATACTCCCTGGTGTCGCCATACCCAGAGATAGGATGAATCC
Organism: Carcharodon carcharias; assembly: GCF_017639515.1. Lineage (NCBI taxonomy): Eukaryota > Metazoa > Chordata > Chondrichthyes > Lamniformes > Lamnidae > Carcharodon > Carcharodon carcharias. The sequence goes on along the minus strand of NC_054494.1, from coordinate 26,460,891 downwards.
TGGGAGACATTGTATAATGAATATTATGGAATATGCTTCAAAGTAACTATAAATATCAAGTAGGATGACTTGTCAATAAGTTGGCCCATCAACACTGGCCTGGAAGCCATCACTTTACTCATGTCCAGTGACTGTAGTTGATCCTCCTCTCATCATTTTGGTTTTGGGAGCCTATAAAACCTTCCATTATATCAGACTAGTCAGCCTATCAGCTGGTATAAAGATGGTTATGACAAATTTGGCATTGCCAAATTTCAAACTATTTATCAGCCTGAAAATCCTTCCATTCCTTTTCATATTTTCCAAGGGGAAGAGCGTGAAGACACAAAGTGACGTTGATGGCCAGTTACTACAATGCTTCCTGGAATGTTTATTCATACGTTACACTCAATTTTCAGGCCCTGATTTCTTAACCTGTCTACCTTATTTTTCTCTGTGCCTTTTTAATGTCAAATCCAAGATAAATATTATGGAGCATATAGTTTCACTCAATATTGTTTGTCGCTGCTGCTCCAAACTTCACAGAATATGATATGTTTAGAATTGCTAGTTTCCACAATAACAGATATTTTTAGACTATTTAATGCGCATAAGAGCATTGCAGTAAAGGATAATGCCACTCTGTGGCTGCCTGATTCTCAATTTAAGCAGCAGTAGATCAGGTTGATTGTGGTTTTGTGGTGCAGTGGGTAGCATCCCTACCACTGGGCCAGAAGCTTCAGGTTGAAGTCCTACTTCAGGACTTGATAGTCACGAAGGTACATTCATAACCTGGCCAAACAAGTTGACTCTCAGCCTGTAAATCCTTCAAATACGCCTGGTGGCAGACAGGCAAGAGCAGAAGAGCTTCCTGGTCAGCCATACTGCAGAAGGCAACAGCGAACCGCCAGAGTACTTTGCCAGGCATTATCATGGACCAATGATTATAGGACATGGTATCTGAAGGAGGAGGAGCTGGAGAAGAGCATATTTGGGAAATAGCACCGACAATAAAGGGTGTCTTCTCAGAATTCTACTTCAACAGAGATGTCACAGTCTAGGAATTTGCTCACAGCACAAAATGGATGTGCAAGGGTTGCAGTCGAGCTGGGAGGGATGTGCCAGGTCACTAGGTCTGCTGCAGAGAACTCAAATGCTGCAGACTGTGAGGGCCCTGACTACTATACACATGGAATTTCCATGGACATGCTCTAAATCAAGGCTCTTGTTTGAGGCTCCAGTTGTGGCTGTAGCAGGTAACATGATTTGATGATAATCTTCCTGATGAAGTGAAGGCACCTCATGCATTTCTCTTCAGAGGAGATGAGGTCAGTAACAGTCCTGGAAACAATAGCTTGATGTTCAGTGGTAGGGTCATGGTCCAGGGGGAGGTAGGAGGAAGTGTCTGCGAGTTGACGCTCAGCCTCCGCGAGGTAGAGGTCAGTGTGCCAGACAACAACAGCACCACCCTTGTCAGCGGGTTTGATGACAATGTCAGGGTTGGACCTGAGAGAACAGAGTGCAGCTCTCTCAATATGCTATGACACCTACTTAAATATAATAACAAGGTCTTTGAATAATTCTAGTGTACCCCCTGGACATCTATGACCAAACCTGATCCAATGTGGCAGGTGGCACACTTACAGTGCGGAAAGGGCAGCGCCCACCATATTGAACTCATAGGTCCCTATTTTATATCTTTAAAACAGGTGGAATGGAATGGGACTTCTAGGCCCTTTAACAAACTCTCGAAGAAACAGAAAAATACCATCTGGCTGATTTTCATCCTGTCCACTCCCAAATAATTGGTTTAATTGGTGTTTTAGTCAATGAAAACTAATTAATTAAAGTTGGGAGTACGGAAAATGGAGATGTGCAGTAATTACCACAAGTATTACATTACTGTCAGTAGATCACAGTATGCAGTAAAATTACCATTCACTGTGTGACCCAGGGAAAAGAAATACGATCTAAATGAGTGTTGGCTACTGCAATACTCCTGACAGAATATAACCTTGTTTTCTTCATCCTCACTAATATCGCCCCACCTTGGAATGTAGGAACTCTCTGTGCGATCCTAATAACAAACAACAGAGGTTAATCAGTGCTAAAGTATTTCTAACACAGTCAGGTGCACTGCATACAGTCTGGGGAAGTCTGGTCTCACATTGATGCAAGGTACAAGGTTTATTCAAGCAGGCATGATTTGTGGCTCTATCATTGATTGGCAGACTAATTGTTAGCAGAAGAAATAGACAATACAAGTGGTACAACAAAGTCCAAAGTATTGAAGCCACTGCAATTGTCGACACCTATCTTGTCTTTCCAAGCTACAGACTTCTTAGGTTATGGTTCCAACTTCATTGAGCATCCATTTTTTGCTAGTTCTTGGGATGTGAGCATCATTGACAAGGCCAGCATTTGTTGAACATTCCTGATGGACCTTGAGGAGATGGTGCTGAGCAACATTCCTGAATCGCTGCAATATCTCTGGTGTAGGGACACCCACAGTGCATTTCTCTGCAGCCCTTTGATAAATTGAATGGCTTGCTAGGCCATTTGAGAAAGCAGTTAAGAGTCAATTACATTGTTGTGGGTCTTGTAGTGTTCAATTGTTCAGCTGCTCTGTGTTTGATTATAAGAGCCTGATAACTAATTTATGCTCACTGTGCTTGATTGGTTAAGCCTGCATGTTGAGTCAGAGCAAAGTAAACAGACACCACAGAAAGGCACGGGGTGGAATTGTCCAGATTTGCACTAAGTGCGATAGCGGGCGGGAAAAAGAATGTTTTACCCACCGGCCATAATGGCAACTTTTCACACTGTATTGTCCCAATCCCGCCTCATTAGTCATGCATAATCGGGAAACATGCAGTTCTGCTGGTGGATGACCTCCGATTTGCCTGCCATGCCACTTACTCAAGCCGGGCACCATGTTTAAAGTACAGCCACACACACACACACCTCTCAGTGCTTCCAGCCCAGGGATGCTGCACAGAAAACATGGCCCTGAAAGGCAAGAAGACTACAATCCCCCAATTCAGTGGCACACCCCTGGAATGCCTTTGGATGCATGCCGTGATGTCCTCTACACCCGCTTTGGCCCTAGGAGCAGCAGCAACATCACCAATCTGGCTTGAGAGGTGGTGGAAGTGGTGGTCAGTGCCAATGCCTTGCAAAAGAGGACAGCCACCTAGTGCCAAAAGAGAATGAATGATAACCTCCATATCGCCAGGGTAAGCCACTCTTCTGATAAAAACAAAAAAGTGCGGATGCTGGAAATCCAAAACAAAAATAAAAATACCTGGAAAATCTCTGCAGGTCTGTCAGCATCTGCGGAGAGGGACACAGTTAACGTTTCGAGTCCGTATGACTCTTCATCAGAACTAAGGAAAAATAGAAAAGAGGTGAAATATAAGCTGGTTTAAGGTGGGGTGGGACAGGTGGGGCTGGATAGAGGGCCAGCGATAGGTGGAGATAACCAAAAGATTTCACAGACAAAAGGACAAAGGGGTGTTGAAGGTGGTGATATTATCTAAGGAATGTGCTAATAGGTGACATTAAGGGTAGAAAGCAAGATCAGCAAGGTACAGATAGCCCTAGTGGGGGTGGGGTGGAGGGGGCTCGAAATAGGCTAAAAGGTAGAGATAAAACAATGGATGGAAATACATTTAAAAATAATGGAAATAGGTGGGAAAAGAAAAATCTATATAAATTATTGGAAAAAAGGGGAATCGGAAAGGGGGTGGGGATGGAGGAGAGAGTTCATGATCTAAAATTGTTGAACTCAATATTCAGACCGGAAGGCTGTAAAGTGCCTAGTCAGAAGATGAGGTGCTGTTCCTCCAGTTTGCGTTGAGCTTCACTGGAACATTGCAGTAGGCCAAGGACGGACATGTGGGCATGAAAGCAGGGTGGTGTGTTGAAATGGCAAGCGACAGGGAGGTCTGGGTCATGCTTGCGGACAGACCGAAGGTGTTCTGCAAAGCAGTCACCCAGTCTGCGTTTGGTCTCTCCAAAGTAGAGGAGACCGCATTGGGAGCAGCGAATGCAGTAGACCAAATTGAGGGAAGTGCAAGTGAAATGCTGCTTCACTCGAAAGGAGTGTTTGGGCCCTTGGACGGTGAGGAGGGGGGAAGTAAAGGGGCAGGTGTTGCACCTTCTGCAGTTGCATGGGAAGGTGCCGTGGGAGGAGGTTGAGGAGTAGGGGGTAATGGAGGAGTGGACCAGGGTGTCCCGGAGGGAACGATCCCTGCGGAATGCCACCGGGGGGGGTGAAGGGAAGATGTGTTTGGTGGTGGCATCATGCTGGAGTTGGCGGAAATGGCGGAGGATGATCCTTTGAATGCGGAGGCTGGTGGGGTGATAAGTGAGGACAAGGGGGACCCTATCATGTTTCTGGGAGGGAGAGGAAGGTGTGAGGGCAGATGCGCGGGAGATGGGCCGGACACGGTTGAGGGCCCTGTCAACTACCGTGGGTGGAAAACCTCAGTTAAGGAAGAAGGAAGACATGTCAGAGGAACTGTTTTTGAAATTGGCATCATCAGGACAAATGCGACGGAGGTGAATGAACTGAGAGAATGGGATGGAGTCCTTACAGGAAGCGGGGTGTGAGGAGCTGTAGTCGAGGTAGCTGTGGGAGTCGGTAGGCTTGTAATGAATATTGGTGGACAGTCTATCACCAGAAATTGAGACAGAGAGGTCAAGGAAGGGAAGGGAAGTGTCAGAGATGGACCACGTGAAAATGATGGAGGGGTGGAAATTGGAAGCAAAATTAATAAATTTTTCCAGGTCTAGACGAGAGCATGAAGCAGCACCGAAGCAATCATAGATGTACCGGAGAAAGAGTTGTGGGAGGGGGCAGAAGTAGGACTGGAACAAGGAATGTTCCACATACCCCATAAAGAGACAGGCATAGCTGGGGCCGATGCGAGTACCCATAGCCACACCTTTTATTTGGAGGAAGTGAGAGGAGTTTAAGGAGAAATTGTTCAGTGAGAGAACAAGTTCAGCCAGACAGAGGACAGTAGTGGTGGATGGGGATTTTTCGGGCCTCTGTTCGAGGAAGAAGCGGAGAGACCTCAGACCATCCCGGTGGGGAATGGAGGTGTAGAGGGATTGGACGTCCATGGTAAAGAGCAGGCAGTTGGGGCCAGGGAACTGGAAATTGTTGATATGATGTAGGGTGTCAGAGGAATCACGGATGTAGGTGGGAAGGGACTGGACAAGGGGAGAGAGAATGGAGTCAGGATAGCAAGAAATGAGTTCAATGGGGCAGGAACAGGCTGACACGATCGGTCTGCCGGGACAGTCCTGTTTGTGGATTTTGGGCAGGAGGTGGAAGCAGGCCGTGCGAGGTTGGGAGACTATCAGGTTGGAAGCTGTGGAAGGAAGATCTTCAGAGGAGATGAGGTCAGTGACAGTCCTGGAAACAATAGCTTGATGTTCAGTGGTGGGGTCATGGTCCAGGGGGAGGTAGGAGGAAGTGTCTGTGAGTTGACGCTCAGCCTCTGCGAGGTAGAGGTCAGTGCGCCAAACAACAACAGCAACACCCTTGTCAGCGGGTTTGATGACAATGTCAGGGTTGGACCTGAGAGAACAGAGTGCAGCAAGTTCAGAGAGAGACAGGTTAGAGTGGGTGAGAGCAGCAGAGAAATTGAGGTGACTCAAAAACACATCCTCCCTTCACCCCCCGCTGTCTATTTACTTTGGTCTGACTCAACACCCAGGCTTAACCAATCAAGAACAGTGAGCATAGATCAGTTATAAGGCTCCCATAATCAAACACAGAACAACTGAACAATTGAACACTACAGGACCCACAGCAATGTGGTTGACTCTTAACTGCTTTCTCAAATGGCCTAGCAAGCCATTTCAATTTATCAAAGGGCTGCAGAGAAATGCACTGTGGGTGTGCCTACACCACAGATTCAGGAAGGCTGTCCTCACCCCATCCATGGCACCACTCACCACCTACACATGCCAGGCATTCTTATCATCTGGTCTGGCAGGTGTCCTGTATATCTATCTGTATTCATGCAGGACAAGCTGGCACACAACAAGAGGGAGAGGTCAGAGACTGGTGGAGGAATCAAGCTCCTCACGGACTTTGAAAACACAGCCATCCAACTGGCCATCTATACCATTCCTGGACTGATGGTGAGGTCAGCGGCACTCAGCCAAGTGAGGATCTAGGAATGTAGCATCCATCAGACAACCATCCTGTGAGTGATGTGTCCTGTTTCAAGGGCTGCTGCTGTGCAATAATTATCTCTCCTTATTTTCACAGGGACATCTGGGAAATAGCCAAGGGAGTCCATGAGCCAAGTCCTTAACTCAAGCCCTAAAGATGCCTCAGAAGACGAATCTGCTGAAACCCTCATTGAAGACCCACCACAGCGCTCACCCAGACCCTCCACCAGCGCAGAGACACACACCTCAGGGGGATCTAGCTTTAGAGTAGCCTCGGGATCACAATCTGGTGAGAACATCGCACTTTCTGATCCACCGAAGGCAGAGGCAGGGACTTCCCAGGTTTCTGGAACCCGGAGGACTTCTGGAGACCAGAAATCCGAGATGATGATGAGTTTCTGGTCTCCGTTATATCTGGAGCTGCAAAGGCAATCTCGGGAGCATCAGGAAGGGATGTCCGCTGCACTCCCCAGCTTGCAAGGTACAATGGAGCAGTCTGTCCACCCTCAGTCTGAGGTGATAGTGCCGGCATACCAACACACCTAGGTCAACACTGGTATGATGGTGGCCACCATGGAAGCCTTGGTCCAGGACATTGGTCCTCTACCGCTGCATTGGGTGAACTCCATCACTGATGCCATAGTTGGCCTCCAACAGTTTCAATATGAGAAGGGTGAGGGACAGCTCGATCACACTCCAGCTTCCCCTTCTCCTCAAGTGGTCAGCTGGGGCCAGAATGTCCTGGGCCAGCGGCAAAGAGTTCCACCATTCTTTCTGTGCACTCCCAGCACATTTGAGGTGCAGCTCCTTACCATCTCACCAGCATCTGTGTCCTGTGACAGTGTGGTCATGAAGGGTTCAGCCCTCGAAGGATACCATAGGATCAGGAGAAGTTAAAGTTTCCCTGCTGTATCTCCATGGTATGACCTTGTTCACAGAGCTCAAGCAAGGTGCCATCAGCCAGACAGGAGTCAGACATTATCCCTTTCCCTTTAAAAGATGTTCTGAATTTTGCTTCAACTGCTACTTCTGATGTCTTCCTAACCTTCTGTACAAATAACCCTCTTAGCCTCTGTTCTTTTACAATGATCTTAAATTGATGCCATGTAGCTACCCACTCACCAAGCAGTGGAAATAATTTTTCCAAATTTACTTTATCACATCCTCTCATGGTTTTGAACACCTTTGTCACATCTTCAGTTGATCATCCTTATTGTGACTGGCTGCATAATTTCCTTAGTTTTCCTTAATAGCTTTCCAACTCTGATATCATTTGGTGAGTCTCTTTTGCACTCTCTCCACAACCTTGACATCTTTCCCAAAGATACAAAAATCTGTGGGAGCACCTTCAACACATGGGCTCCAGTAGTTCAGGACAGTGGCACACTACCACCTTAAGAGTAATTATGGATAGGCAATAAATGTTGGCCTTCCTCAGCGTACATCCCATGAATGAATAAAAAAGATATAAGTTAACATTTTATGATGGGGCCATAAAGTAATTTGTCTAAGAAATTGCACTGCCAAAGTTAAGAGCAGTTAAAAGCTGTTTACACGGGCTGGTCGCTGTCTCAAGAAATGCATCAAATTTTAATTATTTAACATTTTGTTTTATGATTATTGTTGCACAATAGTTTTTGAAAAATCCTCCAGAGATTGGAGACACCATTGAGGAATAACCTAATTGGCTGCAGACCTTGATATTAATACATGGACATTACAGCAACCTTGTATTACCAGTCTCCACAAATGGGACACAGAGCCACAACACTGGCACAAGGGCTCTCCCACCTCCACATACTCACGCAATAGTTCGGTTGGCAGGTGCACACAGAAATCAGCAGCGCGCCTGCCGACAATTCAAAGGCCTGTTAAGGCCATTAAAGTACCAATTAAGTTAAAATTTTCTCTGCCCATCCAACCTTATGGCTGGCAGGGCAGGCGAAAAGGCCGAGTAGCTTTTGCGTTTTCTTTTGGAAACCTCATCCACGGCTGGGATGAGGCTTCCGAAAGCAAATAAAAATAAAATAAAAGTTTTAAAATTTAATTAGTAACATGTCACTGTTCATGTGACAGAGTCGCTTGAGGGGACACGTTTTATAACATTTTTCAATTCTTTATTTATTTTTTTTAAAAACCCTTCATCTCCCTGAGGTAACTCTGCGCCTCAGGGAGGTTCTGAGGTAGCTCTGTGCCTCAGGGAGGTTCTGGGGCGTGCACCTGTGCGCATGCTCACCTCGCTCACCCTCCTCCCCTGTCCGCACAGGCAGCGCTAAGCGGGCCTTCATTGGCCTGCCCAGCGTGAAATCGCCTTCCGGCCTCAATCGCGGGCAGCGGTCAGCTTCCTGCCCACCCCCACCTACCCCCACCAAGCCCGCTCGACAATTCTGACTCTGAGCTGAAATGGCTCTGAAGGAGACGATGTTGGATTTCTTTGCAAGTTCCTGCAGTATGGCTAGGTTCAGTCTATTTGGTTAAGTTGAGCTGTTTGCTTAAGACAAAACATGTGCAGAGGCGTGAAAGATGCAGAGGTGTCACTATTTTAGAAGACAGGTGTACTTCTCAAGTGGCTGTTTCCCTGAATTGGAGCAAAAACCTTTCTCTTAGAAGTGAGGCTCTCTTTTAAGGTACTTTTCTCCCCGTCCACTTTCTTGGCACTCCCGTTCCTGATTCAGGAGATTCAAGGCCCACTCCGTGTCCTTGGACATGTAATCCAGGCTGACACTTCAGCCGTGCAGCGGTGACTGAGTGCTGCACAGCTGGAGGCGTCACCTTCGGCCCGAGACCGTTAAACCGAGGTTCCATTTACTCCTTCGGGTGGATGTAAAAAATCCGACTCGACAAAAAGCGGGAGTGTTCTCCCAGGTGCCCTGACCAATGGCTATCCCTCAACTCGCACATTTGTGGCTGGAACGCTACATGGGCTGGGAATTCAACAGTTCCCATGGGATTCCATCTGTGATGTGCTTTGCCAGCTCGCTAGACAGATTCAATATGGGGAAATGTGGGGCCGTCCACTTTAGATCTTAAGAATGGCATATTTTTGAAATGATGAGAAGCCAGGCACTGTGGAGGAGCAGAGAGGTTCGGGGCTCCATACACAGCATTTGCTCAAATCCAGTAGACAGGTACAAAAAAATTCTTAAAAATGTTAAAGGGATATCAGCTTTTATTACAAGCGGCCTGGACTACAAAGGATTGGAAATTATACTACGGTTGTAGAGACCACATCTGGAGTAACGGCTTCAGTTCTCAACATCAGGCTTCAGCAATGATATAATTGTCTTGGCGAATTACCAGAATTACACCTAAAAGCCTTAAATTATGAGGGCAGGTTGCATAGATTAGGCTTGTCTTCCTTGCGTATAGACAATTAAGCAGTGATCGGATTGAGGCGTTTAAAATAATTCAAGGATGATAGCGTTGTTAAGAGAAAAATGATTCCCTCTGGTGGGGAGAGTCCAGAACAAGGGGGCGGGGGGCATAACCTAAAAATTAGAGCTGGACCAATCAGGGGTGAAGTTAGAAAGCACTTCCTGACACAAAGAGTCATTGGGAATGTGGAGCTCTCTCCCGGGAAAGCTGTGGAGTCTGGGATGAATGGAAATTAATAGGTTTTTGTTAGGTAAGGGTATTCCAGGATATGGAAGCAAGGTGGGTAAATGGAGTTATGATAACCAGATCAGCCATGATCCAATTGAATGGTAGAACAGGATCGAGGGGATGAAAGGCCTTCTCCTGTTCCTGTGTTATGATGTTCCTAATTTCTATTCCATTTTGCAGAGTTTATGTATGGTTATCAAGTTCAAATTCTGTTTAGCAGAGACTCAGATATTGGAGCTGAGATACAAGCCTGAAGTACAAGGGGATCTAATAGTTACATCACACTTTAATAATTTCAGCTAATGTTAATTAATATTCTAATATGTTTACCCTGGAATACAGGAGTTTGAACATAAAAGCAATTGATTGTGCCTGAAGCTTTGACCTGCTATCTCTCCTGTCTGTTACTTTAAAATGTAGAGATGATTCATTTATTAGTGCAAGGAAGTGTGTCTCCCAGAGAAGTTACTACAAGTTAATGGCGCTGTTTCTTTAGTACGTGTAATGGCTGAAGATGATGAGGAGAAAGAACAATTGCTTCGTTCATCACAGTGACTCACTCACTAACTGTGCTGATATGTTAATGTGTGAGAACGGGGTTGATGAGTGTCACCCTAAGATCAATGTGTAGCACTCTCGCCTCTGAGTTAGACGGTTATGGATTCAAACCCCGGTTCAGACACATGCTCACATAATTTTAGGCTGATACTCCCAATCCAGTCCTGAGGGAGTGTTGCATTGTCAGATGGTGAGTACTGAGGGAGTGCTGTCCTGTCAGAGGGGCAGTACTGAGTGAGTGCTGTCCTGTCAGAGGGTCAGTACAGAGGGAATACTGCACTGCCAGAGGTGCAGTACCGAGTGAGTACTGTCCTGTCAGAGATGCAGTACTGAGGGAGTACTGTCCTGTCAGAGGTGCAGTACTGAGGGAGTACTGTCCTATCAGAGGGGCTGTGCTGAATGAGTGCTGTCCTTTCAGAGGGGTACCGCTGAGGGAGTGCTGTCCTATCAGATGCGCAGTGCTCAGTGAGTGCTGCCCTGTCAGAGGTGCAGTACTGAGGGAATACTGTCCCATCAGACGGGCAGTACTGAGGGACTGCTGTCCTGTAAGATGGTGAGTACTGAGGGAGTGCTGCCATGTCTGAGGTACAGTACTGAGTGAGTACTGTCCTATCAAAGGGGCAGTGCTGAATGAGTGCTGTCCTGTCAGAGGCACAGTACTGAGGGAATGCTGTCCTGTCAGAGGGGCAGTACTGAGGGAGTGCTGTCCTGTTAGAGGGGTACCACTGAGGGAGTGCTGTCCTGTCAGAGGCACAGTACTGAGGAAGTGCTGTCCTGTCAGAGGGTCAGCACGGAGTGAGGGCTGTCCTGTCAGAGGGGCAGTACTGAGGGAGTGCTGTCCTGTTAGAGGGGTACCACTGAGGGAGTGCTGTCCTGTCAGAGGCACAGTACTGAGGAAGTGCTGTCCTGTCAGAGGGTCAGCACGGAGTGAGGGCTGTCCTGTCAGAGGGGCAGTACTGAGAGAGTGCTGTCCTGTCAGAGGGGCAGTACTGAGGGAGTGCTGTCCTGTCAGAGGGGCAGTACTGAGGGAGTGCTGTCCTGTCAGAGGGGCAGTACTGAGGGAGTGCTGTCCTGTCAGAGGGGCACTACTGAGGGAGTGCTGCCCTGTCAGAGGGGCAGTACTGAGGGAGTGCTGCCCTGTCAGAGGGGCAGTACTGAGGGAGTGCTCTCCTGTCAGAATGGCAGTACTGAGGGAGTGCTGTCCTGTCAGAGGGGCAGTACTGAGGGAGTACTGCACTGCCAGATATGCTATCCTGCTGATAAAATCATAAACTAAGGTCTTTTTTTCTCTCTCAGGTGCATGTATTCAAAAAAGAGCAAAGTGAGTTCTCCCTGGTATTTAGACCTCCAACAACATTGACAAAAGCTGGATTACCTGGATACACTCTGAATGCTGGATTTCTACATTACAACAGTGGCTGCACTTCAAAACTACTTCAATAAAAGCAAAATACTGTAGATGCTGGAAATCTAAAACAAAAACCAAAAATGCTGGAAAAACTCAGCAGGTCTGACAGCATCTGTGGAGAGAAAGACAGAGTTAACGTTTTGGGTCCGTGAGACTCTTCTTCAGAGCTAAAGAGAAGTAAAAATGTGGTGAAATATATACAGTTTAAGGGAGGTGGGACTGGTGAAGCTGGATAGAAGGCCAGCGATAGGTGGGGGCACAGGAGAGATTGCAAAAGATGTCATAAACAGAAGGCCAAAGGGTTGTTAATGGTGGTGGTACTGGCTCTAGGAGGTGCTAATGGTGACATTAAGAGCGGAAAGCAGAATGTGATAATGGCAGGACCAGGGTAAGTGCTCTGGAAAGTGACAGCTGGGCCTGGTGGGGGTGGAGTGGGGGGGTGACAGTGGTGGGGGTGGAGTGGGGGGAGGGGACAGTGGTGGGGGTGGAGTGGGAGGGGGAAAATGGTGGGGGTGGAGTGGGGGGAGGGGACAGTGGTGGGGGTGGAGTGGGGGGGACAGTGGTGGGGGTTGAGTGGGGGGAGGGGACAGTGGTGGGGGTGGAGTGGGGGGAGGGGACAGTGGTGGGGGTGGAGTGGGGGGAGGGGACAGTGGTGGGGGTGGAGTGGGGGGTGACAGTGGTGGGGGTGGAGTGGGGGGAGGGGACAGTGGTGGGGGTGGAGTGGGGGGAGGGGACAGTGGTGGGGGTGGAGTGGGGGGAGGGCACAGTGGTGGGGGTGGAGTGGGGGGAGGGGACAGTGGTGGGGGTGGAGTGGGGGGAGGGGACAGTGGTGGGGGTGGAGTGGGGGGAGGGCACAGTGGTGGGGGTGGAGTGGGGGGAGGGGACAGTGGTGGGGGTGGAGTGGGGGGAGGGGACAGTGGTGGGGGTGGAGTGGGGGGAGGGGACAGTGGTGGGGGTGGAGTGGGGGGAGGGGACAGTGGTGGGGGTGGAGTGGGGGGAGGGGACAGTGGTGGGGGTGGAGTGGGGGGAGGGCACAGTGGTGGGGGTGGAGTGGGGGGAGGGGACAGTGGTGGGGGTGGAGTGGGGGGGGACAGTGGTGGGGGTGGAGTGGGGGGAGGGCACAGTGGTGGGGGTGGAGTGGGGGGGACAGTGGTGGGGGTTGAGTGGGGGGAGGGGACAGTGGTGGGGGTGGAGTGGGGGGAGGGCACAGTGGTGGGGGTGGAGTGGGGGGAGGGGACAGTGGTGGGGGTGGAGTGGGGGGAGGGGACAGTGGTGGGGGTGGAGTGGGGGGAGGGGACAGTGGTGGGGGTGGAGTGGGGGGAGGGGACAGTGGTGGGGGTGGAGTGGGGGGAGGGGACAGTGGTGGGGGTGGAGTGGGGGGGACAGTGGTGGGGGTGGAGTGGGGGGAGGGGACAGTGGTGGGGGTGGAGTGGGGGGAGGGGCACAGTGGTGGGGGTGGAGTGGGGGGAGGGGACAGTGGTGGGGGTGGAGTGGGGGGAGGGGACAGTGGTGGGGGTGGAGTGGGGGGAGGGGACAGTGGTGGGGGTGGAGTGGGGGGAGGGGACAGTGGTGGGGGTGGAGTGGGGGGAGGGGACAGTGGTGGGGGTGGAGTGGGGGGGACAGTGGTGGGGGTGGAGTGGGGGGAGGGGACAGTGGTGGGGGTGGAGTGGGGGGAGGGGACAGTGGTGGGGGTGGAGTGGGGGGAGGGGACAGTGGTGGGGGTGGAGTGGGGGGAGGGGACAGTGGTGGGGGTGGAGTGGGGGGAGGGGACAGTGGTGGGGGTGGAGTGGAGGGGACAGTGGTGGGGGTGGAGTGGGGGGAGGGGACAGTGGTGGGGGTGGAGTGGGGGGAGGGGACAGTGGGGTGGGGGTGGAGTGGGGGGAGGGGACAGTGGTGGGGGTGGAGTGGGGGGGGACAGTGGTGGGGGTGGAGTGGGGGGAGGGCACAGTGGTGGGGGTGGAGTGGGGGGAGGGGACAGTGGTGGGGGTGGAGTGGGGGGAGGGGACAGTGGTGGGGGTGGAGTGGGGGGAGGGGACAGTGGTGGGGGTGGAGTGGGGGGAGGGGACAGTGGTGGGGGTGGAGTGGGGGGAGGGGACAGTGGGGTGGGGGTGGAGTGGGGGGAGGGGACAGTGGTGGGGGTGGAGTGGGGGAGGGGACAGTGGTGGGGGTGGAGTGGGGGGAGGGGACAGTGGTGGGGGTGGAGTGGGGGGAGGGGACAGTGGTGGGGGTGGAGTGGGGGGAGGGGACAGTGGTGGGGGTGGAGTGGGGGGAGGGCACAGTGGTGGGGGTGGAGTGGGGGGAGGGGACAGTGGTGGGGGTGGAGTGGGGGGGGACAGTGGTGGGGGTGGAGTGGGGGGAGGGGACAGTGGTGGGGGTGGAGTGGGGGGAGGGGACAGTGGTGGGGGTGGAGTGGGGGGAGGGGACAGTGGTGGGGGTGGAGTGGGGGAGGGACAGTGGTGGGGGTGGAGTGGGGGGAGGGGACAGTGGTGGGGGTGGAGTGGGGGGAGGGCACAGTGGTGGGGGTGGAGTGGGGGGAGGGGACAGTGGTGGGGGTGGAGTGGGGGGAGGGGACAGTGGTGGGGGTGGAGTGGGGGGAGGGGACAGTGGTGGGGGTGGAGTGGGGGAGGGGACAGTGGTGGGGGTGGAGTGGGGGGAGGGGACAGTGGTGGGGGTGGAGTGGGGGGAGGGGACAGTGGTGGGGGTGGAGTGGGGGGAGGGGACAGTGGTGGGGGTGGAGTGGGGGGAGGGGACAGTGGTGGGGGTGGAGTGGGGGGAGGGGACAGTGGTGGGGGTGGAGTGGGGGGAGGGGCACAGTGGTGGGGGTGGAGTGGGGGGAGGGGCACAGTGGTGGGGGTGGAGTGGGGGGAGGGGACAGTGGTGGGGGTGGAGTGGGGGGAGGGGACAGTGGTGGGGGTGGAGTGGGGGGAGGGGACAGTGGTGGGGGTGGAGTGGAGGGGACAGTGGTGGGGGTGGAGTGGGGGGAGGGGACAGTGGTGGGGGTGGAGTGGGGGGGAGGGGACAGTGGTGGGGGTGGAGTGGGGGGAGGGGACAGTGGTGGGGGTGGAGTGGGGGGAGGGGACAGTGGTGGGGGTTGAGTGGGGGGAGGGGACAGTGTTGGGGGTGGAGTGGGGGGTGACAGTGGTGGGGGTGGAGTGGGGGGGACAGTGGTGGGGGTTGAGTGGGGGGTGACAGTGGTGGGGGTGGAGTGGGGGGAGGGGACAGTGTTGGGGGTGGAGTGGGGGGAGGGGACAGTGGTGGGGGTGGAGTGGGGGGAGGGGACAGTGGTGGGGGTGGAGTGGGGGGTGACAGTGGTGGGGGTGGAGTGGGGGGAGGGGACAGTGTTGGGGGTGGAGTGGGGGGAGGGGACAGTGGTGGGGGTGGAGTGGGGGGAGGGGACAGTGGTGGGGGTTGAGTGGGGGGAGGGGACAGTGGTGGGGGTGGAGTGGGGGGAGGGGACAGTGGTGGGGGTGGAGTGGGGGGAGGGGACAGTGGTGGGGGTGGAGTGGGGGGAGGGGACAGTGGTGGGGGTGGAGTGGAGGGGACAGTGGTGGGGGTGGAGTGGGGGGAGGGGACAGTGGTGGGGGTGGAGTGGGGGGAGGGGACAGTGGTGGGGGTGGAGTGGGGGGAGGGGACAGTGGTGGGGGTGGAGTGGGGGGAGGGGACAGTGGTGGGGGTGGAGTGGGGGGAGGGCACAGTGGTGGGGGTGGAGTGGGGGGAGGGGACAGTGGTGGGGGTGGAGTGGGGGGAGGGGACAGTGGTGGGGGTGGAGTGGGGGGGAGGGGACAGTGGGGGTGGGGGTGGAGTGGGGGGAGGGGACAGTGGTGGGGGTGGAGTGGGGGGAGGGGACAGTGGTGGGGGTGGAGTGGGGGGAGGGCACAGTGGTGGGGGTGGAGTGGGGGGAGGGGACAGTGGTGGGGGTGGAGTGGGGGGAGGGGACAGTGGTGGGGGTGGAGTGGGGGGAGGGCACAGTGGTGGGGGTGGAGTGGGGGGAGGGGACAGTGGTGGGGGTGGAGTGGGGGGAGGGCACAGTGGTGGGGGTGGAGTGGGGGGAGGGGACAGTGGTGGGGGTGGAGTGGGGGGAGGGGACAGTGGTGGGGGTGGAGTGGGGGGAGGGCACAGTGGTGGGGGTGGAGTGGGGGGAGGGGACAGTGGTGGGGGTGGAGTGGGGGGAGGGCACAGTGGTGGGGGTGGAGTGGGGGGAGGGGACAGTGGTGGGGGTGGAGTGGGGGGAGGGGACAGTGGGGGTGGGGGTGGAGGAGACAATGGTGGGAAAAAAGATCAAAAAGGCTAAAAGCTGGAGATAAAACAATGACTAAAAATGGAAATAAATTTTTAAAATAATAATAATGAAAATAAGTGGGAAAATAAATAAATAAAAATTTAACATTTAAATTAAAAAATAAATATGAATATAGAGAAAAGGGGGGGGTGCATCAGGAAGGGGGTGGGGATGGAGGAGAGAGTTCATGATCTAAACTTGTAAAACTCAATATTCAATCTGGAAGGCTGCAGAATGCCTAGTCAGAAGACGAGGTGCTGTTCCTCCAGTGTGCGTTGAGCTTCACTGGAACAACGCAGCCAGGTCAAGGACGGACACGTGGGCATGAGAGCAGGGTGGAGTGTTGAAATGGCAAGCAACAGGGAGGTCTGGGTCATGCTTGCTGACAGACCGAAGGTGTGCAGCGTTTCACTTGCACTTCCTTCCATTTAGTCTACTGAATTCGCTGATCCCATGCAGTTTCCTCTACATTGGAGAGACCAAATGCAGACTGGGTGACCACTTTGCCAAATCCAGCTCCCAGTGTTTACTCAGTCAAATCCAGCAACAGAGTTTACACAACCAAATCCAACACCCAGTGTTTACACAATCAAATCCAGATCCCAGTGTTTACACAGCCAAATCCAGCTCCCAGTGTTTACACAGCCAAATCCAGCTCCCAGTGTTTACACAGCCAATTCCAGCTCCCAGTGTTTACACAGCCAATTCCAGCTCCCAGTGTTTACACAGCCAAATCCAGCTCCCAGTGTTTACACAGCCAAATCCAGCTCCCAGTGTTTACAGTTCCAAATCCAGTGCCCAGTGTTTACACAGCAAATTCCAGCTCACAGTGTTTACACAGCCAAATCCAGCTCCCAGTATTCACACAGCCAAATCCAGTGCCCAGTGTTTACACAGCAAATTCCAGCTCACAGTGTTTACACAGCCAAATCCAGCTCCCAGTATTCACACAGCCAAATCCAGTGCCCAGTGTTTACACAGCCAAATCCAGTGCCCAGTGTTTACACAGCAAATTCCAGCTCACAGTGTTTACACAGCCAAATCCAGCTCCCAGTATTCACACAGCCAAATCCAGCTCCCAGTATTCACACAGCCAAATCCAGCTCCCAGTATTCACACAGCCAAATCCAGTGCCCTTGTTTACACAGCCAAATCCAGCTCCCAGTGTTTACACAGCCAAATCCAGTGCCCAGTGTTTACACAGCCAAATCCAGTGCCCAGTGTTTACATAGCCAAATCCAGCTCCCAATGTTTACACAGCCAAATCCAGTGCCCAGTGTTTACATAGCCAAATCCAGCAAACAGAGCAAACTCAGAGAGGAGGAAAGGAACATTGACTGATGTATCTGTATCTATGAGGAGCATCAGATAGATATGGACATCGAACTTACTGCACAGAAATGGGCTATTTGGCCCAGTGTGTGTACACTGATGTTTATGACTGGATGAGCAGAAATTTGTTCCAACTCAGAGGACCGAAGCATTTGCAATGACTCAGTTTGAAAATTTGCATCTTTGTTTTCATATCCCTTGTGGCTTTGCCCCTCCTTTATCTCTATAATCTCCTCTAGTCCCATTACCCTCCGAGATATCTGCACTCCTCTAATTCGGACATCTTCAGTTCCCCGATTTTAACTGCTCTACCATTGGTGATGGTGCCTTCAGGATCCTAGGTCCCAAGCTCTGGAACTCCCTCTCGAAATCTCTTCACCTCTCTGCCCTCCTTTAAGACAAACCTTAAAACCTACCTTGTTGACCAAGCATTTGGCTACCTGTCCTAATATCCCCTTGTGTACTTCAGTGTCAAATGTTGTTTGAGAATGCAACCCTGAGCACCTTGGGACATTTCATTGCATTAAAGCTCTACATAGATACAAGTTGTTGTTATGCTCTTCATGAGTCTCCTGCCACTCTCCTCCATCTCACCATATCACCATAACCTTCCATTCATTTCGACACCATGTCCTCCTTTGTTAGGTTCAGTGCAGAAAAGCGTTTCTATTACGTCTTTCACAACCTCAAGATCTCACACCGTGCTTTACAGCCATTTAAGTGCTTTTGAAAGTACAGATGAAAGTTAGTCTGCAGTGTCAGTAAAATGGAGAGGCGCAAGCATTGGCTCCAATCCTGCTTGCCCAATGGGGACAAAGTGGACACTGGTTAAAATGACAGTCCGGTCCCATGCTTCACTCTCTGTACCCAGCACGTTCCTACCCCCCAATGCCATTTTACCCATTCCCACCCGCAGTGAGCCCATTACCACAGGCAGAGGCCACATTGATATCCAAATATCAGGGCGGCTTGATACAATTAGGACACTGACGAAATTTTAACTGCCAATCATGGCTGTCCCTCCCAATGACATTAACATCTGCCGGCGAGCAGAGCCTGGACGAGAAGAGGCCGTCTGACTGCACAACTCCTGACCAGAGTTAAAACCCAGGCCACAGGAAAGATTGTGATTGAAAGGGAGGATGAAGGGAAAAGTAAGTGAAAGAATGCTCATCACCTGCCAAATCTTTTCTGGCTACAGTCCAGCACTGCAACGGAGGTTGGTTTAATTCTGGGGTTGTGTGGAACCATTGACCCTGCAAATATTTCTTGGAAATGAACTTTGACCTCAGTGGCTCGAAGCAATACCTTTTCAGCAATTGCAGAATTTTGTTCTACTGTAAATGGCCAGGTGGTGAAGGATAGAACTGGGCCCAAACATTACACACTTGTGATCTTGTATTTACAGAGACCCAAACAATGCACCTCACCCAAAAACCACCGTTTCAGACCCTTGGAGCACACGTGGCTCCCCAATTAATGCCCATCACCTGAATGCAATTAAACACTCAATTGCTACACAGTTAACCTTGTGTGAATCAGTTAATAGTTACCAGGTTTGCAGTTATGATCATACCGGGTTAAACATAGTTTAACATTGTCCCAGGGCAGGGATGGTGGATGTTACACTCAGGATGTTACTTATCTTACAAGTTAAATAGAACTATGAACCACATCATGTGATGAATACCAACAGTATATCACAAATATTAATTTCACAGGAAACACCTGTGGTGGACCAATTACCCTGGATAAATAATTCTCATGGATTAAAATCCTCCTAAGTCTGGTGATGTTGGAATCAATATTAATGTTCTCACTGACTCAATAAATTTACTTCATGGTAACATTTTGTAACTTCTGTAATTTGTAATTTTGTACTTGAAATTGAAAAGTGAGGACTTGTAAGCTTAAATTAACCACGGTAAATAATTTATGACATCCTAAAACTGCCTGTTTTAAAATAGATCATTCTATCATTCTCCGTTTGCCCTAACCTCCATGAACAAGTGCCACGCAATGACCATCTTCAACAATAGAGAATCTAACCATCGCCGTTTGACATTCAATGGCATTATCATCGCTGAATCCCGCATGATCAATATCCTGGGGCTTACTTTTGATGAGAAACTGAACAAGACCAGCCACATAAATACTGTGGCTAAAGAGCAGGTCAGAGGCTAGGAATCCCGCGGCGAGTAACTCACCTCCTGACTCCCCAAAGTCTGTCCACCATCTACAAGGCACAAGTCAGGAGTGTGATGGAATACTCCCCACTTGCCTGGATGAGTGCAGCTCCAACAACACTCAAGAAACTTGGACAAAGCAGCCCACTTGGCATCCCATCCGTAAACACTCATTCCCTCCACCACCGACGCACAGTAGCAGCAGTGTGTACCATCTACAAGATGCACTGTAGGAACTCAGCAAGGCTCCTCAGACAGCACCTTCCAAACCCATGACTACTACCATCTAGAAGGACAAGGGCAGCAGATAGATGGGAACATCACCACCTGTAAGTTCCCCTCCAAGTCACTCACCGTCCTGACTTGGAAATATATCGCTGTTCCTTCACTGTTGTTGGGTCAAAATCCTGGAACTCACTTCCTAACAGCACTGTGGGTGTACCTACACCACATGGACTGCAGCAGTTCAAGAAGGCAGCTCACTACCACCTTCTCAAGGGCAACTAGAGATGTGCCCAGCCTGCGATGCCCAGATCCCATGAATGAATAAAATAAAAATGAACAACATATTCAGCCCTCGTGTCTTAAAGCAATTCAGCTGAAGGTACAATAACTGTCGAAAACAAGATTTTAAAAAGAGAGCTATGGTTTAAAAGCTGTTATAAAAATACAGATTTTAGCACAAGATGACCTACAGTATGTGACAAAGCAAATCTCAGATTATGCCTAGGCATGTGACTGGATAGCACCAAAATGTGGTTTCTTGCAAGAATTCACTGCTTGTGCAGACCTTAACCCACTGAAGACAAGCAGTTGCTTGGGAGAGTGCAACAAGACAGTGATTCAATTGAATGGCTTACGGATGTCGATTGTACCCCAAGAGTAAATTACTGCCTGTGACACAGCGATCTGTTATTTTTTATAATACAATCTGTGAAGGTTCGTTTTCCCCAAAAGCTCACTTCTGACTCACGAGCAGCATACAAGGCAATAGAAGGTGCTGTGATCCAGGTGATAACATAAAACAGCAGTGAGGTGGAAACCGCAGACAAATCACATTACACAGGATCTTGCACCTTCAGCACTCTCCATCGAAATATGAAATAGGCTCGGAGGTTAGAAGTGTCTTGGCAATGTTATACCAACGCTTGCTATGATTGCGACAAGTTCCTCTCACGTCCATTTTAATGGGCTTTTCCACCAGATTAAAATGAATGGAACTTGACCTTTATGAAAGTGGCGGAGAGAGGAATTGATAACACGTATGTTAAGCGTGCATTATTACATCTTGAATATATTGTGCAGGGTGAATCGCAAGCAGCACTGAACCTGACACGGGGCAGAGGTTTCGGGTCGGCGAGCGGGGGTGGGTCACGCTCGCTGACACGTAAAACAACGCATGGTGATGTCAGTCGTGTGTCCCAATGTCACCGCGCGACATTTAGATTTCCAGTTCGGGGCCGACAAGCTGGCTGCGCACCTGCCAAACTGTCAAAGGCCCGTTAAAAACTAATTAAAATTGTTAAATGAGCTGCCCATCCAACCTTAAGGTTGCCTTCGAATTTAAATGCTTTCATATTTTTCATGGAACCTCATCCACAGGCCGGATGAGGCTTCATGAAGTTTTTATAAATTAAATAAAGTTTATCATGGACGTTCCTTGGCATGTCCCAGCTCATGTGACACTGTCACATGAGGGGATATGTCTTAAAATATTCCCTTTCCTTCATTTAGCTTTTAAAAACTTTAACTAATTGGAGGTGCCTCAGGGAGATTTCTGCACTCTTCCGGATGCAGGGAACCACCCACCCCAACTCGCACAGGGAGCGCTCAGCTTTAGTTGGCCCACCCAAGTAAAATGGTGGCGTGGACCTTTATTAAAGTGGCGGTGGCGCCGATTGGTTTCATGTCTGCTCCCGCTCCCACCTGCCCCCACACAACTCCCTGGATTGGGGGTGGGGATGAGGGGGGGGCGTTGGGAATATTCTGCCTATGAGAATGAGCATTTCTGAAGTTGGAATTGAAAGGTGAGGCGATTCAATAAAACCTTTGGTGTTCACGTGGTCAGCTTTTTTCAGGTAAGAACATAGGGGTAGGAGCAGCTCATTCATCCCCTCAAGCCTATTCCACCATTCACTTGAATCATGGCCAACCTGTATCTTCACTCCATCTACCTGACTTGGTGCCATAACCCTTAACCCCCTTGCCCAACAAAAATTTATCAAGCTCAGCTTTGAAATTTTCAATTGGCTACCCCTGCCCCCATCTCCACACCCCCAGCCCCCACCCCTACCCCCATCACCACGAGCCTCAACAAATTTTTATAGGAGAAAGTTCCAGGCTTTCACCACCCTTCAGTGACCTCTGACCTCAGCCCTGAATGTACTAGCTCTAACTTTATGCCCCCATCAGCTATAACGAACAGGTGTTGGCCCAGATTTTATGGAGGTTGTGAATGAAAAAATAATGTTGTGAGACATTTGAAATGTAACTTAAAGGAATTACATAAGATTCCTGGGTTTAGGCATCAACAATTTTCAGATACCAAGTGTGGCATTGCTTCATAACTCACCCCGCTCTTTCACAGGGTTAGACGGAGTATATTTCTGGACCAGTGAAGTTCAAGTACAAATTGGAACATATACCATTCAACATACCATTCCAGCAAAGAGCACTTGTATTCTACACATATGGACGCCCTCTATATGAAAGAAAGAACATGGGGCAGAAGGTTTATGTTGGCGGGCGTGCACAGGGCCCGATCGGATTTGAAATCGCGCGAGATGACATCGGGCGAGCGTCACAATGCCATCCCGCGCTCAGGAGACGTTTCGTTTGGCGGGTGCACGGGAAAGTCGGAAGTGCGCCCACCGACAATTAAGAGGCCAATTAAGGTAATTAAAGATGCAATTGTCTTTAATTTTACGCCACCCATCCGGCCTTTACAGTTGGCGGACTGGTGAATCAGCCAGGCGGCCTTTGCATTTCTCTTCAAACCTCATCCAGGGGTGGGACGAGGCTTCCGCGATGAAATAAAATATAAATAAAACTCTGTGCGCAGCATTTCCAGCAGCTAAATTTTCAGGTGATTTATAGTGATGCACGGACGCTTTCCTTCAGCTTCTGGAAGCTTTATTTTGGATTTTTCAGGCCGTCAGCTCCCTGAGGCAGCTCTCTGCCTCCAGTGCAGCTTTCATTCAGTGCTCCGCCTGCACCAACGTCAGTGCCCCCCTTCCTCCTGTCCACCCCACCCTGGCAGCGCTGAGCACTTCGACCCTCGCTTCACGCTGGCTGGCCGTTAATTGGCCAGCGTGAAAGCCCAGTCGGTGGTCCTTTCCCCGGCTGACCCTATACCCACCAATCGTGCCCACCCACCGATCTGAAAATTCTGCCCCATGGTGGATAAACAGCTTTGCTTAAAACACCTTTGAATTTGACTGTTGCTGAGACTGAAGATAAGAAATCTCAGTTTCACAAGGCCTGGGAGCTGCTGAGGCCTCAATGTTTGAGGGTGAACCAGGCTGTTCACAGCCTTGATGTCCTATTTGACTCCAGGGTTAAGCTCCCAACTCCATCCACATTCTCACCATCGCGAGCATTTTTTTAATAACCTCTTTGTGAAGTCAATCCAGCTTCTTGCATTGACTGCAATCATGTCTGGGTACTATTCTGAGCCTCACAGCCCTGAAACATTGCTAAACCAAGAGCAGAATGCAAAGCTAAAAGCAAAATACTGCGGATGCTGGAAATCTGAAACAAAACCAGAAAATGCTGGAAAAACTCAGCAGGTCTGACAGCATCAGTTAACGTTTCGAGTCTGTATGACTCCTCTTCAGGGCAGAATTCAAACCTTTGAGAGCCAAGAAAGAGCCAGCATTGTGTGCAATGGAATACTGTCGTGAAGGGTGGAGGTACCTGGGCTGAGCTGGGCTGGGGGGGAGGAGGTTGGTGGTGGTGAGATTATTGTTGCAGCCTCCCCTCAATCCACAATTAGATGGCTGAATATGACGGGGGACATTTGTTGACCGTACCCCACATGCCCAGAGTGTGTGAAAATAGCCAGAGCCGAATGCAGCCTCAGACAACCTGTTCCGAGACAATCCAAACAGGTTGATGTTTGCTGCTGAAGCAGAATGTGAAAGATCTCTGCGCATGCTGTTAAAGGGACACTGTCACACAGATGCTGAAGTGGCAAAGGTGCATCATGATACACAACCAGCTCCCTGTGCAAAGTCTGCTGCAGAGCTGCCACCAGAGAACACACCAAACTCACTCTGTGGTGCGTCAATGCAGAATTTCAATCCACTCCTTTTACAGATGTGACTGCAAACTGCACTGAGATCTAGATTATGTTTACAGGAGTATCTTCCTCTGTCTGCTGATTAGCAAAAGCATTAACCAGTTAATTATAAATAGCTTAAGGCTATAAGAAATGTTGAACAGAAGATAATTCCATAGATAAACTTTCACGGAGGCTTTAAAAGGTGTTTCCCCAAAGTCGCCTTTGAACAACGGGGGTGGGGGGGGGGTGGTGGCGTGTGGTGGTGGAGTCCAGTGGGGGGAGGGAGTTTAAGGGGGGGGGGCGCAGGAGTTCCAAGGGAGGAAGAAGGCTGACGGGGGTGTGTCCAGGTGAATGTGCAAGGGAGGGAGCTGATGAGTCCATGACTGCCTCCTTGGGAGTGAACTGAGGGTAGGCGTGGGACAAGGGAATGGTGATAATGACCGAGGGCAGAGTAAAGCGGTAGGGTGGGAGGGTGAGGGTGTGATAGTATCAGTAGAAGGGATGGCGGGGTGGGGACTCGGAGGCAAACGTGGACCCTGGGGATGGGAAGGAGGCGGTTGGGGAGGTTAATGTGGTGGGGGTGGGGTTTTTGGGATGGAAGGGAATGTGCACATTCACCAGAATATCCCCAAAGGAAAAGGGTTGTGGCTGGTAGGTCACAGAAGGAGGTGGAATGTGATGCAGGGGGCTCGACAGTGATGGGAGACAGGAAATGGGTGACTGGCAGAGGGAAAGGACAGGGAGTGCAAGAAAAGCTGTAGCACTACTGTGCACACTAACTCGAAAGTGAAATGGGAGTCGTTTGAGTGAGATCAGGTGCTGCTGGGAGTGCGACGAGTGGATGGGTGGAGATGCAGGTCAGCTCAGATGGACAACTGATAGAGAACCCCAGCAAGCAGCATTGAAAATGCTCAGGGCGTTGAGATGAGTGTGATGGAGGAAGGACCCGTGTGCGTGGGTGAGTGCTTGCACAAGACTGCAAAAGACCCTGCCCCACACACACTTCTCCCTCCAGAATCACTCATGGGCTGGCTGTGTGCAACTGAACTGCTAGTGGGGAGGGGGGGGGTAGTGGGTGGTGGGTGGTGGTGGGGGAGGGGAGGGGGCGGTGGCTGAGGCTGGGGGCAGGATGCAGTGGGAGGATTCGTGAAGCTTGTCAGTGAAGCTGAAAGACACCATTACACATTATTCAGTGAAAGTGAAAATATTCCAGATTGTAAAGTGACAAAATGTGTTCACCTATGCAACCACTTGTGATCAGAATTTCTTAACTTTTGAATGCCTTGGACTTGTAGGTGCTGCCCTGACATCCACTGCAGGGTGGAGACAGCCTGTGCAATGGTCGGCCCTGTTGCCTCTGATGCCTTCAGCATCGATCCTCTGGAGAGCCGAGGCCTTGGGGGCTCCGGCTTGCTTTGGCTGTCCTCCTGTCCTCCAGCTGTTCCTTCCGAGGTGACAGAGGATGCTGTTGAGAAGGGGGGGGTCACAGGCAAAGGGGACTCTGAGAGAGAGGACAGCCTTTGCGATTCCTTAGTGGATGACCCAGGAGTGTCCAGCTGCTGCTCCTCCTCCCTTTGAGTGCCTGAGAGCCCTGGCCTGACTTCTTGAGGGGACCTTCTGCTGACTCTCCACCATGAGTTGGAAGCTGAATCCAGAGGCTCATCATCTGACTCAGACCTCACAGATGCCTCTTCCCCAGCAGGCCACCGAGTGCTGGGGAGCTTGGCTGAACCTGCCTCCTCCTGCTGTGGACACGTGTCTGCTCTATGAACCCGAGCCTGCTCTGGATCTAGGTCCCACCGAGGTGTGTGTCTCTGCGCTGGTGGAGGGTGTGGGTAAGCGCTGTGATGGGTCTTCCAGGCTGCTTATTTCCAGCTCTTCAATGGAGGAGGTGACCTCTTGGCTGGAGGTGAGGATGTGGATGGAGATGAGGATGTGGATGGAGCTGAGGGACTGGCTGGCTGAGGGTGTCAGTTGCTTGGCAGAGCTCCCTGTGAGCCAAAGTAGCGATAATTAGTGCATGGCAGCAGAGTCAAAAGGAGGAGAGAGAGCACTCACAGTTGCGTTGAGAGAGGGATGATGTGGTGTGGGATCCTCAGGTGGGTGTTTGCCGCCGACCTCACTGTCACCACAGGAAGGGTCCACATCCTCACCTGTCAGCGCAATGGCACACTCCTCAAAGTGAACGAGGAGCCTAATGTGGGTCACTCCACCCCCCCGGTCTGGGACCTCTCCCTGCTATTGTGCGCCAGCTTCTCCTGCATAGAAACAGATGGAGAGATTGTGAGCAGGACACATGGCGCTGTGGGGAATATATGTGTAGTGAGCGGAGCCATGGACAGGATGAGGCCATGAGCTCAAGAGGGCATGAGCCTGATAGAGATGTGAGGGTGTGTGTGAGAGTTAGTGGTGTTGGCCCTTGAGGTGTGAGATCCCTGTGGATATATGAGGGGTTTGTGAGTGTGTGAGTTGAAGGTGATGAGAAGAGTGACTTACCCTGGCAGAATGGATGAGACCATTCATCCTGTTGCAGCACTGGGTGGCTGTCCACTTTTGTAGCGCAATGGCACTGACCACCCGCTGCCACCATGCTGGATCAGTGATGTTTCTGCCCCTCCTGTAGCCAGAGCAGGGGTAGGGGGCATCACGGTGAGTTTCCACTGCAGTCTTCTGGCCTTTTGGGGTCACGTCTTCCATGCAGCAGTCCAGGGTTGGAAGTACTGAGAAGTGTGCATGCGGCACCTGGCATGATGACGTGGCAAAGCGATGGTGAATGAGAGCCCACCCTCCATGGAAATGGCGTGTTTCCCGGGAATACATAATTAATGCGGCAGGATTGGGACGTTATGGCGTGAAAAGCAGCCATAGCGGCTGGTGGGTAAAACAACCTTTTTTCCTGCCCGCTACCCCACTTAGGGCAAATCTGGGACGATTCCGCCTGAAGTTACTAACACATAGACACGCTCTAAATTAGTTAAAAATGGGGATTAAACAATATTTATAAACGTAAATCAAGATTTCTTCATAATCGGTGCAGGTCTGATATATTTTGAAGCTGAGGTATTGTGTTGTCTGGAGTGAAGGTCTTGAGGCTGTAGTGTTATTTCTGCAGCTCCGATGGCTTCCACTGTCAAATTGCCAGAGATTGCCAAAGAGATTCTTTAGATCTTTTTCACGGAAGTGCAGTGTGCCCCTTTTTTTGTCTGGTTGTTTTACAGCAGTTCAATGGGCTCTGCTCGTCTGTCTCTCTCTGCCTGTGTTGAAGCCCTTATCTACTGCTCCCAAGTTATTTCGTTTCCCCTCAGCTTCCCACCCTTTTCAATGCTTTTTTGCAGGAGCTACCACTGTTATCATGTGATCTGTACCAAATGCCAAGTCACCTCCCAAATACGGCATCAACACTTCAAACGGTCCTTCTCCCACGTGTGGTTCAGCCAAGGTACAATTTACATTCTTAGAGTGAGGCATCCACAAAACTTTGCTATCTCCTGGATGAGACCACAGCAAACCAGAATTAAATTAAGAGTTGTCTTTTGAGCCCTTGGCAGAGAAAATCCAGTCGAAAATCCACAATTCTGTCTGGTAGCTGGGAGCCATTTTGAAACAGTCTTTAAACTCAGTCCAAATGTATAAAGTTTGCATTGTTATAAAAATTACCCTCAAGCCAAGTTTTTTTTTTAAAAAATGTAACCTCTAAAACAGTTTTTCTACAAATTTGTAATAACATAACTGTGCACCATAACAAAATATAAAAAGGAAGACTTGCATTCCTGTAGTGCCTTTCACAACTTGTAGCCAATGACATTTGAGGTGTAGTTTTTTTGTTTGTAATCTAGGAACTGCAACAGGCAATTTGTGCACAGCCAGCTCCTACAGACAATCATGTGATAATGAGAAGTCACCATATATACTTGTATAAAAGTCTGTCTCATGATTCCTGACCTAAAAAAGCACAATTTTTCATATATCTTGTGTAAAAGTTGATGAGAGCTTATCAGGTATCAAAACCCAAAAGTTTCAGAATGGAAGTATAATCCTTGAGATGCTAATGATTCAATTTCATTGTAAATGTATAGTGAAAATGAGCTCTGGTAAATAATGCATTTGTATGTACTGGAAGCTACATATATTAGTACACGGGGCCCTGTTCTTTGCAGACAGAAAGAACGTGTACACACATTGCACTTGTTTCAGCTAAAAAAAATGAGTGACAGCCATTCACTGACTCATTCCTCAGGGAAATGCCTTGAATAATCATGGTCAAGCTGCCTGGTTTAAATTTCAGACAATGCTTGGCAGTTAACCATCATTCACCATCCGTGGTGCATTCTCCATGGCAATGCCACTTGCCAACCAATCAGCGCTCTCTTCACATACTGTATAAATTGTTGTTTTCCCCCTCATGTTCGTATTCTTGCAAGTGTCCTGATGAGTTAAAGTAAAAAGCTTAGACATGTCTCTTTTTTCAGCAATACTCAAATGTTAGCTAATTAATAGGGATGAAATGTATATAGTTTACATTGTTATAAAAGTAATATATATCAGAGAATTAATATGAATTCTTCAGTGTTGTTGGTTTTTACTTATTGCATTGGGACAGTCTTTTTCAGGCCTCACTTGGGTCCAAATCAAACATGGATGTTACCTGTCAAAAACATTGCCTGTGTATAAGTTGACCACATGAATTTTGGCCTCAAAAAATGGTCTCAAAAATCCGGCTTTTACACGCATACATACAACACTTTCAGTAATGTTGATTTGAGGGATAGATATTGATCAGGACACCAGGGATAACTCCCCTGCTCTTCTTCGAGATGGCATCATGGGATCTCTTATGTCCACCTGAGATGGAAGGGGGAGTGTGGGGGGGTCCTTGTTTAATGTCTCATCTGAAAGATGTAGTCATCTGACAGTGTAGCATTCCCTCAGTAGTGCACAGGGTGTGTCAGCCTAAATTTTTGTGCTTAAGCCTCTGGAGTGGGTCTTGAACCCACGAAGTTTTGTCACCAGGATGGAAGGGGGAATGAAAATTGGTGAAGTTGCATGGTGTACAGCTGCGTCAAGATAATCCCTTTAGTTCTGCCACCCAAATTCAAAATGACTCCCAATAGATGAATGGCTAAACTAGTCTGTGAAAATTAATTGAAAGCTACATAGGCCGACACTGAGGATCAGTCAGTGTGATTCGAGTTATTTACTCACGTGGACGGTAAATACATGTTTGGGCTGGATGGCCTATTTTCATTTTATAAATTCTATGTATTATTCTAGATATTAACAACATTCACTCAGCGCTCATTGTCATTTTGGTTGGGGCTTTCTCAAGGGTGGCCCACACGTCGCCCTATTCCTTGGAGATCTTTATATGTAATGTGCCAATCAGGGATCTATGACCTTTATATGACCTTGCTGCAATTTTTGAACACTCCTCTTGGCCTCATAAGGGTCATCCAATCCCCCGCTAGCCCACGTGCACCCTGTTCCTATGATTGCCTTCCCCCTGTCCACAGATTTCCCTTCTCCCCCCACCCCCTTCACTCAGACACTGGCTGAGTGCTGAAATCTTACTGAGGCTCAGCTGTTGAAATGACCCGGGATTTTCACTGAGGGCGTAGGGTAGGGTAGCATGATCACACACCCTGTCA
Source organism: Carcharodon carcharias (assembly GCF_017639515.1). NCBI lineage: Eukaryota > Metazoa > Chordata > Chondrichthyes > Lamniformes > Lamnidae > Carcharodon > Carcharodon carcharias. Next base: position 26,431,427 of record NC_054494.1, on the reverse strand, counting down.
CCAGGCCAAAGTGGCAATCAGACCCCTTTAAGTCACCTTATAGAATGAAAACCTACCTCTCTACCGGGCCACCCGCTCTTGTTAAGGGAATCACAATTCGCAGTGAAGTCACTAAAACAATTTTGGAAAAAGGGCTTTTATGTGATGATGTTATCAATGAAATGATGACATCGCTCCATCAATCTTGGCTGTTCTGGCATAATATCCAATTTTAAATGCCAATGACGCACCCACTTCCTGCCAATGACACACCCACTTCCTGCCAATGACACACCCACTTCCTGCCAATGACGCACCCACTTCCTGCCAATGACGCACCCACTTCCTGCCAATGACGCACCCACTTCCTGCCAAAAACACACTGTAATAGTTTGCCTGATTGCGGGAATGTGGTTTGCAGTGGCAGAGTTTGGAGAGTAACCTAAGCTGCTGATTCTACCTCACTATTCTGGATTACCCCGGGGGGAATTCTGCAATAACTTCCAGCACAAGTCATTCTGGGAAAATAGCTCATCGGGGTGCAGTTTAATCCGTTTTCATTTCCATTGGCCGGATCTTGATGTGGACAATGTTGCACAATGCAGCACCAAACTTCGGAGCATTTATTGTTTTCCCCACATAAATCAAAATTATCTGATGACTTTAAGAAGGAATCCATCATCCTGTATGCAGCAAAGTTATAAAAAAAGCTTATTGACAGCATGTTGGATGGAAGGTGCAGATGGTGACTTCATACCTTTCAGTTATAATACATGATGCCATTGATCTCCTGAATCCACACCTCGTCAATAAGACTTTTGTATTTTAATAGAGCTGGTTCATTCTGGACAGCACATAACAGGCTCCATTTCTAGGTGGATTATGACCACACTGCACTGAGGCTCAGCTATATCATCTCTGATCAATGACTGAGATGTGGTCTTGAGGGGCAGACGAAGACCCCAGGCGGCCTTTGCGTTTTTCATGGGACCTCATCCACAGGCAGGATGAGGATTCATGATGGGTTTACAAATTAGATAAAGTTTCTCGTTAAAGTTCATTGACATGTCCCAGCTCATATATGAGGGGACGTGCCTTAAATTTTTTTTTCTCTTTATTCAAAATTTTTGGAACTGAAATTAACCTCAGGGGGATCACTGCACTCTTGCGTGGGCGTGCGTGTGAAGGAGCTCAGGGCCCGACTCAGGGAACCACCTCCCCCCCACCCTCTCCACCGCCTGCACAGGGAGCGCTCAGCACTTCCGGGCGTGTATCACGTAAAATAACAGTGCGGGCCCAATCTGGGGTGCTGGTCGGGTCTGCGTCTGGCCGTGCCCGCCCCTGCACAACGCACCCCCCCACCCCCCCCACCACCCCCCGCCCCAACGGGGGGGAAGTTCTACCCCCAATTGCTGGATTATTATTTAACCAGGCCATTGCAGCCATTACACCATCAAGCTAACACTTACTGTTGATGTCAGCATTACGTTTTAGCCAGCAACAATTTCTGGGCTCTCAGTGATAGCTGAAAACAAAACAGCAGTTTATTTCTAAGTATTTACCTCCTAAATGATCTGAATGCTACTTGCTGCACCCACACACGACTAGCCTCCATAGATTGAAACTGGTATCTGGTGCCAACAATACCATTTTTGTAGTCTTTTCTGATTTGTGCAATACTATCTTTCTCCATTCATCATCTCCGGATCGCTAAGAACTGAGCAGTAAATGGTAGTGAGATAGTTAGTGAGTAGGGCACAATAATTGTTAGCTGGGTTAACTTTTGACATTCTAAGAGTCAGATTATTTGCAGGATATTGTTACAGGATAACCCAAAAATGAATTGACATCTTTTTCCCATGTATGGTATTACAGAAAATTGCCAATGCTTGTGAGTTATCACTGGACCTGTCTGTGCCAACTTTGAAAGCAACAATTTGGCAGGTGGTGGTACGATGCTCATCTCACATTGGTTCAGTTCAGCGTGGTTACTTGCAGTTTCTGTGCCAATCCCGTTAGTTATATTTCACTCAGAAAAGTAAACAGACTTTAATGACTTTAGTGAAGCATTTTTAGCAAGCACCAGAATTTGTTTTCTTTTTACCTTCTTCTGATTGGAGAAGGAGCTATAATTAAGCAAAGTATGCCTCAAATGATATCCTTACTCAAGTTGATGCATATCCAAAGCAGGACGCACTGGGCTGGATTTATTGGAGGTGACGGGGTCTCGCCCACTGGCTGGAGACCCGGCTTGTGCCCCCATGTCGCCTCTTTTCGGGAAGGCCCACCACATCATGTGCCATTCAGGCATTTAACCGGGCAGTGGTGGGCCTTTCCTTGGGATGAAGGAGCCCAGGGGTGGAAGTCCTGCCAGCCAAGAGCTGCCAGCCAATTAGAGGCCAGGGTTTGCTTGTCATGCTGCCTACATGGCGACTGCCCCTCGCCACAGGTTTATTCAGGGTAGAAGCGGAAAGGGGGGCGGGGCCCTCACCCGCCCACCTACCTCCCACCACCAAACGCACCACAGAGGAGGACATCAAACTCTGCCTAATGTGTGGTGACTGAGCACAGGATGCAATGCTCAAGACAACATAAAGGGTCAATTTTCCATAGCTTCTCACTGGCAGTGTCAGTAACTAAGGAATTAAGTAAGGAATCCCAACCAAAATGAAGGAGAAGGTAACCACATGGGTGGAGGAGCAGAGAGTCATGAAGTGGGACTCAAGGAGGTTCCTTGGAATGGGAAGGTATGACTGAGCGGTATTCCACAAGGGTCTGCATTGTGCAACATTGCCCACGTCAACATCCGGCCAACAGAAATGAAAGTGGATTAAATTACGGCCCGATGAGCTACGGTAAGATATTTTTGCAGGGTCTGCTCTTGTTACCATATGAATGATCTGGAGTTAAGAACTGAGAAAGCAACATCAAATTTTTCTCAGGACATCAAAATGCGGGCATGACACAAAAATCTAATGAAAACTATGAAAGAATTTCATATGGACAAAAATAGACCACACACACAAATGTCGAAAAATGTGACGTGATACATTTAGGAGAAAAGAAGGACACCTAAAATGGTGAAAAGTTAAATGCAGTTGACGAGCAGAGTAATTTTGGTGTGCAAACGTACAAGCAATTAAAGGTGGGCGCACAAGTTGATAAGGCCATTAAAAGAAAATAAATGGAATTTTTGTTTGTATCTCGAGGCATAAAAACAAGGAGGCAATGTTGAACTAGTATAAGACTTACACTGATGAAAGGCTGCAGTTGGAGTATTGTTTAAAGCTTTCACCATCTCATTATCGAAAGCTTACAAAAGCAATTGGAACTGTGTAGTCTAAGTTACTAACAGAATTGATAAAGGGGAGTTGGATTTTCAGAAGGCTTTTGATAAAGTTCCCCACAGGAGGCAATATACAGGTGTGGATTAAGGATTGATTAACAGGCAGAAAACAGAGGATAGGAATAAACAGGTCATTCTCACGTTGGCAGACTGTGACTAGTGGGGTACCACAAGGGCCCCAGCTATGTCAATGATTTGGATGTGGGGACCAGACGTTACATTTCCAACCTCGTGGATGACACAAAGCCAGTTGGGAATGTGTGTTGCGAGGAAGATGCAAAGGGGATTTTAACAGACATAGTGAGCGGCTAAGAACATGGCAGATGGAATATAATGTGGAAAATGTGAGTTTATCAACTTTGTAGGAGTGGAAGATGTGTAGAGTATTTCTTAAATGGTAAGAGATTAGAAATTGCAGATGCACAAAGGTGTCCACGCCAATATGACGCTGAAGGCTAACATGCAGTTGCAGCAAGCAATTAGGAAGGCTAATGGTATATTAGACTTTATTGCAAGAGGATTTGAGTACAGGAGTAGCAAAGTCTTGCTTACTGCACCTGGAGTACTGTGTGCAGTTTCGGTCCCCTTACCTTAGGAAGGATATTATTGTCATAGAGGGAGTGCAACGATGGTTCACCAGACTTCTTCCTGGGATGGCGGGACTGGCCTATGATGAGAGATTGGGAAACTGGGTCTTTATTCTGTGAAGGTTTGAAGAATGAGAGGTGGCCTCATTGAAACCTACAAAATACTTAAAGGGATAGACAGGGTAGATGTGGGTAAGACGTTTCCCCTGGTTGAAGAGTCTAGAACCAAGGGATGCAATTTCAAATAAGGGGGAAGCCACTTAGGACTGAGATGAGGAGAATTTTTTTTCTACTCAGAGGGTTTAAATCTTTGGAATTCTTAACCCCAGAGAGCTGTGGAAGCTCCGTCATTGGTCATGGTTAAAGCAAAGATTGACAGATTTCTAAATACCACTGACATTAAGGATATGGGGATAGTGTGGGAAAAAGGCATTGAAGCAGATGATCAGCCATGATCATACTGAATGGCAAAGTAGGATCAATGGGCTGAATGTCCTGCTTCTGCTTCTATGTTCTTATGTTCCTAAGTTCCCTAGGATGTTACCAAGATTGAGGGATTGAAGAAAGACTTGAGGAGGTACTTAAGCAGGAGAAGATTAAGAATGAACCTGATAGAGGTCTTCAAAATTAAGAAGAATTATGATAAAAAAAAATGTGGCTGGTACAGAGCAGTGGAAGTACGGTATAAGCAGCACAATAGTAGAACAGTATAAGCAAAATTGAAAGGGAAGGGGAGAATTAGAACAGTGTGGTGGTGGGGTGGGGGCAGGGGGGGGGTGGGCGCGGGGGGTGCTGTGGTGCACAAAATTTGGAAATATTTGTAACAAAATGCATCTCAACTCATGAGCAGCCTTTGCCAAGGCTACAGGGTGAGGAATTCAAAAGCAAATAACAAAAATAAAGGAAAACAGATTTGTACTTTGAGCTGACTGGGTCTGTCACTTGCAGTGTTCTTGTGTAGGCATCTTAATATCTGGCTTCTGATACTATTGGCAATTGTTTCTCCAATTTCACACTTTTCATGTGTCGAAACTTTCCGGAGATAGATTTCTCCTCTTGCAAGCGCACTTTGTACTCATAAGTGACTGCACTTCCAGAATAAATTCCGATGAATAGGAAGCACTTTGGAAAGTCCGGAGATATGAAAAGGGGCCACCTTAACTGCAAATTCTATCACTGCTAGTTCAGATTAACATAACCACTCTCTTTCCTATTATGTTGGAGATGAATGCAAGTTTGATTCCTGAATACCAAACTTGGGCAGAGTCACTTGATTGATGACTGAAGATTGCCATTTTCAAACAACAGCACCGTTAACATAGTAAAGCCTCCCAAGTTTCTTCACAGGAGCGATTATGAAACAAAATTTGACAGCCTCAGATACAATTATTTACTAATGAAACAGAAACTCAAAGCATCAAAGAGGAACAACAATGTTTAGTCATTTCAATTAGACCTACTTTTGGCTTGGGTTTGATGGAAATATCACTTTGTTCATTCTGTTAGGCATTTTTGTAAGTCCCTCCTTGTAGTCTCATCTCTCCTCAGCCATCTTGGTATTGATGGACAGTGGAAGACACAACTTAACCTTCACAAATAAAAAGGCTTATGTTAGATCATAAAATATATCAGTGGGGCCATTAGCCACAATATTTTTTACATTGTAAATTCTGGATATCTGCCAATGAAAAATGCCAAGGACATGCTTTCAGCTGTATATCAAAAGGGAAATTGGTGTTGAGAGCGTGTGTTGCTTGTTATTCACTCAGGTTGGAGATTCATGCCCTGAACAATTCAAAAATAAAAACACTTGAATATATAATGAATCATCAAGCATTCTTCACCACATGGAGCAAATCCACCATGAGGGTCAATGGGGAAGCATTAAACGGGAGTACAAATTTTATTTTACATAAACTATGCCAAATTCTTTCGTCACCAACACTAGTCCTGACAGATGTGCATCTCCATGTTGTGGAGGAATGCAATGTCTGACATTGTCATTTCATTCCTCGCCTCCAGGAGAGGGGATTTGTTATTTCATCGTCCTCTGCAGTGCATCCTGACGATGACCTCACCGCCGATGAGTTTACGACCTGTGGAGGTGCTCCACGACTTACCACAGGACTCTGCCTCCTGTCTCATAAATAAAACCAACATCTATTATTATTTATGTCTGAGCTGGGATGGCTGTTTCTCCTGTGAGTGAATTGTCCAATTTCTTTTTCTGTTTAAAACAGGGTGGGGGCCCCGCTTTAATATGGAAGGAAAACAAATGAGCTGTCTTCCACTGGGCCTGGTCTTATAAAGGTCCGAGCACTTTGTCTTGTGTCCTTTACGGAATTCAGTGACAGCTTGGATAACATTTCACAGGAGCTCTCCTACCACTTCAGAATGTGAGATCAATGATCCATGCATTGCAATATCCACAGCATGTTTATCGAGGAATAGGAAGCTTGATTTGGAACAGATTATTTGTAAATCAATTCCATCCTTCAATAAATAATTTCACTATTTTAAATGCATTACCTTCTGCTGTGTCAGTGCTCTTTGTTCAATATTTAGACTGCTGAGAATCTTGAAAATGCATTTGAATGCTACAGCAGAACAGCAGAAATACATCACCAGCAGCATGGAGGGTTTAGTAATAGGTTATTATACAGCACATGGCTCTGGGATCACCAACTCAAGGACACAGTTAAGTGACAAATCTCAGCAGTGCTTTTAGAGCACAAAACCAGGTATTGTGGTTAAAAGTACAGGTGCAAACAGAACTCAGCACCAGCCTTTTTTCTCTTTGAACCATACACTTCATTATTAAATTATAGCAGTTAGAGCTTCATCTCTAGAATGCCATACAGATGTAATAGATGCACTGTCAGCCATAGTAATGCATTTTCTTTTACATCACCTGGAAAGTGGAATGTATTACTTCAGCTTGCTTCAGTCTATTCTGAGTTGGAAGATGTCACTATGATAAACCTAAGGTTTGTCACACTGCAGAGCTTAACACAGCACTCTGTCTTGCCAGGGAAGATCAGTAAGTGCTATTTTTATCTTACGACTTTCAAAGACATTCGACAAGCAACTGGTTCCCTGAATACCAGCTGGGGTCATTGACAACTGCTAGTGTGACATTCAGCTATCGATATCGGGGAAAGTGCCAGGTTTTATTTGCAATCCATGCTGGATTTGTTTTCCTAAGCAGGGAGCTCCAAGAGTCCGCAACTGGTGTCTTGTACCTAAGCGAGGGCAGGAGTACCACAGAAACCCACCAAGGTCTTCTATCTGTGTTAACTGCCAGGGGACACATGCTGGAAAGTAGATCTGCCAACATTGGGTGTGGGGTTACAATTAGGCTTAGCACTCATTCCCCCAGGTGAAATAGCGTGCTGACGTATTGCCAAGGCTAGTAACGATGGTGCTAGCACCCATGGAATGGCCTGACCAAGGGGCACTAACCTCAGGAGAGGATGCAAGACGACAGGGAAGGAATTAATCCTCATTTTGAATTTAACATTTGGATCAACTTCTCCAGCCCTGACAGACTGTTCTGCATTTCCACAAGTCAGACTAAGGCAGCCTGTGGAACATGAGAAATAATGCTGCAAATAAAACAGCTTAATAACTAGAAATGACCCACCGAACTATTACTAACAAGCATTTGTCCTGTCAACGGATGAAAGAAAATAACTTGGCAAAGCCCTTCAAGGCACAAATCACATTTCAGGGACGAGAAGTTTCACCTTTTAGAAAATCAATTCAACAGGAGGAAATAAGCGAACAATGATACCCTCAACAACGAAAACAAAAATTGCTGGAAAAACTCAGCAGGTCTGACAGCAGCTGTGGAGAGAGAAACGGAGATAACCTTTCGGGTTCATATGACACCCTGCGGACTCGAAACGTTATCTCTGTCTCTCTCTCTCCCCACAGATGCTGTCAGGCCTGCTGAGTTTTTCCAGCATTTTTTGTTTCTGTTTCAGATTTCCAGCATCCGCAGTATTTTGCCTTTATTTTATTGATATCCCTGAGCCGGTTAGGTACAGTTCATGGGCATCTCAAAGCCTTAACAATAAGAGACCCCAACAATTTCGTAGTTTTCGATGGAGCAGCCCACACGATCTCCAAAGTACAAAAAAGATAAAAGTGGCACAATTGTAGGGAAGCTGCACCATTAGAATAAAATTAACATCTGGAAGGGAGACAGGCTACGCTTTTCAACCTCAAAGGGGAATCCAGTCTGGTAAATTTTCAGATAGGACAAGTGGTGCAACATTGTACTCCATGAGGCAGAATACTATGCTCAGTGTGCAGGTGCATGCCCGACACACCTGAGCATAAAATGACACACGGGCGTGTGCTGGAGTCGGCTGCGCGTCTGCCGATAACTAAAAGGCCTATTAAGGCCCTTAACAAGCTAACTGAATTCAATTCTACACTGCCCGTCCAATCTTACAGTTGGCGGGCAGGCGAAAAGGCCTTTACAGTTTTTGGGAAGCCTCATCCACGAGCGAGACGAGGTTTCCTAAAGCAAATAAACATTAAGTAAAAACTTTATTTCGGAATTAAAAAACATGTCCCATCTCATGTGACACAGTCACGGGTGGCAATTCGCTGCCCAACCACCCTCGCCTGCACCCGCAGAGCACCCCCACCAAGGGCAAAATCCTGCCCCATCATTCACCCAGCAAAAACATTGTTCAACTATAATGTAGGCTATCAAGACACTGCTAGTGATATTAAAAACAACATGCTAACTTTTCTACATATTAAGATTTCCATAAAAGGCCTGTAAGCAAGATTGAACAACAACTTTTTAACATGTAAGTTATCTGTTATGATCAGGTGAGGTGTGTTAGCATGGCTCCTCTCTTCTCTCACTCTTTGTTTGACTTCAACAGGTTTTCTAAAAAAGGATATGCTTGCCAATTCAGCGAGTATTTAACCGTTTACATGCTGTGACTGTAAAAGACACCAGCAGACAGGTTTTCTTGAGTTTTTTTTGAAAAGAAATAGTATTTATTCTCCTTAACCGGGTCTAAGCAAAATAATAGAAATGCTCCAACTGTCTCACTCGCACACGTTCGAAGTTCACTCACACGCACAATAATAACTTACAGGGTGGAAAGATAGATTAAGTGAGATTTTAAAGTCCAGTAAAGATTAAAGTGACACAGTTCTCATCAGTTGAGGATCCAGGCTGAGATTGGTGGTCCTTCTGCTTTTGCTGTCGAGGTGTTTAAAGATTTATACGGATGATTTATCTCTTCTTCTTAGACAGCAGCTGCTGAGACATATGGGAGGGTTATATGGTCTCCAGGCAACCTGAACCTTTGAATTCAAGGACTTGAAGGGAGAGAAAGGTTAGTGATAATGTAGTAATGACAATGTAAGTGTATGATAGCAATAACAATGTAGGACATAAAGTAAACTTTAATCACTCAAAATGCATTGCATGAAGACTTGGAGGGGGTGGTGTAGTATTAGTGTCTGGCACATATAGGGTTAATGTGGGACTGAGTACAGTACTGTTCACACAGTGATGTGCAAGAGCACATAACTTGCACCCAGGGTCAGTCTAGTATTGCACAGAGCTGGGTGTACCTGTAAGCATGGAGAAAGCTCTTAGCCTGTACCCTTAACTGTATGTTTCTTAATAGTTCTAAGAATCAATAAAGACTTACAGTTAATCTACATACAACTATGAAGAGTCCTTCACACCTACCAAACTGTACTTAACACCCTACAACAGTTGGCTCCACTTAATGGCTTTGGGATTTATCATGCGCAGTGATGCAAATTTTCAGGTTTCTTAGAAGCTGGGGGTTCATGTCACTGGAATGTGGCTTCAGTCTTTTTAAGATCCGATTGGTGGTTTCCAGCCAGTAAATTTATTAAGTAATTTTTCATAAAGTTTGACTTTGTAACATAACATAGAATCTGAAGTGTTGTGTATGTACCCTACACTGCTACTCCACAAATAGCTTTAAAAAGAGCCTCCTGCCTATTTAATCTCGGTCTCAACTCCACTGTTTCCCAATTACGCCATCCAGATATTTTTAAAATGAACCCAGTTCCTGATCTCAACCAAATCCCCTATTAAACTGTCCCAGGTGTTGCTCACCACTTTCAATATGGGAATACACCAACCTTTTTCCAATTTATTAGACTGTCACTGTTCAATTGCTTTCTCAATTTGCATATCAATGCCTCACGATCTCTGTTGCTGTTTCTCTAAGTAGCCTGGGTTTGGTTTATCCTCCCTGGAGATTTATTGATTTTCATCTCATGCAGTGAATCTCAAACTACTGTCTTATTAATGTCAAATAATAGGAACACGTCCAGTCTGAGATTGAGGTTGGTCAATGTATTGTCATGACCTCTCTGTTCAAAACAAATCCAGAAATGGCTACAATTCATTGTTCTTTGCCATGCATATATCCCAGCATAGAAAGAGGATCAAAGTTGATCAACAGCTTTAAAAACACTCCATAAAACATTGTTTCAGCCTCAACAGTGTAATGTGTTCATTTGTGGGCACCACACTTTAGGAAAGATGTGATTAGAGAGGGTGAAGAAAAGATTCATGAGAACGGCTCTAGGCATTTCAGTTACACCCTACATAGTTTTTTTTCAAAGATTTAAAGGGAAGGGGTTTTAAATGCCTTGACAGCTTGACAGTTGCTTTTGCCACTTTTGACAGTTCCTCTTGACAGTTCCTTTGACAGCTCCAATGAGTTTATGCACTTTTTATGCACATTCATATCCACCTTTAACAAACCCAAATGGCACCTTACCTCTTCCAAATGGCACCTTACTTCTCTCAAAGGACAGTTTACCTCTCCCAAAGGGCACTTGACCTCCCCCAATGTGTTCCGGGACCATATACAAAAGGGTACCCTACCTCTCCAACAGGATACCCCACCACTCCAAAGGACTCTGCAAAGTTTAGACCCGCTCCTATGCAGTCTAATCTGCACATGTCATGTTCTCATTCCTAGCTAACAAAAATCAGACACACTGGAGGCAGCTGCTGCTTTATATGTGCAGCTGCCTCTGTGAAATATGCATGTGTAAACCTCGAGCCAGCCGCATTCTCACCCCCATGGAAATGGTAGGTGCGGTGTTTGGGGATGGGACTTCAGTATTTTGGTCTCTCCTGTAATTTCCACTGTTGCGAAAGTTCAGACCAAAATGTTGGAAATACTCAGCAGGGCTGGCATCAACTGTGAAGAGATTGATTACCTTTCATTGATGGCCTTCATTTCAGATTTCCAGCATCTGCAGTATTTTGTTTCTTCATAACGTTGCTGCAACACTGTCCCAACATGAATAATCACCACCCTCCTGGTCCCAGCACTTGCTTAGCTTCTATTCAATCAAGGCATCAGGTAGGTACGTTTCCCATTCTGTTTATACTCCCAGTGTGACATGGGTGACTCTCAATTCACTTTCACATTGAGTTTCCCACAAGAAATATGAGGAAGAGCTTATTTACACTGCGAGCGGTAATGGTCTGGAACTCACTGCCTACGAGGGTGGTGGGAGCGGAGACAATCAATAATTTCAAAATAAAATTACAGTACAGCAGAGATAGAGCGGAAGAATGGGACTGACTGAATTACTCTCCAGGCAGCCAGCATGGACTCAATGGGCTGAAGCACCTCTTGCTGTGCTGTAATGACTCAATGACTCGATGGCTCTAACCATTATTTCTACAAATCTCTAGCCCTGACCATTAAACCCAACTGTTTCATCTATCTTCATATATGTACTGTGCTCCACAATCCTGTCAAACTTATTGGTCTTTGAGTGTCTTTTCTAGTGTAGTTTCAATCATCTCAGCCCCAGAGTGTAGCCAGGTAATTCATTCACAGCTCGATCTGGTTTCAGTGGGGAAGGAAGAGGTTTGCTCTACATGTGGTCATGGGAAGAGAGACAGCAAAAGACCAAAACATCCTGTCTGAGATTGAGGTTGGTCAATGTATTGTCATGACCTCTCTGTTCAAAACAAATTCAGAAATGGCTACAATTCATTGTTCTTTGCCATGCATATATCCCAGCATAGAAAGCGGATCAAAGTTGATCAATAGCCTGCCTCATCCAAAAGTAATGGAGTCAACACACATCACCCTCCTCCTCCTTTCCCCAGACACCTTCTCCCTACTCCCACACCCACCTCCTGGGATAAGGCGATTCTTTAATGGTGACCCATTATCAGTTTTAGCATCAATGTCACATCTTAGAGGCAAAATCCCACCTTGGAATCCAAAGGTTAATGGGGGGTGATTTTCAGCAACACAATCAGGTATTAAAAGAGCCTCTGATGTGGCTAAGGTTGGGTCTTAAAGTGAAATGCTGGTTTAGCCTAAGACACCACTATGGTAAAAGAGTTGAAACCTGCACTTGGAACAGCAGCCTGGAGGCTCGCTAATGAGCTGATTGCCACTTTATTGACAACAGCACTCATTAAGGAGGCTGCACCCTATTCTGGGGGCTAGCACTTTTCCTAAACCATCACCTAGCAGTGGTCAGTTGTTTGGAAGTAACCAGATAATTGCTAAGGATTTATGGTGCTCCTTAGAGGGATTCTCACCATTTCATGTTCACTTGCTGCTGGAGCTGTGAAACACAAAACAACAACAAGTTGTATTTATGTCGTACCTTTAACTTAATGAAACATCTCAAGGCCTGACAAAGAAGCATTATGAAACCAAACATGAGACTGTGTCATGTAAGGAGGTATTAGATCAAGTGACCAAAAGCTTGGTCAAAGAGAGAGGTTTTAAGGGATGTCTTAAAGGAAGAAAGAACGGCAGAGAGAGGGAGAGGTGTAGAGAGGGTATTCCAGAGCTCAGGCGCTAGGTAACTGAAGGCATGCCACCTATAGGGGAGTGATTAAAACTGGGATGCACAAGAGACACAAGAATTAGAGGAGCGCAGATATCTCAGAGAATTGTGGGGTTGGCAGACGTTACAGAGATAGAGAGATGCAAGGACAGGGAGGGAGCCGAAAACAAGGATGAGAATTTTAAAATGAATGCATTGCTTGACTGGCATCCAGTGTAGGTCAGCGAGCACAGGGGAGATGGGGGAATGGGACTTGGGCAGGAGAGCTTCGGATCATCTCAAGTTTACAGAGGGTAGAATGTGGGAGACCGGCCAGGAATGCTTTGGAATAGTCAAGCCCAGAGGTAACAGAGGCACGATGAGGGTTTCAGCAGCAGATGAGCTAAGGCAGGAGCAAAGTTAGGCACTGTTATGGAGGTGGAAATAAGCAGTCTTAGCAATTGCATGAATATGAGGTCGAAAGCTCTTCTCAGGGTCAAATGTGACACCAGGGCTGTGAAATGACTGGCTTAATTTTGGACTGCTGCCAAAGATACATAATGAGAAACATTCTGGGGCATCTGATTAAAAGTCCACAGAATTGTTGTGGTACAGAAGGAGATCATTTGGCCCATCATATCTGCACTGGCTCATGAATGAGCATTATGACTCAACACCATTGCCCTGCCTTTTCTCTATAACCCTGCACATTGTTCCTATTCAAATAATTATCTAATGCCCCCTTGAATGTCTCAATTGAACCTGCTTCCACCACACTTCCAGGCAGTGCATTCCAGACTCGAACCACTCGCTGTGTGAAAAAGTTTTTTCTCACATCGCATTTGCTTCTTTTTCAAATCGCTTTAAATTTGTGCCCTCTCATTCTCGATCCTTTTATGAGTGGGAACAGTTTCTCGCTATCTACTCTGCCCAGCTTCTTCATGAGTTTGAACACCTCTATCAAAGCTCCTCTGAGCCTTCTCTTCTCCAAGGAAAACAGACCCAACTTTTCCAATCTATCTTCATAATTGAAGTTTCTCAACCCTGGGACCATTCTTGTAAACCTCTTGTGCACTCCCTCCAACGTGTTCACATCCTTCCTATAGTGTGGCACCCAGAACTGTACGCAATACTCCAGCTGAGGTCTAACTAGTGTCTTATACAAGTTCAGTATAATCTCCCTGCTCTTGTTCTCTATGCTACTATTAATAAAGCCTAGGATGCTGTATGCTTTATTAACTGCTCTCTCCACCTGTCCTGCCACCTTTAATGACTTATGCACATACCCACCCAGGTCCCTCTGTTCCTGCACACCCTTTAGATTTGTACCCTTCATTTTATATTGTCCCTTCCTACCGAAATGCATCACCTCACACTTCTCCACATTAAACTTCATCTGCCACCTATCTGCCCACTCCACCAATTTGTCTATGTCCTTTTGAAGTTCTACACTGCTCTACTCACAGTTTACAATGCTTCCAAGTTGTGTAACATCCACAAACTTTGATATTGTCCCCTGCACAGCAAGATCTAGATTATTAATGTATAACAGGAAAAGCAAGGGTACCAATATCAGCTCCTGGGGGACTCCAGTACAAACCTTCCTCCAGGTCGAAAAATATCCATTAACCATTACTCACTGTTTCCTCTTACTGAGCCAATTTTGTATCCACGTTGCTACTGTCCCTTTTGATTCCATGGGCCATAACTTTTCTCACAAGTCTGTTGTGTGGCACTGTACCAAATGATACAGTCGCCCAGCACTCCAGCAACATTTATTCCACAGATTTTCTAAGGGCTTCATCAATAGGAGTCACCGGGAGAATGGGGATGCTTGATCTAGGAATCTCGATAGGGTCCCTCTTTGTCTGAACATGAAGGACATGAGCCCAGGCACAAGCAGTTGCTGGAGAAAGAGTTAGAGAAGGTAACCAGATATTTATTTCAGTTGATATTTGCTGAGACCTCACTGCATCTCTAAAACAACGGCTACTGTTTGAAAGTAACTCATTGGGGGCAGAAAGTGCTTTGGGACATTCTGAAGACATGTAAGAGTGGTGTTTCTTCCAGAACATTACCTGCCAGTAAATTTGCGGAAATGTATTTGTGAACTGTTATGGTTCCTTCATCTCTCTTACATTCCATAAATGTGCAAGGGCTGTTTCAGTTTGATGAAGAAATTGACCAGATGTAAATAATTTGTTTTTGTTTTGGCCAGTGTTTTATGGGGGAGGGGGGGGCTTTCAAAAGCTAGTCAGTACACAGTTTCAGCTAAACACTCAGGGTGAAGGGCAAGCAGCATGCTATCATGAAACTCCACATCCGATTTGCTTGACACACACTATGCTGGAGTTGATTGCTCTGCCCCTGGGTTGCAATCCTTCCTGGAAACATGTGGCCAAATCATCTCTCACACAAGTTGAATCACACGTCAGTGAAAGAGGGAGATGGCCAGAGTGCTGCTGGCCAGTTCAAAGGAATGGAGGAAGACAGTAAAAAGGGTCATCGTCTATCAGTATCAATGAGTGGAAAATGAAAGGTGTTCAGTCGAGCAGTTTACTAAACTGCGCTGTCCGTCCTGCTTTCCAATCCTATCTTTGATGGAAGACAATTTTGTAAGGTACTGCATCCTAAGCCTTCCACTTACACACACTCTAAATGGAGCAGCTTGCCAATGAGACCGACCAGATAGCTCTTAGAAGACAGGGCATGAGTACTCTGTATGTGAGTGTGTGATAAGCCTGTAATGAGTGAGCTGCTATTTCAGCAAGGCACTCAGTTCTGAAAAGATTGTATGTGTAATTTATAAATAAAGGATCTGTTTACTTTATTTCCCAATTCGATGACACAAGCTATAGGTCCCTGCTTCAGAATTTCACTGAGACCCATTTAATTGAATAAGAGTTTCACAGCCTGGCTTTATTCTACTGCTGCCATTCTCAGCTTTCCAACAAATGGAATTTCAGGTGACTTTTTCTAGGTTTACATAGATGAGCTTTTTTTTAACCAATTGATAAAGCAATGGCTGGAATAAATTTCTTGTTCAATTGTGTCTGGGTCTGTAGCTCTTGTCTCTGAGGTAAGCCAATCTTCACTCACCTGCTCCCAACACACTGAAGGGTTCTGATCAGCACTCGCTGGAGGGAGGAGATTGCAGCTTAATCAAAATGCTATTGGATCAATCTGTCCTGTGCTATGAGACCCAAATTTAGGACCATAACAAGTGCAGCTATTAGTACCGTTAAAAGCATGCTGGTGTCAGGGTTGCTTTCATGTAGATCAGAATCTATGATCACACAGACAAAAAGAGATTGCAGCCACTATAGGTGAACCACGAATGACTGTGATCTTTTCATTAGCTTTGAAGAGCTTTAACAGAAGCCTCCTTATGAAGCTTTTGGTCCGGGCTCTTCAAAGCCACTAATCACTTGGGCCCATTTTTATTCAATAAACACTTCCTGTTCTAATTAACAACAGCAATCTCTTTCATTCAAGGCTTTTCATGCTGGTTTAAGCCAAGGGAGTAAATTTGACGTGGAAAATGGGGAGGGGCAGAAATCAGAGGTGGCTTATCTCTGGGTTACCAGGGCACACCTCCTGCTTCAAGAGCAAGCCTGGGAGGAGATTTTTGACCCGTCTAGTCAATAAAGGTCAGTTTGGTCACAAGAGAAGGAAAAATGAGAGAGGAATTGAATATAAGAGAATATACCCTTAAATATTAAAAGCATGAAGAAAAAAACTTGCATTCCCTCAGATATTTATTGTGGCAGTGAACTTTCTGGAAGCCATGTAAGGTGGAGGTATCTGTGCTCCTCCAATTTTAGTCTACTGAGCATCCTTCACCTATCTTAATCATCCCACCACAGACTGCCATGTCTATAGCTCTGTTATGACACAGCAGTTGGTAAAGGCTGAGTTGTTTAAATCCCAGAGGGAAACTTGAACAACTGTTATAACTTATATTTTCAATTGGTATGTTTGAGATGCAGTCCCGAATTCAGCAATAAGACCACTGAGCCTCAAGAGGTTTTTTATATAAAAATAAATTAAACATATATTAATTTAACAACAAATGAAACACATGCAAATGTCTACAAATTACCACCACAATAACTTTAAATAAATCCTCAAATTAATCACACCCAGGTAAATCTTCACCAAGGCAACAATAACTCAGAGACATTAAACAGACACCAGGCAAAGCACATTTGACCGTACGAATTCACAATGAGGTTCCTTGCAATTTGGTTCCTTTGTAGACACAGTTGTAGGTTTACAGGCAGCTTAGATCTTAAATGCTCCTGCCTTACACAAACAAACTCCTTTCTGTTTATACCAAGCTTCCACTTTGAATATAAACTTTTCATTGTATCATTAGGCTTTTAATGTTACATCTCCAAACAATAATATTTTCATCCCATTAATTTTATTAGTAATATAAACATATTGCTTGTTACTTCCCAGCTAGGTGCAAGATTTTACTCCCACTCTTGAATGTTTTATTCAACAAATGCAAATTCACACTTTACCTTCTATCCTCCTTACTGCTCACCCAATTAATATCTCAAACTACTATACATCAAAGCACCCAGACTAGTTGGTTTTAATCCAATGAAGACACACACAGTCAAACACATAGACACAGACCTCATTGCAATTCCAATTTAAAAATAATTTCCAATAACATTATAGACATTAATATCTCTTCATGACAAGCTCCCTGGGCCCTAAGCTCTGGAATACCCTCCCTACACCACTTGGCTTCTCTCCCTCTCCTTGTTCCTTTAAGGCATTCATTAAAATCGACCTCTTTGACTAAGCTTTTGGGCATCTGCCCTAAAACCTCCTTGTGGCTTAGTGCGATACCTTATTTTGTAATGAAGTGCCTTGGGATGTTTTATTATGTTAAAGGCGCAATATAAAGTCAAGTTATTGTGGTTGTGATACAGTTGAGCAGGAGACTACACTTCCTCTCCAGGTCCCAGTGCGTTGTAAGTTGCAGGTGGTAGGAACCAAACTGAAATAAAGGTAAGCTTTTCTCAGCCATTTCTTAATGCATGTGAGGCTACAGCATCAAACTGTTTATACGGTGCATTGATTAGCACCAGCTTGGCAGTCAGCTTTGGCCAGCTCACAGGTTGCTCCTATAGGAAATGGAAATGTTATCTTGGTGGAGGAAGGATGCTCTGCAGAGCTTGGAGTTAAGATGTATCGTTGCAGCAGAGTAGAGGAAGATCCACTCTGTACCTGGTCTAGTCTAAACCACTGAACATCCCTAACAAAGTATTCCATTATTCTGCACTGACTGCTACATGCAAAACATGTGCTCCGTTTGAAATTACACAGTGGATATCAGTCAACAAACACAAATGAGTTTGAGTAAAGGAGTTACTTTTGTCACAGGATGGGGGCATCACTGGCAAGTCTAGTATTTGTTGCCCATCCCTAAGATGGAGTGACTTAACAGACTTTCTTCCCTAAAGGGCATTAGTGAACAAAGTAGGGTTTTATGACAATCAACAACAGTTCCATGGTCACCATTACTAAGACTAGAATTTAGATTCCAGATTTCACTAATTGAACTCAAATTCCACCAGCTGCTTTGGTGGGATTTGAACCTTATCACTAGAGCTTGTCTGGACAGCTGGATTACCAGACTAGTGACATTACCACTACACCAGCTCTGCCTTGGTGCTGGATTTAACTAAGGAAATACCTCAACTAAAATGATGAAGAAGAGAATTTCAGATGCCATCATTATGCTATTTTTAAATTCATAATGTATAGTTTTTAAAGGGAAGAGTGAAATCGGCTGGGAAGAGAGTTGCTTATAGCACTTAATGAGGTTTTGTGTTGGAGATTTTACATCTTGGCATGAAAGTAATTTGTAATTATGTGAACAACAAAATTTTGCTAAAACACTGTCAGTCATTGCTTCATCAACGGAATAACACAGTTCACTTCACCAACAAAATGAAAAGAAATTCAAAGCCCTGATTGAGAAATATTTTGCAGTTGTGGTAACTATGGTTTCATCTGATGTGTAGTGTGCCTTTAAGAAGAATGTTATAAAGGAAGATCACGTGATCTTGTGTTACCAATAGTGGAGTAGCGCGAGCTAACACTGCAGTTAGTTGGAAGTCAGTAGTCTGCAAGTGAGCAGCAGAAGTATGTCGATAGAGTTTGATGTAGAAACACACATGTGTAGCTGTTGAATACCTTGTAAACTGCTCTATCTAAAGTACCAAATCAGTCACCCTACAACAAGTGTGACGCACAAGTCACAACTAACTGGCGTTGAGGATAAAACGAGGATAAAGTGGAGATCAACAAACTTGCGATGAGGATGCAACAAACTGGCGACAAGGAGAAGGAAGGAAGAAGCGAGGATAGAAGAAAGATACAACAAACTAGTGTCGCGAGTAAAATCACAAAGGAAATCAAAGTAGGGAGATCGGGTTGTACCTCGCACGGTAATTGTAATTAGAATTCCCAAATGGTCAAAGTAATCCCCTCACTTTAGGGAATGCTGCAATTCAGAAGAATTGATCGTTTCGATCCAGCCGTGGACAATTGGGTTCATTATATTGAATTATATAATATCATTATATTATTGCGTTCTATTTCCAAGTGAACAACTTTACAGGGGAAGAGAAAAGGTGGACGATCTTTTTATCTACATGTGGGAATGAAGCCAGCAGTTTAAGTTGAAGTTGTTGTCACCCAGTGCCCCAGATTCCAAAACATTTGGTGAATTGGTGGACCTCATGAAGGGTCATTACCAGCCAAAGCCCCTCGGTAATGCTGCAACGCTTCACATTTAATTCAGGGGGGAATTCTCCCCCTGTCTGGGGGGTTGTGTGGGGGCAGGCAGGGGCAGGTGTGAACCCAATCGGCACCCCCGATCGGGTCCGCGCCGCCATTTTATGTGACGCGCAACTGGAAGCACTGAGTGCTCCCTATGCGGGTGGGGGAGGGGATTCCCTGAGCATGTGCATGAAAGAGAGCAGAAATCTCCCCAAGCCACAGAGGCGCCTCAGGGAGATTAGTTTAAATAAAGAAAATAAAAAATCTTAAGACATGTCCTCTCATGTGACAGTGTCACATGAGCTGGGACATGTCAATGAACATTAATGGAAAAATGTATTAAATTTACAAACCCTTCATGAAACCTCATCCCGCCCATGGATGAGGCTCCATGAAAAATGTGAAGGCCGCCTGGGCTCTTCGCCTGCCCGACAACCTTAAGGTTGGGCGGGCAGTTCAATTTATTAACTTAATTGCTTTTTAAATGGCCTTAATAGGCCTTTGACAGTTCAGCGGGCACACAGCTGACTTGGCTGCGCGCCCACCGAACTGAAAATCTAAATGATGCGCGGTGACTCTGAGACACTCTCCCGACGTCACTACGCGTCACTTTAACCCCTCGGTGAGTGGGCCCGGCCCCCGCTCGCCCAGCCAAGAATTCAGGGCTCCATGTTATATGGGAAGATTGAAACAATTCACAGAACATTGTGAGTTGGTACATCTCTAAACGATATGCTCAGAGATTGTTTGCCAGCGTGTGAATGAGGACATGATTCAGGAGAAGTTGCTGTCCAAAACAAATTTGGATTTTAAGTAGGCGCTAGAGATAGAACTGGCCAAGGATAAGAGCCCGTGGTATTGGGGGTATTATATTAGCATGGATAGAGGATTGGCTAACTAATAGAAGACAGAAGGTTGGGTTAAGGGGGGCATTTTCAGGATGGCAACATGTAAGTAATGGAGTGCCACAGGGTTCAATGCTGGGGCCACAATTATTTACAATATATATTAATGATTTAGATGAGGGAAGTGATTGTCCTATCGCCAAGTTTGCGGATGACACAAAGATAGGTGGGAAGGTAAGTGGTGAGAATGACACAGAGGGTATACAGGGGGATATAGACAGGTTAAGTGAGTGGACAAAAAACTTGGCAGATGGGACATAATGTGGGAAAATGTGAGGTTATATACTTTGGTAGGAAGAATAGAGGAGCTGAATATTATTTAAATGGAGAAAGACTGCAGAAAGCTGCAGCACAGAGGGATTTGGGAGTCCTTGCACATGAATCCCAAAAAGCTAATATTCAAGTCCAGCAGGAAATAGGGAAGGCAAATGGAGTGTTGGCCTTTATTTCAAAGGGAATGGAGTATAAAAATAGGGAAGTCTTGCTAAAAATATACAAGGCACTAGTTAGACCACATCTAGAATACTGTGGGCAGTTTTCGTCCCCTTATCTAAGGAAAGATATACTGGCATTGGAGGCAGTCCAGAGAAAGTTTACTAGGTTGATCCCGGGTATGGAGGGATTTTCTTATGAGCAGAGGTTGAGTTGGTTGGGCCTGTATTCATTGGAGTTTGGAAGAATGAGAGGCGACCTTATTGAAACATATAAGATTCTTAGGGGGCTGACAGGGTAGATGCTGAGAGGTTGTTTCCCCTTGTGGGAGAGTCTAGGACCAGAGGGCATAATCTCAGAGTAAAAGGTCACCCATTTAAGACAGAGGTGAGGAGGAATTTCTTCCCTCAGAGGGTTGCTAATCTGTGGAACTCTTTACCGTAAAGGGCTGTAGAGGCTGGATCGTTAAGTGTATTCAAGGCTGCGATAGACAGATTTTAATCAGTAATTGAATCAAGAGTTATGGGGACAAGGCAGGAAAGTGGAATTGAGGATTATCAGATCAGCCATGATCTCATTGAATGGCGGAGCAGACTCGATAGGCCGAATGCCCTACTCATGCTCCTACATCTTATGGTCTAAAGTGCCGTAAGAGATTCAAAGTCACACAAGGAGCAGAAAATGGCGCCATCCTCCACTTTGGGTGGGAAGCCCCAGACAAAAAGGGTGCGAAAATGCGAGACTCTGGCGAGAAGCGGGAAACACCCACCGCTCATGGAAAAATAAAAAGAATTGGCTCAGCAGCGAAAATAAGGAATAATGGCAACAGAGGTGGAAATAAGCAGACTTGTAACGATTGGCAGTTTAAAAAAATTGAATGATTTTATTGTTATCGAAATGGACACTTAATGAGACGGTACAAGGGAAGAGTCAAACAGACTTCCCAGCAAAAGAGAAAACCCTGTGAGATTTACAGTGTTGAAGAGCCTGAAGCAACAAATTCAGATATTTACTGATTATTTAATTTGAAAGTAGGGAAAACAGAACCAATTTATGTAACAGTAAAAGTGAATGACAGAACTATTAGGATGGAAGTGGACACAAGAGCTTCCACTACAGTAATTGGTGAACACACCTTCAAATACCTGAATTATGGTTAACATAAATTAAATTTGGAAGAAACTGATGCCAATTAAAAACTTCCATGGCTGAAGACATCCAAGTCAAAGGCATAAGTAGAGCAACTGTACATTACAGAAGCCAATCAGCAAAGCTACCCTCGATGGTGGTAGTAAGTGAAGGGCCAAGTCTCCTGTGACAAAACTGGCTAAAGGAGGTTAAGTTCGAATGGACTGAGATTTTCCAGCTAAGGGCAAGTGGGTTACCAGAGTTAGTACAAAAATATGCCTCAGCCTTCAACGGTGAACTTGGGCAGATCCAGGGGCTGGAAGCAAAGGTTCATGTGGATCCAGATGTGAACCCCCGATTCATGAAGGCAAAACCAGTACCCTATGCACTGTGGGAAAAGGTTAACACCGAACTGAACAGATTTGAGAAACTGGTTGTTATACAATCTGTGCAGTTCTCAGAGTGGGAAGCGCCAATAGTCCCCATACTTAAACCCAACCAAAGCATCCAAATTTATGGAGACTACAAATTGACAGTTAACAAAGTGGCTAAGTTGGACAGACACCCCTACCAAAAATCGAAGACCTGTACACAAAGCCGGCAGGTGGAACATCCTACATGAAGCTTGAAATGAGTCATGCTTAACAGCAATTAGAGTTAGAGAAGGCCTTTCAGGAATTTGTCACAAATAACACCCTCAAAGTGTTATATCAATATACTCGATTACCTTTCAGCATCTCCTCAGCTTGCGCCATCTTCCTGAGAACAATGGAAAGTTTACTGCAGGGACTGTCCCACGCTGTAGTTTATTTAGATGATGTTCTGGTGACAGGACTCACTGAAAAGGAGCATTTGGCGAATTCAGAAAGAAGTCTTAAAATGTTTCGTGCAGGCTGGAGTGTGTTTAAAAAAAGAAAAGTGCACATTCCAAGCTAGGCAGGTAATCCACTTAGGTCACTGGGTAGATTCACAGAGCCTCCACCCGGTTGAGGAGAAAGTGAGAGCCATAAGAGAGGCACCTGTGCCAAAGAACACCTCCGACTTCAAATCATTCTTGGGAACGATCAATTGTCATGGGCGGTTCTTACACAATTTGTTGACAGAACTGGCATCCCTGCATTCTCTACTCAAGAAGAGCCAACATTGGTCTTGGGAGGTGTCCCAGAAAGAAGGCATCCCACTAAGGTGAAACAATTTGTGCACTTGTGCAACTTATCAGTACATCTTGACCAGAGGAAAGAATTGGTGTTGACATCTGACGCATCCCCCTAAGGAGTGGAAGCAGTGCTCTCCCATTGGATGAACGATGGCATGAAACGGCCTATAGAATATGTGTCAAGAAACAATCACCTCAGCAGAAAAGGGATACAAGTATACATTTGTACATAGCCTGGAAATCAAATTGCAAACACTGATGCCCTTAGTCATTTACCTTTACAAGAAAATAATGAAGATGTCCCAGTTCCACAAGAACTTGTGTTATTCTTAAATTTCTTAGATTCATCAGTGGTATGTGCTAGACAGATCAGGGACTGGACAAGTAGACACCCAATCCTAACTCAAGTACAAGAACAAGTGCTTTATGGTTGGTTACAAGAGCCCGCATCTGATGAAATGAAACCGTACTTTAACAGAAGCCATGAAATAACCAGCCAGGATGGTATCTTATTGTGGGGAGCACGAGTGATAGTTCCTCAAAAGGGAAGAAAGCCATTGTCAATTGAACAACATAGTGTACATCCAGGAATATCCTGAATGAAGACCATAGCATGCAACTATCTATGGTGGCCTGGGATGGATGGAGAAATGGAGAGCTCAGTGAAGAATTGTGTGCAGTGTCAGCAATTCCAAAAGTTACATTCAACAGCTCCGTTATACCCTTGGGAGTGGCCAGGAAGATCATGGGTGTAGTTACACATTGACTATGTGGAACCTTTCATGGGAACGATGTTTCTGCTCATTATTGATGCCCACTCAAAATGGATGGACATATATGAGGTGAAGTCACCAACATCTTCTGCTACAATTGAGAAGCTACGCCAAAGTTTTGCCATTAATGGACTACCGGAAGTGGTCGTATGTGATAAAGACATGGCATTTACAAGTGCTGAGTTTCACTGTTTATCAGTGATACCTCAATAGTATCATTCATGTAAAAACTCCTTCCTCAAATTGGCCGAAAGGGCAGTTCAAACATTAAAGGTAGGCAAGAAGAAGTTAACTGGAGATTCCTTACCAACCAAGTTAGCATGCTTTCTTTTTCACTATAGGATCACCCCATACACAAGTGTCACACCTGTGGAGCTATTGATGAAACACCATTTCAGGGCAAGATTGAACTTAATAATGCCGAATTTAGGGGGGAAGGTGGAAAGAAGTCAGGGAAGTCAAAAAATTAGACATTACTGGCATAGTTGTGAAAGAAAACTTACCATGGGAGAGATGATATATGTGAAGAACATTGGAGAAGGACCAAAGTGGTCACCGGGTGAAATAAGTGCAATGACTAGACCTCTATATTACCACATGAAGGTGGAAGGCTGAGTTATACGGAGACACGTGGATTATCTAAGGAAGAGAGAAACAAATCACCAGGTAATGATTCCACCAGTGATCACGCCTGGCTCAACGTTTCCTGTTGAGAGAACTCAACCCAGTGCAGATGTGTCAGATGCGTCTGTTGTACCTACAAGAGTTGAGGAAACAGATTTGCAGGTGCCCATTGAAGAACCTGATGTTCAGACAATTCCAGAAAAGGAGGCTCCTGACAAAGCATCTGAAGTTGTGGAGCTGAGACATTCTACATGCATAAGGAAACCCCCAGAAAGACGGAATTTGTAAATTACTTACCTGTGTAAATAATTTGCTATTTTGAGAAAATTGTACTTGTAAATGTAAAATGTATTTCCTAGTAAAGGGGGAGGCATGTGGTAATTATGGTGTTATGTAATATGTAGTATCCCTTTAAGAAGGATGTTATAAAGGAAGATCACATGATCTTGTGTAACCAATAGAAGATTAGCACTGGCTACCTCTGTAGTCAGTAGTCTGTATAGTAGTCAGTAGAATGGATATAGGGTTTGATATGAAAGCAAAATGAAAAGCTACTGAGTACTTTGTAAATAAACAGAATGTGTTCCACCTAAGAAGCGTGTGCTGATCAACTCTGTCTATAGAACCAACTTGACCATCCCAAAACAAGCATGCCACAAGGATCCACAGGATCCAACAAACAGAATATTCAGCAGGGAAGTAGTTGCAGAGATACATTTTCTTGCCAGATTTGGAAGATGTCTCAATGGTGACTCTTACTTTCTACCAGTCACTTTAAACAGTTTTGTTCAGAGGAATGGTAGGTTCCTCCATTTTATTTTTGGTAAATTGCAGAGAATCAATGATGAGCAAACATTTTAAATCTATTTTGAGTCCTCCTGAGTACTATCGATGATGGACTGAACAACATCAAAATACAATCCAGCTGATGCACACATCACTGCAAAGGTTTGCATTTCTTCAACATGAGACGGGAGCCAGAAATCAAAGTACCGGATGGGCTCAGCATTCCCAAGTCTGCCTGCTTACTTGTCCTCTGATTCCCAGATTATTTGAATGAGATAACCTATTTTCATTAGGGTTATTTACCAAACCAGGAGTGATGGTTCTTTGTAACGGTGCAAGAACCAACTAAACATTATCTGTTACACATGAGAGTACAAGATGTCTCAGCTTGCCCAGTGCTCACCTCTTCCCCAACATCTTCCACGCTTCATAAATTTGAGCTCATCTAAAACGCTGCTGCCCATATCTTAAAGGGCACCAAGTTCCTTTCTCCCATTAGCTCTGTGCTCGCTGACTTACACTGGAGCCCAGCCCAGCAACACCTCAAAGTTAAAATTGTCAGGCTTATGTGGTAATCCCTCTGTGTAACTTCCTTTAGCCCTGCATTGCCTTGGAAACTCTCCGTTCCTCTAACTCTAGCACATGCTGCATCCCCCGTTTCCTCTGCCCCACCTTTGGAGGTCGTGTTTCAGCTGTCTTAGTCCCAAGCTCTGGAACTCTCCCTCTAAACCTCTTCCCCTCCCCCTCTAAACCTCTTCCCCTCTCCCTCTAAACCTCTTCCCCTCTCCCTCTAAATCTCTTCCCCTCCCCCTCTAAATCTCTTCACCTCCCCCTCTAAATCTCTTCACCTCCCCCTCTAAACCTCTTCACCTCCCCCTCTAAACCTCTTCCCCTCTCCCTCTAAATCTCTTCCCCTCCCCCTCTAAATCTCTTCACCTCCCCCTCTAAATCTCTTCACGTCCCCCTCTAAACCTCTTCACCTCTCCCTCTAAATCTCTTCACCTCCCCCTCTAAACCTCTTCCCCTCTCCCTCTAAACCTCTTCCCCTCCCCCTCTAAACCTCTTCACCTCTCCCTCTAAATCTCTTCACCTCCCCCTCTAAATCTCTTCACCTCCCCCTCTAAACCTCTTCCCCTCCCCCTCTAAATCTCTTCACCTCCCCCTCTAAATCTCTTCACGTCCCCCTCTAAATCTCTTCACCTCCCCCTCTAAATCTCTTCACGTCCCCCTCTAAACCTCTTCACCTCCCCCTCTAAACCTCTTCACCTCCCCCTCTAAATCTCTTCACCTCCCCCTCTAAACCTCTTCCCCTCTCCCTCTAAACCTCTTCCCCTCTCCCTCTAAACCTCTTCACCTCCCCCTCTAAATCTCTTCACGTCCCCCTCTAAATCTCTTCCCCTCTCCCTCTAAACCTCTTCACCTCCCCCTCTAAACCTCTTCCCCTCCCCCTCTAAACCTCTTCCCCTCTCCCTCTAAATCTCTTTCCCTCTCCCTCTAAACCTCTTCCCCTCCCCCTCTAAACCTCTTCCCCTCCCCATCTAAACGTCTTCCCCTCCCCTTCTAAACCTCTTCACCTCCCCCTCTAAACCTCTTCCCCTCCCCCTCTAAACCTCTTCACCTCCCCTTCTAAACCTCTTCCCCTCTCCCTCTAAACCTCTTCACCTCCCCCTCTAAACCTCTTCCCCTCTCCCTCTAAATCTCTTCCCCTCTCCCTCTAAACCTCTTCCCCTCTCCCTCTAAATCTCTTCACCTCCCCCTCTAAATCTCTTCACCTCCCCCTCTAAACCTCTTCCCCTCTCCCTCTAAACCTCTTCCCCTCCCCCTCTAAACCTCTTCCCCTCTCCCTCTAAATCTCTTCACCTCCCCCTCTAAACCTCTTCACGTCCCCCTCTAAATCTCTTCACGTCCCCCTCTAAACCTCTTCCCCTCTCCCTCTAAACCTCTTCACCTCCCCATCTAAACCTCTTCCCCTCTCCCTCTAAACCTCTTCCCCTCTCCCTCTAAATCTCTTCCCCTCCCCCTCTAAACCTCTTCCCCTCTCCCTCTAAATCTCTTTCCCTCTCCCTCTAAACCTCTTCACCTCCCCCTCTAAAACTCTTCCCCTCCCCATCTAAACGTCTTCCCCTCCCCTTCTAAACCTCTTCACCTCCCCCTCTAAACCTCTTCCCCTCCCCCTCTAAACCTCTTCACCTCCCCCTCTAAACCTCTTCCCCTCTCCCTCTAAACCTCTTCACCTCCCCCTCTAAACCTCTTCCCCTCTCCCTCTAAATCTCTTCACCTCCCCCTCTAAATCTCTTCACCTCCCCCTCTAAACCTCTTCACCTCCCCCTCTAAACCTCTTCCCCTCCCCCTCTAAACCTCTTCCCCTCCCCCTCTAAACCTCTTCCCCTCTCCCTCTAAACCTCTTCACCTCCCCCTCTAAATCTCTTCACCTCCCCCTCTAAATCTCTTCACCTCCCCCTCTAAATCTCTTCCCCTCCCCCTCTAAACCTCTTCCCCACCCCCTCTAAACCTCTTCCCCTCTCCCTCTAAACCTCTTCACCTCCCCCTCTAAACCTCTTCCCCTCTCCCTCTAAATCTCTTCACCTCCCCCTCTAAATCTCTTCACCTCCCCCTCTAAATCTCTTCACCTCCCCCTCTAAATCTCTTCACCTCCCCATCTAAACCTCTTCACCTCCCCCTCTAAACCTCTTCACTTCCCCCTCTAAACCTCTTCACCTCCCCCTCTAAACCTCTTCCCCTCCCCCTCTAAATCTCTTCACCTCCCCCTCTAAACCTCTTCACCTCCCCCTCTAAACCTCTTCCCCTCTCCCTCTAAACCTCTTCACCTCCCCCTCTAAACCTCTTCACCTCCCCCTCTAAATCTCTTCACGTCCCCCTCTAAACCTCTTCCCCTCCCCCTCTAAACCTCCACCTCCCCCTCTAAACCTCTTCACCTCCCCCTCTAAATCTCTTCACCTCCCCCTCTAAATCTCTTCACGTCCCCCTCTAAACCTCTTCCCCTCTCCCTCTAAACCTCTTCACCTCCCCCTCTAAACCTCTTCCCCTCTCCCTCTAAACCTCTTCACCTCCCCCTCTAAACCTCTTCCCCTCTCCCTCTAAACCTCTTCACCTCCCCCTCTAAACCTCTTCCCCTCCCCCTCTAAACCTCTTCCCCTCCCCCTCTAAACCTCTTCCCCTCCCCCTCTAAACCTCTTCCCCTCTCCCTCTAAACCTCTTCACCTCCCCCTCTAAATCTCTTCACCTCCCCCTCTAAATCTCTTCACCTCCCCCTCTAAACCTCTTCACCTCTCCCTCTAAATCTCTTCACCTCCCCCTCTAAACCTCTTCACCTCCCCCTCTAAATCTCTTCACCTCCCCCTCTAAATCTCTTCACGTCCCCCTCTAAACCTCTTCCCCTCCCCCTCTAAACCTCTTCCCCTCTCCCTCTAAATCTCTTCCCCTCCCCCTCTAAACCTCTTCACCTCCCCCTCTAAACCTCTTCACCTCCCCCTCTAAACCTCTTCACCTCCCCCTCTAAACCTCTTCACCTCCCCCTCTAAACCTCTTCCCCTCTCCCTCTAAATCTCTTCACCTCCCCCTCTAAACCTCTTCCCCTCTCCCTCTAAACCTCTTCCCCTCTCCCTCTAAACCTCTTCCCCTCCCCCTCTAAACCTCTTCCCCTCTCCCTCTAAACCTCTTCCCCTCTCCCTCTAAACCTCTTCACCTCCCCCTCTAAACCTCTTCACCTCCCCCTCTAAACCTCTTCCCCTCCCCCTCTAAACCTCTTCCCCTCTCCCTCTAAATCTCTTCACCTCCCCCTCTAAATCTCTTCACCTCCCCCTCTAAAACTCTTCACCTCCCCCTCTAAACCTCTTCCCCTCCCCCTCTAAACCTCTTCCCCTCCCCCTCTAAACCTCTTCCCCTCCCCCTCTAAACCTCTTCCCCTCTCCCTCTAAACCTCTTCACCTCCCCCTCTAAACCTCTTCCCCTCTCCCTCTAAACCTCTTCACCTCCCCCTCTAAACCTCTTCCCCTCCCCCTCTAAACCTCTTCCCCTCCCCCTCTAAACCTCTTCCCCTCCCCCTCTAAACCTCTTCCCCTCTCCCTCTAAACCTCTTCACCTCCCCCTCTAAATCTCTTCACCTCCCCCTCTAAACCTCTTCACCTCCCCCTCTAAACCTCTTCCCCTCCCCCTCTAAACCTCTTCCCCTCCCACTCTAAACCTCTTCCCCTCCCCCTCTAAACCTCTTTCCCTCTCCCTCTAAACCTCTTCACCTCCCCCTCTAAAACTCTTCCCCTCCCCATCTAAACGTCTTCCCCTCCCCTTCTAAACCTCTTCACCTCCCCCTCTAAACCTCTTCCCCTCCCCCTCTAAACCTCTTCACCTCCCCCTCTAAACCTCTTCCCCTCTCCCTCTAAACCTCTTCACCTCCCCCTCTAAACCTCTTCCCCTCTCCCTCTAAATCTCTTCACCTCCCCCTCTAAATCTCTTCACGTCCCCCTCTAAATCTCTTTCCCTCTCCCTCTAAACCTCTTCACCTCCCCCTCTAAAACTCTTCCCCTCCCCATCTAAACGTCTTCCCCTCCCCTTCTAAACCTCTTCACCTCCCCCTCTAAACCTCTTCCCCTCCCCCTCTAAACCTCTTCACCTCCCCCTCTAAACCTCTTCCCCTCTCCCTCTAAACCTCTTCACCTCCCCCTCTAAACCTCTTCCCCTCTCCCTCTAAATCTCTTCACCTCCCCCTCTAAATCTCTTCACGTCCCCCTCTAAATCTCTTTCCCTCTCCCTCTAAACCTCTTCACCTCCCCCTCTAAACCTCTTCCCCTCCCCCTCTAAACCTCTTCCCCTCCCCCTCTAAACCTCTTCCCCTCTCCCTCTAAACCTCTTCCCCTCCCCCTCTAAACCTCTTCCCCTCTCCCTCTAAATCTCTTCACCTCCCCCTCTAAATCTCTTCACGTCCCCCTCTAAATCTCTTCCCCTCTCCCTCTAAACCTCTTCACCTCCCCCTCTAAACCTCTTCCCCTCCCCCTCTAAACCTCTTCCCCTCTCCCTCTAAATCTCTTTCCCTCTCCCTCTAAACCTCTTCACCTCCCCCTCTAAAACTCTTCCCCTCCCCATCTAAACGTCTTCCCCTCCCCTTCTAAACCTCTTCACCTCCCCCTCTAAACCTCTTCCCCTCCCCCTCTAAACCTCTTCACCTCCCCCTCTAAACCTCTTCCCCTCTCCCTCTAAACCTCTTCACCTCCCCCTCTAAACCTCTTCCCCTCTCCCTCTAAATCTCTTCACCTCCCCCTCTAAATCTCTTCACGTCCCCCTCTAAACCTCTTCCCCTCTCCCTCTAAACCTCTTCACCTCCCCCTCTAAACCTCTTCCCCTCCCCCTCTAAATCTCTTCACCTCCCCCTCTAAACCTCTTCACCTCCCCCTCTAAACCTCTTCCCCTCTCCCTCTAAACCTCTTCACCTCCCCCTCTAAACCTCTTCACCTCCCCCTCTAAATCTCTTCACGTCCCCCTCTAAACCTCTTCCCCTCCCCCTCTAAACCTCCACTTCCCCCTCTAAACCTCTTCACCTCCCCCTCTAAATCTCTTCACCTCCCCCTCTAAATCTCTTCACGTCCCCCTCTAAACCTCTTCCCCTCTCCCTCTAAACCTCTTCACCTCCCCCTCTAAACCTCTTCCCCTCTCCCTCTAAACCTCTTCACCTCCCCCTCTAAACCTCTTCCCCTCTCCCTCTAAACCTCTTCACCTCCCCCTCTAAACCTCTTCCCCTCCCCCTCTAAACCTCTTCCCCTCCCCCTCTAAACCTCTTCCCCTCCCCCTCTAAACCTCTTCCCCTCTCCCTCTAAACCTCTTCACCTCCCCCTCTAAATCTCTTCACCTCCCCCTCTAAATCTCTTCACCTCCCCCTCTAAACCTCTTCACCTCTCCCTCTAAATCTCTTCACCTCCCCCTCTAAACCTCTTCACCTCCCCCTCTAAATCTCTTCACCTCCCCCTCTAAATCTCTTCACGTCCCCCTCTAAACCTCTTCCCC
Organism: Carcharodon carcharias; assembly: GCF_017639515.1. Taxonomy (NCBI): domain Eukaryota; kingdom Metazoa; phylum Chordata; class Chondrichthyes; order Lamniformes; family Lamnidae; genus Carcharodon; species Carcharodon carcharias. Next base: position 26,400,057 of record NC_054494.1, on the reverse strand, counting down.
TCTCCCTCTAAACCTCTTCACCTCCCCCTCTAAATCTCTTCACCTCCCCCTCTAAATCTCTTCACCTCCCCCCTAAACCTCTTCACCTCCCCCTCTAAATCTCTTCACCTCCCGCTCTAAATCTCTTCACCTCCCCCTCTAAACCTCTTCACCTCCCCCTCTAAATCTCTTCACGTCCCCCTCTAAACCTCTTCCCCTCCCCCTCTAAACCTCTTCCCCTCCCCCTCTAAACCTCTTCACCTCCCCCTCTAAATCTCTTCACCTCCCCCTCTAAATCTCTTCACGTCCCCCTCTAAACCTCTTCCCCTCTCCCTCTAAACCTCTTCACCTCCCCCTCTAAATCTCTTCACCTCCCCCTCTAAATCTCTTCACCTCCCCCTCTAAACCTCTTCCCCTCTCCCTCTAAACCTCTTCACCTCCCCCTCTAAATCTCTTCACCTCCCCCTCTAAAACTCTTCACCTCCCCCTCTAAACCTCTTTCCCTCTCCCTCTAAACCTCTTCACCTCCCCCTCTAAAACTCTTCCCCTCCCCATCTAAACGTCTTCCCCTCCCCCTCTAAACCTCTTCACCTCCCCCTCTAAACCTCTTCACCTCCCCCTCTAAATCTCTTCATCTCCCCCTCTAAATCTCTTCACCTCCCCCTCTAAACCTCTTCACCTCCCACTCCTCCTTTAAGGCATTCCTGCAAATTGATCTCTTCAATCAGGTTTTGTTTTGATAATCGCTCCTATGAAATGCCTTGGGTCATTTTACTACTTTAAAGTTGCTATATAAATGCAAATTGTTGTTGTTAAGATCCCAAAGCTGTGATTCTGTGTCACTGATTGGCCAGGTGATGCTCTGCATCATGTCGAATACAAACTTTTCTTCCTCTGTTCTATGGTAGATTATCGGCCTACCTATAGAGTCATTCTCCACTGACACCTTCAAAGGAAGATTCTGTAACCGGGTTAGGGAGGGTGGTAGGTTATGTTTACCTGAGGAAAATGATATAGTCTCATTGTTAAAAAAGATTAGTTGCAACAGCACTAAATCTGTATCACCTGTATAAAGTTCGACAAATCACATAATCATACTCCAATGATAGTTTCTTGTCTACATCATGTATTACATACTCCTGTCTAATCAACTCAGTAAAACTGAAGAGCCAATATTAGTACATTAAACAGCTACAACGGTTATCATTATGTCATCAAGAAATCACCAATGTCATGTGACAATCAAGAGAGCTAATATAGACACCAGTCTTAAGATCACAGGCCCTTTACAGCAATTTATGATTTATAAATAGCACATGTTCCGATGTTACATTCAATAACAAACAGCCTAGAGTACAGTAACATAACAGGCCCATTCACCACAACTGTCTCCCCCACCATCCCCCGCCAGAAAGTGTTTAAAAAATGCACACTGTATCCTGGGCATTACAAATAGAGGCAGAGAGTACAACAGCAAGTTATTTATGGTGAACCTTGATAAAACTCTGGTTCCTCCTCAACTGGAGTATTGTGACCAGTTCTGGGCATCACACTTTCGGAAGGATGTGAAGGTTTTAGAGATGCGCAGAAAAAATTTACAAAAATGGCTCCAGGGATGAGGAACTTCGGCCTTGAGGATATTTTGGAGAAGCTGGGTTTGTTCTCCTTAGGAACAGAAAGTTGAGAGGAGATTTGATAGAACTGTTCAAAATCATCTGCATAGAATAGGTAGAGAGAAACAGTTCCCATTGGTGGAAGGATTGAGAAGTGGAGAATGCCAATTTAAGTTGACTGACAAAAGAACAATTGGCGACATGAAGAAAAACATTTCTGTGCAGTGAGTGGTTAGGATCTGGAATGCTCTGCCTGAGAGTAGTGGAGGCAGATTCAATCATGGCTTTCCAAAGGCAATTGGATAAGCAGCTGAACAGGGCTAAGGGAAACACCAGGAGAGTAGGGTTAGTTGATTTGCTCTTGCAAAGAGCCAGCACAGACAACACAGGCCAAATTGTTGTAACCATTCTGTGACTTGGTATCTTCCTATTCTCTCTTCCTCATGCTCTGCCCCTTAAATGCTATTTGCCTCAAGTGCTCCCTATGGTAGCAAGTTCACATTCTTAACAGTCTTTGAATAAGGAAATTTCTCCTAAATTCCCATTTGGATTTAATGAAGAATATTTCATGCTTATGGCTCCTGACTCTAGACTCTCCCAAAATTAATACCAATTACATGATATAAAATTCAGATCTAACTCCAATAGCCCTTATGAGGATTAAATGAGCAGAAGTGCTCTACATGGCTTCTGGTGAACAGCGCATAAAGTAACATTATTATGTCTCGATCTTCACTAATGTAACCCAGTACTTTTTTCATTGTAACTTATAAGCACCATGCTGATGGTTTTCATGGATCTATCTGCTTTAATCCTGGGATGTTCTTTATGATCAACAAGCTGGTACCACTGTTCTAGTTAACACGTGCTCCCTCTTTTGCTTTCTTGTTCCCATAGTAATTATTTTACACTGACCAGACTGAATTACATCTGCCACCTATTTGCCTGAGGTTAAGTCCTTCTGAATCTGGTTGGGGTTTTTTGATTATTGTCCCCAGCTTTGGTGCCACCCACGACCTGCAAGGTTTTGCTTATGATCTCCTTGTCCAAGTCATTAATGCACAGTAAAAATAAAGAGATTGAAATGGTGACTTCAGAATACCTGGCCTGTAACCTCTTTCCAACTTGTTAACTTTCCATTTATGTCTTTACTTTACTACTTTTTAAGCAAGTTTTCACTACAATGCCATTCCATAGACTAGATCTCCCTCTCTCCCACCTGAACTGTGGCAGAGTAGGCTGAGTTCACTGGGGCGAGGTCATTTACATGACAGTTATATATAGTAATAATAACACAAGTAGTGTAGTAACACAAGAAGCAGTCCATGTCCAAATGCAGCAAGACCTGGACAATATCCAGGCTTGGGCTGACAAGTGGCAAGTAACATTCACACCACACAAGTGTCAGGCAATGACCATCTCCAATAAGAGAGAATTTAACCATTGTCCCTTGATGTTCAATGACATTACCATCACTGAAACCCCACTATCAACATCCAGGGGGTTACCATTGACTCAGAAACTGAACTGGACTAGCCATATAAATACTGTGGTTACAAGAGCAGGTCAGAGGCTAGGGACCCTGTGACAAGTAACTCAGCTCCTGACTCTCCAAAGCCTGTCCACCCTCTACAAGGCACAAGTCAGGAGTGTGATGGAATACTCTCCACCTGCCTGGATGAGTGCAGTTCCAACAACAGTCAAGAAACTTGACACCATCCAGGACAAAGCAGCCCACCTGATTGGCACCCCATCCACAAACATTCACTCCCTCCATCACCGACGCACAGTAGCAGCAATATGTACCATTTACAAGATGCACTGCAGAAATTCACCATGGCTCCTTAGACAGCACATTCCAAACCCATGACCACTACCTTCTAGAAGGACAAGGGCAGCAGATAGATGGGAACACCACCACCTGTAAGCTCCCCTCCAAGCTGCTCACCATCCTGACTTGGAAATATATCGCCGTTCTTTCACTGTCACTAGGTCAAAATCCTGGAACTCCCTTCCTAACAACGCTGTAGGTGTATCTACACCATATGGACAGCAGCGGTTTAAGAGGGCAGCTCACCACCACCTTCTCAAGGGCAACTGAGGTTGGGCAATAAATGCAGGCCCAGCCATCGAATCCCACATCCCATGAATGAATAATAAAAGCATCCACAGTCAGAATGGAGGTGATTGGAAAACTCCCCCTCAATCATGCCCAGAGGTTGCACTGCTGTTATAAGTGACATGGATTGAATTTATTTAAGTAATTGCATTATTCAATAATTCTCAACATGCTGCATTTTTCTGGTGGAATCACTCTGCTTTTATCAGGTGACATTGCAGGATTTTTAGGCATGGGTTCAGTTACCTGTAGCTCACAGAGCCTCTTTTTACATAGACTCTACAGACTGTTTGCTGTCAAGAGTTGCTTAAATAAACCTCATTTCATAAGTAAATAGAACTGATTGTAAAATAGATTGCTGTGAGTCCTGTTGTAATCCAGCAAGGCTACTTTTATGCTACTGTTCCCCATCTGTTAACTCAGATCTTCTCAACAATCTTATAGGAACATGGAAATTATTAGATGGAGAAGACCATGTTTTATCTAATTCACCTTCTACTATCCTGCCATCGCATGATACAACAATAATTGAGTTTTTGACTAATGGTTGTGGTCAATCACTATCAATTAATCTACAAGGTATCTAATTTGTTTAGTTATGTTTGTGTTACAAAAGTGAGGTTTTAGAAGATTGACATGTGTTGGGACTGTGCCTTTAAATTAGGGTAAAGGTTTGAAGGGAGTCATGTGACCTGTTCTGCAGCAAGCCTGAGTGGTTTAGGTATTAAGATTAAAGAGGGGTCCAGGTTGTTTTACTGGGGAGAATGTGCAAGGTGTTATGCCTCTAAACAATGACCAAAGCATCTCTGCTGACAGTGGATAGGCTGTTAATCTCCAAAGTTGGAGCCATATCTAACACAACGGAAGATAATTGTGGTTGTTGGAGGCCAATCATCCCAGTTCCAGGACATCACTGCAGGGGTTCCTCAGGGTAGTGCCCTTGGTCCATCCACAGCTGTTTTATCAATGACCTTCCTTCCAATATAAGGACAGGAGTGGAGATGTTCGCTGGTGATTGCACAATGTTCAGCACCATTCACAACTCCTCAGATACTGAAGCAGTCCATGGCCAAATGCAAAAAAATCTGGACAATATTCAGGCTTGGGCTTACAAGTGATAAATAACATTTGTGCCACACAAGTGCCAGGCAATGACCATCTCCAACAAGAAAGAATCCAAACATCTCCCCTTGACATTCAATGGCACTACCATCACTGAATCCTCCACTATCAACATCCTGGGGGTTAACATTGACCAGAAGCTGACCTGGACCAGCCATATAAATAATGTGGCTACAAGAGCAGGTCAGAGGCTAGGGATCCTGCGGCAAGGAACTCACCTCCTGACTCCCCAAAGCCTGTTCACCATCTACAAGGCACAAGTCAGGAGTGTGATGGAATACTCCCCACTTGCCTGGATGAGTGCAGCTCCCACAACACTCAGGAAGCTTGACATCATCCAGACCAAAGCAGCCCACTTGATTGGCATCACATCCACCACCTTAAACATTCACAGTGGCAGCAGTGTATACCATCTACAAGATACACTACAGCAACTCACCAAGGCTGCTTCGACAGCACCTTCCAAACCCCCAACCTCTACCACTAAGAAGGAGAAGGGCAACAGACACATGGGAACACCACCAGATGGAAGTTCCCTTCGAAGTCACTCACCTTCTGGACTCAGAACTACATTGTTGCTCCTTTACAGTTGCTGGGTCAAAATCCTGAAACTGCCTTCCTAACAGGACTGTGGGTGTACCTAAACCACATAGACTGCAGCAGTTCAAGAAGGCAGTGCACCCACCACCTTCTCAAGAGTAATTAGGGATGGGCAATAAGTGCTGGCTTAGCCAGCAATGCCCACATCCCATGAACAAATAAAAAATAAGCCTCAGGCAGGTGAAGGATTATCAGGTTTTGTAAACAGTTGTACTTTAAACTGTCTATTGAATTTCAAGCTAGAATGTAGTTGGGAGTCTAAAAGACAGCTAATTAGCATTTCTACCTGGGTACAAGGCCCATGTAATTTATGTTGCCCTGGAGATGGGCTTTGAAAGAAGAAAAGTCAATAGGGAGCCATTGTGGGATCAGGTTACAGTTTCCCTAAAAATATCGATGAACATCACAGACAGGTCAGTCTGTAGAAACCGAGGGAGAAAGAAAGAAAGAGAGAGAGAGAGAGGGAGAGAAATAGAGGCAATAATTCTTTATGGTTCACCACACAAGAATTTAGGTGGGAGCTTGAAAAGACTGAGTTCATGAGGATTTAAGCAAGATTGGAAGATTTGCCTAGCTTTGGCTAGAGGGAGGAATGGCAGGGTAACTGTAACTGTAAAGGCCAGTTCAGAGGTTAGAAGTTATCTGGCTGGAAAGGGAAATGAGGGAAGCAAATGCTCTGGTGCTAAGAATCACTTTGGACTGATCTTGGGAGAACAGCGTCTACTTAAGGGGCAATGTAAAGTATAACTAGAGAGGGAGATTTCCAGTTGTTGTAAATGTTAAATGGGGATCTTTTCTATAGTTTAGATTATAGGCTGCCTACTGAAATATGTTACAATCCCGGCTGATGTTAATACTGGACAAGTCAGGTTCCTGGCTTGATAGATCCTAACATTTTTTTCGAAACTGTGGAGGAAGGTTACTGAACAGGTTCACAGAGGCTGCTGATGAACATTTAAGACAAATAATAAAATATTTATTAAACAAGAAAAATGAATTATATTATACCAAATAAAAAGTCTGGAAAGATCTCAATACAAAACACAAGAAGATGATTCAACTCTCAGTATTCCTTTCCCCCAGCTATATCTTAACAGACACATACAAATTAGCAAAGAAACAACAATTTACCATATTAATCTTATATTCTAATATTCAGGTTAAGTATGAGGTACATGTGAATTAACGGGTGAACTGTGGTCAGGCACACCACATTCCAAAGTAAGTGACAGATGCAGCCAAAGCAAGTTCTATGGATTTGTCAACAACCCGCTATGACCCAACCAGTCTCACTGAAACTCTGCCTCTCTCACGAAGGTTTCCAATCTCCATGTTTGAAGAACGTGTCTTGGAATTCTCTTCAAATGTCGCTCCCACTTCGATGACTTCAACAAGGATCCACCTCCAGGTTTTCAATCTCACAGACCGAGATTCCTTTCCCCTGGATCTCCGAGTACTCTCAAGATTTACCTTCCAATCATAATTTCAGATTTTCAGCCATGCTGAGCAGAACACCACTGATCCATAGGGGTACCTTTGCCCCTGGCCCGCAGCATGGAGTCACCTACCTTTGGCTGCCCTCTTGGATCTTTTGGGCTTCCCTCATGCTCACTTTGCTTCAAATCTGTTCTCTGCAGCCGGGAGCCTGTTGCTCTGCTCCTTTCTCTCAACTTTATTGAACAGGATCTATTTCTGATCTCTGTCTTTGTCCCTTACTTGGGATCGTTTTCTGGGACCTGTTTCTGATCCGTGTTTTTGTCCCTGCCTAGGACTTTCTTCTGGGACCTCTCCCTGCCTCCTTCCCTGTGTCCTGCTCTTTGGGACACCTTCTCTCTCATGGCACTCTGGTTCTAGGTCAGCTGACCTGCAGTTTCATGCCATTTCATTCTGCGCAGGTGCACAGGGCAGGTACGCAGCCTAAAGAAGGTAAAAACCACTAACTGCACTTTTGTCCCTTTCCTGACCGGCACATGCGAGAAAGGCATGAACCATGTTAAAAAAACTCAAACTGCACAGGTACAGCCACTTCCTGGCCGGCGCATGCACAGATGTCCCGAGGCCCAGTGGGAACTTTAGTTCCCGAACTGTGACTGCCGATTGAAAACCGAGGTAAGTATTGGATTTCAGATAATAGTGTTTATTCAGTGCCGTTTTTAGCTTGTGTGTTACAGTAAAAGTCTTAAGACTGGGAATCTTGTACAATTGCTTCAAGTTGGCCAGTGGGAATTCAGATTTCTTTTTCCAAGCTACCAGTCTCTGTGGGGATTGCAACATTTTTTAAAACTAGCTTTTCCTTGTCACAATAATCATTCCAATCCTCCTGCCAACTAGCTTCCTTGCATGTTTTGAAAACCATCTGCTCATCCTTAATATTTTTCCTTACTTTACTATTTAATCACATTGACCTCTGTTACTCTTTAATTTGTTTGGATTTGCCCACAATGAACTTTAGTTACAGTCTTTACAAAACTATTTCCTCTTTTATCCATTGCAAATCACCCACAATTAATCTTTTTTTAAACTTTACCTCCTTCAGTATAAAACAAGGTTAAGAAAAAAATCAAGCAAGACTGCAGTTAATTCCTAACTTTAAGGAATTTTGTTTGACACACAGCATGGCAGTTGGTAGCGGAAAGTAATTACTTCATATACAAACATTTTCTGTCTAGTATGTGCAACTTAAGACAAAGAATTGATCAGGTCTTTTGTACTTGGAAGAAAAAAGAAGGTTGCTTTCCCATGGCATCATGTTCAGATGCCATCTCTGGTCTTCCTCAAAACACAGGTAGAATGAGCTGTTTCATTGTGTTTTCTTTTCTAAAGTCTGCTATTTATCAAACATCAAAGAATCTCCTACCAGCTCGCAGGTTTTACTTCTTATCTCTGCAACTGTCCATTTTGTTTCTTCTTATCACTTACTCCAGATACGTTCTTAACAGGGCTCCATTTTGCTTGACTAAGACATATGTTTCGTTCTCTCTGCGTCCTGCTCAAGGTGCATCCCGATTTTGTGTTTGTTACCAAGAAAGATGAGTGCTGCATTAAAGGCCATTATCTTCTTTCTGACAAGTGAAAAAAAAACTCATTTTGTGTTTCCTCAAAGTCTGCTCTTTGGAACCCATGTGCTCATAAACCCATGAGTTTCAGTGCTTTTATAATCAGTGAATCGCCTAATTCTTCCCTATTCCCTCTATACCCTACTTAGATTGTGACTAAAGGTTAGATCCAGAATAGGTGCTGAACACCTTGACTCTTAAACAGACTTAATGTGGGGAGACAATCTTGCCCATCTCAGGAATTCACACTCTTCTTTAATGCTTTCTCATGTTCCATACATCGGCTAATTCACAATAACATCAAAACAATGCTCTGGTCCTTTTTATACATCTTCCTGATCTGCAGATCACTTCCTTGTCTGTTCAGTCCAAGTGAACCAGAAGAACAACCAATAGCTGCCTTATGTCCACTGTCCTCAAAGCATATGGTGAGCCACATGGACAGTTGGACATCCAATGCAATTATTTTCCTTTTAGAAAAGTGAGTTAAAATAAACTAAAATGTTGGCACAAATCTATTTATTGTGAGAGGCTTTGAGGCTTTTGTAAATGTAACATTGCAAAATTCCACTTGCCCAATGAGATAACAGAACTAGGAAAGACGTTATCACTTGTGGGAGACACCAAAACTATGGTGGTGTTGAGGGAGGGTGGGCGGGGGGGGGGGGGGGGGGGGGGGGGGGGGGGTGGTGGTGAGGAAGGGGGGGGAGGTGAGGAGGGGGTGAAACAAGTAACTAATAAATCCAATAGAAAATTGGGGAGAAACCTCTTTACCCAGAGAGCAATTGAAATGTGGAACTCTGCTAAGAGGAGTAGCTGGGGTCAATAGCTTGGACGCATTTAAGGGGAAGCTAGATAAATGCCAGAGAAAGAAAGGAATAAAGGTTATGCTGATTGGGTGAGATGAAGAAGAGTAGAGGATTGCATTGGACATCCAACTGCACAGGTAGCTCGTAATGCCTTGAGTTGGAGGGCCATAGATGAACGAAGTTGCTGTTCTAGATCTTCTGGACTGGATCGATAGATCAAGAAGATGCACAAAAAAAGCACTCAATATAAATTACCCAGATTTGGAGTAAGCAAACAGCAAAGAAAGAGTTAAAGAAGATTTCCAGAGATGGGGATAGGAGTGACAAATGTGAGCACCAGAAACATAAATGGCAACTTGGGCAAGTTGTTTCTGTGCTATAGACTGGGCGCAATATGTAATTCTACGGCCTGAATTTTTCCCACCTTGGGCGGGCTCAGCAGGAGCGGGTGGGGTCAGTCGCAGAGCCAATCACTGCCCTTGATTGACTCCGCACCACCATTTTATGCAGGCAGGCCAATTAAGGCTCACCCAGTGCAATACACGAGTGGTAGCGCTCACTACCTGTGCAGACAGGGGGAGGAGGGAGAGTCGGGTCCAGCGCTTTATCGCGAATGCCCGTGAAAGAGCACTTCAATCTCCCTGAGGCGTGGAGCTGTAAGGTTGGACGGGCAGCGTAATCTTGAAATTAATGACGAAGTCAAAGGCTTTAATAGGCCTGTCAATTATCGGCGGGCGTGCAGCTGACTCCGGTGTGCACCTGCTGAGCGAAACATCACGAGTCCGCGCGATGACATCAGGACACACGCCCAACGTCACGTTGCGTCATTTTAAGTGCCGGTGTGTCGGGCCTGACCCCACATGGCGACTGTAAAATCCTGGCCCATGTATCAGCTACAGGAGGTAAAGCACTTAAATCTTTTCTTTCTATACCTCTTTTACCCTGTTACCACTGGTTTGGTTGTACTTGTACCCTCTGATATTTTAATCTCCTAATTTTTTCAGTCTGCCAAGTGAAATTATATCAGAAATCTGTTGATAAAGAACTCTTTACTCTAACTGGTTTACGGTTTTGCTGTTCTTAACACGCAGAGGGAATCTTTGAGCACCATCTCATTATTTCATCATCTCTATTTTCCTTTTGTCACATTGACTTGTGAATGCTTTCCCTCCCTGTCAGGAAATCAACTCCTTGCATTAGTATTTCAGCAAAGTCAGGCTCTGAATTTAAAGGCAATGTGTGTTAATTAAAAAAAAAGACAAGATGCTATCAACATTGAAAGTGTAGCTAAAGTCAGCTATCACGTTATGTTCCAATACAATCTACATCCCTGTCACCTCCAAGCAGGGGTGTCTGAGTTGGCCCAGCCTATTTGAGGTTCTTCCACCTATTACACTGGTGCTTGACTAAACCATATCAAATAGAACTGGAAAGTTGGCTAATGATCACAAAAGTAAGGAGTGCCATTCTCCAGAACAAAAAGAGCATTGTGTAGTAGCACTTGCCTGGAATGTCACTCGAGAAAGCTGTGTTACAAAGAGCATCAGTGTACAGCACTCATTGTGCAACAATGGGATTCTGCTGGTACTCACATTTGTCATTCCTATCCCCAGTCAGGTCTGCAGGCACAATCAACTTGTTGGTTAAGTCTCTGTTTGACCTCCAGTAATAAAGACAAACTCGTCACTGGTGTGGAACTAAGAGGGCAGATCAGTCTCTAGTCAGCTACAAAGGAATCCTTCAACTTACTCTGAACCTCGGGCAGCCACATTTTACTAGCAAACAAACTAGAGGCAATTGCTCCTCAGTTGTTTAAAAGCTAAGTTGGGATGAAAGAAATACCAAATCTTTTAGCTTCTGGACTTCATTAACTGCAAGACCTGTCACTTCCTGACTCTGTTGCACGTCAACATGTAAAGCTGACATGGATTTAATCCATTTTCCTGGCATTCATTTATGAATCCATCGGCTGGATCACATTCTCCATTTTAACAAGACTCACTCATTTCCAGAGCTTTGAGAAAAGTTCCCCAAAGATACAGGCCACTGTGCCTTTATTTAGATAATCTTACCTGCGCCACCTCAAGAGAAAAAGCAAATGTAATGCTCAAGCACTTAATGTACAATTCAGTTCTGCTTGGGGTTATCTCTAGACTGCAGCAAATGCACACAGTATTGAGAGAAAGAAGCCCTGTGATGTTACCATTGATTGACACTGCAGCACTTTGGCAATGGTAAGACAAGAGGATTTTAGTTCCCCCTCCAAATAATGCAAGGTGAAGTCATGACCTGTGAGCCACACACAGGCTATTCCCGTTCAGGTCTGTGTCAAAGTTACCTAATCTCACACAGGCCCATAGCTTTTCTAATAAAACTGTCCAGGCTTGCACCCTTGATCAACACAACTCCTACTGAGGTAGTTATGAAGATCAGGTGAGAATAGATTCAGGCTTGTTGGATAGACTGCTGGCACTTATCATCAAGCTTCAGATATGAATAATAGCCCCTTGGAGTTGGTGGAGAATAGCCATGGACCATGAAACTCTATCCCATGAAGGAGATAACGTCTTCATGGGAGAGAGAATTTTTTTTAGAATTAGAAAATCCATGGAACTAAAAGAAATAACTTGGACTGATGCTGTAGAAGGGTCCCATTCCTGGATTACCACTATCATAGGACTTATAGAGCACCCCACCCTGATATGGTGTCCAGCCTAGGACCGTGTGTCATCTCCTATCTATTTGAGTTCATATTCGTTATTGCTCAATTTGTCTTGTTTGAAATTTATGAGCCTGACTGATTGGAAAGAGTTGTTCCGAGTCCCATTATCTCATTTAGTGAATAAATCCCACCAGAGAACATCAAGTGGTTCAAGTCTGTAGCTCAAGTAAATGTAAATTAAAAGGAACATTGAGTTAAACTTTTTTTTAGGTCCTACATGATATGCACCTAAGGGGCCCATGAAAACATGGGAATTGCCAGAACTAAATGACGAAAGGTCCTTCTCGATTGGCATCTACCTTTGGATCATCTGAATATCACAATGATAATGGAGCTGCTAACTGATCATGGCAATCAATCTCTATCAAAATAGTCTACAACAGGCACAGACATGGAATGAGAAAAACCCATCAATGGTGAAAAGCTTGGAGAACAGTAGGTTCAACATCACTCTTTTCAAGAATGCTATCACATATCTGAAATGACTCCGTTATTAAGCTCGGAGATGCCAATTCAGCAGCAACAGTTACAGGATCTGGCTTTTTTGTTTTAGTATTTGGTTTTAATTTATTGTTCAAAGCATAGTGTAACTGCAGCATTATACCCAAGATGCACAGAAACATCAATAGAGTGCCAATTGTGTTGTTTTAATGTAAAGCTTCTCAAAATCTTTCATTTTGTAAAACTGTATAAATGATAGTTGTTTGATTCTCATTGCATTGGGTGGGGGAAATTAATGCAGGGCATTATCCATGTGAACCTACACTCTTCTCAGACATGGCAATTAAGCCTTTTGCTGGTGCATCTTAACTATAAAAAGTATACCCAACTTACCACATATTGTAACTTGTGGGAAAAATCCCCTATTATAATGCTTAAAACAGCAGAGTAGCACAGTTACTAGACTTAAAGGAACAGTGATATGACAAAAAGGTGCTTGGCAAACCTCATCCTGTTTGTTAATTAAAACACACGGCATGACAGGGATCGTATCAAAACAAATCGACAGGACACTCAAACACAATGTCATATCATAATGAGCCAATGTCACTCAACTCCTCCCCATTTCCCCAAACCAAAAAAAAAGGATGCAAAAGACTTTTCTTTCCCCTCAGGAAGCATGTGCCCTTTAAATATCTGGTGTTGTTTGTCCAGACTTAGTTCTTTGTGCCTGAGGAAAGTCAATGTGGTCTGAATCTCGGAAGCTGTTTCTTTCATTCCTATCCACCACCATCTTTGATGTTACCAATTAGCCTCATGTAAACAAAGAGCTGCATCCTGTTGACAGAGGGGTTTGAACAGCCCAGGACTGTGTCTCATTAAAGTTCTCCCTTTTGCTCTTCACTTTAGGTATTTCTTTGCCCTAAACCAAAAAAAAACTCTTGCCCACCACCCCCTGTCAAGGAAACAACTTTCATGATAAGAGGAAATGGTTAAAACAGCATGTGTCTAGAATTCTCTCTGCTTTGCAGTATTCTGTGCACTCTCATTAGTTGACAACCCTACATGAGGCTGGAACTGCAATCCCTTTATGCTTCATCTTTCAGTGATGTACTTACCCCTTTTCTTTAAAGGAAACAGTTCAGCAGCTATTTCTTTACAGCTTTTTAAAAAAAAACCCAAAAACCTCATCGAGTGGATGTGTGTACCAAGGACAATTGTTATTGACAGCATCGAGGTTGAAATAATCCTGAAGAAGAAGCCTCCACGTGGAAAAATTGCATAAATTCATATTTATTATAATAAGAAAACACTTGAGATTCAACTGTGCAATTATCTTAACTCAGAGTCTGTGAAGTGGCTGTTTTGCTTTCCAAAGGCTATTTGAATGAAGAATCGTTGGTAAAGGACCCACATTTTATCAGCTTCGTGGCTGAAGAGGTGGCAGCCTCCTGAGCTTGGCTGCAGGCTTTTTTGTGAAAGGGGTCGCGTTGCTAAGAAAAGCCATTATCTTTTATAGCCCTTTGGAACATCTGTGTCCCAATCAGGTGGATTGAATCCCAGGGCTGTCCAAAGCTATAGCCCAGCTATTGCTCTTCAGAACAGTATAGTGCCTCCATCACTGTCGCTAGGTAGCATGTGATGGGTGTCCCTTTATGGCTGGGGAGGGGGAAAAAAAAACAGGCAGATGTTTTATAACGACAACTTGAACTTAAATATGGCACCCTTAGTGTAGAAAAATATCTCAAGGAGCTTCACAAAGACGATTAGATACATATGAACGTGTCACTTGGCTGATTAAAGACCACTGTGAACTTTGGTCGCGTGGCTGTTGTAGGAACCTTTTTGACAGGCAACTACTGTGAGTAATCCTTCACCATCCCATTCCCAAAAGGAACTGTAGAAACCGGACATAGTAGAGGCCATAGTACTTTTGCGGCTTTTTACATCACAAAGTGAAAATAACAGGGCTTGATTCTCATATGGCGCTAGTTGTCTCAAAAACATTCCCAGCAAACCACAAGAAATGAAGCAAGGAAGACACTTTTTACAGTTAGCAGGACAGGCCTGTGGGGATTTGGTTGCCGTGCACTGTCAGATTTTCAAAAGTCCAGATGCAAAAGAGTTCAGCGTACAGAGGCGTGCTTTCGGATGTTTTATGACATCGCAGATGCTATGTAATAACGGCCAGCTCACACACTGCAATTTGACGTGCACAGATTGATGGATACCTGGGCATGTTTACAAGGCTGTCATTTCATAAACATCGAAGACCCATGAGTGCAAAACGCTAGCAGTTAATCAGCGACAATTGATTGAATTTATTTACACTTGACCGGGAGTTTACTTCGTTTTTGGTCAGTTCAGATGTCAACTGTCACTTATAGTTTTGATGTGCGCTAAGATTAATGATCATCATCATCACACCGCATCAAGACATGCTATATCCAGCGCACACATGTCAGCCTGTTCCTGCCCCATGGAACTCATTTCTTGCTATCTTGACTCCATTCTCTCTCCCCTAGTCCAGTCTCTTCCCACCTACATCCGTGATTCCTCTGACACCCTACATCATATCAACAATTTCCAGTTCCCTAGCCCCAACTGCCTCCTCTTCACCATGGACGTCCAATCCCTCTACACCTCCATCCCCTACCGGGATGGTCTGAGGGCTCTCTGCTTCTTCCTCGAACAGAGGCCCAATCAATCCCCATCCACCAGTACTCTCCTCCGTCTGGCTGAACTCGTTCTCTCACTGAACAATTTCTCCTTAAACGCGTCTTAATTCCTCCTAATAAAAGGTGTGGCTATGGGTACCCGCATGGGCCCCAGCTATGCCTGTTTCATTATGGGGTATGTGGAACATTCCTTGTTCCAGTCCTACTCCGGCCCCCTTCCACAACTCTTTCTCCAGTACATTGATGATTACTTCGGTGCTGTTTCATGCTCTCATCTGGACCTGGAAAAATTTATTAATTTTGCTCGTTCTGCATTCTACCCTTAATGTCATCATTAGCACATTCCTCAGCTAATATCACCACCAGCAACACCTCTTTGTCCTTTTGTCTATGACACCTTTGGCAATCTCTTCTTTGCCTCCACCTATCACTGGCCCTCTATCCAGCTCTACCTGTCCCACCCCCCTCAACCAGTTTATATTCCATCTCATTTCTATATTTCTTAGTTCTGATGAAGAGTCATACAGACTCGAAACATTAACTGTGTTCTTCTCCGCGGATGCTGTCAGACCTGCTGAGTTTTTCCAGCTATTTTTGTTTTTGTTTCAGATTTCCAGCATCTGCAGTATTTTGCTTTTACACACATTTCGTTATTTTGAATAGGACACAATTAATAATTTGAGTTTCTTAGAAAGCTAATGGGCCTGAAAACAATCAATAATCTATAACAAGAGCTCAATAAGCACTGCATCACACCCCAGAAATATCATACATTTATTGCAGCTAATAGCTGGGAATCATAGGAACAAATTTTGGGCATAAACAGTAACGGATATCTTCCAACTGCACTGGTTGATGGAAGAATGTTAGTCAAGTTATCAGGGGAATTTCCCCTTATTTTTTTTTGGACAGTGTCATGGAATGTTAGATGTTGGCACTGCTCTTGCTTGTCAGTCAGAAGATTGTGAGAGGGTTGGAGAGTTGAGCAGAAAATCTTGACTGACAGTCTGGTGCACTGAGAGATTAAGCTCAGGCCCCATGCTCTCAGGTGGGTGTAAAAGATACCACGACATTTTTGGAAGCAGGGCAGGTGAGTTCAATATTTCAATATTGTAAGTTCAGGCGGTGGTCAATATTTGTCCCTCGACCAACGTCACCAAATCAGACTCCGCAGACATATCACATTTCTGATTGTGGGAACTTACTGTGCGCAGAGTGGCTGTTGTGTTTGGTGCTTTACAACAATGACTACACTTCAAAAGTATTTCATTGCTGTAAAGCCCTTTGGGATGCTCTGAGGCTGTGAAAACTGCTAAGTAAATGTAGGTCTTCCTTCTTTTTAATTGCATGCCCTGCAGTAATGCACTCAAATGCCAGCCTGGACTGTGTAATTTAGTCCTGGAATGAGTCTTAAAATCACAAGCCTCAGATTCACAATCGGAGCTGTAATGCTGAAAAGTGAGACACGTTGCTGAAGCTTTTCATATTACAGTCATCAGGATAAACACAAGAATGCCAAATTTCAAACAATCACAACAATTTATAGGGTGCTGATTGGTTAGCAAGTTGACTCCGATTAGCCAAGGCATTGTCATGGAAAAAGCAACGGGGAACTATAGGCTCCCCAAGCTGCTGTATAATTCAAGAAAGGTGCAAGGTTTGAACATATTCCTTTCGTTTGCAGACCATGTGTCCCTGCGAATGAATGTTTGTCACTTCTAGCAAGCACAAGTAGTTATATTATGAGCTTGAGTGATTATCTTAAATTGGTCTTTTAAGATTTAAGATTATCAGTCATGCTCACAATGTAGCTCATTTATGCTTGCATGAAGCTACATATATTCATATGCAGGGACCTGTCCTCATCAGGCAAAAGGAACATGACCTGACTTTGCGCCTTTTTAGGGTAAACAAAAGCATAGGGGACAATTGCTCCCTGGTGCATTCCCCATGGCAACATCTTGACCAATCAGAGCCAAATTGCCAACAATCAGCACCCCTTTTCCCATGAGGTGTAAATTGCTGTTCCTTTTGAAATTTGGCATTCTTGCATCTGTCCTGATGAGTGCAAGATGAAAAACTTGGACAGTACATCTCTCTTTTCAGCAATACTTGAGCTCTGCACTACCAAGCAGCTATTGGAATCCTCTTTATGCAAACAGTGTTAAAAATGTGGAACTTGCTGCCATAAGGATTAGTTGAGGAGATCAGCATAGGGGAAACCAAATGAACAAATGACAGAACAAGGAATGGAAGGACGTGCTAACAGGATGAGTGAAGTCGGTTGGAAGGAGGCTCTAGTAGAGCATAAACGCTGACATAGATCAGTGGGCTGAATGGCCTCTGTTGTAGACTCCATGTAGCTATGTAATTATGAATGGGAGTCCTTGGACCTAATAGGGAGAGTAGGTAATAATATTAATGGACACAAAATGACAATAAAAGAGAACAGTACTATATATGGAGTATGTAGAAGAGTATTGCATAAATCATTTCAATATTTTATGATATGTATCTAGATTTTCCAGTAATCTCCGTGGAAAATGGCTGAGAATAAGCTAGGCCTGGATTAGTTCATAACAAACATGACCCCTGAAAGTATTCCCGAACCCATGGCAACGCTGAAATTCATTTTAGCTCACGCTGTTACTGCCCAAACAAGATATGATATTGATACATCTACTAATGCGGAGTTCCTGGTACATTCGTATTGCAAAATTTAGATGTGATCCCAGTGGCAGCTCAAAAAAATTATTTGCCTTCAGCATAAAGGGGCAAGGTTAATGTAAATCAGAAATTCCCACTGTCTTTTCTTTTCTTAAAGAGCATTAATAAGGGTGCTTAGCCTTGTTTATTTTTTAACAATCCTTATTAGATAAACTTTGCCACGAATGAGGTACTGGCCATCCAAATAAGGAAAAGTTAATTATTCTGTTCTATCAGAAGGTTCCCAAGTGGATGTAAAGAACCGAAGACCCATTATCTTTCTGAACACTGATGGCAACTGATGGATATGTCACGGGTTAATTGCTAAAGGACCATTATCAATCAGATGTCTTCTCCTTATCAGACCTGTGCAGATTATTTATGTCTTGTTTATAGCAGTCATAATAAGGGGCCTTACACTCTCACCCGACCCTCAGCATAGAAAAGAGTCAAAGACATGCTACGTTCACAAACAGCTGAAAAATAAATAGCACTCCTCTAGAACAAATGTACAGAGATCAGAGGTGGAGAATGATATGCGATCCAGGATTAAACATTCACTCACTACATCCCTGGCACACAGTGGTACAAAATGCACCCAAGCAACTTGCCAAGCCTCCTTTGACAGTACCTTCCATACTCGCGACCTCTACCACCTAGAAGAACAAGGATCATAGGCACATTGAAACACCACAACCTGCAAGTTCTTCTCCGTATCACTCACCGTCCTGACTTGCAAATATATCACTGTTCCCTCACTGTCACTGGATCGAAATCCTGGAACTCCCTCCCTAACAGCACTGTGGGTGCACCCACACCACACGGGCTGCAGTGGTTCAAGATGGCAGCTCACCACCACCTTCCCAAGGGCAACCAGGAATGGGTAACAAATTCTGGCCTAGCCAGCCATGTCCACATCCCACGCATCAATTAAAAAATGCAGAAATCATTTACTTGCCAAAAAATTCCCACTTGAGGAATGCAGAGGAAGTTTTGACTCAGTGGTGGTGAAGTGTACAGTAGCACCATTCTCGCTGGGCTGAGCTACCTCAACACAGGTCAGGATACACATCTCGGACCTTGGGATGGATGACTACCACATCTTATTCAACCACTGAGGAAGTGGGGCCCTCAAACAAACTCAATTTACATTGTACCTCTTTTTTTCAACCCATCGGCCAGATAAACTAGCAGAAAGAATGCACTTTTCTTAATTGTTATTCCCTGCTTCCTGAAAGCAGAGAGTCCCATTGGAGTAGTTCCAGCAGCCTATCATATCCTTTTCCTAAGTTTCTGCTTCTTGTTTATGGTTCTCGGTGATGACTTTAAACAGGGAGTTCAATCACACTGGGGCCAGGTGGGAGTGTGGGTTAGACATTAATCACTGATCTGTCCTCACTCATCCACTCTACAGCAGGACTCACTGGGTAATCATGCTGTTACTTTCCCTTAGTAACATCTACTGTAGTCTCCACTCTGACTGAAACCAGCGAACTCCCCTTTGATCTTCTGTTTTGGTTAGTGCCCCATCACATGGCTCATTTGCATATCAAGCCAAACAGGATTCTAGAAATGAATGACCTCACCTCTCCCTATCTCAGTAACCTTAACCAACCTGACAACCTTCCAAGACCTCTGCACTCCTCCAAGTCTAGCTTCTTGTGCATTCCTGTTTTAATCACTCAGCAATTCACAGCCATGTCTTCAGCTGCCTGGATCCGCAGCTCTGGAATTCCCTCTCTAAATCTCTCTCCCTCTTTCTCCTCCTTTACCACATTCCTTAAAACCTACCCCTTTGACCAAGCTTTGGTCGCCTGCCCTATTAGCTCCTGCTCTGAGTCCGTGTCAGAATTTGTTAGATAATAAACGCTCCTGTGAGGCATCTTGGGAAATTTCACTAAGCTAAAGGTGCTATATAAATGTAAGATGTTCTTATTAATCCAATTTATTTTCTATTCTGTCTTATCTGAACTTTGGATGGGGATCTGTACCATCGTCTGGAGGCTTGGCCTGTGAACCCTGTCAGGTAGTTGGAAGCTATGACAGTCAGCCCTACATCTGAAGAAGAAAACTTCAATCTGCAGATTGATCTCTCTCCATTTTCCACCCACTGCAGCCTGTAACTCCACATCCAAGCTCTAGGCTTATTAATAACCAATGTACTGGTCGTTGAATGGGTGGCAACATGCCTTGTTCATCTTCACAACATACCCCATCCCCCCACCACCACCTCCGCCTCTCCCTCCCAGTCCCTATTATCTCCTGAAAGATTCAACATCATCTGTTCTACTGAACAAGGTGCTAGGTTTATCCAAAGAATGTGAATTAGAACAACTGCAACTGTTAAACTGTTAATTTGCATTCTCTTCCAACAGAGGCAGCTCTAAGGAAGGCATGTTAATGAAAGCTTTTATTTAGGGTGAAGCAGCTTTCAGGGCTGTCAATGGAACACTTTCTTAAAAACATTCCTACTAATTGAAATTTAGAAACAAAGCCCTGATATGGTTGCTACTGCATTAATATATCATAAACCTGGGTTAGGCTTTCAGTTTTTTGACTCAGTGTGAAAATCTGGCACTATAAGTAATTGTTCAAATCACAGTCTTTTCATTCAGTGCCAGTGAGAGAGGAAAAGAGAGAGTGGGACTTTCTTTACCTGGGTGAGTGATAAGTGCAAACACAGATTTGATCCCTGCTACTAATGAGGAATTTTATTTATATTTTTATCACTTTCAAATGAGGGCAAAGGACTCAGCTTGAGCAACCAGGCAATTTTAAAGCTGAAATGCAAACATTAATGAAGGAGTCCAAGAAAAGTTCACTTCCTCTTGGTGCTAAATGGTCAACTGAACTCTGTCAACTTGTGTTGCACAGGTGACAGGAAGTAAGTGCAGTCAGGCACCAGTTTCTTCCCGTGTAATTCATCAAGACACCCTCTCCTTGATTAGCATTTTGTTCAATTAAAGTTCTGAATTTCACACTGTTGGTGCAGTTGAACTTTTTCTTTTCCTGTCATTTACAGTGGCGAACATGCACTCTGTAGGTAAAAACAAAAAAACTGCGGATGATGGAAATCCAAAACAAAAACAGAATTACCTGGAAAAACTCAGCAGGTCTGGCAGCATCGGCGGAGAAGAAAAGAGTTGACGTTTCAAGTCCTCATGACCCTTCCACAGAACTCAACTTGAGTTCTGTCGAAGGGTCATGAGGACTCGAAACGTCAACTCTTTTCTTCTCCGCCGATGCTGCCAGACCTGCTGAGTTTTTCCAGGTAATTCTGTTTTTGTTATGCATTCTGTAGCTCATCCATCATGGTTGTGCTTATTGGTTTAATGACGTCGTATAATTACACTTCAAGGAAGGCAACATCCAAATTTGCCACCGGGTGGGTAACCTGGGTGGGTGGATTGGCTGCCCGGTGCAGAACCCAGCTGGTATCAATTCCATGAAGTTACTGTTCACACACCAAAACTGAAATTGACCCTCTAATAACTAGGGGTTTATGGGCATCTCTAGGTTGGTGCATTTCCTTGTGGTGATGTCTTCCTATCTTCCCCTCTACTAAGTGCATGTGTTGTGTGTGACCGAGTGTGTGTACGTGTGGGCATGGGGCAAGTACGTTGCCAAAGTCCCTTGTTGAAAAGGGCTCCATAAAAGCGATTCAGACTGACTTATCAATTTCTCCATCAGAAATAAGCCACCATTGGGTCCATCATTGTACTGGTAGATATTTCAGGCAGGCATTAGGTGCAGCAGGACACTCACCTTCTCAGCACTGGGACCAAATGTCTGAATTTATCGGGCAGAATTTTTCACTCGTTGGGCGCGCGATGATGTCGGGTGAGTGTCCTGATGTCATTTCACATGTGCGCGATATTTCGGTCGGCCAGCGTGCTGCCAACTCCCACCCATAATTAAAAGGTCTATTAAGGCCATTAACAAACCAATTGATGTAAATTTTTCACTGCCCGTCCATCCTTACGCTTGGCAGGCAGGTGACAAGGCCAAGTGGCCTTTTGCATTTTTTGCGCAACCTCATCCACAGGCAGAACGAGGTTTCGATCCGTCATTAAAAAAAATAATTCATACTTGTTTCTAACATGTCCCTGCTCGGAGAGGGGACTTTTTTTTTAACATCTTACTTTTCATTTTCAGCTCCGTGCCTCAGGGAACTTTTCCAGTGCGCAGCCGCGCGCATGTGCGAAATTACACGCTTGCCCTCCTCCCCCCACCCCCCCCCCCAACCCACACAGGCAGCGCGTTTCACGTTGGATGGGCCACCAGCGTGAAATTGCAGTCCGGCCCCGATCGCGGGCGGTGGTCAGCTTCCCGACCACTCCCACCCAACCCCAGCCGAGCCTGCCCAAAGAGGGAAAAATTCTGCCCATAAAGTCAGAGATTTGAGTGGGTGAGAGAGAAGGTGTAGCGTGGAAGTAAAGATTGTATTGTAAATATATGTTGGGTGAAGACTTGAGGGAGGTGTAGTATAAGGGTGTTTGGGAAGACCAAGGATTAATGTGGGACTGGGGAAACAGTACTACCCACATAGTGATGTAGAGAGTCACATGATAGTAGACTAAGCACAGTAGCAGTCTAGTAAAAGCCAGCATGGAGACAGTATCCACGCAGGGCTACACCTTGGAGATGTATATAGTTATGAGTTGTTAATAAGCACTTAATGTTCAACCATACAAGCCTCCAGACCCCTCAGTGAGACACCAAACCCTTACGACAGTCTACATGTCCAAAACATGTCTACATGGGCAAAATAATGGGGCCATAGCCATCATCTTATTTGGCTCAATACTTTCAACAACAGTTTTGAAACCAGGCTGAACATGGAAGTGTGACTTCAGGCAAATGGACACGAGGTCAGAAGGAGAAACAGTTTGAGAATAAATAAAATAATGCTGATTTGTTTCGGCTGGGGATGAGGTGAGAGGAAATAAAAGGAAGCAAAAGATGGCTTGACGTTCGCCCAGAAGCAGCAGATGTTCTTTCTATCCTGTTAAAGATTGGTTCTCAAACATTTTTAGTTGAAGGATCCCTTTTCAAATGAATTAACGATCACAGACAACCCCAACTAAATTGTAATACTATATAATGCTTGTAATATGAACGTTCTGGATGTAGGTGGTGTTTTAATGATACTTTTAAGAAAACTTCTCATTCGGAATCTTGTCTGTCCTCAGTGCGACCTTTGCCACACTCCACTCCCATCTCCCTTCTCACCAACGTGATCTCTGGGCACCAACGCTCATTCGTTTACTATTGATCACAGCGCCCTTGGTGGTCAGTCAGGTCAGTCAGCCATCTGCAAGGTCAACTCAGTGAGCATATTTACATTATTTTGGGGATCCCCTCAATCCCCTTAACCTCCTGAGATCTACAGACCCCAGTTTGAGAACCATTGTGTCATGACAAAAATACTACATCGTGGATTCATGAACATAAACATGAACATTAATCAAATTTAAATTCACTGCAGGTTGTTAAATCGGTATAATAGTACCATTGTAAGATGAATGCCATGGTGAAGAGCTTTTTGCTTTGGTTATTTAACACACAGCTGTAGGTGTTTGACAGTGCCACATGATCAGTCTCAGAGAAACCAAGTAATGGCAAGTCCCTTTTGACAAATTTGTGATTGTCCTATTGGTGCATCATTAATCATCTTTTTTGTCATTTTCCCATTTACATCAAAAGCCCATTTCATTTGCATTTAGGTTAAATCCCCCAGCCACTCGGGTGAATAGAAAAGCTCTAAAGACATGTGACCTGCAGGAAACTGTCTGTGGAGACAGACTTGATGGATGTGACATCAACATATCAGTCAGTTTGTCTTGTACAGCGGAGGAGCAATGAGATAAGCAAGCCAGATTCACTCGCACGTTTAGACACTGCTGAACTGCAGCATTAACACAAGCTTTTCAACCCCTGTAAACACAGTTTTAGAGATTTGGAGATACAGAGGCAGAGTCCTCATCCCTTGTTGCCAGGAGCTGTACAAAAGAATTCAGTGAGTATCATTACATCGGGCCATTGCTTGACTAGTCTGTGGGACTGCTCTCCCAGTTTTAGTGAAGATGCTAGTGAGCAGGACTTTGCAGAGTATGCCTTTGTTGTGTCCACTAGGTCAATGCTGGATGGCTGTCCTGTTTTTATTTTTATTCAGCTTGGTTTGCTAGGGCTACTTCAGAGGACAGTTTATTGTCGACCAGACCATGTGGCTAAGGATGATATCCTTCCTTAAAGGACATTACTGAAACAGATGGTTTTTTTAAAGCAATCCAATAGCTGCATGGTCACCATTCCTGACACTAGCATTTTTATTTCAGGTTTATCTAGTTAACCAAATTTAAATTGTTCCAAAACAAAAACAGAATTACCTGGAAAAACTCAGCAGGTCTGGCAGCATCGGCGGAGAAGAAAAGAGTTGACGTTTCGAGTCCTCATGACCCTTCGACAGGTGTGTTCTCACACTTTAAACCAGCTTATATTTCACCCCTTTCTTGGACTCACTCAAGTTCTGTCGAAGGGTCATGAGGACTCGAAACGTCAACTCTTTTCTTCTCCGCCGATGCTGCCAGACCTGCTGAGTTTTTCCAGGTAATTCTGTTTTTGTTTTGGATTTCCAGCATCCGCAGTTTTTTTGTTTTTTTTTATTGTTCCAGTTCGTGTGGTGGGATTTGGGCCAGGGTTTTTAGGATGTCAGGGTTTCCCTTCCCACCGTTCGAAAAGTCGGCGGAGAACACAACCCCACTGTTACTGTCTGCTCCGCAGCCATTTCACACACCACCAAGGGTTAATTGCCCGGAGATGGGGCTTCTGTCCCTCACTTGGGTGGAAGTCCCACGTCAGAGATTGCTGGCCAATCTGATTGACCAGCAGCTCTTTAGCTCCTGCAACGCCTGTAGCTGCAGTGGGCAGGACTGGGACTGTCCCCAGAGTCTAAGTCCTGGGAGTCCAAGACCAGGTGAGTGTGGGAGTCTCAAGGTGGGGATGGGCGGTGAGGCCCAGGAGAGCAGGCAGGGGTGGGGTGGGGGTCTTGGTGGAGAGGCCGGGGCGGGGAGGGGTAGTTGTGGGGTGCAGAAAGCCCCTCCAGGAGTCAGACCTTTTGAAGGGGGTGCCTGATGTTAAAAGGGGGCTCCTGATGGAAGTGACCCCACAACCCCCCCGCCACCCCCTCCCCACCCCAAGGAGCCTGAACATGGTTCATTTCTGGGCTTCTCCCCTGTCCCTGAACTCCTCCCGCCAGTCTGAAAATTGAGGCTGGGTGGGAAATGGCTCCTCAGTGGTCAATAATTGGCTGCTTAAGAGCCTCAGGAGATACAAGGGCGAGTGGACCAGCCTAGGCCTCACCTGGCTAAGCATAACATTGCAAAGAGGCTGCGGTGGGCGGGAACCTGGTGGGATGAACGTTTGAAAAATTTGACGCTCACCCCTCCCCCCACCGACCCCCTGCCTACAAACCCACCGGTGCGAGAACATTAAATTCTGCCCTTGAACTCACGTCTCCAGAGCAGGGTTCCTAACATTACCAGGCCAGTAACATTTTCAGGAGGCTACTGTTCTCACAGTTGAGGAAAGGCTTTGATTCACTTACTTCACACCAATGTCTCCAAACATCTGCCAACAGAGAGGAAATGCAACGGATTTGTCTGGCCACATTGTAAGCACATTTTATAAAATGACAGTTGCCGCTGGTGAGAGGCATCGATTGTGCAGAGAGATAGTAAAGCGGGACTGACACAGATACTTTCCAGATCGAGGCGGAAGGGGGTCACAGGTACCATTCCCCAAGGCTTCCTGCGCAATGTTTCCACCATCATATTCAGCCAATGCAGGGAGGGCCCTGACTGACTTGAGCAGGCACACTTCAGTGTTGGTTTGCCACTGGGATGCAACACTTGCTGGAGTACAACAGGCCCTTTTAAGGCATGACAAACTGTTACTTTAACGCTACTTTTAAAAAAAAACCATTACAAGTTTTATTTCTCATTTCTTTGTTCTATACTTGAAGGGGAGAAAATACTTGGCTATGGGGAAAATGTAGAAGAGTGTGACTAATAGGGTCGCTCCACCAAGGAGCTAGCACAGGCTCGATGGGCCAAATATCCTCCTTCTGTGCTGTCTCATTGATACGATGATTTTTCATTGCTGATAATGGCGTTTTTATCATCTACCTTTTTACCTGCTGCTGTGGGGCTCAAATTTTCACCCCTACCCCCCAACACCCCCTCCGATTCCCCTCACCATTTGTTAAAAACATCACAATGGATTTCTCACTGGAAGTGGAGTCTTAATCTGTTTAGACTGAGAAACTAAGGCCAGTCAGCACGGGTTGTACATGGAAAACAGCCATTGGGCTCCTCAATCCCACAGGAATGCTGCATGTGGAGGTGCACTGGATAAAGGAAGCCATCCGTGATTTATATAACAATCTGCAGGGTTATGGGGAGAAGGCAGGAGAATAGCACTGGGTGAAATTCTCATTCAAAGAGCTGGTGACAAATGGCCTCCTTCTGTGAATATTTGGTACCCGTTTGAGAGGGAGACAGTAACCTTCACATGGTCCTTCTGTTAAAGCAAGTTATCCAACTCGAAAACCTGAAAACTAAAGCTGTCAAGAAGGTGACTGACCCACAGCCTCTAGACTCCTACTTTAAGCAGTAACAATCCATTGGAAAATGGATTCTCTCAGGGACAATACATCTGAGAAATAGGAGCAGCAACTAGAGTATACCAGCTCAACATTGAAGGCCTATCCTGGCCTAAACGTGAGCTACTTGCAAAAGAAACTCTCTGACAGGAATGTAGACACGGTCACCCTGCAAGAAACCCACTTTGCAGATCACTCCAGCTGTTCAGCCCACATTCCTGGGTACCAAGCAGGGGTAATAAGACATATGATCTAGCCACCTACATCAAGGAAAGCCTCGCCAAAGGTACAGAGACCTAAAGTCAGACAACCTCTACCCCATCTCCATCAAAGTAGGTAAGCTAACAATCACAAATATCTGCAGACCACCTGTGCACCAGTGTTGCAATACAGCTTGCAGCACACCCCATCTTCTTCACTGATGACTTCAGTAGCCAAATCGGGGGGTACCTCACCAGCAGCACTGCTGGAGAATAGCATCAGACTGGGCCTCCACTTGTGTTCGATGCAAAGCAGCCTTATATTCCATTCTGCCGGGTGGGCTACTCATCTGATCTTTGCTTCAAGGCCCACAACAGAAATGGCTGATTGCCAACATGCTCCTGATAAGCGCTGCCCAGCTTTTCCCATTCCTAACGTTGTCCCAAGCCTCACTTGAGTCGGCCCGAATTACCATTCATGAACACAAAGCCAAAACCATGCTGGCGCCATGCCTGGTGAAGGCATGTCCTATTCATCCTTTTAAACGTGGACTGCATTCAGTATATAACTCTCTGACCTGTCTTTTATTTAAAAATGGACACTGACAATGTGGTTAAGACGGCTACCAAGGGCCAGTTTCTGCCCAGGCAAAGGATTGGCTCATGTCTGTGTAGGCCTCTGGAAAGTTCTCAAATGCAAATGGGCTCCTCGAGTACAAAGGGACCAACTTACCAGCTCAATGGAAGAGATCTAACAAACAATGGTTCCCAGGCGTGTCAGAGCTGTGATGATTGTTATAGCCAGGTGAGAAGGGGTCAGCTGGTTCCTCTTCATTTCAACCCCCTCGGGTTGGCTTGCAACAAAGGTTTTTTTTTTAAAATTATTTTCCCCAATAATGTCTTTTCCAATCCAAATGTATTTATTTGTTAATGAGGAGCCAATCAAACCCAGTTTTTTTGAGTCAAAGAAAGAGAAAATTTATTAGCTATTAAACCCAAGAAAAAGTAATAAAGACATGATGACAAATACACACACACACACACACACTCACACACTCAAACACGCACACACATACTCAAACACGCACACACACACACTCAAACACGCACACACACACACACACACACTCAAACACGCACACGCACACACACACACTCAAACATGCACACGCACACACGCACACACACACACTCAAACACGCACACGCACACACACACACACACACAAACACGCACACGCACACACACACACGCACACACACGCACACACACACACACACAAACACGCACACACGCACACACAATCAAACACACACACACGCACACACACATGCACACACGCACACACACACATACACATGCACATGCACACGCACACACACATACACACACACACACACACACACACACACGCGCATATCAGAAATAAGAAAACTAAAGTCCAGTAAAAGTTAAAAGAATGTCTAGTTAAGTCCTTTTGCATGTTCATGTGGCATTGAACATTTTGGCCATTTAAGGTGAGTTTGTTTCCTTTAAAATCCCGCAGTCAAATTGAAGTTCAGGTACTGCACTTTGCTGGAGACACTCTTATCTTCAGAGAGAGAAAGAGGGAGAAAGATTCCTTATTGCTTTTTTCAGCAGTTCTTTTCCTGATGACTTTGAGAATTTCTCTCATTTCTTGCTTTGCAAAACCAATTCTTAAACCTCCTGTTTATATATTCCGAGGGAGGTATTCAATTAACATGTCTTGCAGTTATTGTTGTAGAACAAGTAATCAAAGTTTGGATCTTTCATCTCAGAAATTTTTTGACAGATTTTGGGATAGTAGAAACCAAAAGGACATAGGGTTATTTCATCCTCCACAGAGGGTTTTGAGTGTCTGGTGGAGTGTAACTGGCTGGGTAGAAGTTACTATTATTGTAATAGAATTACAGTGGATTAAAAGTCTAGCACTTTGCATCTTTAATGCCTTCCCTTCAAGAGTCACTTTTTGATGTGAACTTTGACACACTCAGGTGTGAAATTCCAGGCAACACCTCAGAGCAGGTCTACAATGCAATCCATATAGGAACTTCCTTTTTCAAAGTCCACCAGAACAGCCACTTGACCTCCTGGTAAGAAAATTACAAGTGACTCATTTTGTGACCTGCTGAGCATTTGCCTTTTCAAGGGAATCCTGCAATAATCCTGATATATGACTCCAGCTTTTGAATCCACCTAAACTACCCTTTCAGAGTGAAAATGCCACCTCCAATGGGCCTGCAATGATGGTTTTTCCTATGATGAACCAAGCACATGAATCAAGAACTATTCTTATGTTTAATTAAAAATGCGCTACCCTCTTGAACAGTATCTTTCGCGACTGTGTGTGTGTGTGTGTGTGTGTGTGTGCGTGTATGTGCCTGCATGTGATGTAGCATTTAGAATTTCAGGGTGAATGTCTGAATAAATAATCCTGCTGATTATTTAAAAATTGACAACACACTCAAGGGTTGAGAAACATGCGCACTTTTCTTTCCAAAAGAACACGCTGAGGGAAAGAAGACAAAGGTTTCCGTTCTCTCTCCCGAACCTGTCCACAACACTGGAATCTGCACACTGTGACTAACTGAAGTTTGGCTGCTGGTGTCCTTCTAGACTTTGACTGAACCAGAGATGGAAATGAGGACAATTCCAGTCTATGTTGCTCACTACTCCAGCCAGCAGTGTCATAGCTTCATGGCAGTGGGGGTAGGGGGGCTGCAGGGGAGGGAGGTGGTGGTGGTTGGGGGGGGGGTGGGGGTGGAAATTCACATTGATTTCAGTTACTGCTGTTATAATGGGTTGTTTATGAACTACCCATGGCAGGACTGGAATCCGTAATATACACTGGTAATTCAGTGCAGGACAATGTGAGTGCTTCATTCTTGGAGGTGCCAACTTTTGGATGAGTCTTAAACTGAGGTCAAGTCTGCTTGTCCTGGTGGGTGTTAAAAAAGCATAGGGAGCACTTGTGGTATATTGGTCAATAGTTATCCCTAATCAAAGCCACTAAAACAGCTTAATTGGCCATTTATCTTATTTGCTTTTTGTGGCACCTTACGTTGTGCAAGTTGGTGGGTGTGTTTGTTGATGCAAATGACTAATTACCAGAAATTAATTTAATTGTTGTGAAGTACTTTTGGACATCCTGAGGGTGTGAAAGGGCAGATATACAACTGCAAGATCTTTCTGTCCTGAAACAACAGAAATTTATTTTATCAGAACGTGCAGTGTTAGGGAGTGAGAGTGGGAGACTGGCACTAAGCGAATTGCTCATTTGGACAGCCAGTACAGGCATGATGGGCCCAATGGCCTCCTTCTGCATTGTAACAATTCTGTGATTCTGAACATTGGAACAAGTACTTTTTCAATGATATTTGCCACAGTGAAAATTAAATATATTAACACCAAGCAAAAATATCAACAAAACTCCTTCAGCAGCAACTTCCAAATCTTTAACACCTAGAAGGAGAAAAGCAGCAGACACATGGATACACCATCACCTACAAGCTCCCCTCCAAGTCACACAGCATCCTGACTTGGAAATATATCGCCGTTCCCTCACTGTCCCTGGATCAAAATCCTGGAACTCCCTTCCTAACAGCACTGTGGGTGTACCTACACCACATGGACTGCAGCGGTTCAAGAAGGCAGCTCACCACCACCTTCTCAAGGGCAATTAGGGATGGGTAATAAAGATGCTGGCCCAGCCAGTGATGCTCATGTTCCAGGGATGAATAAGTTTTTTTAAAAATAATGCTGCTGGAACTGGCAGATATTGGGACCACAAAATCTGTGGGAAATGGGTCTTCTTCCCAAGGGTTAAATAAGGTCACAGGTTTTTGTTTTGAAAAAGGATAATCTTAGTTTTGTTTTGCAAGTGCAGTGCTTTCTTCCTCTCTATAGAACAGAAGATTGTGGCAGTGTTTGGTGGCTACTCGATTTCCTTGCCTTGAAAGACCAACCTGGTCAGTGGGAGTTCACTGTAATCCTCTACAAAATTGACAAAAGATTTCCAATGTGAGTTAGCCACACAGCCAAGCAGTGATATGTACTGCAGAGTGTTCCACAATCACTGCAACAGCCCCTCAGAAACACAGGATAAATTTGAAGTTTTGTTCAATGTTGTACTCCATTTATTTGAAGGTTTTGATGTGCTTCTGCAGGCTGGAGACACTGTTCTGGTTGAAGCAGATCAAAGGAGTTCAAAAGCAGTCAACTGGAATGCTTATTGATCGCTGTTCCTGACCTTATTTGTTGTATTCAATGGGTGCCGAGTGCACCCAAGGGCATTTCTTTGTGTTCAACTCCAGTCATGCCTCATCGTTTTAGCCTCCCTTTTTCTCAAGTTCTGTAATCGGAAGTCTGAGATGAGATGCTACACCTGCAGTTATTCACTGAAGAATTCCCCTTGTAAAAGAAAAATGACTAGCTGTCAACATTGCTCAAGCACTGTCACTCTACAACAGGGGGAAATACATAGATCAAACAGTCTCTGCCCTTCACTGCCCAGGGCGTGACTCCAGCTCCCTTTGTATGAGGAGGGGGGAGGGCAGTGGGTGGGGGTGGGGTGGGCAATCTCTCACTGCAGAGAGCGAACAAAGATAGAAGTACCTTTTCAAAATATTTTTGTGTTAATTCTCTGATGAATTGTTCAGGTGCCATGGGAAACTCATGCAGTGGTGAGTATATGGTGCAGTGGTACTATCACTGGACTAGTAATTTGGGGGCAGAAGCTAATGTTCTGGGGTCATGGGTTCAAATCCCACTTGGTGAGATTTAAATTCGGTCAATCAAAAAATATCTCCAATTGAAAGAAAGTCTCTTTAATGGCAACCATGAACAGTAATGAAACTCTCACTGATCGTCATAATAAACCCAACTGGTCTAGGGAAGGAAATCTGTCCTTATCTGGCCTGGCCTACATTTGACTCCAGACCCACAGTAATGTGTTTGACTCTTAACTGTTTTCAAGGCAAAAGCAGCAAATGTTGCCCCTGCCAGTGACACCCACATCCCATGAACAAAGCAAACAAAGAAGCAAGACTGAAAAAGGAGGATAGATTGATGCAGAGTTAAGGTGGGCCCTGCACATTTCCAATCGAAGCCAATGCCCTCCAGCATACACCTTTGCCAGATTGAGTGCTACTGGTTATTGTATAGCCTGTCGTTATTGATTGTGATTCAATGGGGTGAGGATGACTGATATTTCCCTACACTAATCGGGGAGAAAACTCGCTAAAGTAAATCATTACCAAATGGCTTAGAATCTGGCATTGACTGAACAGCTTATCACCTCTCTAAGATATGTCTCAAAGCTTTTAACGTACAGGGCCTTACTCTGAAAAGTTGGGACTGTTATATAGAATAATTTCCCATTATCAGTGCAGGTTCTTTCATCATCAGAGATCCACATGGCTGACATCACTCCTTTGCTGTCCACAATACCACAACGACTTATATTTATATACAGGCTGAACACGTCTGAAACATGACAACCAGCCACATAAAGCAATATTAGGACAGATGACCAAAGCCTTGGTCAAAGAGATAGGTTTAAGGAAAGAGAAAAAGAGAGGTTGATGCGGGGAAGAAACTTCAGAGCTTAAGGCCTCAGCATCTGAAGGCCTAGGGTAGGAATGGTACAGTGATTAAAATTGAGGGTGTGCAAGAGAACAGAACTGGAGGAGCACAGATATCTTGGTGGGTTGCAAGGCTGGAGGTGATTACAGAGGTCGAGAGGGGCGAGGCCATGGAGGGATTCGAAAACAACGATACCTAAACTGGAGCCAGTGTAAGTCAGCAAACACGTCAGCAAATGACGATGGTTAAACAGGACGTGGTGCGAGTTAGGACATGGGCAGTAGAGTTTGACAAGGGGTAGATTGTGGGGGGCTGGCCAGGAGTGTGAATTGGAATAGTCCAGTCTAGAGGTAACAAAGGCATGGATGAAGGCATCAGAAGCAATGAGCTGAGGTAGGAGCAAAGTCAGGGAACAGTTATTGTCTCAGCCAGGACCAAGTTTTAGAGATTTGTCAGTTCAAAGAGTTTACTTATGCCTAAAACCAGCGTAAATTGACAATAATAATAACTCCAAGCACTCCCAGATTTCACTATTACATGAGCCAAAGGCAAAGGACAGTTCCTTGTTCCTTAGCCCTGACATTGTCATGTCTGAAAAGTCTTCCTGGTGGTTTGGTGGGAGAATGCACTTTATAGTGTGGCACACAGTCTTCCATGGCAGGAGAACTCAGGTCCGTCCACAGTGTGGGCTGATTTTTCTTAATCTCTGTGAGTGCGGAAGAGGCACAAGAGGTTAAATAGCCTACTCCTGTTCTGATGTAGATGGTGGAAGGGATGCTTACGATGAATTCAGCATCACTAGCAAGGGAGAGGGAAAGAAATTCACCCAGGATCCAGCAACCACCTGCAGTACATTTACGCAGACTGGACCAAAACGGAGATTGGCTGTGATGCACCTGCTGTTGAATAGCCCACTGACCTTCACTGTCAGGCTTCACAGGAGAAGAGCAGTTATTTAGAGAAAACACCCTGTTGCTATTTCTGGGCATGAGTTAATCACCTCAAAATAAGGTGGAGTATGGGATAGAATTGGGGAGAAGCCGAAAAAATGCTTCTAATTATTATTGAGGGCGAATATTAACCCCCAGGAAAGGGTGATTCGGAGCTGAAAACTTAATCATGGTTAGAGTGGGAGTGCAACACAACTCCAATGAGTTCACGTCTGGGTTTAGTGGAGGCTCATTTCAATGTTGGTGAGAAACCCACTCGCTGAACTCATTATTTTTCTAATTGGATGCAGGCACATGTATATTGGCCCAATTTGCTAATGAAGTATTTTTAATTTGTTTTTCACAAAATCACAGAATTGTTACAGCTTGGGAGGTGGCCATTCAGCCCATCATGTCAGCACTGGCTCTTGGAATGAGCGATTCACCTAGCACCATTCTCCTGTGTTCTACCTGTAACACTGTACATTCTACCTTTTCAGATAACAGTCTAATTCCCTGTTGAATGCTTCGATTGAACCTGCCTCCACCATACTCTCAGGCAGTGCATTCCAGAACTTAACCACTCGCTGCGCGAAAAAGCTTTTCCTCATGTCGCTTTTGCTTCTTTTGCAACATGCCTTAAATCTGTGCACTCTCATTATTTGATCCTTTGACGATTGAGAACAGTTTCTCCCTATCTACTCTGTGCAGACCTCTCATGATTTTGAAAACCTCTATCAAAACTCCTCTTAGATTTCTTTTCTCCAAGAAAAACAGTTCTAATTTCTCCAAGCCTATCTTCATAACCGAAGTTTCTCATCCCTGGAACCATTCTTGTAAATCTTTTCTGCATTCTCTCCAATGCCTTCATATTCTTCCTAATATGCCATGCCCAGAACTGGACACAATATTCCAGCTTGGACACAGTATTGCAGCTGAGGCCGAACTAATGTCTTAAACAAGTTCAGCATGACCTCCTGGCTCTTGTACTCTATGCCCCTATTAATAAAGCCTAGGATACTGTATGCTTTATTAACCACTCTCTCAACCTGTCCTGCCACCTTCAATGACTTATGCACGTAGACACCCAGGTCCCTCTACTCCTGTAACCCCTTTAGAGTTGTATCCTTTATTTAATATTGTCTCTCCATGTTCTTCCTACCAAAACTTTTAACTCAGTTCCAAATTTTTCTTGAGCAGGATGGGAATTCCAGGACTCTGACCAGGGAATCAGTGGGAATTTTGAGCAGCAGATCTGGTGGGTAATCAAACTGGTCTTTGCCCTATCTGGGTAATTGTTCACTTATCACAGATCCCTCTGGCAGAAGCTTGGTAGAGGGTGTTAGCATGCACATAGCTTCTGTCTATCTTGGAGGGTTTGATTGACAAGATTAGGATGGGAGACATCTTGGATAGAGCTGGGATTTGGACTAGCACACTGTACACATGGAGGCTCTGGACTATGGTGTTCAGTTCTGGGTGCCAGAGTTTGGGAAGGGTATATTGTACTTAGAATTAGACCTAGCCCCCAGTGGTTAAAGCATGAGGAGAGAGTACACCATCTACAGTTGTATTTCCTGGAATTTAGAAGGTTAAAGAGTGATTTGTTCAAAGGGCGGAGTGATCCGGTCCCGTCATGGCGGGCATGAGCGGACAATTTGGTGAGAAAGCCAAAAATCGGTGTTACACTGTTGTGAAACCAGTTTGCGATTGTCCACTCCATCCATCAATGGCAGCCCACGTTTCCCACCGGCACATGTCGGGAACATAATTTCAATACTCTAGAATCTCATTATAAACCCAGCTTGCCGGAATCATCCCCACCCCCACCCCACGCTGGATCATCCAGGCACCACACCGTGTTTCACAACTGTACACCTGGCGAGTACCACTTCGCTCGGGACTTCGAGGTTTGTTTGCCCACCTTGCTTCGGGCAGCACTCGTGGTCATCAGCGCCAGGCTTCACAGGCAGCACCACATCACTATTAGGGCAGCTCACAGGCAGCTCTCTTCCTGGTAGACCAGCCGTAAGACAGGGGTGGCTTCTCAATGGCGGCAGGGCCAGGGTTTGCTTGGGGAAGGGGGAAAAGTGGCCTCAGGCAAGGGAAGAGGCTGCAGGGTGAGGTCTGTACTGGGGAAGGGGGGTATCCCAGGGTGTGTGTGGGGGGCACATGTTGACCTGTGCAAGTGGCCTCAAGATGGTGAGGGCTGAGGAGGCAGTCTCCAGAGGAGATAAGGCCAGATGGATATGCGAGGGTGTGTGTGAGAGAGTGAATGGTGATGTCCTTGAGCTGACAGTGAGTGAGATGCCAGTGAATGTGTGATGGGCTTGTGAGCGTGTGAGTTTAGACGATGAGATAGTTGCCTTGGATGAGATCATTCATCCTCTTTCTGCACTGGGTGGCCAACAGCATTGGCACTGACCATCACTGCCACTACCTCCCAAGCTGAAGCGATGAGATTGCTGGAGCTCCTGCTGCCAGAGCTGGGGTGGAGGACCTCGCAGCCGGTCTCCAAAATGCATTCCAGTGACAGGTCACTGAACTCTTCCTGGCTGTCACTGGAGCATCCTGGGCTGCAAGCATTGGGAACTGTGCGCACGGCTGCAGCTTGAATATCGCAGCCGGAGTGAGTAAACGGCGTGACTGGCAATTCGAGGCTGCATGTTTCCTGTGACTGCAAATCAATGAGGCGGGGAGCGGACGATAGGGCGTGAAATCCCACCATTGCAACCGATGGGTAAAACGTTGTTTATCACACCCGCTACCTCACTTAGTGCAAACCTGGGATGATTCCACCCAAAGTCTTCAAGACATTCCAGGGGACAGATAGGGTAGGTAGAGAGAAACTGTTTCCACTGGTTGGGGAGTCAGGGGGCAGAGTCTAAAGAGCCAGGCCTTCCGGGGGTGAAATTAGGAAACGCTTTCACACAAAGTCGGGTAGGAGTTTAGAACTTCCTTTCACAAATCACAATTTATGAGAGGTCAATTGTTAATTTTAAATTTAAGTTGATAAATTTTGTTAGCCAAAGGTATTAATGGTTATGGGACAAAGATGAGTATGTGGATTTAGGTCATATGTTCACACTGAATGGTGGAATGGCTTTGAAGGGCCAAATGATCTTCTGCTGTGAGAAATACTGAAGAATTGGAGGTACAGGCACACACACTTACATACACATATATACGCTGGATCACTCGTATAAATCCTTTATTAGAGTGCTGTTTGTCCGAGCTGGTTGATTCTCAAAGATCAAATCGCCATGTTTTAATCATCTGTGTCAGTTCTCCTGCAACAATTTGAGGCAAATTCCTTTAACTGAAAGAAGCAAAACCACACACTTTAAAGTTAACTTTAAAACTTACCCCAACAAATGCAAGGCTTCCTAGCAGGATGGTATATAAAGAACGAGAATGTCTGAAATGCGCCCAAATTGAAACTAGAAAGAGGGATTGAGATCCATGTCCTCTCTCTGAAACAAAATGGGGAGATGCATATTAAGTTTGCAAGGGAATAAATAATGCAAAACAGCACAGCTTAATCTGACATTGTTGCGTTATCATTGTGACATATCATTACAAGTGTGTATATGTGTATAAATGAAAGCTGCCCTGCTCGTTTTGCATAATGCATGATCTGTATTTAGAAGATCACCAGTAAGCAGGCATGTACTGTAATATTGTAATTGTTACTGGCATGGGTCAGTGCTGATTGGTCCTGGGGGATCATGATGGACATCTTCAGCATTCCAATCATTGTACTGTTGATCCGAGTTTATACCCTCAATGTAAGCGGCAATTTTCAGAAGCGTCCATTGACAGGAAACTGTAAGAAATATCAAGGACAAAAGAAAAAAGACCATTTGATTCACTGGACCTCACTTCACAACTCCCCCAGATTAGCATACAGCTATATCATAATCATCTTCCAACATTTTTGTCTCCATTATCTTGTTTGACAGATTGTTCTAAACGTTGAAGTCTGCTTGAAAATTCTTCCTGATATCTGTTCTAAATTTACTTAACTTCCTCCAATCTGGCTTTGGAGTCCTGAACTGGATTTACTTTATTGAATATTTTGTTTTTTTTACTTGTTCATGGGATGTGGGTGTCATTTATTGCCCATCCCTAATTGGCCTTGTTCAGAAGGCACTTAAGAGACAACCACATTGCTGTGGGTCTGGAGTCACATGGAGGCCAGACCAGGTAAGGGCAGCAGATTTCCTTCCCTAAAGGACATTTATGAACCGGATGGGTTTTTTTGACAATCAGCAATGGTTTCATGGTCATCATCGGACTTTTACTGAATTCAAGTTTCACCATCTGCCATGGTGGGATTCAAACCCAGGCCCCAGAGCATTAGTCTGGGTCTCTAGAATACTAGTGACAATACCACTATGCCACTGCCTCCCCTTAATCCAATTTCTAGAACGCAAAGCTTGTTGAACTGTCCCTCAGACATCCCCTTACACCTGGGATCAGCTGCTCGATGTCCTTTTTCCAATATGCCTGTAACTTTGTCATAAAAGGCCAACAAATATTCATAGGCTGCAGTCACATTGAGCCAATGGGCTGAGTCTGACCTGTATGGTGTGAAGTACTGCGCAAAACCAAAAGTATAGTGTGGGGTTTGAATTGCATTGTCTGCCAGCATGGGACTTTTACACCCACATTGAGGCCTACTCCTCAACCAATAATTTTTAATGCACACACTGACAATATCAAAAGAGACTTTGGGTTTAATGTATAAAGCACTCAGAAGTGTCCAATACATGGCCTGAGACAACTTGATCCTGAATTGAACTGTCATGATGGGTGTCCAAATGGTGAGAGAAAAAAATCAGACAAGCTTTCCAATGTTGTTACCCAGAGACTCCTCCCAGAAGGTCTGGACATTAGGGTCAGCCTTACCGTTAATGCCCCTCATGGTCATTTGCCCTGCTCACACTCGCTGCTCAAACAAACAGATGAATGGTCACTCAGGTGAGGAAGCTGAGAATTAGTCACACCTCACTGTACTGTACTGAAGTATGAATGCCAATCTTTGGGAGCTGAAAAATTAAGATTAAAAAAGTCAAGAGGCAAAATGGAGGAGAAGAAAAATGAACACATAGAATTATAAAATAGTACAGCATAGGAAGAGGCCATTCAGCCCATCAAGTCTGTGCCAGCTCTTTCAAAGAGCAATCCAGTTAATCCCCCTCCTCCACACTTTCCCTGTATCCCTGCAATTCTTTTTCTCCTTCTTCAAATACTTATACAATTCTTTTTTGAATTTCTGTCCATCACTTTGCTTTTGAACTGTTTGATTCCTCTGTGTGGTGAAAGGCACTTTTGTAATCCTGTTTGGTAGGCACAGAGGAGGAGGACTGTGGAATTGGGGTGAGGGAACGGTGTTAGATTGGGAATCATGAGTATTTGTGTCAAACCAAAAAATGAACTGGAACTTTGGCCTCATTCATAGTTTGAACGATTGACTATCAATGTCAATAACTTTTAAGTACCATCACCAAACAAAAATGGCAAATATTTCATATTTCGAGAAGGATCTAGACAAGACTTAAGCATAAACAACACGGCTGCTTTCAACAGATGGGACTGAGCATGTGACCAATTATTGCACTCTGCAATCTCTCATGGTTCCCATGAGTTGCTAATAGCCTTTCCTCCTCTCCCCAGGTTGGGATTGTATTAGTCCATCCCCTTCAGCCTTACCTGTGGGGCTCAGCGATGATGAAACCTGTGAAGAAGAGAGTAGAAATCGTACTAATTATTGCCGTTGCCAGGCTGTTTCTCAGAGGTATGACTGCCAGAATTCCAGAGAGCACTGCAGTGAGTGAGAGGCATTGGGAATGTAAGCGTCTATTTGAAGGAAGGGTGTCATCTCTTTCTCATGAATATTTTAGTGCAGAAGCTCAGGCCTTTACTAGAACATTTGGCCTGCAGCAGTAAATTACTTTTGTTAAGCCACCCAAATTCAGCTTTCATCTATCCTTTGTATAAACTATATGCCCCCTGATTTAGTTAGAACACCAATGCTTCTTCAATAATGGTATTCAAAGACCTGAGTGCAGAATCTATGGTTCATTAAACCAAGAAGGTCTTGTATTTAAATAGCATCTTTTACATCTTCAGGGCGCCCCAAAGCACTTTACAGCCAATGAAGTATTTTTGAAGTGTAGTCACTGTTGTATTGTAGGAAACGCAGCAGCTAATTTGTACTCAGCAAGCTCCCAGCATTGAGACGATGCTAATCTGCTATAGTGTTGTTGACTGAGGTATAAATATTGGCCAGGACATTGGGGAAAACGTCCCTGTAACTCTTCAAAATAGCGCCAAGGGATCCCTTACGCCCTGCCAAGAGAGCAGGGGGCCTCAGCTAAATCTTTCATTCGAAAGTCGGCACCTTTGACAGTGTGGCACTCCAACGTTTGTGGTCCAGTCTCTGGAGTGGGATTTGACTCCCTAAACTTCTGACTCTGGGGCATTCACCTGGTTGACCCTAGTGAATGCCTCAGGCGAGAATGCAGTAAAAGTCATGAAAAGCTTGCATACTATTGTTAGTTAATCCCAAACGGTTTAAGAACTATGCAAATCTCACTAGATGTCTTCAAATCATTTGTGGGCACCAAGTCTCTGTACTGATCACAGCTGCAAATGTGGATCTGAGCTCGGGCAGTGAGCACACCTGCGGGGTGGAGTTTAATACCTTCCCCGAAGCACTCGGTGCCTGATCGAGGGTTATATTGTAGGGAAGGGGATATCTGATGGAAGCAACACCTCTCCTCTTGTTGGTGACCTCCCCACGACCCCCATCCTGCCCCCACCCACCTTTGGCTTGGGGTCCCTCAGCTATCATAGACCCCTCCCTGGGTGCATCGCCAGCAGCTTCCACTGCTCCCGCTGGGACTGCCTGCGGTGAACAGCTGTCGGCCTCTGATTGGCTGGCAGCTCTGGGGGAGGCGGAGTTCTGCCCCCAGGGTCTTTGATGCCAGGGGAAGCCACAGCCACCCGCTGGCTACATAATACGATGGCCCCCCCCACCCCGCCCCACCGAGAGGAGACGATGCAAAGCCCCCGCTAGCTCTGCATTAAATACTGCCCGTGGTGTGTGAGCAAAAATGTGCGTGGGTGAAATTAAAGGGATGGAGGCAGATAAAGGTGAGTGGCACAGTGAAGAGGAGGGGGGGTTGCGGTTAAAAAATTCTAACACACTCTTGAAGGGTTGGACTTGTAGTTGAAGTAAAGGTGGTGATGAATGAGTTGTTGTGAGGAGGGTATCCCTGTTTGAGACTCCAGAGTAGCAGACCCCTAAGGTCAGCACTGCAGCATTCCTGATGGCAGCTGACATTAATATTCACTGGCAATTCCCGCACATTGACTACAACGTAGAGCACTGGACTGCATCTTTGCTGACCCAGAGCCTGCGTAGACAGCTCCTTATAGTCTTAAACTGTGGTCAGTACACGGGAGAATCAAGCTGGTAACTGTCTGCTCCGTATTTTGTTTATTCATTCATGGGATGTGGGCGTTGCTGGCTAGGCATTTATTGCCCATTCCTAATTGCTTTCACCCAGATGGCATTTTAAGAAGTCATATGTAGGCCAGACCAGGTAAGGATTTCCTTCTCTAAAGTAAGTTCTGCCCCCAGGGTCTAAAGGACATTAGTGAACCAGATGCTTTTACAACAATGGCTTCATGGCCATGAACACACTTTTAATTCCCAATTTGTTTTACATTCAAATTTCACCATCTGACATGGTGGGGATTCAAACCCTGGTCCCCAGAGAATTACCCTGGGTCTCTGGAATACTGATCAGTGATAATACCACTAAGACATCACCACCATCACCTCCCCTTATGGCACCTTTTAATGAGGGGCTGGATTTTCGGCTCCCGTCAGGCCTGCGATTGGAAGTGGGAACTAAAAATAACCCGGCTGGTTCAGCAGCCCCATCCTGATTCTGACCCATTTTTGGGGGATCGGAGTGCAGCAGGACTGCCTGTCTGCACATAGCAGGTAGACGATCAGGCTCATTCAGAGCCACTTGAGATCATTTACAGGAGGCTGACTGGGATTTTTCCATTAAGCCTCTAGCTTCTCGCAGGAGGTGGGGGCAGCTTAGGAGCCTGGAGGAGGCCTCCTAGCCCCAGACTGGAAAGTCAGAGTTCCAGAAAGGCTGGAAGTCCTGCCTTCTTGCCTCAGTGCAGGAGCAGCCACATGCTGCCCTGTAATGGACCATCCCCACTGTGGTGGCCCAGCTACAAGAGCCAACTTTTAAACTTAGACCTGATAAAGATTCAGAGAGATGCCTCTATTTTGAAGCATCCAATCTCTTACTCACCTTGCATCACAGCCTGCTGCTCCTTTCAAGCTGGAAGGTTTCTGATTGGCCATCCAGCTTAATTGGACAGCGAACCAGCTTTCAGGCCAATAAAGGCCACCCCCCCCCACCCCCAGTGAAAATCACATTAAGTGACTGTTCTCACAACCCCACCCCCACCCCTCACAGCTCCCAGAAACAGTCCGGACCTCTACATCCCAACTCCAGAGGGAAAATCCAGGCCCAGATGGTGTCCTGATGGGTGTGAGCACATCGTAGCATCTACACTTCAAAGGACCCCCTTGTATCACATTGTCATTCTTTAATGGACATATTCTCCAGGGTCTGGAGATAAAAGAACATATTACCATATAATAGAACATATTCTATCTTTTTTTCTCTTTCCCATGTCTTCATTTACACCAGATGGCCTTAACCACTTGGCTTCAGATCTTTGGTAAGAGGGCAGGCAGATGACTCTCAAGCAATGACACTCTGTTTCCAGTCTGTTTGAGATAAGCCAGTTCTTACAGCAGGGCTGTTTCACGATGTTGTGAAGGGCCTATAGTCTCCCACCTGGCTCAAGCAGGAATCCAACACCTGAAAAAACCCCTCCATTTATGTAGCGCCTTTCATGCCATGGGATGACCCAAAGCATTTTACAGCCGATGAAGTTCTTTTTTTAAAGTGTACGCACTGTTGCAATGTAGGAAACACGGCAGCCAACATGCGCACAGCAAACCCCCACAGACGGGGCCTCAGCTTAACGCTTCATCCATAAGATGGCACCTGTGCCAGTGCAGCACTTCCACTGTACAGCACTGGAGTGTCAGGCTTTATTTTGTGCTTAGGCCCTGGAGTGGGACTTGAACTGCTGACTCAAAGGGTGGAGTGATTCAGCCTCATTGGCTGGCGGGGGTAGGAGAATTCGGCGTGAGGGGCAGAAATCTATTTCACGCCGGCATGAGATCACAACAGGATCCTCCAATGGCGTCTGCTGGACGCTCATCCTGCCGGAGGTTGGCATGTACACGATTTGCATCCCGCTAATGGGACACAAAGTAAGGCCTGACCGGAATCGTTCTCCACCTCCCCCCCCACGCCCAATTCACTGTTATGCCGGTGGGAAAACACGCTGGCCCATAACACATCGGGACAAGTGAGACGTGCAGAAGTCAGGACTTATGTTTAGGATCTTGCTCAGATCGCAAACATCCGAGGAGCAGAAGATGCTGGAACCCTACAGCTACCGGACCCTGGAGGAACACATTCATCGCATGTTGGGTGAGTTCTCATGGACGTGGCTCCACCCCGAAGCAGCTCACAGAAGGTGGGAGTCTCCCTGGACGCCTCTGGTCTGCTTTGGAACATCACGGTCTTGGCCATGGGCTGGTACTGATGATTGGCAAGGGCGCGGGGGTGGGGGGGGGCGGTGACCGGGGGGAAGGTACAGCTGTGAGTGGGAGAGGAACATGTACCAGGGGTGAAGGGGTGATGTTGGGGTGAGGAGGTTGAAGATATCATCTTGGGGG
This sequence comes from Carcharodon carcharias, assembly GCF_017639515.1. Classification (NCBI taxonomy): domain Eukaryota; kingdom Metazoa; phylum Chordata; class Chondrichthyes; order Lamniformes; family Lamnidae; genus Carcharodon; species Carcharodon carcharias. The sequence goes on along the minus strand of NC_054494.1, from coordinate 26,356,961 downwards.
GCAGGAGGGCAGAAGGGTGTTCAGAGTGGGGGAAGGTGTCCAGGAGGAGAAGGGAGTTCAGAGAGGGGATGGTGTCCAGCGAGAGGTGGAGGGAGTTCAGAGAGGGGACGGTGTGCGGCGGGGGGAGGAGGGAATTTGGAGAAGGGAAGGTGTCCGGTGGGGGGAGGAGGGAATTCAGAGTGGGGATGGTGTCCGGTGGGGGGAGGAGGGAGTTCGGAGAGGGGATGGTGTCCGGCGGGGGGAGGAGGGAGTTCGGAGAGGGGATGGTGTCCGGTGGGGGGAGGAGGGAGTTCGGAGTGGGGTCTGTGTCCGGTGGGGGGAGGAGGGAATTCGGAGAGGGGATGGTGTCTGGTGGGGGGAGGAGGGAATTCGGAGAGGGGATGGTGTCGGATGGGGGGAGGAGGGAGTTCGGAGAGGGGAAGGTGTCCGGTGGGGGGAGGAGGGATTTAGGAGAGGGGATGTTGTCCGGTGGGGGGAGGAGGGAGTTCGGAGAGGGAACGGTGTCCGATGGGGGGAGGAGGGAGTTCAGAGGGGAGGAAGGTGTCCAGGGGTAGGAAGGAATAAAGGTGGAGGAGGGAGAAAGGGGGGTGGGGGGGTGGATGTCCAGGTGAACATTCAAGGGCGGGGTCAGTGGTGTCAATGACTACCTCCTGGGGAGCAAACTGAGGTTGGATACAGCAGCAGGGAATGGTGAGAGGGGGGCAGATGGAGTCAGTAGGGTGGGAGGGTGAGGGTGAGGGTGCATCGGTAATGGTAGAAGGGGCGGTGAGGGTGCATGGTGAGGATTTGGAGGCACACAGGGAACCTGGTGGTTGGAAGGAGGAGGCTGGGGAGGTCAATGTGGACGGGAGTGGGGTAGGGAACATGCACGTTCACCTGGACATCTGGAAAGGCAAGGTTTCAGGTGGTAGATGATGGCCGGGAGGTGGAAGGTGGTGCCTGGGGTCCACAGTGATGGGGAAAGGACATGGGCGACTGGAGGAGGGGGAAGGATAGGGGAGCTGATCAAAAACTTGACTACAACCAAATCAAAAGTGAGCGAAGCCTCGTGTTGGAGGGGCACAGGTGCTGCTGGGAGTGTGAACAGTGGGTGGGTGGAGATGCGGGTCAGCTCAGAGGGACAACTGGAAGAGAACCCCAGCAGGCAGCATTGAAAATGCTCGGGACAATGAGTTGAGTGTGATGGAGGAAGGACCCGCGTGTGTGGGTGAGTGCTCGCACAAGGCTCCGAAAGACCCTGCCCCACACACACTTCTCCCTCCAGAATCACTCGTGGTCCAGCCTCGTGCAGCTGAATAGCCAGTGGGGGAGTGATGCAGGGGGAGGACTCGCAAAGCCTGTCAATGAAGCTCAAAGACAACATTACACATTGTTCAGTGAAAGTGAATGTATTTTCAGATTATAAGGTGACAAACTGTGTTCACCTGTGCAACCGCTTGTGATCAGAAATTCTTAATTTTTCCAGGCCTACCACGTCTTCTAGGTGCTGCCCTGACATCTGCAGCTGGGGTGGAGACAGCCTGTGTGCTGGTTGGTCCTGTTGCTTCTGATGACTTTGGCGTGCGTCCTCTGGAGAGTTCAGGCCTTGAGCTTGCTTTGGCTGTTCCCCTGTGGGCCAGCTTGCCCCTCTGTGGTGACAGAGGATGAGGTTGAGAGGGTCACAGGCGAAGGGGACTCAGAGGAAGGGACAGCCTCTGAGATTCCTGAGCGGATGACCCAAGGGCGTCTAGCTGCTGCTCCTCCTCCCTTCAGGTGCCCGAGGGCCCCAGCCTGACTCCTTGAGGGGAGGGAGCACCTGGAGGGTGATTGAGATGCCCCCTTTCCCCCCGTTTATGCATCTCCACTTTCTGCTAGACCAGGGCCTCCATTGCATCTGCCTCCCTTCCCATGGAGACCTCCATGCACCCACATACGGGCACCACGTCATCAGAGAGCAGGTGGACATAATGCTCCGTCTCTGTTGAGGGCTTCCAACAGCTCTGCGTGATGTTCCCCTGCCTTCTGCCGACTCTCCACGATGAGTTGTGAGGCCAAATCCAGAGGTTCATCATCTGACTCAGATCTCACAGACGCCTCTTCCCCAGCAGTCCTCTGAGTGCTGGGGAACTCGGTTCAACCTGCCTCCCCCTACCGTGGACACGTGTCCATGTGGTGACCACCAGATTGTGACCCGAGTCTGCTCTAGATCATGGTCCCACCGAGGTGTGTGTCCCTGCGCTGGTGGAGGGTGTGGGTAAGCGCTGTGATGGGTCTTCCAGGCTGCTTATTTCCAGCTCTTCAATGGAGGAGGTAGCTTCTTGGCTGGAGATGAGGATGTGGATGGAGATGAGATGTGGATGGAGCTGAGGGACTGCCTGGCTGAGGGTGTTGGTCACTTGGCAGAGCTCCCTGTGAACCAAAGTAGCGATAATGAGTGCATGGCAGCAGAGTCAGAAGCAGGAGCACTCACAGTTGCATTGAGAGAGGGATGCTGTGCTGCAGGATCCTCAGGTGGGTGTGCACCACCGATCTCACTGTCAGCACAGGCACAGTCCACATCCTCACCAGTCAGCGTGATGACACACTCCTCAAAGTGACTGAAGGGCCGCTGAATGTTGGTGACTCCACCCTCCCCCCAGCCTGGGACTCTCCCTGCTGTTGTGAGCCAGCTTCTCCTGCATGGAAACAGATGGAGAGAGTGTGAGCAGGACACATGGCACTGTGTGGGATGTTTGTGTGGCTAGCAGAACCATGGACAGGATGAGGATGCGAGCTCCAGAGGATATGAGCCTGATGGAGATGTGAGAGTGTGTACGAAGGTTACAATTTTTGTCCCTTGAGGTGTGAGATCCCTGTGGTTGTGAGATGGGTTTGTGAGTGTGTGAGTTGAGGAGTGAGGAAGCACTGATGTCTCAGCGTGGCGTTCAAATCCCAGCCTGCCCACCAGCAGTCTGGAGTGTTTCCCATGAATGTATTAATAATGTGGTGGAATGTGCCGGGAAGGGGTCGATACAATGTGAAAACCCACCATGGTAAAATGTCTTTATCATGTTCGCCACTGCACTTGTTGCAAATCTGGGATGATCCATCCAAAGTTGGGAATATTACCCACAGTGTTAGCTGCAGCTGAAAGAAGATTAACCACGCTGTGTCAGCCTTTTGACGATTCATAGCGGAGGAAGCTTTGGGCACTTCTTCTACACATCAACAGCTAAAATGTTCTTTCATTTGCATTTATTTTAATCTGTGACTTTTTTATTCAGTCTTGTCTTCTCCCTTTTTATACCTACAAACTACTCTGGATAATTCATACAAAAGCACGGCAGACAAAGCGGATGCTAGAAAACTGAAATTAAACACAGAAAACGCTGGAGATACTCAGCAGGCCAGGCAGCCTCCATGAGAGAAACAGCATTAATGTTTCAGCTCAATGGAACTGGCCGATGTCAGGCGTGACCTAATGAAAGGGCACTGACCTGAAATATTAATCCCTCTGCAGACTCTGGCAGAACTGCTGAGAATTTCCAGCATTTTCTGATTTTATCCTTGATAATCTTAAATCGATTCTTTCCTCACTAAAGAAATCGAATCATCCAATAACTTGAATTAAGCCATGCAAATGAGAAAGCAGAGTAGCAATCTGGCGCTAAGTAAATTTGAAGTGTCGGGTCATTTAAATCAGACCAACACTGCATGAAGAACAACAGATTGTACAAGCAATGATACCGTTGGGCTAGAGGAATGGTTTCCAAAGCTTTCTGCGTGGGGAAGTCCCTGTAAATATTAACGCACTTCTGGGACCCTCATCCTAACTTGCTAAGATATGTACTAGCTGTTAGAAATTGGATAGGCAGGCGGTCCACAGACCCTGGTTGGAAAACCTATGAATGAGTCTGACAAATTGTAATACCTTCCTATGTTCTGTTTTCCAAATATAGTTTTGACAATCCGTGTGCTTTGAATTGAGGGGTGAAACACTGAGGGAAGAGGGAACAAGTAATTTGCAAATTTACATGGTGTTCCTTCCATTTTCCTCCCTATTCTACCAGTTTTAGATCTTCACTATTTCCCTCTTTTTATTATATTCCCTGTTTTTGTCTTGACACATTTCATAAAATATTTATTTTAAAACTATTCCTCTTGTCAGTTCCTCTTTTCCTTAATCTGGATGTTTTTTTACCCCCTGTTATGCCCAATTATATATTTGAAAAGGAATAATTTGCAGGGCTATGGGGAAAGAGCAGGGGAGTAGGGCTAATTGGTTCACTCTTTCAAAGAGCCAGCACAAACACGATGGGCTGACTGGCCTCCTGTGCTGTATAATTCTTCAATTAACAGAGTAGCACAAATACAGTAGGAAAGTTATTTTGGTCAATCCCCCCATGTTTCTTCCTGCCAGTCTTACCCTACCTGCTCTTCCACGTCACAAGCACATCCATCTTCTTCCATTTGTTCTGCCCTACTCTCCAAACAGGCTCCATGGCCCTTTCTCCTTTCTGTCACCAGTTTTCAAGGCTGATCTTGCAAGAACTGGAGGCAAGCTTTAGCATCACCGAATACATGAAACAATGGATCACCCTCAATCTGTGAAGTTTTTCCCGAATGCAGTGTGCTAGTGCTAAATACATTTATTATTTTGTCTTTTTTCACACAGTAAATTAAGTTTGTGTATTAAATGTGTCGTTGCTGAACACTAGTTCCGCTTTCTAACTTTTACACATATTCTTGTTGAAGATACCATAGGAGGAGTAATATTTTAAGATGCTTTATGTACCGATACAGTGCTACTTAGACAGGGATACATCGAGGACAAAGTACCACAGGCACCACTTTGCTTTAATCCTTCATTTTGACAACAAAACACTGTTGATTTTTGCCCACAAAAAAAGCCATTATCCAGGAAGGAAGGTCATTGGTTCAATGGACCGAATGGCCTCTTTCTGTGCCATAGTTGACTCAATAACAGTCCTGCTGAAACACTTTCAAATTGACCTGTAACAGCTTGAACACCAGCAGCAATATAATTGCCTTCATCACTTGCAAGCACCATGTGTCTGGCCAGTTCCACCCTGCATAGATGGCATAGGTTTTTGAAATCTGATTAAATGATTTTGTGCTGCATGTGATCTAAATACATGAAACAGCTTTTTCACATTGTATCAGAAAGCAGAGAGAATCTCCGCACAAGTGCAAAAAAATGGACAACAGAATACAAGTTCCCAAGATTGTTGCACTAAAGAACATTATCTTCTTGAACATAAGTGCTTAACATAATCAAGACACACAAAAGATGACTTTGAAGTGATGTAAGTTATTACCTCATGCAATTGCCATGAGTTGTAACTTTAAAGAACAAAGTCTTTTCAAGTTGAAACATCTCCAAGATGATTTCTCTGTCAATCAAAGTGCAGGACTCTCTTGATCCTCTGTGGCAGAGTCAGTAATCCTGCCTCTGAGCTGGGCAGGTCAGGATTACCACAGCACGCTATTGATGGTTGGCTAACGTCTTGACTCACTAACGAAAGTTCAATAGGTGGAGCTATCAGGGACTGGGTTTCATCCCACAAGGATCCAGATAACTCCACAAACCACTGCTTAAAGGTTCTGATGAAGAGTCATTCGGACTTGAAATGTTAACTGTATTCCTCTCCGCAGATGCTGTCAGACCTGCTGAGTTTTTCCAGGTATTTTTGTTTTTGTTTTGGATTTTCAGCATCCGCAGTTTTTTGCTTTTAGCATAAAGGGCAGTATTGCCCTGGCTGGACAGGCAATGGGGAGCACGCCAGTGTTGTGCTTTATTCCTTGGACATATGCAGAAATCATACACATGTGTGTAACAGGAGTTTCAGTCAAAATATTCTAAAATGTCTGCTCTCTCATGTATACAGCAGCTTGCATTCCTTTGCTCAGTAACTGCACCCAGGCCTAACTAATCAATACAGAGAAGAGTCAACAGACACACAAAATCAAACACCAAACAATTGAACAATTGAACACTACAGCCAGTGCACTGTGCCTGGGAGGCTGTGAATCTCTAGAAGTAACTCACTCCTACTAGGAAGTTCTGAAGCCTTGAATTTCTGGAGGGAGGTGGTGGTGGGGACTCTCTGGGGAGAGAATGTGAACACCATATTGGGAAAAAAAACTCTTATCTGTGTGGATTTCTTCAGCATGATTGCACCCAGCTTGGTGTTATATTGCCATGTGTCATTACAACAGGGAAAAAGGCTGGATGACCAGTCCAGCCCATGCCAACTCCCTGTAGAGCAATCCAGTCAGTCCCATTTCTCCATGTGCCCTGTAGCCCTGCAAATTTATTTCTCTCAAGTGCTCTGCCAATTTCCTTTTGAAATCATTGACCATCTCAACTCCCACCACCCTCGGAGGCAGAGAGGCCAACAAGAATTCTTCACATGGAAATTCTTCAATTGTGAGCTTTGACTGCACGTGTTGGCTGGCTGTTCAGTCAAGAAAGGCATCACAGCTGTGCCTGACTATCCTCGCTGAATGTTTTCACAAACTTGCATTCTCTAGGAGAGTTTGCTACAGAAATGTGATCACCAGCTGGAACTGCAGTTCATTCTTCTCCCCTCCTCTCCAGGGGCACAATGGCCAGTCATCTGGCTCAGCCCAGATTAAATACGACATCTGCCATAGCTGGGTGGGCAGCTCTGCCTTTTAGGACATCTTCAACACATCTTTGGGCTGGTAACTGCAGAGATAAAAATTCTGTTTTGACTGGGCATGTAATCAGGTAACAACATATCTGAAGACACTTACTGATCCAGTGAGCTAAAGGTTACAAAGGCACATGTGGTTGGAGGAGGCCATTTGGTCCATCTAGCTCATCCTCCCAGTCATCACCAAAAATGGATGAGTTTCAACTTGCAAGATAACATAGGAAATTGCTCCAATGCTTTCTGGGCTTACAAATGTCTTCATTCAAACTGTATAAAACATTTTATACTGAACTTTAATCATGAACTCCAAAAGTGTTCTGATAAATGACACGATATAGAGGGCAATGAATTTTTATTCAATTCATGGGCAGGATAACACTATCATGAAAATAAAAATCATATGTCATCATCCTCCATTGAAGGATTCATCCCCAGTATTTATAAAGTTCACATTTTCTTCACTCATCACAACTACTTACACCTTCCAATAGGATTACACACCAGCTATACCCTGTGATCAGAGGTGTTAATGAATACTTCACTGGCACACACTGTAATTTCCTTACACCTTCTTCACAAGCACAGCTAGGAACATGCCAAGAGAACTGACAATTCAGCAAGGGTTTTCTAGCTATTGTTTCTCTTGTTACCCAGGGGCGTTCTTTCCTTTCCTTTCCGTTTGCTTTCTCTCCTAATGCCTCACTCTTGAGCGCTCGTTCTTCCACATGTGGGTAAAGACAGTGAGATTTATCAGTCCTTGCACCTGTAGAGGTCTGACCCGATTCTACTTTCGTCCAAATTCCACCCAGGACGCACTCTCCATTACAGGTCACTGATAGCAATCAGGAGTGTGAGCCCCAGCCTTTAACCTGCTCCAAGTCGAGGGTCACTGAGGGAGTTCTGGTGCCCCATTTACTGATCCAGTGGAGATCAACAAAGTCCAGCGCCTGACCAGGTTCACATGTGGGACGTTCCACATTTGCTTGTGAAGCAAAAGTAAGGGCACTTCAACAATGATTCATTGGCTGTGAATTGCATTTGGGACTTCCTGTGGGCAAGAAAGAACGCATATCATTGCAAGTTTGTTCTCTTTTAATGTAAACAGCATTTTCTATTTTTGTTTCAGGTTTCCAGCATTTGCTGTCTGCCTTTTATCTCCCCCAGTGTCGAATATACACTATGTGCATAAAATTTGAATTCATGCAAAGCACCGTACAAACAGTATAAATGCGGCGAGTGTCGGTTTGAATTAGTTGATATAAATTTCACCAATTCTTATGTCGATAAACATTTGAATAAAACACAGATCAAAGAATAAGATGCTTAAATGCTGCAAATGTGCCTTTGCCACTGCAGAAGGTTTAACCAAACTGTCATCATTGGAATTGACAGAGATGAATTTGTTGCTGCAATTTTTTGTCACACAGGCTTATTTCTCTGAAAGGACTAGGTGTTGTGGTTAGTACTGAATGCAACGACAAAGGCAAAACACACTCCAGATGGCTCCTTGCTTTAATTTTATTCTCCACAATTAGATTGAGCACATCTTCCAGACAAAAACAGTCTCCTTCAAGAAAAAACAGAAAACTAAAGTGATGGTGGGGACCACAGTACCTCACAAACAGAAATCAGCCCAAGGCATTGAGCATCACACTGGGACATCCAGCCTCTCGGTATTTTTGATTGAAACTGTTTAAAAGCAGAATCAAAGGTGTAACCTAGACCTCCCCAGAATGGCCCAATACTGACCTCAATTGGGTTACAAGGGAGTCACATGGAGGCAGTTTATTTTTCCACAGGAGGATGAGAATATTCGTGGCGAGCCATCTCATGGTTTGTTAAAGATTGACAAAGGGAGAGGAGTAGGTGAAGGCGCCCCAGTTAAAACATCTGCAGGCACTTTGACATTGATGGTGTGTTGTCAGTAGGAGGCGAGCTGTGCCTCCAAAATGACTAGGAACCAATGTCCTGTAAAACTGCAGCATGAAGGTTGAAGACACTGCGACCAAGCTCCCTTCTCCTATTGGTCCTCTAACAAAAACAGGCACCAGAGTAGGTGAGGAATGCTGAGAAGTTGCTTAATCACTGTGCTCCTAGATCCTCAAGCACCAAAAGGTGCAGTTTTAGTTTCCTAAAATTCTTTCATGAGGTGTGGATGTCACTGGCCAACACTTATTGCCCATCCCTAATTTCCCTTGAGAAAGTGGTGGTGAGCTGCCTTCTTGAACCGCTGTAGCCCATGTGGTGTAGGTACACCCACTCTGCTGTTAGGAGGGGAGATTCAGGATTTTGACCCAGCGACAGTGAAGGAATGGTGATATATTTCCAAGTCAGGATGGTGAGTGACTTTGAGGAGAACTTGCAGGTGGTGGTGTTCCCATGCATCTGCTGCCCTTGTCCTTCTAGGTGGTTGAGGTTGCAGGTTTGGAAGGTACTGTCTAAGAAGTCATGGTGAATTCCTGCTATGCATCTTGTAGATGGTGCACACACTGCTGCTACTGTGCGTCGGTGGTGGAGGGAGTGAATGTTTGTGGATGTGGTGCCAATCAAGTGGGCTGCTTTGTCCTGAATGGTGTCAAGCTTCTTGAGTGTTGTGGGAGCTGCACTCATCCGGGCAAGTGGGGAGTATTCCATCACACTCCTGACTTGTGTCTTGTGGATGGTGGACAAGCTTTGGGGAGTCAGGAGGTGAATTAATCGTGGCAGGATTCCTAGGCTGGAATTTTACAGCCCCATCATGGTGGGGATGGGGCCATAAAATGCGGCGAGCTGTTCTAAACCCCATTGGCTTTGGCGGGAGCATGAAATCCCACTGCCATAAAATTCCGCTCCTAATATCTGACCTGCTCTTGTAGCCACAGTATTTATATGGCTGGTCCTGTGCTTCTGGTCAATAGGATGTTGATAGTTGGTTTTGCTGGTGAATAGTTGGTGGGATAACATTCTCAGAAAAAAAATTAGGGAGCTATCAAAACAAAAGTACCAAGAAAAAAAGAGTCACACGTAATGGGTGGAATTTTAACCTGTCATGGTGGGAAACATGCCGGCTGGGCTCACTTAGTCACAGGAGAGGCTGCACGTCATCTCCCATTGGCGGGAAAGCCTGTGATGCCCTTCCCCGGACCCCCATCCTCCCCTCACTCACTTGTATCCAGGAGTCCAGTGATAATCTTTGGCAAAGTCCGTGGAGCAATTCTGGCAGCAGCCACCGTTCTCAGTGGCACTCCCGGCAATGGAGGGCTGCCAGTCTCTGATTGGCAGTAGCTCTCAACAGGCGGGACTTCCATCCCTAGGATCCTAAATCCAGGGAAAGGTCTGACGCCAGCCAGTTAAGGGTCCGGCGGACACTTCATTTGGTCGGTCCAGCCCCCACAGAAGCAACATGTGGTTCCCACTGGTTCTCCAACACAATTACAGCCAATGACAGAACTAATGGGCTCAGTATCTGCCTCTCCACTACACGTGCAGATTAACTGATTAATCTCAAATACAGCAGAATGCGGCAGTCCAAGTTTGACGGTGAACTGTGAATATCGTGGAATTATGGTCAAGCATGTGTGAAGAGGTGGAGACCATAGCCCTTCTAAATATTGCAGTTTGGATGAAGGAGTAAACACCCTTTCCGTTAACAAGATGGACAATCATATGCTTCACGCGTTAGTGATCCTGGCCCAGAACGTAAACCGATGAAAGTCCACGTCAGCTATTCCGGACTGAAAGCCAAAGTGCCCAATCAATAGACGGACAATCTTACAAGTTACAAATCCAATCCGAAATGCTGACATCTGCTCTAATGATATGCTGATAGGGTGAGATGAAGTCAGCTTGGAGGAGGCTCGTGTGGAGCCTGGCACAAGTTAACTGGGCAGAGTTCCTGTCAATTGTGTGCAAGGTGAAATTCCACATGAAGAAACTGTGCTGGTAAAAGTTACCCTGTTATTTTAAAGTAGTAGGACCTTGGAGCTCAGAGGGAGAAGAATGTACTGGGTTTAGAGTGGATCAACCCTTACCATCAGTTTACTGGCATCACTAAAAATTAAAATTGGCCTCGTTATGTAGGTGTTAAGAGGTCATTTGGAGCAGCGAGCTTTTTGCTTCCACTGGATCCATACAATTGGCTCCCCAGACATATTTAACCTTTTGTGGCAGTGAGGAGTTTCAAGTTAGCAACGGAACACAACAATCGCCGGCACTGACCAACTGGCAGAACTCCTGCCTGGATTCGGGTGGAGCTGTGGAAATAATGACTAAAACATTGGAAAGAAACTGCAAAAGAAAAATAAGTAAGTAGCATAAATGGTTATGTTACTGGGCTAGTAATCCAGAGGTCTTCGAGATCTACACCAACTGAAGAGTTTAAACTCAATTAAATAATTCTGGAACAAAAAGTTCGTCTAACCATGAAATGACCAGATTGTCGTAAAAACCCATCGGGTTCACCAATATCCTTTAGGGAAGGAGATTTGCCACCCTTACTCTGGCCAATTTAGACATACGTGTAGTTTACAAAGCAAAGCCCAAGATTGGCCTGAACGAGTTGCTGATTTTTGGAACACTGATACCACTTGCTGTAGTTCCCTCACAGAGCTCCAGAAGCTGGAGGGGTCTGGGCAGCCCTCTTCTCTCCCTGCCCCAGGATGTGTTTTACCGCCTTTTTCTAGAGGCTTATTCTGTTGCAGAATTCTGATGTGTCACTTTCATTAGCAACAATCATTCCGGCCTCTGTATAGTCAAGCATGTACCACACAGTTTATGGTTTCTGGCTACTTTGTTCTCATGTATGTTAGAGTTTCTTCGAACAGACCAAATCAGGTGTGATGCAGTTTAGGGCAAGGGAGGGACCAAAAACTATTGACAGAAGCAACACAAGGAACAGGTCTTAGTTAGAAATAATTAATTCCAATTTTGTACGTGTTCCCCATTAATCAGAATCTCCCCAGCACTTTTTTACCTCTGCAAGGGGACATGATTATGACGAGTTTTATGTTGCTAGAAACATTCTTTTGCAAATAAAGGCAATCAGATGTTTTAAATGGAAAAGACTCTAAAATGTGAAATTAGGACTTTTGCTGGTAATCCATATAAGAAATTGCTTTTAAAATCCTAGTTCTACCTCAAGTATGTGCAGCAGCAGAATTCAATGACATTGGGGTAACTAAGCTTATGCTAATTTACTACAGGTTTTAATATTGTTTAGCAGACCTTCACCACATGGGGCCACAGTGAAGGAATTGAAACTTAAATGCACAGAGAAAGGACCTGGTCTGTAACAGTGTCCCCACAGCCTCGTCTCCATTTGTTAGTTAGAAATGAGGCAGTTAACCTGAAGACCAATCTGCCCATTAGGGTGCAGGGAAAAGATTCCAGGTCACTACTTCAACAAAGAGCAGGGGAGTTCCCCCCGGTGTCCTGGCCAATACTTCTCCCTCAATGAAAGGATCACCTGGTTGTTATCACGTTGCTGTTTGTGGGGGCTGGCTGTGCACAAGTGGGCTGCCGTGTTTCCTACGTTATGACGGTGAATTTGTTTCAAAAAGTACTTCATTTGCAGTAAAACAATTTGGGATGCCTTGAGAGGCTATGTAAATGCAGTTTTATCTTTATAAGAAGGGAAGCTCAATGTGACAGTGGAACAGTTTCATTTTAATAAGTAAATCAGTAGATGTCAAAACATGATTGACCCCAGGCATAAAGATTGCAGAGTGTGGGATCACTGTGTGTGAATACGCCACAGGAATTGTAGGCTTTTTCTATCACAGAAAGAAACATATCTGAAACCAGTATCTATGTAAATTGCCTAATCTTTGATGGAATGGTACTGGGTATTAACAGATAACGCAAGATTTTCCATAGCCTGTTAAAGGTTCCAACTATATATCTGCTTGGATCACATTGGCAATTTCAAAATAATCTGAATATTAAAATGATGCAAGTGTTGACATCACTTGGTCAGCCAATGAGCTGGAGGCTGGGCAGCACTTGCAGTAGAATTTACAGCAGGGTATCTTACAGCAAACAGAGTCTATTTAAACAGTCTTTCTGAACTATAGCAAAAGAACCTCATAACCAAAACTACAGCGACATCTCCCGATACAAGCAGGATTAGTTCTCCAGCAAAATGCAGTGGGTGGAGGTTCGTTACTTCATGCTAATTTGTGCAGTCACTTGTGGCAGTGCAGGTTCCAGGTTTGATTGACAGGGAAATTATCCAAACATCTCCATTCTGGCTGGGAATAGTGATGTTACTCAATGTAGCCAATTTAAAATGGAATGCTGGATGTTGCCTTCCACCAGCCAAGTCTTTAGTTGTCTCATGGCGGTGATTAGACCTTAGTTGTCTCCTGGTTCACCACTGCAAGTGCCTTTCTCTTTGTGACTGTAGCATGTTGTTCACAAGTAATGCAAGTGCTGAAACACTGCACAATCTGGAAAACTGGACAAAAAACAGACTTTTGCTGTGTGGTCTGCATTCTTAATATAATAGAACAAAAATAAACAGACTGTGGAAACCCTAGCAATCATCAAATTGAAAAGCATCAACAGTGGAAACTGGGATGCTTGCCCCCAACTCCCAAACTGAAGATCACATTACACTGCTCCAGTCTCAGAACAGCGCCCTCAACCTGCATCAGCGTCTCATTTTCCACATGACCCATCTCCCTGACCAACTGGTGCCAAACAAGGGATCATTTTGTACTGCTGGCCCACAAGTTGTGAAGGCACATGTACATTTCTTGTGCAGCTATTCCCCCTTAAAGCCAGGAGCGACAGGAGAACGTGATCCAACCTGGGTTTGGGTTTGGATTAAAGAGTTAAGGTGAAAGGTCAAGCTGTGAACACAGAGCCCGTCCACCCCTGCTCCACCTCTCTATTCAGAAAGCCAGTACGTTTCAGTCAAAAGATGGGATTTGAACAGCTGACACAAAAATAAGATTCTTAATAAAAGAACAAGTGATACAGCCTTCATTTTTCACAAAACTCAGTGCACAGTTTACACTGTAAATCATGCGGTTGTCGATTATTATAATTACAGTTGTTTATTGTTAGCTGGAAACATTGTTCTTAAAAAGTGAGAAGTTGGGAGAGAAACATCGAACATTTTCTAAAATAGGAACTCAGAATTTGTTCGAAAAGTAAACCAGAGTCAAGAACCTTTTGTCTAGTTTATTGTCAAACGTTCACTTTGAATTTATAATAACTATAAACTTTATATTTGAAATTGAATGATTTAATGGTGCTCATGGTAATGCACACTACCAAAATCAACAGGATAATATCTTACATACTGCAGACATGAACAACTGCATTAAACCTTCAGGATATAATTGAAACTGAATAAGGGCAAGTCTAAAGGAGGTCAATTAGATACAGTGTTAATCAATCTTACACCAGCAAAACTGCAGATCAGGTTATGCCATGTTGTCGACTAGAACATCTTAAAAAGATTATGAATAATGTGTTTTGCAGGCATATTCAATCAGGGTATGCAAATACATGTAGCACCTCCAAGAGCAAAGGGGCTTGCTATAGCAAATGTATTCTGGATGTGTTTTGAAACAGTTTGGGAACAAGGGAAGGTGCAGGGGTTGGCAGAGTGCTGTCAAAAGCTTAAGAGAGTTATGTGTGTGTGTGTCTGTGTGTGTGCGTGCGTGCATGTGTGTCACATGGCTTTCCTATGTCTCGCTTTAGTTCCGCACACGCACAACCCTGTCAATTCAACTCATTCCATTGAATCTGTACAAAAATATTTCAAGGCAGTTCCTTCTCGTATTACGCTCGTGTTACATGGAATGATACAACACAGAAGGAGGCTATTTGGCCCATTGTGTGCATGCCAGCTCTTTCTAGAGCTATCCATTTAATTCCACCCCCCAATAGCCCTGTAAATGCTTTCCCATCATGGATTTATCAAGTCTCCATTGTATGTTAATAAAATCCAGTTACAAAATCCTTTCAGACACAACATGTATTTGCATAGCATACCTGAGCAAATGTTTCCGTTAGTAGGATATATTGCACGATAAACACCCTGACAGTCCACATTTTCCAACACCCAAAGGAGGTGAGAACAAGCTACAATTGTGCCCAATTACAGTAGTGACCTTCTGGAGGGACAAGCTATTTGCTCCGGCCTCTTGTGTGTAGAAACAGCGTAAGTACCTTCAACAAGGACGAGCTACTGATTTTACCACATTTAAGTAATCAGAGCACTTCATCTCCATGGAGTCAATCAGTAGATTTACTTGGTGGTGATGGACATCGGTATGCCTGCGCATTAATGCATTTGCAGCGGTAGATCTAAACCATTCTGAGGGGATGGGGCTGGGGAGACATGAGATAAAGGGAAGGTTTTACTAATTAGCTAAGTATTGTTATTTCCCGTTGACAATTGAACAAACCGATCTGGGAATATAAAAATACAAATAGTAAATGCATTTGTTTCAAATTAATTTCACCACCATCTTAGCAAAAACGTTCATCTGTTTAAAATGAACACTGTGAAATTATGCTTAGAGGACTTTCAGGCAAAAACATTAAATGGTCCTCAGCCATTTACCTACAATGTAACTTCAGGGTATCGTGCAATGAAAAGTTCGCCAATACTAAGTAGTTAAATATATCTATTTTGTTTACTGTATATACTTGTGTAAAAGTCAACTTTGAGACCAAACTTTTATCCAAAAAGTAGGGAGTTGACTTGTGCATGGGTGATATTCAAGAGGTCAGAATCCAACCGCTCCCATCGAGTTGCTACTCAACTGTTTACGGCGATACATCAGCTGATTGCAGAGGTGCCAGGTCGGAGACTATTCCCAGCAAACCTGCCCCAAAAATTAGCACAAAATGAGACCAAGAAGTATTTTAATTATTCTGCGCAGACACCTTGGAATGAATAGGCTTGCATCAGGGTGAGCTTGACTTCAATGCCAGTTTGGAACTTATGGCCAAAAGTTGGGGGTTGACTTATACACGACATCAACTATTACTCAAGTATATACGTTAGTTAAGTGAGTCGCTTTCCTTTTATGGAGAAGAGCTGTTTAATCAGTTTTAAAGTTGCAAGGAAGCTTAAAGCAAGAATGCATGATAAGCTAAATCCTGGAGGTAAATAATGTTTGGAGTTTGATAATATTAAAATCTGGTGCCTTCAGATACAGCAGAATAAAGTCAAGGAGAAAATTATTCCATTATCGTCTTTGGATTACACCTCAGCACAATTTAATCATTGGCGTATTAGTAAATCCTGAGAATTGGAGAATTATCTGGCATAATAAGCAAAATGTCAACAAATTTTGCTGAATGCTTGTTAATCTTCGAAGTTTCAAATCCATAAAGATGCATGTTCAACAAATTCACGTTCAACAAGGGGTCTGGCAATGGGTAACTGTGGGAGAGCGGTCAGCAAACAAACTCCAGCCAGGTGATTTTTCTGCCCTTGGATGTTACCACTCTGTCCACTGTGCAGTGAGTCATTCCTCCTCTATTTTAGTGGAAGCCTGGTCCATGTACAATGAATACTCTGACACTGCGCTAAAATAGCAGAGAGGGGAATTTCAAATAGAAGCACAAAATGTTCATATGTTAACATCTCACAATGTAACTTCAGTGTATCACACTTTGAAAGGACCTCAATACTGAACAGTTACAGACATCTATTCTGTTAAGTCAGAGGATGGAATTTTACAGCCCTGTTGCACCGCTGGGGTAGGGAGCCATTCTGAACTCCATTGACTTCGGCGGGACCATAAAACCCCGCTGTGTTAAAATTCCGCCCAATGGGCAGGATTATCCACACCCGCCCACTGCAGGGATCTTCTGGTCACGCCGCAAGTCAATGGACTTCTAGCTGGGGCACTGCCTCGCCCACAGCAGGTCCCTCCCGCAAATGGGGCTGGAAAATCCCGGCCAATATTTCTGCTCTAAATGGCAGTGCTATTATACCCATGGACAGTTGTGGTGCTGCAGTGCCTCTGCTGGGGAGGGAGTTGCAATTACAGCTTGACATGTTGACATGGACGTTTCCCATTTTAAATGTGAACATGTGACTTCACGTTTGGCAACAGTTACTGCTGGAAAAGTGCGTGCA
The DNA here is from genome assembly GCF_017639515.1 of Carcharodon carcharias. Classification (NCBI taxonomy): domain Eukaryota; kingdom Metazoa; phylum Chordata; class Chondrichthyes; order Lamniformes; family Lamnidae; genus Carcharodon; species Carcharodon carcharias. The sequence goes on along the minus strand of NC_054494.1, from coordinate 26,340,215 downwards.
GGCATCGGGCTTTTGACATTGCCGATGCGACTTTAAACAAAATTCTTTTCTGCCTGAGAGGGCAGACAAAATCCCATGGCACTATTCAAAAATACGAAAAGCGGAAGTCTCCCTGGATTCTGATCAATATTTACCCCTCAACCATCAGCACTAAACACAAATTATCTGTTCGTTTATTTTGTTGCTGTTTGAGGGGTCTTGTGGTGAGCAGGTTGGCTGCATTTCCTGTTTTACAACAGTGAGTGCACTTCAAAGATACTTCACCAGCTGCAAACCACTTTGGGACATCCTTAGGTTATGGATGGAGCTAAAAAATGCAAGTAGATTATGTTTTCCATGCTTTAATTCTGTGTAGAATCAGGTTTAAAGATGCAAGGGAACTTAAGGCTCAATTCAATGTCAGTTAATGGCTTTTAACAACCTTTCTGCAAACATATTGTAGACCAGTTGGTTGAATGCTGTCCAATCATTTGCCAGAAAGTTTTCACTGAAGAATGTGCAATAAGGCACTGATGCTAGGAGTGCTTTTGTTTTCAAACATAAGCCCAGGTAACACAAATCACAGCAGCATCTTGTGTGTGAAAATCCCCTGCTAAAACAGTACTCTTTACACTCCCTGAAATAAAAGGGTTTGTTAACCACTTCATGCGTAGTAAATCTCCATGGACAAGCAAAATTGAATTATGCTAATTTATCACCTTAACCACCTTAATGAACCATTTGACCTCAGTCATTGGGTGTAATATACAGCAAACAGGCAGGATTGTGTGGAGAACAGCGTTCATCCTGTAAAGCTATAGAAATACCACATTTTATGGAGAAATACAAGCACATAATAATTCAACAATTGCTTGAATGGAGAAGCTGCATGATATTTGGACACGATACGATGCTATATCAATAAAATATCAATACTTTGCCCATTAAAACACCCCCAACCTACGACCATTGAAGCCAGCAGAATATAGTGATCCAAAAATCCCTGGCTGGGATTTTCAGCTCCCGTCTATGGTAGGTGTCATGGAGGGGGGGAGCAGAGAATATCGCGAGAGGAAAGGAATCAGGTTTATGCCAGTGGGAAAACAGGGTCCTATCGTCTGCCCAGATCTTCAATGGCAAAGCACGTTTCCAACGCGAAATGTCAGGAATGGCACATCAGCGTCTAATTACACTGACATGTTTCACAACTGGATATAAGTGATGTGCGTCTGGCGGCCAGCACTCCACTCATGACTTCAAGGTTTGTTCACCAACCTTTCATCGCGCAAGGCTTACGACACCTCGACTCAGTAACATCTCGACTCAGTACCACCTTCAGAGGCAGCGCCACATCGCCCTCAGGGCAGGGGTGGGGTATCAGAGGCAAGACTCCGCCGACCAGACCCAGTGGTAAGGCAGGGTTGCTGTGGAAGGGGCCACAGGGCAAGGCCTCCAGCGGAGGAGGGGCATTAGTGCCCAGAGGTTGTGGAAGGGGCTACAGGGCAAGGTCTTCAGCTGGGGAGGGGCAATAGTGGACAGAGGATTGATTCAAACATGGCATGGGGGTTTCAGGGTAGAGGGGGGGTTTGAGAGAGGTATCCTCTGGACTAGAATTGGGAAGAGTCTGTTACAGAGATATAAGTTGGACCAGAATGGGAGAATTGCGGTGTGAGAAAGCACTTTGTTTTACATGGCTGACCTTGCAAAGGCTGTCCTTGTCCCAGTTCAGGGAGGCTGAGGGGTCCAGGGACTGTAGTGGCCAGAATGTTGTGCAGAGGGAGTGGTCATAACGCCACGCACCCTGGTCCGGGAGATTGGGGGAGATGGGGGGGGATGGGTTTCAGCATTATATTGTGCCATAGATGGCACACTCACAGTCAGGGGAGGCGCCTGCAGTCTATAGATGGGGAAATGGTAGTGTAGAGGTGTTGGAGGGTTCTGGGGAGGGGTGTGCTATATGTCCAACTGGTCAGGAAGCCTTAAGATGAGGAGGGGTGAGGTCCACATGGGGCATGGGCACATCCAAATCCAAAGATTCAGGGGGTCAACACGATTTTCCGCTTCTTCTTTGGAACTTCTTCAGTTTTGAAGAAGAGTCATATTGGACTCAAACCATTCACTTTGTTACTCTCTCCACAGATACTGCCAGACCTGCTGAGGTTTCCCAGCACTTCCTGTTTTTATTCCAGATAACTCAATAATGAGCTAAAGATTTGGCAAGAGGTCACAAAGGGTAAGAGTATTTATAATACTGTTTTTGCTTAAAAAGCATATTTCTTCGATAGTCAGGTCGACTCCAAAATAAATAATAAGCTGGCTATCATGCGCTGCTCTATGCCACTGTATGTAAAATGTCCAGTGACACAGAGGCTACATTCCGGAAACATTCAGTTATAAACGACAACTAATCTCCCTACAACGCAGCATGTGTTGGATGAGTGAATTATGTGATTTCATGGCCTGTATATAAAAAAAGGGAGCCTGAAGCAAAGGTTAATACTGTTGTGTGACCTTCTTTGGAAGCAGCGTTTCTGGTAATGACATGAGGTCAGATTGAAGGTCCCTCCTGAACTCATGGCACAATGAAGACTCGGGTGTTCATGTGGTCAATGGATAATTGCCAGTGGGGCAGGACACACAGTCCTGAAGGAGTTCAGCTCACCACCTTGCTGTGTGGGCATTTAGGAAGGGAGAAGCATGTTGGATGAAATGTAATTAATATGGATGCAATGCGGCATTTAGAGTGCTTTGGGCAATTAACAGGAGCTTGAAGCTCCAGTAATTTAATTCTCCACAGAGCGGAAATTAGCTGATCAGCCAAGTTTACTTTATCACCCAGCAGGGAAATACCTCCACTTGCTTCAGTTAAAGCCTTTAGTCAGCAATGATTCCGAAATGGGTGCAATTGTTTTTATATTATGAACAATGCATATCAACAAAGCATTTACAGAAAATTTCATTTTGACCAATGGACCAAATTTTGAGCCTATGTGTCTGTTTGAGAGAGAGAAGTAGAGGGAGAGGGAAGAATCTGTCACAGATTTTAATGTTTCTAAGTTACTCAGCAAGTCTGCAACCAGTAATTCACCGTTAAACATGTACAATGCTGAGAAACAGAAGAAAATATCTAATAAAACTCAGCAGGTCTGGCAACATCAGCGGAGAAGAAAAGAGTTGACGTTTCGAGTCCTCATGACCCTTCGACAGAACTTCAAGTTCTGTCGAAGAGTCATGAGGACTCGAAATGTCAACTCTTTTCTTCTCCGCCGATGCTGCCAGACCTGCTGAGTTTTTCCAGGTTATTCTGTTTTTGTTTTTGTTTTGGATCTCCAGCATCCGCAGTTTTTTTGTTTTTATATATATAGAAAATATCTAATGTTGGTCTCCCTTGATGTTGTCAAGGGAAAGAACAGACTTCAGGTGAAGGGGTTTAGACATTGGTGAATTTAGCCCCCATTTTAAAGCCATTTATTCTGCCTTTATTTATATTGCTATGATCCCAGCTCACATTAATACTTGACAAGTCAGATCCTAGAGTGAAATCTGGGGGCGGAATGTTCCAGATTTGCACTGTGTGTGGTAGCGGGCGGGTAAAATGACGTTTTACCCACTGGCCACAATGACAATGACGGGAAACGCGCTATTTCCATGGCGGGTGGGCTTTCATTCACCCACCGCGCCATCGCCTCGCCGCTTCAGCACGCCGGGCGCCACACTTAAAGTCCAGCCGCGCGCACACACCTCAGTGTTCCCAGCTCACAACTGCTGTAAAGAAGACACTAAAGGCAAAAGGACTGCAGCCCCCAGGTTCAATGACGCGTCCCTTGAGCGCCTTTTGGATGCAGTGGAGGCCCACATGATGTCCTCTACCCCCCACCCCGGTCCAGACCGGTCCAGGCCACTGGAACTTCACTTTCAACATCCCGATGGTTTGCACCACCAAGTTGCAAGTTGCAGCATGAAGCTACTTATATTTTCGCTCTGCTGCAGTCTGAGGCTGCCGCACAGGTGTGATCAGCCACGGTCTCTGCGGGTAACCCTGGTCTTCCATCAGCCAACCCTGCAGCTTCCGTGGACCCTGGAAGATTCCCAGGGATCTGGGAATGTAGGAGCCGTGCACACTCCCTGGAAATCATGCGCAGACCTGCAGGGTGTGATTCCGGTGGTCGCACACCAGCTGCACATTCAGCGAATGGAATCCCTTGTGGTTGATGTAGTTGACCGTGTGTAGCGATGGAGATCTGAGCGCCACGTGAGTGCAGTCGATTGCACCCTGTACCTGTGGGAAACCTGAGATCTGGACAAATCCAATGGCTCTTGCATCCTGGCTCTCCTGGTACTGGGTGAAATGCACATAGTTGTGTGCCCTCACAAAGATGGCATCTGTGACCTTATGGAGGCATTTGTGGGTGGAGGCTTGTGCTATCCTACAGAGGTCACCTGTGGAGCCCCGACAGGAGCCACTGGCGTTGAAATTGAGCACCGCAGTCACTTTCACAGCCACTGGCAGTGGATCCCCTCAATGTTCCTGTGGCACCAAATCCTGCAGTAGCTGGCAGGTGTGACTGTCCATTTCCATAGACACGTGCAGTCTTCGGTGACATTGGTTCTCGGTTAACTGGCAGAATGAGAAAAGGCGTCTATAGGCCCTGGGCCTAGCGATGGCTCACTGTGGCTCTTCGGTGGTGTGTGCAGGAGCCCCAGCTGCCCCTGCTTCCTGAGGTTGCTGCTTCTGCCTCTGTGCTGCCAGGAGCCTCAGCCGCTCTATTCTCCGTCGTCTTCGCTCTCTATTCGCCACAAGACATACAGCGAGTTCACCAGGCTCCATGCTCCTAATGTACTCCCCCTGCAGGATGAAAGAGAGAGACACATGGGTTAGCTTGGGTGGACTAAGAACCTGTCTTGGTTAATCTGAAGGCCCCTTAATGCATCCTGGAGAGTGCTGGCCACCACTTGGATGGTCAGAGTTTAGTACGCTGCATGGCTGGCCAAAACCCCACCTCCCTCTGCCCCACTCTACCTGACCGATTGGCAGCAGCTTTGCCCATTGGGCTGCAGGCTGTGCTCTCAGCTCAGGCACAGGCATTCACCTAACCCACACTGCAAGGCTGTGCTGTTAGCTTGAACCATACAGGAGACCGGAATGCTGACATTACAAGGGGCTGTGAGCATCTCCACCAGTGACTGTTCCATGGACAGCTTTAGCAAGGAGATTGTACAACGTGCTCAGTCGCTCAATTGTTCTGCAGTCCACTAAAATGCTCATTAGTTTACAGTCTGTGCCCGAGGGATGAAAGTCTCTGGAACACTTGGTGCACTTTGATGCCTCTGTGTTGCTCGAAAGGGCAGATAAGCTAGAGGCCCGACTCCAATCATATCAATGTGGCTGCGCCTGAACTGTCTCAGCTGCAGAGGAATGGCCACTTTATACAGGGTTTCCCTAATACGTGGCCGCTTCCCTCATCCAGCCCCACCCCCCGCACGTGCTTGCGCGCTACCTTCAACTACACCTTGCCCGACATCCCAACGCGTCTCAACCACAGGGTAACCCTTGCCCCCCACGACGCGCCTCAGCTGCAGGGCAGCCCTGACCCACCCCCAATCCACCTCAAGCTTGAAGTCCAACAGGTGACCCGGGTGAGCGCTTCGCAACATTGCTGTGTACCCACCTCTGAGTTCCCCTCCAAGTGCAGCCCACCAAGTCCACGCCTCTTATACGCTGTTGTGACTGCACACCGATGGGGAGCAGGAGGGGAATGATTCTGGCGGGCTGGGCTGATAATAATATGCAGGTGTATTACAATGAGGTGCCCGATGTCCAATGATGGGAAAAGCGGCCCGACATCAGCAGACAGAGCGGCTGATCACAAACTGCTTTCACAACATCGTGAAACCAGTTTATGGCCTTCTGCCGTATAGTCTGCTCATGCCACCGGACACACCTGATGCCAGTGGGCACGGACGATTCTGCCTTAGGTTTGTTTTAGACACTGTGGATGTCAGTTACTGAACTCATTCACAAGAGTCTGATGGTATACTTTTAACATAGTGAATAAGGCGTTCATTAACCAAGAAATAATGAATTATATTACAGTAGACCAAGAGGTTGGAAAGATTTCAAAGTAGATACCAGAAAATGATTCAAACTCACACTATTCCTTTTACTCCATCAACCCTTACAGACATAAAACCCCACTGAAGATTTACCACTGTCTCAACACCAAGGTTTCTTGTTGGGGTTGGTTCAGTTTCAAACAGTTTTTTTCTGGCAGACTGCTAAGCATTCACTAGATGCTTTTCTTCAGCTGGTATCTCTCCCTGAGACATCCAAGAACCACATTCTAAACTCACTATTACCTCAACTTCAGGGCAAACACATGAGTTTCCCAGCAGGCTTGCAGGATTTCTTATTAGAGAGATTAGACCGACTGCTTGCACTCTCTGGTATACACACACTAACTGACCACCCTTCTGTTTTTCCCTGTCTCTCTGCATGTATCTGGATGCCTGTTGCTAGGCAACAGCACAGTTTTTTCTACTTTGCTTGTTTTTTTAACTTCACTAAAGTACTAACCCCTTGGTAACCCATCTTTTCATTTCAAGAGTTGTAAAACCTTATTAAAAATGCAAGACCCCAGACTTTCTGGCACCCAGCTCACAAAAAACTCCAAGTGAAACTAAAACTAGGTTTCACCTTTCTTAACACCCAAATACAAAACATAAATTAAATTTCAATCTACATGTTGTTCCTAACAATATATTTTTGTAATAAATTCCTATGTTCACATTCATAATGAAGACTGATTGTGTAACCTGTTTGTATTATGATTGCACTCATTGACAATTGTGGTGCTGCAGTGCCTCCACCGGGTGGGGAGGTGCAATTCCAGCTTGACAAGTTGACATGAGCAGTTTCCATTATAAATGTTGACAGAGGAATTTTTAGTTGGGAATATTAACTAGATAGGCATATAGGTATAGGATTTTTAACATCTCGGATGGGATGTTAAACTGAAGGTGGTTATAAAAGACCTGTTGGTGCTATTTGGAGTAAAAAGAGAGGCGTTCTCATCGATGTACTGGCCAATATTTATACCTCAAGTAACATCAGTAAAACAGATAGGCCCAGGTTTTGCAGTCAGCAATGAAGCAATGGCGCTCACCACTGACCTCAAAGAAAGCTGTCCACAAAGATCCAGTGCTCTGCGGTGCAGACTCCCACAGTCCCAGTGACACCAAGTCAAGGGAATCTCCTGGCATGCTGCAGCAGTGATGTCATCAAGCAGGGTAAGAGTCAATCATACTGAACCATTCTCCCAGACAGCAAAGCAGGAGGTTAAAAGTATTGCGGATGGCAAAATAAATGTTTACAATTGAATTAATTGGATTTCTTTTTATCACAATGGAGATATTTAACATCCCAGAAATATAAAATTAGCACTTCAGGGCGAGGGAGGATGTTTAGAAATAGTTATGATTTTAGTACGCCGTTAACACCTCGTTCAACAAGGGCTGTTACAACAAGACTAACAGTGTAAGAATGGAAGTTCTCCGTCAATTCAGATTTCCCTTTGATTGCTGTGTGTGGGGAGTGTACCTCAGCAGCATACACTGTGGAGAAGTGTAGAATCACTGACAGCAGCCCCTGGATTTCCATGTTATTCTGCAATTGTGCAGACTCTAGGGGCTGAACGTTCAGGTCAGCGGGTGGGCACGATTGGCGGGTCTGGGTGTGGCCGGGGAACAGATCGCTGACCGTGATTTCATGCTGGCCAATTAAGGGCCAGCCAGCGTGAAGCGGGTGCCGGAATGGTCAGCGCTGCCAGGGGTGGGGGCTAGGAGGAGGGCGAGCGCTGATGTCGGTGCGGGCAGAGTGCAGAATGAAAGCTCCGCTGGAGGCAGAGAGCTGCCTCAGGGAGCTGAAGGCTTCAAAAGGTATTAAGTAAAGATTTTAAAATCAGAACAAAAATGTCCACGCGTCACAATTGGCCACCTGAGCATATACGTTATAAAAATTCCTTCCCTAGATTTTTACTTGTTTTAAATTTAATTAGGGAAACCACATCCCGCCGGTGGATGAGGTTTCATGTAAAATGCCAAGTCCGTCTGGCCATTTCGCCCATTCGCCAGCCGTGAGGTTGGACGGACCACAAAAAATCTGGGACAATTACAGCTTTAATTGGCTTAATTGCCTTCTTAATTGTCGGCGAGCGGGCTTCAGACTTGTGCGCGCGTCCGCCGACCGAAATATCGTGCCAGCGCGGGATGACATCAGGATGCTCGACCGACGTTGTCGCCCGTTATTTTACGCTCAAGCGGGTTGGGCGCGCGCCCACATACCGTCTGAAAATCCTGCCTCAGAAGCTGCTGTCAGCCACCACTGGAGTAGTGACAGTGAACGCTGACAACTTTGCAAACATCAAAGTCTGGATCATTATCTGCTCATATTTCATTGCCGCTTGTGGGAACTTGCCGTGCACAGTTTGGCTCCTGTGTTTCCTACATTCCAGCAGTGACTACACTTCAGAAGAAACTCCTTGGCTGTAAAGTACTTTGGGATCCTTAGAGGTTGCGAGAGACGCTGCCGTTTATAAACTTAAGTTTTTCTTTCTCTCCACAGGTAATATACAAGTAACTTTCCCTTGTTTAGTCAGTACTTGTCGTCACCTTGGAAACAAAACCAAAACAATATTTGCTTTTAAAAGCAGGAGAAAGGAGGCTGCACATCACATCAACAAAGAACTTGCTGGCATTAACATTGTTGTAGCTGTGGTTCCTTAACTCCTTTGACCGTAGCCACACTCCTGGGACCAAACTCGGTAGTGTAACACAATCCTAATTTAGCTTAATTTCGTCAAATATATTTGTCAGCTAATACACGGTTATGTGTTCTTTCTGAAATTTCTCATGACATAACAGCTTTCACCTTTCAAAACATTTTAGTTGAATACGCTGTGAAAGACTGGCGGATGCTAGGACAGTCGGAGCTTTCAGGTGGAACTATCTTAGTCTTTTGATAAATAAGGGTCTAAGGGATAAGGAGCAAAGGTAAGGAAGATGGAGCTGAGATATATATATCAGCCATGATCCCGCCAAATGGCACAGTAGGATTGAGAACCAAATGGCCTACTCCTCTTCCAAATGTTACTAAAAGGCCCATCATTAGGACATTAATAAGGTTGAACTCAATGCAGAAGAAGCTAAACCACGTAGGTGGGGGTGTGATAAGTGGGAGTTGCAAAGGTCTGTAGAGATTGATAGAGAGGAAAACCTTAGGAATTCCTCAATTTTCAGGCATCAAGAAGGAATGAGTCCAAGGAGGATTAATGCTTTGCGATTTCAATGCGTTGAAGATTGGTAGAGGAGGAAGAGTTTGGTGGGCAGCTGTGCTTGGGCTACAGAAAGAAGGGAGGAGATTGTGAAAAAACAAACAAATTCCACAGAGAGGAAGGTGAAGTGGTTTACAAGGACGAATACAGGAATATGCAAACACATGCTTACAGGATGGTTACAGGGGCACACAGTCTTAAAATAAAAGCATAGGGTGTAAAATGGAAGGAGGATTTTCACTTGCAGCATGAATGTCTTACAGTGTTGCAAGGCCTTAAGACCAACCCAGATATACACATCAGTAAATCTGACAAAGGGACAGGAATAGTTATCCTTAAAAGGCGTAACTATTATCAACAAAATGCACGCCATTCCTAATGATGGATCCAAATCCGTATCCATTGGACTTGCTGCTCAAACTGACTGGACAGACATGCTTAAAAATACGCTAAAAAAGGTGCTTGCTGGACTTGCATAAGAGCACTGAGCTGCTGCATCATACAGATGACTGGCTCTGGTCAGCATGAATTGGTCAAATGGTTGGCGAATTGTCACAACCAGTATGAAACAAGTTTTCCACATGCACAGTGAAGGATTCTTTCACATTTGCAAAGATCATACAGGGCTTACATATCGATAGCAATGCTGTGTCCATGTGCTAGCCTATTCACCAATATTCCACATAAGGTAGCCATTGATATTTGTGCTGCAGCACTACATCATGGTGATCTAGACCCACCACCGTTGCATGAATCAGTATTCATTGAACTTACGAACTCAGCAACTTGCACAGTTGAATTCAGCTTTAATGACACCATGTTTGCCCAAATAGATGGTGTTGTCATGGGATCCCCCCCAGGCCCAGGTCTCACAAACATCTTTGTTGGGTTCCATAAGAAAAATGTCTTCGATGAAATGACGCTTAACCTCCTGCTGCTTGGCTATTTCTGATATGTGGATGAGATATTTGTTATATTTAAATATGCAGATGTATGTAATAATTTCCTTACATGTCTTAATGGGCTCCATCCTGTGCTCAAATTCACCTTTGAAATGGAGCAGTCAAATGAACTCCCCTTCCTTGATGGACTGGTTGAGAAATCTGCCAGGAGATTCTCCACCACGGTCTCCCCAAGCCTACCTTCACTGGTCAATACACACGTTGGGATTCTTACAGTTCCACACGCTATAAGATTGGTCTTATTGGCAACTTTGTAAATAGGGCCCAAACCATTTGCTCACCATGCAAGCTTGTTGCTGATACAGGGTGCATCATAGACATCCTGGGGGATAATAGCTACACTGATCAGACCATTTCATGCTGCATGTCACACAAACTCATGAATGGGTCTAAGGGCATCACTTTCAGCCCTGAAAATCCAGTTTACCTCAGATTACCCTGGAAGGGCAAGGTATCTCAAAGATTTGAGCACCAGGTGAAGCTAGCTGTTTCACGCTTCTACTATACAGCAGCAACACGAGTGGCATTCACCACTAACAGGATGCTGCCTTCAAGCCAAAAAGATGTTCTGCCTTTCACACAAATGAGTAATGTAGTGTATGAATTTCAGCGCCAGTGTGATGCTAGGTGGGTAGACTGTAAGTCCCAAAGACCAGCAGATTGTATCAAACAGTGTGTCCCTTCCACTTTTTGCAACCAGCAAGGTACAAGCCATACCTAACCAGCCTGTGCTTGCAAAACTAAAAACGGTGTCCAACATTAGATGTGACTCCACGGTTGGACAACATTTGCTAAATAATCCTCAGTGTGCTAAAAATTACACTGACAACCAATTTAAGATTGTCAGTCGGGTTTGCAGTGTGGTGTATTTGCATGTACTGGAAGCTGCATATATTAATACACAGGGCCCTGTTCTTTGCAGACAGAAAGAACATGTACACACATTGCACTTGTTTCAGCTAAACAAAATAAGTGACAGCCATTCACTGGCTCATTCCTCAGGGCAGTGTCTTGACCAAAGTCAAGCTGCCTGGTTTAAATTTCAAACAATACTTGGCAGTTAACTGTCAGTCACCATCAATTGGTGCATTCTCCACAGCAATTCCTCCATCAATCATATTTCACTTGCTAACTAATCAGCACTCTCTCTTGTACAACATAAAGCTGTTACTTCCCTTGACATTGGTATTCTTGCGATTGTCCTGATGAGTTCAAGATGAAAAGCTTTGACAGAATGTCTTTTTCAGCAATATGGGTTGTTTTAATAGTAAGAAGACAATCAATGAATAGGTGATAATCATGAAAGTAGCTGCAACAGAGAATGAGCATAAAATGCTTCTTCTTAAGCTGATCCTCAGAATCAAGGATGACTTGCTCCCATGCTAAAAATGAGTTCTCAGGTGACCGAAGAATCTATTGCGCGACCTACAGTCCCTGTTACAGGTGGAGCAGACGGTGGTAGGGGGAACGGATGGGCGGGGTGGCCGGGTTGTGCTCCTTTCGCAGTCGACACTTGACTTCAGCTAGCCCTTGGCAATGAGACTCGAGGTGTTCAGCTCCTTCACGGATGCTTTCCCTCCACTTCGGGCGGTCTTGGGCCAGGGATTCCGAGGTGTCAGTGGAGATGTTGTACTTTTTCAAGGAGGCTTTGAGAGTGGCCTTGAAGCCTTTCCTCTGCCCTCCTGGGGCTCGAAGCTCCGAGTAGAGCGCTTGTTTTGGGAATCTTGTGTCAGGCATGCAGATGATGTGGCCTGCCCAGCAGAGCAGATCAAGCATCGTCAATGCTTCAATGCTGGGGATGTTGGCCTGAGCGAGAACACTGACATTGGTGCGCCTATTCTGCCAATGGATTTGCAGGATCTTGCAGAGTCAGCGCTGGTGGTACTTCACCAGAGTTTTGAGGCACTTGCTATACATAGTCCAGGTCTCTGAGCCATATGGGGGGGGGGGGGGGGATCAATCACTTCTGCTCTGTAGACAATTAGCTTGGTGCCAGGTTTGAGGTCCTGGTATTCGAACATTCTCTTCCTCAGGCGGCGCTGGCACACTGAAGACGGCGTTGAACCTTATTGTTTATGTCCGCCCTTGTTGACAGTAGGCTTCCAAGGTATGGAAAGTGGTCCACATTGTCCAAGGCCTCGTTGTGGATTTTGATAACCAGGGTCAGTGCAGTGAGGAGAGGGCAGGTTGGTAGAGGACCTTTATCTCACAGACGTTTATTGTAAGGCCCATGCTCTCGTATGCCTCTATGAAAGTGTTGACAATGGTTCGGAGCTTCGCCTCCGAGTGTGCGCAGACGCAAGCATCATCTGCATACTATGGCTCAATGACAGAGGATGGATCTGGCCTGCAGGTGGTGGAGGTTGAACAGGTTCCCGCTTGTTCTGTAGTTTAACTCCACTCCAGCGGGGAACTTGCTGAGGGTGAGGTGGAACATTGTGGCAAGGAAGATCGAGAAGGGCGTTAGTGCGATGACACAGCCTTGACCCCGGTCTGAACGTGGATTGGGTCTGTAGTGGATCCATTGGGTCTGGATCATGGCTTACATGTCATTGTGGAGCAGGCGGAGGATGGTGACAAACTTCTGGGGCAGCCAAAATGGAGGAGAATGCTCCATAATCCTTCGCGGTTAACAGTGTCAAAGGCTTTTGTGAGTTCAAAGGTACAAGGGTTGGTGACGTTCCTTGCATTTCCCTTGCAGTTGCCGCACGTAAAGATCATGTCCGTTGTGCCGCTTATGGGCGGGATCTGCATTGCGACTCTGGGAAGAGCTCTTCAGCTACAGGGAGAAGGCAATTGAGGAGGATTCTTGCGATGATCTTCCCTGTGGCCGACACCAGGGAGATTACTCTATAGTTACAGCAGTCAGACTTGTCACCTTTCTTGAAGATGGGCGTGATTATGGTGCTTCCGTGATCTCCTGGCATTCTCTCCGCCTTCCAGGTAAGGGAGATGAGGCCATGTATTTGCACCAATAGTGTTTCTCCACCATGCTTTAGTGTGTCGCTGGGGATTCCATCCACTCCTGATGCCTGTTGCTCTTTAGCTGTTGAACGACCTTTTCTACCTTGTGCCGGGTTGGGGTTATGCTGAGATGGTGGCGGGTAGCATGCTGCGCGATGGAGTCAAGGACACTCATGTTGAAGACAGAGTCTCTGTTAAGATGATCTTTGAAGTGCTCCTTCCAGTGGGTGCTGACTGCCTCTCTGTCCTTGATGAGCACCTCCCTGTTTTTAGCCAGCAGTGGAGTGGGGCCTTGGGTGCTTGGGCCATAGGTAGTCTTGACTGCGCTAAAGAAACCTCATGCTTCATGGTTGTCGGCTAACTGTTGGATCTCTTGTGCTTTCTCCACCCACTATCTGTTCTTTAGGTCACTGGCTTTTTGCTGGACCTCAGCCTTCAGCCGTCTGTAGGGCTGCTTACTTGTTCTCGGGTGGGGTTGCTGTTTCAGGTTCAGAAATGCGTTGCGATTGCGGCTTACCAGCTCCTGGATCTCCTGGTCCTTCTCATCGAAACAGTCTTGGTGTTCCTGGTAAGTGACCAAGCGAATCTTCGCAGGTGCTGATGATGGAGGCCTTGTGGGCAGACCAGGTGCTGTGGACACTCTGCGTCTCTGGGTCACCGGGTGTCACCAGGTTGGCAGTGAGGCTCAGGCTGAATATGGCTCTCTTATCAGGGTCCTTGAGTGCCTCAGTGTTGATTTTCCTGCGGCATTGTTTCTATTGCTGTCGCTGTTTTGGGGTTACATTGATGTTGAAGACAGAATGAATTAGGCAGTGATCTGTCCTTGTGGTCCCTCGCTCGGACAATGATGTAGTCGAGCAGGTGCCAGTGCTTGGAGCAAGGGTGTTGCCATGAGGAACAAAAACAGAAATACCTGGAAAATCTCAGCAGGTCTGGCAGCATCGGCAGAGAAGAGCAAAGTTGACGTTTCAATTCCTCGTGACCCTGCCATGAGGCTTTGCTCTTGGTGGAGAATAAAATATTTAATACTTGGCATGTTAACTTCCATCAAGTCACAAGAGAAGACATTCCCAAAGTAATAGTATCTATGTAGAATTAATGATTTCAAGATAAATGAGATGGAAATCATAGGCAGCTAAAAGGGCTAATTATCCAAGATTACTGAGAGAGACAAGGGAGAGATTTGTATTGAGAGTCCCTATGATGGAATTGATTAACATGGGAGAAGAGCCAATAGGCTTGAAAGATCCAAAAGATCCTTTTCAAAAAGGAAGGTAAAACAGCTGGAGACGACTATGAACCATTGGTCATAATTCATTTTGGTGAAAAAAATAATGGAACGAATGATCAGAAGTAAACTAGGAAGATTATTTTTTACAATAATAACTTGGTAAACAATGAGTAACATGGATGCAGCATGGAATGATCCTGCCTGATCAAGTTTCTTGACTTTATTGAGCAAGTGGTCGTCGGGGATAGATTTTTGTTTTAACTGTCCTTGGCATTGCACATAGCCCGGGCAGACTGTAGAGAGAACATTTGGGTCAAGAGTATTACAAGCTCAGAATGGAGCCGTCCCAATTTCCCTTCCATTTAAATGAATAGCAGGAAAACAAGGTGACATTCATTGTGATATACAATCTCCCTAAACCAATCTTTCTTTATTCATTCTGCTAGGATGAAGAATAAATCCACCTATCTTTAAGTAGGTTGTTCACATGGCAATGTGTACTTTAGACTTTCAAAAGGGCATTCGCAAGGCCTAGTAATTAATTTCCAAACAGCAAAGATTAATGGTAACCTTTTGATTGAGGAACAGGTGGAAAACAACAGTTAACAAAGGCAATGTGTCTGGATGGGGAGGGGAGTGCTGACTGAGGTGCCACAGATATCATTATTGGGGCACAAGGGTAATTATTGGGGTCACAACGGTTTCTAATTTACCTCAATGTCTTTGATTCAGCAAACCAATAGCAAATGAAGTTGAATAAAATAAGTTCAATGAAATCGCTAAGTGGTTGGAAGAATGAAAGATGCAATTTAATACATACAGAAAATTAAAATAATTGAGTCTAAATAGCTAGGGATGAAGTTGAAAGACATTTAGTGGGCCTGATAGACTTGAGGCTCAACATTCCCAACCACTGCAGTGTGGTAATCTACAAACTAAATTGCATGTTGAATTATGCAACACACAACAGAAGGGTACAAGATGCATTCAGTAATGTTCAGAATGTGTGGTGTTCCAGTTAGACCACATCTTAAACAGTGTCCATTTCTGATCATTGAGATATATACATTCAAGAATAGGGGGAAGTTCAGAAAAGAGCCAGGCAACTGGCCACAAGAGTCAGAGGTCTAATATATTGAACATCCCAAAAAGAGGCACTTGAGAGATGATTTTATAGAATTACATTGAATTTATGGCAAATAGGTCATTCAGCCCAATTGGTGTTTTTACTCTACATGAGCCTCCTCCCATCCTACTTCATCAAACACCACCAGCACATTCTCCTGTTCCTTTCTCCCCAGTGTAT
This sequence comes from Carcharodon carcharias, assembly GCF_017639515.1. Taxonomy (NCBI): domain Eukaryota; kingdom Metazoa; phylum Chordata; class Chondrichthyes; order Lamniformes; family Lamnidae; genus Carcharodon; species Carcharodon carcharias. The sequence goes on along the minus strand of NC_054494.1, from coordinate 26,324,444 downwards.
ATATCTAGCTTTCCCTTCATTGTATCTTGGTGGTTGAAGTAGCAAATGGCGTGGGAAAGGTAGATCTAAAAAAATGACTTGAAACTGAATTGGAATAGCAGGACAAGGAGACACATTTTCAAATTAGTAATAAGTGCATACGTACATACATACATACAAACAAATGAATTAGAGGCAGGAATACCCCATTTGGCCCCTCGAGCCTGCTCTGCCATTCAATAATTTGGCTGACCTGATTGTGGCCTCAACTCTGCTTTCATGTCTACTCCCTATACCTTTGACTCCCTTGTCAATCAAGAATCTATCTAACTCAGCCCTAAAAATATTCAACGACCCTGCCTCTCCTGCTCTCTGAGGAAGAGAATTCCATACACAAATAGTAGTCACAAAAATGGAGCGACACCTTGGAGTTGGACATCCATTACCTTGGAATTGAAATAACTGGAAACAACTGGCAGTAATGGGGAGATTGTAAGGCCATTCTGGATGTATAACCTTCATCCATACTTACATTCTGATATCTTATAAATGTTGGCATTGTCGTCCATTAGAACTGCAGCAGACAGCTAGTGAGACAACAGTGTGAGGGGGGTTATCATGAATTGGAGACTGTCAGTAACTCCAGCTAATTTCAGTAATCTTGTTATTCCAATCAATACAGGTACACAAATTTCCAGCTCTGTATATGATTTACTACCCTAATTCCCTATCTTACTCCGAGCAGTGAAATTTTCAGTTGCCTCCAATTCCCTCCTCACTGAGGTTCTGAGGTCCCTATTACTGAAACAGCAATTTATGCAGAACTCTGCCCCTCTCATCCCATCCAGTATCAAATCCAAGGTATCTGTTACTTATGTCTTCCGTTGTTTATTTTAAACAATTCCTTCTCTAGTCTTGACCCACCTTTACGTCTCCAACTCATCTCTCTGCTCCCCTAAATCTGAATGGCTGTACTTTCTACTCCACCATCAGTAGTAGAACCTTCAGCTTTCATGGCCCTGCTCAGTGGAAATCTCCTCCAAAAATTCCTCTGCTTTGTTTCATCTCTTCCAGCTTTCAAAAATGTCTCAAAAGCCCATCACATGGGCCTCTCATTATTTCCACAAACTCTGCTCCCAATTCCTGCCCAGTGTCCAAAATTCCTCCACTCTTGCAAAATGCTTTGGAATACTTTCCGATGTTAAAGGTACTCAAATTGGTGTTGGTGTTGGTGCCTTGTGCTTTAGACCTTGCATCATCAGAAGCAGTGGGTGAATTAGAACAAACATCATGAGGAATGGAATATTTCACATTTGATCATTTAAATCAATTGGTAAAGTGACCTTTTTAGCTACACGTTACCAGAGGGTTTTGCAGAAGCAAGCTGCAAGTGGAATATTACTGCTTCACACTTGAATAGTAATCACTGTTTTGGATATTTGATTGACAGTGATGGATGACCCTTTGAGTCTTTTCCAAGTTCCCTGTTTATCTAAGGAATATGCGCTTGTTTATGAGATTTTGGCTCAGTCTTTGTTTTGACATCTCTGAAGATTTCCCAGCAAGGAAATTGGAATTTCTCCTTGAACTCACATAGCTGAGCATGTACATTTGTGGAGATAAAGCTGCAAGGTGTTCCACCTAAAGTGAGTTCTTTGAGTGCATGACTTGGGTTTCCCCCTTTCCCTCCAAAACAATATTTTGCATTATGGTTTTATTGATGATTCTAATGAAATTGGGATCTAATGCCTTCAGCTACAATAGTACATCAATAAACAGATATAGGTCTGCATTGTTCCTAAGTTTGTGTGGTAACATGCCCCAGAGTGAAAATGCCCCTCAATGAAGGGGGTACCACAGGATACCAGTGAACAGCAATGGCTGGAATTTTCTGTGTCTGCCAGTGCGGGGGTGCTCGGTGGAGCAAAAATGGCAAAAACCAGTTTCATGACGTCTTGAAACCAGTTTGCGATCATCGGCTCCGCCCGCCAATAGCGGGCCACGTTCCCCCCCATTGGGCGTAGGGAACTTCATCGTAATACATCAGCACATCATCATTAGGCCAGCCTGCTGGACTCAGCCCTCCTCCCCAACCCCCCGTTGGACCATCTGCCCACGTCGGCGGGAAAACACGCCGATGCGTTTCACAACAGCATACATAAGGCGTGCACATGGCAACTGCACTTCGCTCGGGACTTTGAGGCTTGTTTGCCTATCTTGCTTCGGGCAGCACTCGCAGTCATCAGAGCCAGGCTTCACATCGCTTTTAGGGGGGCTCATGGGCAGGTCTCTACCTACCAAATCAGCTGTTTGTGGGTGGCTTTGCAATGGCTGCAGGGCTAGGGCTTGCTTGGGCAAGGGGGAGAAGTGGACTCAGGCAAGGGAAGAGGCTGCAGGGTGAAGGCTGTACTGGGGAAGGAGGGTATCCCAGGGTGTGTGTGGGGGCACAAGTTGATCTGTGCAAGTGGCCTCAAGATGGTGAGGGCTGAGGAGGCAGCCTCCAGAGGAGATGAGGCCAGATGGAGATGTGAGGATGTGTGTGAGAGAGTGAGTGGTGATGTCCCTTGAGCTGGCAGTGAGTGAGATGCCAGTGAATGTGTGATGGGCTTGAGTGTGTGAGTTTAGAGTGATGGGATGGTTGCCTTACCCTGGCTGCATGGATGAGATCATTCATCCTCTATCTACATTGGATGACCAGTCCTTTCTGTGCAACACTGGCAGTGGTAATGAGTGCTATCGCCTACCAAGCCAGAGTAATAATGTAGATGCCTCTCCTGCAGCCAGAGTGGGGGTAGAGGACATCACAGTGGGCCTCCACGGTGTCCAAAAGGCATTTGAGGGCTGTGTTTTCTTGCCTTTCGTGGCCATGTCTTCTTTGCTGCAGTCCTGGGTGGAAGCACTGAGTGTGGCTGTACTTTAAATCATCTTCCGACTAGGCACTTTACAGCCTTCCGGACTGAATATTGAATTCAACAACTTTAGATCTTGAACTCCCTCCTCCATCCCCACCCCCTTCCTTTTGTTTTTTCCAATAATTTATATAGATTTTTCTTTTCCCACCTATTTCCATTATTTTTAAATCTTTTATGCCCTGCTAGTCTTTCCACCCCACCTCCACTAGAGCTGTACCTTGAGTGCCCTACCATGCATTCTTAATTAGCACATTCGTTTAGATAATATCACCACCTTCAACGCCTCTGTGTTTTGTTCTTTTGTCTGTGACATCTTTTGATTATCTGCTCCTATCACTGCTTGCTTATCCCTACAACCACACCACCCCCCAACTACTCTCCCCCCACCCAACACCCACCCCACCTTAAACCAGCTTATATTTCACCCCTCTCCTTCGATTCACTCAGTTCTGTTGAAGGGTCATGAGGACTCGAAACGTCAACTCTTTTCTTCTCCGCCGATGCTGCCAGACCTGCTGAGTTTTTCCAGGTAATTCTGTTTTTGTTTTGGATTTCCAGCATCCGCAATTTTTTGTTTTTATATCTTTAAATCTGGTGCCTGGCCTGATGAAGCGGTGGGGTGCCAGAGTGGCAGGTGAATGAGACCCTGCCTGCTATGGAAACAGCATGTTTCTTGGGAATGTTCAAATAATACAGCGGGTTTGGGACGATACAGTGTGAAAACCCACCATCATGGCCGGCAAGTAAAACATCGTTTTACCCACTCATTACCGCACTCAGTGCAAAGCTGAGACGATTCCGCCCAATAACAGAGAAGCCAACAGAAAATGGCCAGGTGATGCTTAGGAATTGTGAGAGTGATAGTTAAATGGTTTACCTTGATTACCATGGGTGAATCAATGCCCACATCCACTCAAGAGTATTCACTGTTATTTAACTTTATTTAAAACTAATTAATCTCCCAAGGCATTGCATGTATGGGAGTCAATTTTTACTTTAATTGTAAAAATTGGGGTAGGAACTGGCTCAAAATGGGTTGGCAACCTTTCTGCCTGGTTACCACTGACAGAGAGGTTAACAATATTTTGTAACAAGCCTCCCACTGGAAGTTTGAAGCATTGCCTGTCTTAGGTGATAAGTCCCTCTTAACAAACTGAGAATCTAGGACCCCTTAGGAAGACATGGATTGATCAGGGATAGTCTGCATGGTTTTGTTAGGGGAAGATCATGTCTTACTAACCTAATAGAAATTTTTGAGGAAGTAACAAGAAGGATTGATGAGGGTCGTGCAGTGGATGTTGTCTACATGGATTTTAGTAAGGCACTTGACAAGATCCCACAAGGCAGACTGGGCAGAAAAATGAGATCTCAAGGGATACAGAGGAAGGTGGCGAGTTGGACCCAAAGTTAGCACCATGACTGGAAATAAAGGGTCAAAGTTGATGGATATTTTTGCGAGTGCAAAGCGGTTTCCAGTGCCATTCCACAGAGTTCCGTGTTGGAGCCCTTGCTGTCTGTCATATATATTAATGACTTGGACTTGAATGTGGAAGGAATAATTGGAAAAAATTGCAGATGACACAAAAGTTGATGGTGTAGTTGATAGTGAAGAGGATATCTGTTGGCTCCAGAACTATATCAATGGTTTGGTTGAGTGGGTGGAAAAGTGGCAAATGGAATTCAATCTGGAGAAGTGTGAGTTAATGCATTTGGGGAGGGCAAATAAAGCAAAGGAATACTCAGTAAATGGGAGGATATTGAGAGGGGTTGAGGAAGTGAGAGATCTTGAAACCTGCATGTTCACTTGTCCCTGAAGGTGGTAGGACAGGTGGATTAGGTGGTAAAGGAAATGAATGGAATGTTTTATTTTATTGGACGAGGTATTGAATACAAAAGCAGGGTGTAATGATGGAACTGTATAAAATGCTAGTTAGGCCAAAGCTGGAATTTTGTGTATAGTTCTGGTCACCACATTACAGGAAGGACATAATTGCTCTGGAGAGAGTACAGAGGAGATTTACAAGAATGTTGCCAGGGCCGGAAAATTGCAGCTATGAGGAAAGATTGGATAGGCTGGGGTTGTTTTCCTTAGAACAGAGGAGGCTGAGGGGTGACCTAACTGAGGTGTACAAAATTGAGGCGCCTAGATAGGGTGGACAGGAAAGACCTGTCTCCCCTAGTGGAGCAGTCAATTACCAGGGGGATAGATTTAAGGTGATTGGTAGAAGGATTAGAGGGGACGTGAGGAAGAACCTTTTCACCCAGGGGGTGGTGGGGGTCTGGAATTCACTGCCTAAATTGGTGGTTGAGGCTGAAGTGCTCAACTCAAAGGCACCTGAATCTGCTCCTGAAGTTCTGTAACCTGTAAGGCCATGGACCAGATGCTGGAAAGTGAGATTAAAAATGAGCAGCTGCCTTCTTTTCTCTCTTTTTATGGCCGGCGCAGACACGATGGGCTGAGAGGCCTCTTTTTGCGCTGTAGCTGTTCTATGATTCTATGATTGCCAGTTTGATGTGGAAATGATCAGAGTGCAGGACACAGGCAATGGAGCCAGTCAAGGTTAGCTTGGAATTATTTTTTGTGGGACCATTACCTGACTGAAACTTCCTGGCGAAGTAACTAAGTTAGTAGACAGCTTATTTTGGAAGGTAAAATGCAAGGAAGGAAATTATTAACAAGTAAATTATTTGGATAGATTCTTTACTCTATAATATTGCCTTTCAATTGGTTCCTCTGGTCTATAGATCTTTCATGTCTCTCTTTAAGAATTAATACAGTATGCTGATTTCTCCTCAAACCTTTCTCCATCTTAATTCTAGATATATTAAATATCCTTTTTTCCCATTTCATCTTAGAATCCATTGTCCTAAGCACCTCTTTGAACTCAACATTTCCAAAATATAAAAACCTTTCTTGTCTTCCTATTGCCTCCATTTTAGGGTCAAATAAAATTAAATATTTTCCCTTATTTACTTATGAAACATTTGTAAATTGTAAGAGTGCCCTGTCACTTATAAACTACCTTTTTAAATTTAACAGCTGAAAAGTCAAATCCCTACCTATCACCCATTCCAAATTTTAAAACCTAACCTATTTACTCATACATTCAACTTCACCGTAGCCTCTCATTACAAATGCATACATTTAGCACCTTTACCTTTTAGTTCCCATAGACAAGCTCTCTCTATGAACCTTCCCCCAGGTTAATTACCAATGGCGACACACACATATACACACACACACACACACACACACAAAAACATATGCATACACACACAGTCTTCTTTATAGAATACCACCATATTTCCAAAAATATTTTTAAAAATAACATCCATTTTCACAGTAGTCAAGTTTAGAGGGAATAAAGGCACGGATGTGCTTTACAGATATATAATTTGAAGCTCGTCTTCCTGTCAGATATGACACCAAGGTTGCCATTAGTCTAGTTCAGGCTCAGACAGTTGCCAGGGAGAGGGTCATAATTGGTAGCTAGGGAATGGAGTTTGTGGCGGGGTCTGAAACCAATGGCTTCAGTCTTCCCAATATTTAACTGGAAGAAATTTCTACTCATCCTCTATTGGATTCCAAGCAGGCAATCTGAGGCAATGGTGAGGTAGAGTTGGGTGACTTCAGCCTACTTGTGGAACCTAACATTGTGCTAATGGGTGATGTCACTGAGGGGGAGCACATTAGTGAAAAATAGGAAAGAGCCAAAGTTAGATCCTTGTGGAATTCCAAACGTAATGGTAGGAGATTGGGAAATAAAGCCAATTGAGGTGATTCTCAGTATAACTGGGTTGATAACAATAAAAGCGGGTGGGGACAGTCCCATTCAGCTTTTTAAAAATTTGTTCTTGGGATGTGAATGTGGCAAGGCCAGTGTTTCTTTGCTCGCCCCCAGTTGACCTTGAGAAGGTGATGGTGAGCTGTCTTCTTAAATCACTGCAGTCTGTCTGGTGTAGGTACACCCGCAGCTCAATGGAGTTACAAAGCTGTTGGAGGAGGATGGTGTTTTCAGCTGTGTCAAAGGTTGCAGACAGATCAAAAGGACAAGGATGGGTAGCCGACCACAGTCACACTCACATAGAAAGTCATTTATAGCTTTGATAAGAGCCGTTTCGGTACTGTATCAGGTTTCCACCCTTGCATGGAGGGTTTCAAACATGGAGTTCCAGGGACGTGTGGCACGGATTTGGGAGATGACGGTATATTCAATGACTTTGGAGAAGAAAAAGGACAGGACCCTAAAGTGTGGAACTCAATCAGCTAAAGCTCTTTCATGATCCATCTAACGTGACATAACATCATTGTTTTCTGATGGACAAGTCTTCCAAGCAAACCTGTCGGATTTGCTGAGACCTGTAACTGGGCCAGGTTAATTGGTGCTGTTGGCCTCGCAAAAGCTACACATGGAGAACATTTTGGCACTGGAGCTGTTTATAATAATTTCACTCTCCTATAGTTCTCATTACCTAAGGACAGCTTGGCTTATTTGGTCTTCTAGTGAGTAACTGATCCTCTCCTGCACTACGAGCATTGGCCCTTCAGATTAAAAACGTCAAAATGAATGACTCCACTGACCAGCGCCTCCATTCTACTGGGGATATTTGGGCAGCTCAGGATCTGGAGCACAGCTCCACAAATGTCATGTCAGTCCATTTGCCCAGGAAATGCAGTAGAAAACCCACATAAGAAAATAGCAACATTCTGATTTCCCACTGTGAGTAATGATTAGAAATGCAGAAATATCAACATTCCAGATTGAAACTCTTGTGAGCTGTTCACTTTTCCTGAAACAAGTGCAAGACTTTTTTTTTTAATGACTTCCTGCATTGCAATGTCTTTTCTTTTTCAGTTAGTGTTTTCAAGGGTAAAGGACCTTAAAGTCACGCTCCCAGGAGATCATCATTTATGGCAGTTTAGCACATAAAAATATTGACTTGATAATTGCATTATTGACTGGCAAAGCAAATTAAAAATGTGCATTTTGGTCAAATGCAGTATGTTTATACACATTTGCAAAAACCACAGCTCTAATTCGCACTTGGTTTAATTAATGCACCAACTCAGCGGGCTGCAAGAGAAACATAACTGGGTGGAAAATGGTTGCCGGTGTCTGTACAGAATTCTACAGCATGGAATTGTCTGAAGATGATTTTAATTTCTGCAGGAGGACGTTTTAACAATGGGTTAGGAGATGGATGTAAAGAAAGTATAAGGGTTACTATAGTGTCACAGTACCTGTGGATAGATTATAAATCAAGTACACTAAATTGTATCTCATAGAAACTTTGATATACATCAGCATCATCGCAAGCTATCTGTGCACATCCATGGGTATTTAAATTCTTACATGTCAACATGTATTGATATTCTCCTTATATATTCAACATTAGATAGAATACATTCTTGGAGAGGAGAAGGCTAGGAGGAGATTTGATAGAGGTGTTCAAAATCATGAGGGGGCTGGACAGAGTAGATAGGGAGGAACTGTTCCTGCTCGTAAAAGGATTGAAACTGAGAGGGCACAGATTTAAAGTGATTTGCAAAAGAAGCAAATGTGATGTGAGAAAAAACTTTCTCACGCGGCGAGTGGTTTGGGTCTGGAATGCACTGCCTGGAAGTGTGGTGGAGGCAGGTTCAATCAAGGCATTCAAGAGGGCATTAGATGATTATTTGAATAGAAACAATGTGCATGGGTATGGGGAAAAAGCAGGAGAATGGCACTAAGTCATAATGCTCATTCGGAGGGCTCCTTCTGCGCCATAACATACTGTGATTCTATGATGTAAAGTGCAATTTATACTCTAATGCACCTTGTGCTACAGACTGCCTTACAGAAAATGAGTATGAATATTAATAAATGATAAAAGTAACCGACCTTGCTCCCAAAAAAGAAATTGTCCCAGTTGAGCTTCAGGCTGACCTGTTAAAAATGAAGGCACTGAGCAGTAGTAGGAATGGAATAATTGACCAGGAAAGTAGAACCAGCCAGGGTTCCTGGTCCTAATTCCTGTCCAAAGGCTTCTGACAGAAATGTGTGAACGTTGGTAGAAGGCAGGCTCAGATGCACCAAGGTATCACCCACAGTCAAAAAAGCCAGCGAGCAATCAGGGTTAGGAATGACTGCTTGAGAGAAGAATGCAATGGTATAGCCAGTGCCTTCAGAAGAAGCTTGACAAGAGGTAAATAGAGTTCAAAAGAAAACAATGGCTTTGTATTTCTCTGACTTCACTCCTTAGCTTCGCAAAAACATCATCCAATTGATCTGGTTGCTATGGACAGCCAGACAATAGGGCTTAAGCGAAAATCCAGATTCCAAAATCCAGCTTTTTGTAAACTAGGGTGGTCAGCCACAAAGGAGTCCAAGAGGAGTTTTGTTGGGTTCAAAAGCTTCAACTTTTGGTTTCCAAATCATTTGGCAATGAATTGAATTTGAGCAATAAGGTGAAAGAATGATCTTCAGGTTAGAATTTGATCTGGATTTGGATCAGATTTGACCCAGGTTCAATGAGAGACCATCTGTAGGTTCAAATGTTCAAAGTACTGTAATAGAACTCTACACAATTTATTCAATCTCCTCAGGAATTGCTGCACAAAATTGATTATTTTTCTCAAAGGCATATCAAGCAAGACTCTAAAATATCTAATCTAACCTCACATCGAATCTCACCCTTTCTTGGCAGGTAAAATTCCTTTAAATTATATTGTAATAATCCCAGCACTTTGAGGACAAGCACATTCCTTTAGGGACTTATATATAATTCTTTCTCAAATTGGATTCTGGGACCTTAGTTCCAGCACTTCTACTGATGAGCCTGATTTCTGTGACTGCCAGCAGATATGTAGTCCCATTTTTACCTGGGTCTATAGGGCAGATTTTCCTGTTCCTACACGTGGCCATGTTGGATCACCTGGGCACAAGGCACAGAGGATAATTGAGTGGGAAGGATTGGACTTGCCATTAATGGACAAAAACTTGGACACAATGCCTTCCAGGTAGGAGATCCTCATGACCAAATATGACCTTGTGTCAGAACAAGTTAATGGACATGCAGACACTGGGAATGAGAGGGGATAGCACCAGTCAGTTCATGAAAGCTGTCCTCCAGAATCCTAAAAGACCAAGTGGCCACAGAGTGTTTGATTCTTTCACTCTCACTATCTGCACTTAAACTTCAAATCTTCAACCATGTTCCTAATCAAACACTGACTCCAATCCTCTTGGAAAATTGACTCAAATGACCAATTTCGGTTGAAATTCCAGACCCGTGGACACGCTGAATATGTGACGGGATCCAAAGTGATCTTCCTGGGTTAGGGTTTGGGCGAGGTGCATGTTGCATTGTGAATTTCACAATAAAATGTAATCTCTGGTTGTTGTGCCTCAACAAAAAGAAAGATTACGACATTATTACTGGCAACGTTCTTAAATTTCCTGTCACAGAGAAGTAGAGCTTAAAACTATGACCAGTAAAACAAATATTTAACTCCTCCCTGTTACTAACTGCTTCTCAATTACTCCTCTTCTTTTTAAATCCCACTAAACCATATACCATTACTGCATCTTGGACACATCTCATTTTGTTTTGTCTTTTTATACATCCGGGAACTTGCTGTTTATAAAGCAAGTCACCGGTCCCTTTTTCTTATTCACTCTTAGGATGGAAGCATTACTGACAAGGCCGGCTTTTAATGCCCATCCCTAAATGCCCTTGGTCAGGCTTGCAACACCTTAGTAGGATGGTGGAGTATCAGAATTACCTTCAATTGGTCAAGAATGTTAACAATTGGATATAATAACTAAATGAAATGTGATTCAATATAGTTGTTCATTTTATCCTTCCAGAGCTAATAATTACCAATATGTGCCTCTTAAACAAAGACCCTTCTGCCAGGTGGTACTGTCTAATGTTTTTCCACTTGATATAATCCGGAGTCTACCACATGAGGCAATGTGCACCTTGTTAGTTAGAATGTAATGTAGAACACTAGGTGACTGTGTGCAATGTGATTTTAATTGCTCCTTGCCAATCAAGGACAGAAAATGAGCCAAAGTAACTGGTTAAAAACAGCAGGAGTGACAGTCGGACTTTTAAAGTACTATTCACAGGTGAAGCAACACCGGTGCCATGCTTTTTTTTGTACAGGGTGACGTGGGCCAGCCACCTGATTGAATTGTTTTGAGGAAGTAATGGAGAGAGTAGACAATGGTAGCGCAGTAGACATAACCTATCTGGAGTTTCAAAAGGCCTTCAATAAAGGTGCCCCATAATTGGCTAATGAATAAGGCCAGAGAATGTAGGGTCAGGGTACAAGTGACAGGATGGATTGTTACCTGGCTTCAAGACCAAAAACGGAGAGCGGGAGTAAAGGGTAATTATTCAGGGTGGCAGAAGTTAGGAAAGGGTGTTCCACAAGGATCGGTGCTGGGAGCATGGCTGTTCACTATTCACATTAACGATTTGGACATTGGAATCAAATACATAATCTCTAAGACCCTGATTTTCGCCAAGATAACAAATCTGTCGTGGCGAAAATCCCAGAAAGAGCCACAAATCCTAACTCCCACTCCTGAACCCAGCACTTCCCATCTTCGGGGAGGGAGGGTTAGGTGGGCCGGAGTCGGGCTGATGTTTGCACATACATGATTCCCGGAGGCAGTTGGACATTTACATTACCAGCTGCCTCAGCTGAAGTGGGATTTTGGAAGAACAGGGGTGTGGAATCTGGAGTCTGCAGACTAGAAGAGGTAAGAAGGGGTCTGAGCTTGGTGGATTCTTATGGAAGGCCGGGGTGCCCCTTTGAAGGAGTGAGGTACTCCTTTGAGTAGGGTTCCAGTGTACCTTTGGGAAAGTTAAGTCACCCTTTGGGAGAGTTAAAAAGTGAACATGATTATGCACTTTTTACACACAAACGTATTAGAGCTGTCAAGCTGCAAAACAGACGTCCAGCTGTCCAGGAACTGTCCAGCTGTGCAGGAACTGTCCTGCTGTGCAGGAACTGTCCAGCTGTCCAGGAACTGTCCAGCTGTCCAGGAACTATCCAGCTGTCCAGGAACTGTCCAACTGTGCAGGAACTGTTAAGGAGCTGTCCAGCTGTTAAACCTGTCAAAGCTATCCAGGAAGTGTCTAACCTGTAAAGGTTACCCAGGAAGTGACGAAGCTATCGAGCTGTCCAAGGATACTAGGTGCGTTGGCATAGAGGACATAAGGGCAAAGGGTGGTAGGGTGTGGGTTGGCATGAGTTCTCACTAAGTTGGTATAGGGGGCATGGGAGCAATGGGGTGTGGGTAGAGGAGAATTAAGTTGGCATTGGGGTGTGAGGGGCCCTGGGGGTGGGTGGGGGGGCATGGGTTAGCATCGTTGGCCCATAGGAAACGAGTGTGTGTGGCGGGGGGGGGGGGGGGGGGTGGAGCAGAGGAATGTTGTTTTATTATTACTTTTTATTTCTTTAAACACAATGCCGGGGCACAGAGGCAGGCTTTGCACCCAACGAGCTTCCACTCCCGACAGCCTGCAGGTTGGTTCTGGGGTCACCTGCCCCCACTCCTGTTCCCGCCCGAGCCCTCTCCCAGCCCACGGGCAAAAACCCCTCCTGCGGGGCGGCTATCTTTAAAGGTCGGGTTCGCTGAGCCAGCAAATCCCCTGACTCGGTGAGGCCAGCCCAGGGACAAAAATCTGGGCCTAAATTTGTGAACGACAGCAAATTGGGACAATAGTCAATGATGGGAAGGACTGCAAGAGATTACAGCAGTGTCTTAAAAACCTGCAGAATGGGCAAATAATGGGCAAATGAAGTTTAACACAGATAAATGTGAGGCAGTACGTTTTGGTGGGAAGAATAGGAAGGTCACTTATTATTTGGGAGGTGCGAGTCTAGGTGGGATAAGGAACAAAATGACTCAGAGTACAAACGCATCCATCACTAAAAGTTGTGCCACAGGTTAGCAAGGCCAGAAAAAAAATCAAACCAGCTTTATTTTCAAGAGGGTTAGCATTGAAAAGTAGGGAAGTTATCCTAAACCTGTATGGAACCTTGTTTGGACCAGACTTAGAATACTGCTTGCAGCTCTGGTCACTATATTGTTAAAATAAAAGGAAATGGAAGCACTGGAGAGGGTGCAGAGAAGATTTGCAAGGATGATACCACCAGAAATGCCTGGGTATATTTATCAGGAAAGGATTGAGAGGCTCAGTCGCTTTTCTCTTTACAAAGACCAAGAGAATCTTTAACATTCTGAAGGGTTTTGAGAGAGTGGATGCAGAGAGAATGTTTCCTCTTGTGGGAAAGAGCATAACTAGAGGCCATCGATATAAGAGAGTCACCAAGAAATCCTATCGGGCATTCAGAAGAAATTTCTTCACCCAAAGAGCGATGAGAATGTGAAGTCCACTACCACAGGGAGTGGTTGCAGCAAATAGTGTAGGTGCATTTAAGGGGAAATGAGATAAGGTCTGCGAGAGGGAAAGAGAGAGAAGGAACAAGCAAAAAGGAAAGAGAGAGAGAGAGAAAGAAGAAAATAAAAGTTTTTCTGTTTAGACTTTCAGCTCTGGCATCTTTTCCCTTTTTCCCTCAAATATAGAAATCGGAACAATGCAGCAATTCATATCTGACAGGTTTTACAAGGTAAGAATGCAAATTAAGCAGTACTGGTACAGGAGATCATCACAACAGCTAACCCTGGTTGTTTTTAAGCAGATCCTGTGGATTTGGTGATTGTGCAACTCACTGCCCCTCACACACTTTGTTTTATCTTTTTTGGACCAAAGGGTCTCTGTAACAGACCACACATTATATGGTAAGTACAGTAACAGGATTTTCTAACATTGTTTGAGGGGCAGTGAATTCACAGACTGCTAGAGATTGCTGACTGAAGGCCAACATTCATAACCGAATGAAAACTAAACTCGCACAAAACAAAGGAATCATTTGGATTGCCACAGCAATGAGGAGAGAGACAACGGTGCACAGTGCACAGTGCACAGTGCAATACACCATTTCATAGCAAAAAACCCCTAACTTACAAGTGACCAAAAGACAAGTGGATAGTGGGGTCTTCCTCACTTGTTCGTTAAACTAGAACTACCTGAATGTTAATATTTTTTTCTTTAAACATTGTTATTTTTGAACTTAAAATTTACTTAAAGACCATAATAATTCACAAATCAAACCATGTTGTAAAGGTAATAGAAGGTTTTATAAGATCAATACCAATTGAGGGGAGATGGTGCCACAGTGGTAATGTCACTGGACTAGTAATACAGAAACCTAAGTGAATGCTCTGTGGATTTGGGTTCAAATCCCACCATACTAGTGGAATTTAAATTCAACTAATAAAATCTGGATTGAAAAACTAGTCTCAGCAATGGTGCTCATCAATTGTTGTAAAAACCCATCTGGTTCAATAATGCCCTTTAGGAAGGAAATCCACTGTCCTCTGAAATGGCCTAGCAAGCACAGCAATGTGGTGGTTGCCTCTTAAAAATGTCCTCTGAGCAAGGGCAATTAGAGATGGGCAATAAATGCTGGCCATGAAAAATTAAAAAAAGGACAAGGAAATGTGTCCAGAATAAGTTGTGTCTTGAATGTAACATGCACTTCTACACATGCCTCACCTACTTTAACCAGCCTAAATGATCAAATGAACAGATATAGATAAACAGGGGGACATAGAGAGGTGTCAGATTTTTTTTTTTATTCATTCACAGGATGTAGGCTTCGCTGGCTGGGCCAGTATTTATTGCCCATCCCTAGTTGCCCTTGAGAAGGTGGTGGTGAGCCGCCTTCTTGAACCGCTGCAGTCCATGTGGTGTAAGGACACCCACACAGCTGTTAGGAAGGGAGTCCCAGGATTTTGACCCAGCGATAGTGAAGGAACAGTGATTTAGTTCCAAGTCAGGATGGTGACTGACTTGGAGGGGAACTTCCTGGTGGCGGTGTTCCCATCTATCTGCTGCCTTTGTCCTTCTAGATGGTAATAGTCATGGGTTTGGAAGGTGCTGTCTAAGGAGATTTGGTGAGTTCCTGCACTGCACCTTGTAGATGGTACATGCTGCTGCTAATGTGTGCACTGGTGGTAGAGGGAGTGAATGTTTGTGGATGGGGTGCCGATCAAGCAGGCTACTTTGTCCTGGATGGTGTCAAGCTTCTTGAGTGTTAAGATGTAGAGATTCTGTTCAATAAAAATACTTGAAAACTCCTTTTCAGAATCCCACCTCTAAGTTAATCAATCTCTCATAAAAGTTATAAAAATCTCATCAAAGTCCATTAATGTCTTGTGGAGCCAAGGCTCTCTCTGTCCTTTCAGGTGGATGTAAAAGATCCCATGGCAGTATTTGGAAAGACTAGGGGAGTTATCCCTGGTGTCCCGGTCAATACTTATCCCTCAGTCAACATCACAATAATGCAGATTACCTGGCCGTTGTCACATTGCTGTTTGTGGGAGCTTGCAGTGTGTAAATCATGTTTTCTGTCTTACAACAGCAGCTACATTTCATAAGCATGTTATTGGCTGCAAAGCGCTTTGGGATGTCCTGAGGCTGCAGTAGGCGCTGTATGAATGCAAGCCTTTCTTTTTAATATGACACCTACACCTAAGACCATGAGAATAGTTCAAGTGCAGATAATTTTAATTTTTAATATGCTCTTTAGTTCAAATGGCTGTTGAGCCTTGAATTAACAAACAAAAAAGATCTTATTTCCTTAACAATGGATGCAGCCAATAGTAATGTACCCAAAACAAAAACAGAATTACCTAGAAAAACTCAGCAGGTCTGGCAGCATCGGCGGAGAAGAAAAGAGTTGACGTTTCGAGTCCTCATGACCCTTCGACAGAACTTGAGGGTCATGAGGACTCGAAACGTCAACTCTTTTCTTCTCCGCCGATGCTGCCAGACCTGCTGAGTTTTTCCAGGTAATTCTGTTTTTGTTTTGGATTTCCAGCATCCGCAATTTTTTGTTTTTATTATTATTATAGTAATGTACCCAAGCTGTCAGACTGCACTGCAAATCTAATGTGCTGTTAGACCCACTGTCTTGACATGTTAAGAATAATTTCACAATTAGTTGCTTCTGTAATATAAATGATCCAGTTTCCCGTTGTGATACAGTTCCCTATCACCTTGTATGAGATGTGACTGTATAAGCAGCTCCTTCAGAAAGAAGAGGGGACTTTATTCACACTCACGTTGATGAAAACTCCTGCTTACTAAACGATTTTCATCTTGAGTCTGCCAGGGAACCAGAAATGATTTGGCTGTGAGCAGGAAATCATTTGTATTTTGTTGCGTAGCAGCTGAGGCCTCAGTAGGATCTGTCAGGTTGTTAGAACGGATGTGTAACTTAGGCAGATGTATGGTCCACACATGCACTGGCCAACAAGAGGGAAAATGAGAGGCTGATATCCTGCAAAAATGGCGGAAAACTGGGCCTTATCTGAGCACTTCTGGCTGACAAGGCAGGGGGCGGAGCAGGGTGGGGGGAGGCGGGGGGGGGTGGTGAAGAAACCCAGCAAAGGCTTGATGAGCTGAATAGCTTCCTTCTCTGTACTGTAATACTTCACAGTTCACTGGCAAGCTGGAGAATTTTTTCTTTTACTGTACCTAAGCTAATAAATATTAAAACCAGGCCTCGATAGCCCTCTCAGGTGGACATAAATGGTCCCATGGCAAAGGCTTTGCTGACACTAGTGAATCCTCTGTGGCATTGCTCTTGATTGGAGGGAATGGTATATCTTTCAGTGGGACTTGGTGTAACAGGCTGAGAGTAGTGACGGCACCACCCTCTCTGGAGGAGATGGTGGCATAGTGGTAATGTCGTTGGACTAGTTATCCAGAGAGCCAGATGAATTCTCTGGGTGCAGGAGCTCAAATCCCACCATGGCAACTGGCGGAATTTAAATTCAGTAAATAAAATCTCCGTAATGGCGACCATGAAACTATATTTGATTATTGTAAAAATCCATCTAGTTCACTAATGTCCTTAAGGAATGAAATCTGCCATCCTTACCCAGTCTGGCCTACATGTGACTCCAGACCCACAGCAACGTGATTCCCTCTGAAATGGTTGAGCAAGGCATTCAGTTCAAGGGCACTTTGGGCTGGATAATAAACACTGGTCTTGCCAGCGAAGCCCACATCCCATGAAAACCTTGGAATGAACAAGAATACCAGGCACTCCAAAGCTGATTATGTTTTAAAAAGCATCTTATTGGGAGCAAACAACAATAATAGTCTTTACTATTGGAACATTAACCATTGATTCACTGGATAGCAAGTGCGATAGCATTATCAACTTGCATTTTAAAATATTAATCATCAGCCACATTTACAATAGTCTTGCAAAATCACTTGTGTATTTGCTGAGGGTGTTGATCTCTTTATAAAAGACTGCTTGCCTAATCTATATCAGAACATTTCTAGATGTTCATTGTCTTCATTGTTTATTCAAGTATTTAGCTTTTGTATTTTGGTATGCAGCTAATAGGGTAGCAATAGTGGAGGATTTCAACTTCCCCAACATTAACTGGGTTAGTTATAGTGTGATAGTGGGAGCGGAATTCTTAAAATGCATCCAGGAGAGCTTTTTAAGCCAGTACATGGAAGGTCCTACAAGGCGGGGCGGGGGGGGTGGGGAGAGGAGGAGGGGGGGTGGAAGGTGGGGTGGCGGGGGGTGCGGGGGCAGTCCTGGACTTAATTTTAGGGAATGAAGCTGGGCAAGTGGTAGAGGTATCAGTGAGGGAACATTTTGCAGATAGTGATAATAACCCCGTTAGATTCAAGGTTGTTATGGAAAAGGACAAGGATGGGCCAGAGTTCTAAACTGGGGGAAGGCCGATTTTAATAAGATCAGATATGATTTGACCAGAGTGGACTGGGAGCAGCTACTTTTAGGTAAACCTGTGTCAGAGCAGTGGGACTCATTCGAGAAGGAAATAGGAAGAGTACAGGGCCAACATATTCCAGTAAAGGGAAAGGGTGGGACCAACAAATCCAGGGAACCCTGGATGTCGAGGGATATACAGGATTGGATAAAGAGAAAAAGGGAGGCTTATAGCAAATACTGAGGGCTCAAAACAGCGGAAGACCTAGAGGAGTATAGAATGTGTAGGGGGGAACTTAAAAAGGAAATTAGGAGAGCAAAAAGGGAGCATGAGAAATCATTGGCAGATAAAATAAAGGAAAATCCAAAGTTATTTTACAAGTACATTAAGAGTAAGAGGATAACTAGGGAAAGAATAGGGCCCATTAAGGGCTATCGTGGTAATTTGTGTGAGGAGCCAGAAGACGTAGATAGGGTTCTAAATGAATACTTTGTGTCAGTGTTCACAAGTGAGAGGGATGACGTGGGTATGGAAATCAGGCAGAAGAACTGTGATATAATTAAAGAAATTAGCATAGAAAGGAAGGAGGTTCTAAGTGGTCTGGCAGGCTTAAAAGTAGATAAATTTCCAGGCCCAGATGAAATGGATCCCAGGCTGTTCAGTGAGGCAAGGGAGGAGATAGCAAAGGAGCTGGCAATAATTTTCAATACCTCTCTGGCCAGAGGACTGGAGATCAGCCAATGTGGTACCATTATTCAAGAAGGGATGAAGGGATAAACCAGGGAACTACAGGCCAGTCAGTCTAACTTCAGCTGTGGGGAACCTATTGGAAGCAATTCTGAGGGACAGAATTAATCTATACTTGGAGAGGCAGGGATTAATCGAGGACAGTCAGCGTGGTTTTGTTAAGGGGAGGTCATGTCTGACCAATTTGATTGAATTTTTCAAAGAGTGTTTAGATGAAGGCAATGTATTTGAGGTAGTCTACTTGGACTTCAGCAAGGCTTTTGATAAGGTCCCACATGGAAGACTGATAACGAAGGTAAGAGCCTATGGGATCCAAGGCAATTTGACAAATTAGATCCAGAATTGGCTGAGTGGCAGGAAGCAGAAGTGATAGTCGAGAGGTGTTTTTGTGACTGGATGCCTGTGTCCAGTGGGGTTCCACAGGGATCGGTGTTGGGTCCCTTGCTGTTTGTGGTATATATAAACGATTTAGACTTGAATCTAGGGGGGGTTGATCAGTAAGTTAACGGATGACATGAAAATTGGTGGGATGGTAAATAGTGAGGAGGATAGCCTTAGATTACAGGAGGATATAGATGTGCTGGTCAGATGGGCTGAACAGTGGCAAATGGAATTGAATTTGGATAAGTATGAGGTGATGCACTTTGGCAGGACAAACAAGGCACGGGAATACACGATGAATGGTAGGGCCCTGGGAAGTACCGAGGATCAGAGGGACCTTGGGGTACATGTCCATCAGTCCCTTAAGGTAGCGGGACAGGTAGATAAGGTGGTAAAGAAGGCATATGGGATACTTGCCTTTATTAGCAAAGGCATGGAATATAAGAGCAGGGAACTGTATAAAATGCTGGTTAGGCCACAGCTAGACTATTGCGTGCAATTCTGGAATCCGCATTATAGGAAGGAGGTGATTGCACTAGAGAGAGTGCAGAGGAGATTTACCAGGATGTTGCCTGGGCTGGAGAGTTTTAGTCATAAGGAGAGATTGGAAAGACTGGGGTTATTTTCCCTGGAGCAGAGGAGATTAAGAGGGGACATGATTGAGGTGTATAACATTATGAGGGGCATAGATAGGGTAGATAGGAAGGAACTTTTCTCTTTGGTGGAGGGATCAATAACCAGGGGGCATAGATTTAATGTAAGCGGTTATAAAATCCTGTATTCCCTCTTGGGTTAGAGGGGATGTGAGGGAGAATTTTTTCACCCAGAGGGTGGTGGGAAACTGGAACTCACTGCCTGAAAGGGTGGTAGAGGCAGAAACTCTCATAACATTTAAGAAGCATTTGGATGTGCATTTGCGGTGCCAAGGCATACACGGCTATGGGCCTAGTGCTGGAAAATGGGATTAGGATAGTTAGGTCATTGTTTGACCGGCGCAGACTTGATGGGCTGAAGGGCCTTTTTCTGTGCTGTAGACCCTCTATGACTCTATGACTGGATGAGCTGTACGTCATTAATAAAAGCAGAGCAGTGCAAGAGAAGGTAAAATAAAAGACTAAATAGTATAAAATTGAACGCAATATTACCAAGTTGCCCAGAGCAGATGACCTCTTTAGAATTCTGCAGGAATGCAATCATACATGAGCAGCGTTTAGTTCGTTATTCTAAATATATACCTAACTCCAACTTTGTCAGAAGGCACACCAACGCCTTCCAGAAAATGCCATCTTACTCTCTGCCTGTTCCCCTGACATATTCTAACCAGCTTTCGTGTTTAGAAAAATGCTCAGCTTTCAAGGACTCAACTTTTTCCTGGTATGTGATTGTGTGTATCTGTGTGAAACACATTGAAACCTAAAATGTTCTGAGAGGACCAGCAGGGAAGATACTGATAGGCTGCGTCCGCTGACTGGAGAGTCTCAAACTAGGGGTTATAGTTTCAGGATTGGGGAAATCGCAATGTCTTCACTCAGAGTTGTGAATCTTTGGAACTCTCTATCCCAGGGGTTTGTGGATGCTTAGTCATCGAGAATATTCAAAGTTGAGAGCAATACATTTTTGGGCTCGAAGGACATCAAGAAATATGAGAAGAGAACAGGGGAGTGCCGTGTTTTTCTAAGATAAAGAGTACCAATCACTCATTAGGGATTGGATAAACATGTTATGTGTTCATTTATTTAGACTAGGCACATGGGAACATATATACATGGGTTTAAAGCTTGAAGACATTAGAGCTGTGTGTGCTGTGTTCTGCTCACAGCCCAAAGTGAAACTAAACTGGATCACATGACACACTTCCCTTCTAGTGATGGCATGCTGCTATCCCTTAAAGGCAGGTTACAACAGTAAGTGCTTTTGACATCGATCAGTCATGATCTTATTAAGTGATGGAGCAGGCTTGAATGGCTGAATGACCTACTCCGGCTTCTCTTCTTATGTTCTTATGCATGCACGTATACCTGTGTGCGTGTGCATGTGCGAGTGTGATTGTGTATGTGTGTGTGGACGAATGAGTGTATGTGAGAGATCACTGGGGGAATTTTACACCCCCAACCCCCCAAATCAGCGTATTAGAAGGCGGGGCAGAACCACGTAAAATAAAATGGCTGGCCAGCCCACCGTCTTCCCTCGGGGTGTCTGCCAGCTAAGGCCTCAGGCAGCATGTCCACCCTTAGGTCTATTGGAGACCCTTAACTGGCCAATTAATGGTCAGGTAAGGACCTTATGCTGCCTCCGCTACAATACCATGTGCAGCTGGGGAAGGCAGAACACAAGAGACTAGCCCACGAGGTTTGCCATCTCAGACAAAAGTTGGGAATGAGGGGGGTACTTTGCTTGGGGGTCCCCTGTGCCCATCAGGTGCACCACCACCCCCCGTCCCCCAAAAGATGGTACCTCCCCTTGTGCCTCCCACCCATTTCTAAAGCCTGACCCTCCACCAATCCCCCCACCCCCTTACTAGGGTCCCTGATCCCTCCCCAACCAAAATCCCTGGACTTATCCAAGTCCAGTATCCATGTTTCCTCCTTCTCAGGACTCCCTGTAGACCCAGTGGTATCCATCACTTCCTCCTGGAACTGCTAGGACTACAAGAGTTCCCAGCCAATCTCCCTGTGGTGCAGAAGTCCCACTCTCACCTTGTTGAGGCTACTCCCAGGGTTATTATCATAGTGAGGCAGCTGGATTTATGGTCAGTGAACTGCTGACTGACTTTTCTGCTGAGGGGGCTGGGGTGAGGAATAATTCGTCCCCCATCTCCATAAATTCACCCCCATGTGTGTGTGTGTGTGATTATGCGAGTGCACTGATGAGTTGTGTGAAATTGATTATGAGTGTGGAGATTGAATATGAAATTGACTTGAGTGTGCAATTGTGAGTGTGAGATCATGTGTGTGTGTGTGCGAGATTGTAAGTGTACGAGATTAATTATGTGTGTGTCTGTGTGCATGAGGTTTACTGTGAGTGTGAGATCGAGAGTGTGTCACTGTGCACGCGAATGTGTGAGTTAAATTCAACATGGTGCTCTGTCTCTCTTTGACAGATTCTTTATGGATTTTAATAATATATTATGAAAACTGATTTGCTTGGGTAAGCCTGCTTAATTGAAACTCATCCTCCTCTAACTCTAAGAATTATCCAGAGACCTGCAGCTGATTTATGAGTTTCAACTTTTCAATCCAATTCAGTTTGCCCTGGTACAGCCACCTCCCACTCAGGACAGGCCAGCACTTCTTCATCAGGAAGAAAACAGTTTGACGGTGAGTCTCGACAGTTTTCAGACAATGAAATGCACTCATGCAGACTTGAATCTTTCCCATGTACTACAGTCAATTATTTAAAGAACTAGCACCTAGTGTCTGAGATAAGGGTGACATTGAGGCTAATCTTCAGTATCAGAGAATTGTGTTATCTGGAAAGGCTGAGGTAACTGGCGTTTCTAATCTCGTAAACAGACAAGGGAGAAAGGATGTTCAACCAGGTGGGGCGGTGCAGTCAAAAACCCTTGATTCATTCAAGGTTCAGTCTAATGACATAGTGGGCTAAGTTGAGGAGTTCTTCAATTTATTTTCCTGCGTGGTTGAGCTAAGTGGATTGAAAGGCCTCCCCTCATGTGGATTTACTTGTGAGATATCTGTGCTCCTTTAATTCTGGTCTCTTGAGCATCCCGATTTTAATCACTCCACCAATTAATGGCTGCGCCTTCCGCTGGCTGGGCTCTAATCTCTGGGATTCCCTCCTGACATGTCTCTGCCTCTTTCCTCCTTTAAGACTCTTCTTAAAACCTACCCCTTTGACCAAGCTTTTTGTCATCGGACCTCATTTCTCTTTATGTGGCTCTGTGTCATATTTTGTTTTATTATGCTTCTGTGAAGCACTTTGGGATGTTTTATTAACCTTAAATGTGCTATGTCAATATTAAACCATAGAAAAATTACAGCACAGGAGGCCATTCAGCCCACAGTGTCTGTGCCGTCTGAAAAAGATAAAAAAAAACTAATGTTAATTATCATTTTTGTTATTGGTTCCTTCAGTTTTGTCATTCATAGACTTTGACTGAAATCATCAAGAAAAATAATATTCTCTTTAATTTCCATAATATTTCATTCAAATTTTTTTCTGGCAAATTTCAGTACATTGTGTCCCTCTTTGTACTATGGGTTGTGTAACAAATATAAAAATTACAATGAGGGAGGAGTGGCCAAGGCTCCTTCGTTGGGCTACATTTTTCAGTCTCTCATGCTGGGCAACACCTCAGTCTGGGCCACAGATCTGCCAATGGCACTCCGAAACACCCAGTTATGAAGTGGCCGGAAGTGACCCAAGGCAGTAACACCCCCTGGACTCTTCTCTTCACTCATTCCCTGTCAGGAAATCCATTGACTCCACTTGCTGCCTCCCCCAGTGACACACTGAGACTGAACAAACCAGGCCACGGGAGGTATGTCGAGGCAGACCATACCCGATTGTGCAGCTGGGATGCGATACATCCACCTCCATCGTGAGGTATCATTCTCAGGGAAAAACATTGTATACCCTTTCTGGATGACCAGTTCGGTCATGTCCAGAAATCAGGATTTCATTTTTGTTTCAGTTGTTGACACTGATAGCCATTGTCTGAGCCCAGGTAAAACATGCTGGTCTATTTAAGTGGCTGCAATCTAGAAAGCTGCCATTAAATTCACGTCTTACAGTTTTGGACACTTTCACCAGGGAGGAAATGCCTGCACTGTATATTGCCCACACTGCCGTACGTTCCACCTAGTCCCTGTGATTAAACTCCTATCAAAGGAGACCCCAAAGACATCAACTCCTGTGAGAATGCAAATGTGTCCTTCATACCAGGCCCCACCCCGTCCCAGCTTGGTAAAATCTTACAGCACAGAAGGTGACTAATTGGTCCATCACGGTCTTTGAAGGAACTGTCCAATGTAGTCCCACGTCCCAACTTTCTCCTGATAACCCTGCAAATTGGCTCTCTTCCGGTTAATGACCAATTGCCTTTTGAAAGTTCCTGTAGAATTTTTTTTGTTTACTTCGCTCTTGAGATGTGCAGGTCACTAGCAAAGACAGCATTTATTGCTGAATGGCTTGCTAGGCCATTTCAGAGGGCAGTTAAAAGTCAACCACCTTGCTGTGGGTCTGGAGTCACATGTAGGCCAGACCCGGTAAGGTTGGCAGATTTCCTCCCCTGAAGGGCATTAATGAACCAGATGGGTTTTTACAACAAAAATCTAATAGTTTCATGATTATTAACAAGTCTAGCATTTTATTCTATTGATTTTAATTTATTAATAAAATATTATAATGCCCAGCTACCTGGTGGGATTTGAACTCACGTCTCCAGAACATTAATCTAGGCCTTTAGATCTGGTAACATTACCACCGTGCTACTGACCCCCTGATTCCATCAGCTTTTCCAAGTAATGTGTTCCAGGTCATTACAACCCTTTGTGTGAAATCTTTTCTCCGTATTTCCCCTCTAGTCCTTTTGTCAATTATTTTAAATCTTTTTGGTAATCAACCCACTTGCTAGAGGAACCAGTTTATGCTTACCTACTCTAGCAAAACACCTCAGAATTTTGAATATCCCAACCAGCTCTCCCCTTAACCTTCTCTGCTCCAAGGGGAGCAATCCCAGCTTGTCCAATCTCTCTGTGTGGACTCTCATATCTCTGGTATCATCCTCTGAAACTTCTCTGCAGGGCCTTGCCCAGTGTGGTGCCCAGAGTTGTACACAAAGCTCCAGCTGAGGCCTAACCAGTCATTTGATACAATGTGCAGCTGGGATGTAATACATCCACCTCCATCGTGAGGAGTGAAGACAATGGATTTCCTGACAGGAAATGAGTGAAGAGAAGACTCCAGGGGGAGTTACCACCTTGGGTCACTTCCGCCCACATTATAACGGGATGTTTCAGAGTATCCAGACAAGGGCAGCAGATAGGATGGGAACATCACCATCTAGAAGATCCCCTCCAAGTCACTCACAATCCTGACTTGGAAATATATCGCTGTTCCTTCACTGTCGCTGGGTCAAAATCCTGGAACTCCCTCCCTAACAGCACTGTGGGTGTACCTACACCACATGGACTGCAGTGGTTCAAGAAGGCAGCTCACCACCACCTTCTCAATGACAACAAGGGATGGGTAATAAATGCTGGCCCAACCAGCAAAGCCCGCATCCTATGAATGAATTTTTAAAAAACTTGTGCAAAGGTTTAATATGATTTCCATGTTTTGGTATTCAATGCTCCTATTTGCAAAGCCAAATATCCCATTTGCTTCCTTAACTGCCTTACCAATTTGCCCTGGCACCTTCAAAAATATGTACAGTCATGTCCCTCTGCTCTTGTGCCTCTCAAAGTAGGTACCATTTAGATGATACTGCCTTGTTATTTTTCCTAATGTAGATCACTTCACACTTACCCACATTAAATTGTATCCATGACCACTCATTTCACTAATCTGCCTATGTCTTCCTGAGATTGGCTACTATCCTGCTCACTATTTACAATGGTGCCAAGCATTGATTCATCCCCAAATTATAGGAAAGCAAAGGTCCTAATTATGACCCCTGAGGGAAGCCATATGGCAAACTTCACTCCAGTTAGAAAAACATTGTCCACCACTATTCACTACTTCCCATCCCATAGACAATTGTGCATCCGCTTTACCACCGTCCTTTTAATACTATGTGCTTGTATTTTCTGAATAAAATTGCCATGTAGTACTTTATCATAACCAGACCATCTAAACACGCTGTTTACACTAACAGGGGAAGATAACAGCTAAGACTGTCAAGATCATATTGGTCTGAAAGTGCCTATTGAAGTCTTACACTGAGGGGCACACCATGGGTTCAATTTAAACCAGCAGGGATGTAGCATTATACCTGAATTCATGATCTAGCGCATAATAGATATTTCACTTTAGCTTGCACTGGTGAATATGGGCACACTTCAAGGTTAAAAAGGCATGTTAACTTCTGTACCTGTTTCTCCAGCTACAGCAATCAATTCCCCCAGGTTTCTGTTGAAAAGTGCACACATAAGGGTATCTACACGTTGCTTACTGCATATGAGAAAATGGGCCTTTCACTAAACACTCAGAAAACTAAATCCCTCTTTCAACCAACTCCAACAGCACAGCACCTCAACCCCCAACCCCATCCTGTAATTAAGATCAACAGCAAGGTCCTGGAAAATGTGAACTATCTGCCATATCTTGGCAGCCTCCTGTCGATGAAGGCAGACAATAGATGCTGGAATCGTCATCACCTCCAGTGTGGCAGCTCAACCTTCAGCCAACTGAGGAAAGGAGTATTTGAGGACCAGGGTCTCAAACCCGAGACAGATGTCATGGTTACCGGGCAGCAGTGATCCCTGTGCACCTATATGTTTCAGAGTCTCTGACCACCAACAGCAGGCGCCTCAAAGCACTGGGGGAATACCGCCGTGCTGCCTTCGCAAGATCCTCAAGTCCAGTGGTAAGCTCAAGTTTATCATCTGTCCTGTGTTTGCAGTCATGGGGTCACAGGTAGAGCCGACTAGTGCCAAGCCAAGGAAACAAGCTACAATCCGCATTCACGGTTATAAGGGGAAGAGCCCGACAAATTTGTAATTACCTCTTTGACGTGCTTCCGTAATCCCTCGAAAGAAACTTGGAAGAGTTAAACATCTCAAAGGTAAATGGATGACAGGGACATGTGGAAAGGTAGGCAAGATGTCTTGCAAGAGATAAAACAGGGAAGAATGAAAAGAGCACATAGTTGAGAGAAAGTATGGTATTCAACATGCATGTGGTTATTCTAGTGGACCCAGTATAAGGGAGGTCAAGCTGACAAAGTAGAGTTAGTTCAAGATGTCAAATGGAGGTTAGTGAGAATATTAGAATCAAGGTACTGGAGGCTCTGAGAAGAAATTAATGAATTACTTGTAGAGGAGAGAGAGCAACTGGGCAGATGTCAGCATAAGGATAAAAACTCCTGCAATACGTCATCAATCACATTCACTCTCAACCTGAAATCAGCGCTCACACCAGCTTTAAGAGATGATCCTGCTGGTTATGTATTGCTGAACAAGCCCCTGAGGTAACAGGCAGGCTAGTCATTGCATTCCATTGACATAAATGTTCAGTTTGTAACGGTTTATATTGTGTATTGATATTTACATATAAATTTTATTTCTAATGTAGGCACATGGAGAGGTAGCTCCTTAGTTCTTACAAAAAAATATTTATGTCTTTTCACCTCAATGTTCAGATTATTTTGTGTGGTATTTTCATTAAGAACATCTAAACCGCAACTTTAATTGGAGAAACACACCAAGCTGTTGCCAGTCCTTGAGACAGTGTGTGCTCCGCTATATCTGAACAGCCATAACACCAGGCCACAGTTTTAACAGCAACGGACATTGAGACCAGCGCTAGTGTTGCTTGGTTCTCTAAGCACAGATCTTATACAGCTGGCTGCAAGCCAGAAGTCAAGCTGCCAGGACTGCTTAGAAGACCCATTTTTTGGCATCTTCTGGAATAAAAGATTGTTGCAAGTCCCTGTGGTTTCATGTTTGGCTTGCAGCCAGCTGCAGGGGATCTGCATTGAGAGTCTGGGGGGATTCGTGTGACATAATGGGCCTTTGGTTAATCTGTGCAGGAATATATCAGATTGGGGTGAAATTATACTTCACAGAATTATTGGGTGCAGACAGCCATATGAAATCTCTCTGGTCACTATTCAGCAGGGGCACTAATCCTCCAGTTTCTGCTCCACACAGCTGGATTGGAGATGGACCCTTAAATAAATTACCCATTGAAATAGCAAATGAAGGAATTTCCTACGAGCAGTAACGTGTGTCAATTCACTAATTATCAAATGCATTGTTCACATGCCCAACAGCTGTTAGCCAGACAATAAGAACGACAAAGACAATGCTCTCAAGGGTGAGAACCTCAGTAAAGGAAAAAGACAGACAATGTGCAGTACATGGGGAAAAGAGGTAGGGCAGAGCTCTACTGTACAACAGCTCCTGCTTAAAATATCTGCAAAGCCTAAGCTTATCCAGTAGGCTTACTGTGTGGTGGCAGCTAAAATTACTAAATTATACAAATTATTTCATGTGTTAATATTCCAAAACTTGAAATATGAATCATCTGACTTGCTTACATTGCTGTTGGCAATAAAGCCTTCATTACTAGTTCTGGACTTGTCTGTATAGTTAATCCAGATCTGATCCAGCTCTTTCTTCATAGCACCTTCTGCTTGGAACTAGTTCATACTATTGTTTGTGTATCACTGACTTAGTGTCACTTAAGGGCTAATTATTTGACCTTTAAAGCAATGGATGTGGACTTGGTTCAGTCACTTGGAAAAGAAGTGGGCTGATTCCAGATCCAACAGGAAACAACATGATACAGCTTTGATGTGAAGGCAGAAGAAAGAAGAAACTGGCCTCAACAGGACATCAATAGTGGGGCAAGTTGGATAAACTGAGTGATCTTTTCTTCCAACAGAAACCACAGACGTCTATAGATTAGCATTACTTCCATAAACCTTCTGGCTTGAGTTGGTAGACATTAAAGAGTTGTTGGCCCTGCCAAGGGAACTACACGTACATGTTTGTGATCACATGCCATTTCCCTATAAACTGGATGCAAGCTCCTCCTGTTGAAGATAGACATGGTCACTCCCTGTGGGTGGATAAATCAACTGCACCCATAATAATGGGCACTGAGAAGGGCTACAGGATGTGGTAAGCTAATGTAGTATTAAGTTATCCTTAAAGTGATTTAAGCAATGAATATAGACTGGAATGATTGATTTACTAATGGTCCATGGTTGCTCAATGTTGTCTTATGGGAACTGGTAGCATAGAAGGTGGACATTATCATTACATTCACTGGGACAAACAACATACAATTAAAATAAGCCTGACATTCCCTATACAAAGCAAACAGCATTCACTTATTAAATCTGATCCTTGTAATTCAGGCCAATCCATTAATCATCCGAACATCCTAAGGGTCTCGCCACAATAAGAGGTGTGGATCAAACATACAATAGCTCTTCTCAAAGCAGCAAAACATCTCAGGACAAAGCCCACTTCTCATTATCAGGGCTAAAGGTTGATAAAGGGGCTGTTATAAAAAGGTTTCCATCAAGTGATACTAAAATGGGTGATTGTGTGATGTGGCGAGGTGGTGATTCATACAGATTAGGAAGTTGCCAGCATGAGTCAGTGCTTTGTGCTTTTTCAGCTGATCTCAGCTAAAGCAAGCGAGGGCACGCCAAGTGAGCCTCTGTATTCTTGGCCAAGGGAGGAATCATCAACCAAGGTCACTGCTCCCGATTGTTGTCCGGTGATCTCAGCTGGCTTCTGGATCTGGAAAGAATGGTCCCATTATTTGGCGTAAATATTGACTATCACACTCAGCACGGAATGATCACGTGAAAGACTGATGTGGCCACATTGGAATATTTTCTGGCAGGCAAAATTCATGTGACAGCAAGAACCTCCCCTCAAAGCTCTTCAAAACTCCATTATATATATCACAGGAATAACTCTGCCCCAGTATGAACTTAAATTTTTCACATTGTCAAGGGGTGGCTCATGTTTAACCCAATGTTAGTGACTTTTTACTGGCTTTCTTATCATTCTCTCAAAAATGCAGCACAATTCATGATTGATTTTTTGAGATGGATCACCACTTCAAAAAACTTCAGCCCAAGTGGAGAGAGATTACTGGATGGTTGAACTGGTATTCGTTAACAAGCATAACACTTTGAAAAGAGGTACATGCGGAAGGTATGGTATCTATTCTCTTTCTATTAAAAGTGAAAATAAATCTTGGCAATAAAGATGAGACACTTAAAATCATGCGTGCAGGTAACACAAAGCATATTGTAATTAACTGTGCAAATGCTCCATATAGTTATTCACTATCACTACCAACATGCAACAGTCAAGAAGGAAATACATTTCATTTAATTTAAATTATGCCATTAAATTGTTGTGCTAAAGGTCATTGCATAATGATTCTTGTAATGACTTTTACTTCCCAGCTTCTGAGGTGCATGCAAATAAGACAAGGCTTTGCCATGAGATAGACAATCTGCTTGTAAATATTACACCTGACCAAAGAGCTTTAGCTTCATTGCCCCTTTACTCCCCTCTTGGCCTGAAAACACAGGTTCATACTGGGGTGCATTATCACCACCACCAACTTCAGCATATTATATAGCGCCTATAACATAGTAAAATGTCCCAAATGTCATAGGAGCATTAGCAAACAAATTTGACACTGAGCCACACAAGGACAGATGGCCAAAAGCTTGGTAAAGGAAGTAGGTTTTAATAAGCATCTTAAAGGAGGAGACTGAGGTACAGAGGCAGAGAGGTTTAGGGAGGGCATTCCAGAGCTCTATACGCAGCTGAATACATGGCTGCCAATGGTGGAGCCCTTAAAAAAATAGGGAATGCTCAAGAGGCCAGATTTGGAGGAGTGTTTGGAAGGCTGTAGGGCTGAAGTTAAGGAGGGGGAAAGGCCCTGGAGAGATTTGGAAACAAGAATAAGATTTTAAAGTTGAGGCATTGTCAGACCAGATGCCAATGTAGGTCAGTGAGCACATGGGTGATGGGTGAACAGGACTTGGTGCAAGTTAAGATACAGGCAGCAGAATTTCAGACTATTGTACGAAGGGTGGAAGATGGGATGCTGCCAAGAGGGTGTTGGAATAGTCATGTTCAGAAATAACCAAGGCATGGACAGGGTTTTAGCAATTGATGAACTTAGGGATGGAACAGAGGTGAGAGACATTACAGAGATGAAAATAACCAGTTTTAGTGATGGTGAAAAGATGTGACCACAAGCTCATCTTGCGGTCAAAATGAAGGTCACGAATACCTTCAGTTACCATGAGCACCTCACACACCCCCCAAAGTGGCCCTTCATTACATGTAATGTTTCCATACTATTTGAGATTTGGGAGGTCAATAATATCATGCCTGTTTGATTGCAGTCATAAGTGCAAGCCCAGTGAGTACTTCCCCTACCCAGATCAAGGCTACCCGGGTCAATAGATACATCTCCTGAGCTCAGGTTTTCATTGGTCCTGACCAATGAAATTATCCCTCAATCAACTTCACGTCATAAGTTGCTGTTTGTGCAAGCTTGCTGTGTGCAAATTGGCTGCCACATTACAACAGTGATTACATTTCAAAAGTATTTATATGACGATAAGGTACTCTGGGGTGTGCTGCTGTTGTGAATGATACCACGGAAATACAAATATAAGACCTTTTTTGAAGAGTTCGTCTTTTTCAGTTCAGGTATTGAGTAAGATTCTCGAAAAACATGGGAGTGAAAGGTTATTGGGGGTAGGCAGGAATGTGGAGTTGAAGTTACAATCAGATCAGCCAAGATCTAACTGAATGGCACAGCAGGCTCAAAGGGCTGAGTGGCCTACTCTTCCTCCTAATTATTATGTTCATATGTACATATCACAGTGAAGTGACCAGTGGCCTTGGCATTGACGCTACTGGTGATTTTGTGACATGTGGATCACTGTCCCATCAGGGCAGCCTGCAGTGCTCTGTAATCTCCTTTCTCCACCACCCCATGTTATGGCTTTGCCTATTTCGGGTGATGTTAGGTGGGACTTTCCGCTTCAATAGAAATCGAGTGCTAAGTTGATGGAGCGGTTCATTTGTCCTGCTGCCAGTCCTGGAGAATATTCTAGAATCAGATGGTTTTGGATGATTTTGCTGGAGTCTGCAATGGTTTAGGGCCTGTGCTGGTAATTTCCCCCCAACACCCAGCAAATCTGCCACAGGCCTGGGTCACGGGGCAGACAGCCTACATAGATGCTGAAGATTTACCTTTCTTCAAGCTTTAAGGGAGTGTTAGGTGGGTTCTAAATCCCCACCTGCTTGTTTTATGTCAAAAAATACACTAGTGTTCCTAACATACAACATTAGCAAGGTGTTAATGATAGGAAATATGCCATTTGACGTTAATTGTCATTCATGCGTCATTTGAATATTTCTGCTAATACTAATGTGGATGGGAGTAAATTTGGCTTTGGCTGAGGGTGTTAAAATGGAAAGCGGCTCTAGTTTTACACTTGTCCCAGTTTTTATTTACAATGGAATAAACATTGAGAAAGCTGTAAAATGAGCTGCCAACTCACTTGGCATTATCGCACAAAGTCGTAATTACCCCAGATAAGCTCATTGGTCATTGTTTCCGGTAGAATATTCCAGAAGTGGTGCCGAGGCACAGGGAGCGGACAGGACATTTTCTCACCTGATCTTACAGCTTCCCCAATGGGAGTGAAGCTGAGAATCCTGGCCAGGTCCAGAGGAATACATCACCCATTTGTGCCACTTCTGTGTTTTCCGCTGTTCCATTCCCAGCTCACAGCACAGGCCAAAAACATATTTTGCTTGGAAAAACAGGCCATAGAAATTAAGCAAAAACATGCCAGTTGTTTCTAAATAAACAAGAATGCTGCTAATGGCAGGTCTGTGCTTTAACATTGGTTGGATTGGTTTACTCCAGGGATCAATTTGAGGAGAAGGGGCCAATGTCAGCATCTCATCCACTGACAGGAACTCACAACATTATTATACTTTAACCCACTGTACCCCGAACAAACTGGAAAGAAAAGAGCAGCATTAATATATCGCGTTATCATGCCTCAAAGTCACACCTCATACACATACACAGAAACATAGAAACTAGGAGCAGGAGTAGGCCATTCAGCCCTTTGAGCCTGCTGTACCATTCATTATGATCATGGCTGATCATCCAACTCAATAGCCTGCTCCCGCCTTCTCCCCATACCCTTTGATCCCTTTCACCCCAAAAGCCAAATCTAACTCCTTCTTGAAAGCATACAATATTTTGGTCTCAATTACTTTCTGTGGTAGCGAATTCCACTGGCTCACCACTCTCTGGGTGAAGAAATTTCTCCTCATCTCAGTCCTAAATGGTCTAGCCCATATCCTCAGACTGTGACCCCTGGTTCTGGACTCCCCCACCATCGGGAACATCCTTCCTGCATCTACTCTGCCTAGTCAATTAATCACTTTGAAGTAAACTGACAATTATGTTGTTTGGTAGTGCAGAACCTGATATTGCTGGAAAAAGCGACACATCGGAGCTTTTCATATTGCATTCATCAGGATACTTAACAAGAATACCAATATAAGGGGGAAAACAACAACTGATGCTGCCTGAGAAGAAGGTTTACTGTATGTTTTCCCCCTTATATTGGTATTCTTGTTAAGTATCCTGATGAGTGAAAGATGAAAAGATTCAACATCTCTTTTTTTCAGTAATACTGACGATTATGTAGACAAATGGTGTGGACTAAAGGGCTAATGGATATGCTAATTAGACAATGTGAATGACAATGTAAGCATGACATCAGGGTTAGATGACCAAGAGGTACTAAGGGAGCAAGACAGAACAGTCTGTGTCCAGATAACAATATACTTACCACGAGGTGTTGGATGTAAATATTTTCAAGAAAAGCTAAATGCTGACTATCTCCAAGTCACTCAGAGTAAGAGAAACCCCATCAAGCCAGAAAACCAAACAGGGAAAGGGCAATTGGCAACGGTGACAGCTCACTACAAAATAAGCAGCTATTTGCACAAGCAACTTCTATAAACTGTGAGGGAAATAGTCAAGGAATCAGTTTTTGTGTTGGTTTAGAGAGGAATGTTGGCGAGGGCAACAGTAAAACTCCCTACAATGCCATGGGATCCTTAATCATCATTTGAACCATTAGACGTGTTTTAATTTAACATCTCATCCACAGGAAAAGGACGGCTGGGAACTCAGTTTAACACCTGAAGGAATAGCAACACTGGCAATCCATTTCCTGGATGCTGCACTGGGAATTCTAGCCCAGTTTATTTACTCAAATCTTGGGATGGGGGTTTGACTGCACAGCCTGGGGACACGAATGCTGTTAATTGAGCCAAATGGACACACAACTGGTCAATGGTGAAGGAGACCCTGGTCAGAGGTAAATTGTCTTCTCACAGGTGGGCAGGGCCAATAACCTGAATCTGGTTCTACAAGCTGTGACACCAATGAATATATAAGCAGAACATTTGATGTGCTGAAAAAGTGACAATGCATCAAAATGAGTAATAATTTAATTCAGGTTTTGTTCACTGACTTATTTGCATTAAATTCACTTTTCCAATACATTACATATTCAATCTCCCATTTCAATAACATAGTGAAACACGCCATTCTACAAATGCAGACTCCTTGCTCCTGCTTTATTCCTGTCTATTGTTCTGAGGCAATAGCTTGCTTGACCTTTATATAAACTCTCACCATTTAAACACTGCAGCGCTTACAGTCAATACCAGTAACTGAAAACATAGTAGAAAAGAACATTCCTTTACTATGGACACCTTAGGAAACATTTGATTTTCCATGCAGTTTAATCAATATTAATAAGCTTCTGTGAAAGCGAATCCACAAGCTAATTTATTAATCACAATATTTTAATTTTGTAAATTAGTAAATGGTTTATTAAAATTGCAATTGGCCTGTCTGTGGTGTCATTCAATGATAACAGTAGAATGGTTATTTTGGTGTTAACCCTACTTAATTACCATTTTGTGTAGTTAATTAATCACAGATTCTTGCATAATTGCCAAGTAGGAGATTCTGAATGAAATCAGATACGATGCGTGCCACAACTCAATTGGGAAATGGACTTTGCACTGCAGCAACAACCCAGACTGACCTGAATGGTCTCAGATTTGTTCTGTAGCCTGATTGAGCAAGTTGCCTTTCCCCACCGAGACAGTGGGGGAATGGCCGGGCTGGTTGTCGGGGAAATTATTGGACAATCAAGTAACTTCTGCTGGAACATCAGTTTTGAGGACAGAATTGTGTTCAGCGCTGCTGCTCACTGTGTTACAATAACTTGCTGACTGTCACTATCTGGCACTGCAAGGAGTGAGGCCACACCCTGACACAAATTATACCATTGGCAGCCAAACAGGAAAAACTGGGGGACAAACGATTATAATACATAGACGTTACAGTCGGGATTCAGGTCAGTTAGCTCGACCAGCTTAGTATTAACACTCCACCGGAGGAAATAGTTTGCCTCATGTTTACCCAAACTGATCCCATATCCCATCTAATATTTTATTTCATCTACCTATCCAATCTAACCTTGAATGATGATATAAATTCTGCCTCAAACAGTAATCTTGGAAGTGAATTCCACTCCTCACAACTCTGTGTAAAGAAGTTTCTCCTGCCTCCTGTTCCAAATTTTTTATATTTAATATTATCATAAAAACCATAAGAAATAGGAGCAGGCCATTTGGCCCTTTGAGCCTGTTTCACCATTTAATAAGAACATGGCCTCAAATCCACCTTCCCATACTATCCCCATAAGCCGTGATTTCCTTAAGAATCCAAAACTCTATCAACTTCTGACTTGAATATACTCAATGACCGAGCACCCACAGTTCTCTGGAGGTAGAAAATTCCAAAGACCCACAACCCTCAGTGAAGAAATTTCTCCTCCTCTCAGTCTAAATGGCCAACCCATTATTTAGAGACTGCAAAACTGGGTTCTACATTCCCCAGTCCAGGGAAATATCCTCCCAGCATCCAACCTATCAAGCCCATTAAGAATTTTATTTGTTTCAATGATATCACCACTCATTCTTCTAAACACTAGGCTGAGTCTACTCAGTGGTCTTAATTCCTCAGCTACTGGATACAATCTTCTTCTATCTAACCTAGTCACAGCCTTTCATAATTTTAAATTCTCCTGTTATCTCACCTCATATTCCCTGCTAAACACACTGATTCTGATGCAATTGTGCTTGATCTGTAAGCAACAAGTACATTTTTGAAGAGATTCTTTATATTTGCCCCTCCTCATAATAGGCAGCAGCCTCAGTATCTTTCTTATTTCTGCACATAATTCTCTATATTATGTATTGTGAAGGTTTTATATGGGCTTATCATTACCGCCTGGTTTTTATATTCTATACTTCTTGTGATAACACCTAATAGTCCATTAACTAGTCTTACCCCATAAACCAGAGGTGCTGCATTTACTGTCCTGTGAACCTATAGCCCCAAATCCATTATACAGCATTGCACAGCAACAAGCCCACTTCCATTGAGAGTGTATTAACTCAGGTATTTGTCTTAATCAGAATCCATCACCTCACAATTATTGACACTGAATTCCCCCCATCTTATCAGTAGCACTTTGCAGCTTCCTTGTCTTCTAAAGAATTAATACCTCCTATTTTGGTACACTTGCAGTCAAAACACTGCTCCCTTTAGGCCCGCTTACAAATTATTGACATGCGCAGTGAACACAAGTGGCCTCAGAATTGAACCCGGTGAGATGCTACTTCCTACTTTCAACCATTTTGGAAGAACTGTTTTTAACTCCTGTTTTCTGTTTTCTTTGTTTTCTCTCCAGTTTGACACACTTCTAATTCCACACTCCATAATCTTCTCTTGTAATCTCTTGTGTGATACCTTTTCAAAGGCTTTGCTAAAGTCCATGTACACAACATGAATTGGGCCTGACTGGAATAAGTTAACTAGTAATTCCGTGAGATTTTTTTCCAAATGTGCTGATAACATTATAAGGCACATTTGAAGTGAAGCTTAATATCTCCCAGCTACAACATGAACAAGTGGACACAAATCTGTTAAAAACCTGGA
Source organism: Carcharodon carcharias (assembly GCF_017639515.1). NCBI lineage: Eukaryota > Metazoa > Chordata > Chondrichthyes > Lamniformes > Lamnidae > Carcharodon > Carcharodon carcharias. Next base: position 26,287,807 of record NC_054494.1, on the reverse strand, counting down.
TATCAAAGTGATACAAGTTACACAACTGACTCCAATGCAATGATCCCTAAGCAACATACATGGTCTGCATGTTACAGTGAAAGTTAACAAGTGCGAACTGTACCAAATCTAGTTATTTCCTTGGCACAAAGGAAACTACCTTCTATCAGCTGGCTTTAATATAACCAAGCCAGTGGATAAAAGTACAAAGTGACCAAAGCACAGCCTAAAGTTGAAGTCCACAGTGTAGGGCCACCTTGTGGTCATGCCTCAGTAATTTGCGTTTAGTTTACCTCCAGCATCTTACCAAAGTTGCCATTCTTCATTTTCAAGCCATGAGGACAAGGAGCATTGACTGGTAATTAATTCATGGAGGGCAATGAAGGGGAGGGGAACTCACAGATGATCCCTATCCCATGCTGGGGTGTCTGCTGTGTCTCAGTGGGTAGCATGCTCACCTCTGAATCAGAAGCATTGAAGGTTTATAGTCTTACTCCAGGACCTGAACACAAAAATCTAGGCTGACACTCCAGCGCCAGTACTGAGGGAATGCTGCACTGTTGAAGGTGCATCTTTCAGATGGGATGTCAAGCCAAGGCTCCGTCTGCCCTTGGATGTCTAATATCCCACAACACCATTTTGAAGAAGAGCAGGGCAATTCTCCCCAGTGTCCTGGCCAATAATTATCCCTCAATCAATGTCAAAAAAACAGATTAGCTGGTCACTATCACACTGCTGTTTGTGGAAGCTTGCTGTGAGCAAATTGGTTGCTGAGTTTCCTACATTGCAATTGTGACTACACTTCAAAAACACTCCATTGGCTGTAAAACCACTGGAATGAGGCCAGGACTCAGAAATCACACCCCTGGACACAGAGATACCATTTTTGCCCAAGTTGCGATTTTTGCAGGCTTGTGAGAGACAGCCACCCATAGAAACCAACAGCTACCTCCACTCAGGCGATTTTGGTGTGAGAGGTGTCGGAAACCCGATTACACAGATTAGACCTCGTAGGAGGATGCCTGAACTTTGTGCATTTGTTTGAATGGCCAGTTTGCCTTTTGGAGAGATAAATGACACCTTTGGATATGGCCCCGGAACACATTTGGGAGAGGCCAAGTGCTGTTTGGGAGAGGGAAGGTATCCTCTGGGATTGCTAAAAGTAGGCATCAATGTGCATAAATTCATTGGAACTGTGAAGTTCATTGGCACTGTCAATAACAACTGTCAAATGTGTCAAGATGAATTGTTAAAGGGAACTCTCAAGCTGTCAAGGCATTTAAAACTTCTGCCCTTTACCGCTTTGAAAAATCTGTGTAGAGTGTTTTAAAAACAATGATTTCTTGCTATTCCTCTGTCTTGTCGATATAAGCCTTAAGGTTACCATTACTGAATTAGTGCTGCATGACTGATTTCACAAGGTCCGCTATGGCAGTAGGGTTCGTGCCATTTCACAGTTTGATTGAAAGCTCCAACTGGTTATGGATTTTTTGAAGTGGGATTATGAATTCCAATGCTTGTTTTTAAAAGGGATTATGCAATTTAATGAAATGTTTGTTATAAGGGATAAAGTAGTTGAAGGAAAGTAAATGAAGTGCATGGGTTTTTACATTAGGAACTTTATTTTATTGAACGTCAGCATGGGGTGAGGTCTGCCCATGTTGGATAATGGGCGAGTTGACATGGTAGGTTTAAGGGCAAAGTGTGGCAGGCAGGGGCATGGGTGGCATGAGTTGGCACTAAGTTGGCATAGGGGCTATAAAGGACCTTGTGCTGTGGGAAGAGGGGAATGGGTTGGCATGGAGGGTATGAGGGGCCATGGGAGGCAAGCATGGAGACTGTGGGGCTGGGTGAGGGTTGAAGGGTGGGGGGGGGCTGTTTTTTAAAAAAAAACTTTGATGCAGTGCCATTGTACCGAGGTGGGTCTTCCACCCAGCCCGTCCCTGCACCTGGCATCCTGACTCATTCCGGAGGGTCCTCGTGGCTCGACTCCCAGGAAACCCTACCACCCTGGAATGAAAGTCCAACCTTCTGGGTCAATTTCTCCTGAGTCGGGTTTGCAGAGGTGGGAAATGTCCCGACTCTGCTCCCAAACCAGGAGCAAAAACTCAGGCCCAAGTCTCTCTGTTCCCACCTAACACCCACGCACAAGAACTTCCAACAAAAGGTCACAAGACAGTAAGCAGAAGTGGGAAGCTTTGCTACTTTTCCTCTCTAAGCCCATGGACCTGGTTTCAAACCATTGCCTGAACACATCTGCTAACACCCCTCAAACTAAGTGTTTAACCTGTGACGTTCTTGGGTCTGCACAGCTCAGTATCTCTCACAACACAGCGACCACAAAGTCACTGCAAAAAAGGTAGTTCAAATATTCTTATTACATTTATGCAATGTGGTGGAGGGTGGTCAGCAAACAGAAGGATTGTAATAGACTTCAGGAGGACCTAGGCAGACATTGTTAATGCCCAGACAGGTGGTAGATGCAATTTAATCTGGAGAAGTTTGAGATCAGGCATTTGGGAGAGAGAAGCAAGGAATGGGAGCTGCAGTCAGTGGAAAGAAATAAAAGGAGGAGAATGAATCGAGAAACCAGGAATTCAAAATTGATAATTTTTATGGCCATAGAAAGACGAACAACATTTCGGAATTTTTAAATTGAGACATTGCACAAGGTCAATGAGATAGTGATGTATTTGTTCAAGACAATGGCTAGGACACAAAATACCATGTACACTTTTGGATATATATTATAGAATACATTAAAATCATAGGAGCAGTGCTGCTGAGATTCATCAAAGTGATGCCAGGAATGAAAAGCTATACTTCTGGGTACAGAGGAGGATTTGGAACCATTTCCACTGGTGCAGAGGATAATAAGAGTTTTACTTTAAATTATGATGTGCTTTTTAAGGAGTAAGTAGGGAAATGCAATTTCCTCTGAGCAGGGAGTCACTGACAACAGATCACCGAGAATAAGGAGCGAGGTTAGAATGAATCTCTTTACACAGAGGAGCGTGGAATTCTTTGTCACAGAGCATGATTATTATGAAGCAGAGCAGGATACAGGACTATAAGGAGTGAGCTGGGCAGTGGGATTAGATTTTTATTCCTTTCGCAAAGGCCCACGTGGATTCCTTCTATGATGTAGTTCCTTCCTCAGAGAGGACTTCCAATGGGTGGCAGTGGACTAATCCAAGTCATGTTCCAGAGGTTGTCCGTGCAACACCGGACAAAGTTGAAATTTAATAGTTTGTTTACAGGATTTAAAATCTAGGTTTAAGAGAAACCCAAGATGTCAGTACTCTTATAGCCTGGTGCCAAATTAATCAGGAAGATTTGCCGAGTTGGGTTTCAATTTTACTCAGACATGTGAAATTGGCAAGGTGCAGAGTCTACTAAAGAACATAGCAAGTAAACTCTTGCTTTTCCAAAGTCCCTCAGAAAATCAGATTGCAACTGGGACTCATATTTGTGAAACAGTTGTGTTACTTTCAGAAGTTTATGTTTGTGGAATAATGATCATCACTGATGTTGTCAGCAACATTCTCATTATCGCCACCATTGACCACAGGAGAATTCACTGGGACAGAAACATCCAAAGACCTATTCCCAGTCCATAATAATTAATGAGTGAAGGACTGAATGGAGAGAATCTATTTACAGATAATCCATACCTGGCCCATTGAATCATCAGAGTGTACGCTAGCCAAGGCACCAATTAGACTCCACCTCAATTGGCCTCGGGTTGTCTGGCTGTCAAGTTTACTGCCATTGACTGACCACAGCAACCATAGCATTGGTAAAGCAATTAAACTGAGGGAATGGAGCTTTTAACATTGGCCCGCACATCTTATAGTGGACAAGGAACACCAAACTGTAGGCAGCTGAACAGATGTAGATAAGGATCTAACAAAAACTGGCACCTCTTACATCTGATAATTAGTAAGAGTTTTGGAGCAAGCAATCTTTTGTTTGCTTCTTGATAATCATGCAGGGCTTAGTTAATATTCCTGTCCACTATGTGGATTCCAAAGTTGAGATTTTCCAAACCAATGCAATTGTTGAGATAAGTGTGACTAAATGGGATCACACGTCCCTGACTCCAATAGGTGCTTCCAATGGCTGGAAATATAAAGTCATGCCCAATCTGATAAGAACATTGACATGCAGCTGCAAAGGGTTAAAAATTAACCCTTAGGCCAGAATGTTGACGTTGGCATGCAGGAGCAGGTCTCTCATGCCAACGTGTAAAATGACACACGGTGAACTCAGGGGTGTGTCCCGATGTCAGCGCGTGCCATTTAGATATTATGATCGGCGGGCACACGCCAAACTATCAAGAGCCTATTAAGGCCATTAAAAACCCAATTAAAGTAGTTATCTCCGCTACCCGTCCAACCCTCAGGTTGTCGGGCAGGTGAAGAGCCCATGGGGCCTTCGCATTTTTCAGGAAACCTCATCCACGGACAGGTTGACGTTTCCTGAAGATTTTATTGAACAAATAAATAATTTTTGCACAATTCATAAACATGTCCCAGCTCATGTGACACTGCCACATGAGGGACATGTCTAAATCATTTTTAACTTTATTGTTTCTGGACTTTTATTATGCAGTACTGTGCCTCAGGGTGATAGCTGTGCTCTCTCGCGTGTATGTGCAAAACAGCGCAGGCCCCGACTCTCCCACCTCCCACTGCCTGCACAGGTGTCACTGAGAGCTACCGGCCGGGCGTCGCCAAGAGCTACCAGCCACGCGTCACCGAGCGCTACCAGCCTGCCTATGAAAAATGGCGGCATGCAGCCGATGGTGGGTGGCAATCAGCTCTGTGCCCACCCACATCTGCTCCCCACCGGCCTGCCCATGGGGAGAAAATTTTCCCCTTAGGCTCATGCAATTCTGAAGGACAGATGATCAATAAAGGTCCAGCTTCACATCAATGGAGCACTGAATGAAACTGTTGAGATAGAAAGTAGTCCCACAAAAGCCTAAATTTATAACACACTTTAGCATATTAATTACAGTCGGATCGTTCACTTCTACTTTCTAACTTTTTTGAGTAGACGCAGGTGTACAAGAATGAGAAACATATTTTTGTACTTACAGCATGCAAATGTTATACATGTTGACTAGACATGTGGCTTGAAGACATGAAATTACCTTGAATAGAGCAATAAATAGATAGCAATCTCTGTAATTATACTGTTCAGTTCTACAGGAACACCAAGTGCCAGAAGCATTGCTATAAATAACTCATTACATGTACAATGATGTACATTAATACTTTGCCTTGAGTACTCGATGATATATCTAAATAACTATTTGCTTGCTGATAGGTTTTTGCCACCATACTTGGAATGATATTATCTACCATAATAAATACTTTCACACAACTGAACGTTTCTGATGACTATTATACTTCATCTCTCTATTCAATGCCATGTTATTTTCCTTTGACAAATTAGAGTTAAATAGGACTCAAGTTTGACACAATGAAGCATATTAAAATATTTGAAGTAAATCTGATCAAATTTTGGTTAAAGCTTTCTTGCTTTTGCTTGTCCAAATTATTGTGTTCAGAAATTATTTAAACAAATTTGTAACTTCCCAGAAGTAGGAACGGTTGCAATCAACACTGACCAAGGCTCCCTTACTGTTTGACAAACCTATTATTCAAGTAGTGAATGATTGCAGCTGGTTCCATTTTAACACTCAAGGCTAATACTGAATGAGAAGATTCGGTTAACATTGGAAGTCCGGTGGTAGGAGTTAAGAAGCATTGCACCAAGCTGCCAGGGCAGAGGTCACAATATGGGCAAACTGCTTGGGTGAACCAGTAAACACAGCTGGCAACGAGTACAATCTGGAGGAAAGAGGATCTCTACATTCAAATGTTAAGATGCTAAACAGCAGACTTCCCCGAATGAAGGGGGAAAAGTTGCTCAGGGAAGAAGGAGGAGAAGAGTTTTTTAAAAAATCTAATGCGTCTTCGATCTCATCAAGACAAGGGACGTTTACATTTGACAATGAGAAATATTCACGTTTTCAACACCCATGTTTATGCCAGCGATCAGCGGGTGTCTATCTAGACATCCCAGATACATTTCTTGCCATTTTTCATCCAATCCATCAGTTAAAAAGTTAAAAGGGATATATATAGCTAGAGGCAAGTAGGAGAGTCAGGACTAGGAGGGAAGAGAATGGATGATATTAAAACAGACTCACTCTTGGGAACAGAGGAGCCTTGAAGAATGAAGAATTAAACAGATTTTGAGGTACGATAGTGCAACTAAGTAATAACAATAAGCACTTTGCAAAGGTACAAATCTACACCTCAGTACATGAAAGGGAACTATTTGCAATTACATCACCACCATACTTGTCCTGATAATGAGAAATGGAAATGGTCGCTATCTGGATCCACTTTCCCCAAATTATTCCCCAATGCACTTAACACCAATGATAAGTATCACTGACCATGAGAACACAAAGTGACATTTGTGAGGCAGGTTGGGCAATTGCAGTCTGAACACTAATAATACCACACATCTGAAAATAGCCAACCCCTGTTTTTTTTGGTAAGATATACTTTATTCAAAAAATATCTTAATGAACATTACAATACATTTCAAAATGGCCATCACAAAAAGTACAATCATGTTCATGTTTCCCACGTAGATCATGAGGCACTTCAATACAATCAATGAACATTACAGACATCTCAACATGGTCATTACAGACAGTCAGACAGTATCAAGGTATCTGCATAGTTCATGTTGCTCTCTGAGGTGCTTCAATACAATTGTGACACATGTAGTTTCTACTGCATACATTCCTTGTGAGTCATACAGCCCGAGGGGTCTATACAATTCCCAACCCCTCGGTGCGCTATGGCAGAAAGGTCTTAGACAGCGACCCTTCCCCATTGCGCCTTTGCAGAGGCTGCCCCAAGCTCTAGTGTGTCCCTCAGCACGTAGTCCTGGTCCTTGGAATGTACCAGTCTGCAACACTCGGTCGGGGACAACTCTTTGTGCTGGAAGACAAACAAGTTTCGGGCAGAGCAAAGAGTGTCTTTCACCAAGTGGATGATCCTCCAGCTGCAGTTGATGTTTGTCTCAGTGTGTGTCCCTGGGAACAGCCTGTAGAGCACACAGTCTGTGCCACAGAACTGCTCGGGATGAATCTCGACAAAAACCACTGCATCTCTCTCCAGACTTTCTTTGCAAAGGCACATTCTACAAGGAGGTGAACAACGGTCTCGTCCCCACCACAGCCACCCCGAGGGCAACATGCAGAGGGGGTGAGACTCCTGGTGTGTAGGAAGGACCTGACAGGGAGGGCCTTTCTCACCACCAGCCAAGCTACACCTTGGTGCTTGTTGGAAAGTTCTGGTGATGAGGCATTCTGCCAAATGACTTTGACAGTCTGCTCAGTGAACCATTCAACAGAATCCACCATCTCCTTTTCCCATAGGGCTTCTAAGACATTACGTGCCATACTCAGTCCCCTGTTCCCCTGTATGTGGGGAAGTGGTTATATCTCCATGAAAGAGATGGTGAGTTTGTTTTGGAGGAGTGAGGAGCTGAACACCATTTTCATTACAATGGCGCCACATACAAGCGCTGAGAGAATTCAATTTAAGGCTAGTTAAGTCATCACTGTGTTTAAAAACAAATGAAAAAGTGGTTTGTCCAACATTATTTTAGGAAGACATTTTATAAAAATGTGCAGCCACACACAAGTCAGTTCTCAGCCACCAAATAAGGAGATTAGGAGATTAACGCGTACATGTTGAATTCCAGACTACCAATCATATCCTCATCTACCTCTTCAACAACATGCATCACTCTGATCTACCTACGTATTTTGTCCCTGATGGTTTATGTATTTAGTATACCTCATAATGATTGTTAGACCTTTGTCTTATGATAGTCAGGTAGCAGCACGTTTGAGTAGAATATTCTTTTGTAAAAATCTGTTTCTTTTTTCAGTTTATTCAGTTTTTCAGAATTCTTCCTTCTTTTTCACGTCTGGTGATACTCTCCCCCTCCCGCCAAGCTTTGTGTTCCACAGACGAGAAGGTGGAGCAGGCACCAGTGAGTGACTGAAAAGCAGCCTTGGAGGGTGTCCTTTTTTTAAAAAAAATATTCCATCCAGATCTATACATAATTACCTTGGCAACAGCACAAACATAACCAATTACAAATTAATCCTTTGCGTGACAGGTACAGAAATCCTGACTTGATTGTTGTCCTCATGTTCTGATTAATATAGAATATTTTTCAGCAAAACCAGCAATATTCCCATTAAAAACCTCAAAATTACACACTGCTCCAAAGGTGACAGTTTGCAGTTAATGCTCTAACATTTCATAACTGTGTCACCATTTTAGTTCCTCAGATAAATTAAACTTAAACGTTACTTTAGCTGCTGCCTTATTGAGACTCAGTTTGATTAAATTTGGACAGCAGTAAATCTACTAACTAGCGCCATTGGGACAATATAACATGGTAAAAGTTTAACCAAGTTAAAGGGTTATCTAGATGAGTTATAGCGCAGTCCAATGATATAGTTTAGATTCACTCAACAGAACTGGATTTTAAATTGGATACAGGAGAGCCTGACAGCTTTATTGAAGGTCTACAATATTGTAAAGTTGGACCTCACCGACACACCATTAAAATAAATCACTCTTAGCTCCACAGTGTATTCACACCAGGCTGCCATCCTGCTTATTGATAGGAGGCTGGATTTTAACTCCTGGCAGGAGATTTTAACTCTTGGGCCTTCTTTGCATGATGGCCATCAGGGTCTCAGTGGAAAGCTGGTTGGCCTGGAGCAGGATTTTGGGAGATCAGCCATGATCTCGTTGAACGGCAGAACAGGCTTGAGGGGCTGAATGGCCTACACCTGTGGCTATGTTCCTAAGAGGCCATCTCTAGGGATCCGAAGGCATGGTTTCTGGCAGCCAAGAATGGGGTGGGTGGCGGGGTGGGTGGGGATGGGGGTGGGGCCGCAGCCGGGTTAGGAGGGGGGAGGTGGCATCCTAGTTGGGGGAAGATGACGGAGGTCCTTGCTGGGACAGGCCCCAAGATTAACTTGTGAACGTCCCCACACCCGGTTACAACCGGCGCTCGGCCCCAGTTACATCATCCCAGCCGATCTACGTATTTAAAAGCTGGGTCTCATGCCTTCCTGCAGGGATCCTGTGTTCCTAAGACAACCAGTTACAATTAAAGAAGGCTGCAGGATCAGAGCCAATAAGACACTGCCCTCGATTATAACTCTTCGTCCAGCTGGTTTCTGCCAAGTCGGCAGGGCTGAAGTCAAATCTTAGATTTTAAAATTCCTTTTCTAACGTGTGCAGCCTTCTCCTGCTGACCAATTGTCGTCACCTTTTGTCCCTTGTAATGGGAGCCCCCCAATTCCCCTGATGGAGGCCCATTGGTCTAACGTCGCTGCCTGTTATGTCAGTCCCAACCAGATTTCTTTGCACAGCGTTTCAGTGTGTGTGCACTGAACTGTCACATTGCTGTCACTTTAGGTAGCAAAAGCAGTTGTTTTAATGGGGCTTTGACACCTTGGGTAAATCACCCTCTGTACCTTTTGTTCAGCGTCACTCCCGCCATGGAGACTCATGAATAAAATTTCCTTCATTTCTGCTTGTCTGTATGTAGCTACACAGGCTGGTTCTTATTAACTCGGTAGAATTCTAACAGATGTTCAGAGTGACTGACTCTTATGGAGATGTAGCTGTTGGCACTGAGATTATCTGAACAGATTGCTGTGATGTTATTTTTTCTCAAAAAAAAAGAGATACCATTTTTTGTTTGACATACAGATGCTTCTTTGTTCGCAATTTTCAGAAGCAGGAATTGTCATTCCCTCACCATGCACACGTTATCAATGAGAGAATCCATTCCTGTCAGCTCTTTTTAAGTTGCGGCTGAGTGCACAGAATTTCAAGAGAGGAGTCAGCATGTGGAAAACAGAGACTGATGATGATGTTGTTCTTAAAACCTACAATTGTCCAGCTGAGCTCTTTTCTCTGGAAATGAGAAGGCCGAGGGGTGACCTGTAGAGGTCTTTAAAATTATGATGGCGTTTAATAGGGTCGACAAAGAGAAAAACGTTTCCATTTACGAGGGAGACCAGAACCAGGGGCCATAAATATAAGGTAGTCACTAATAAATTCAATAGGGGATTCAGGAGAAACTTCTCTGCCCAGAGAATGGTGAGAATATGGCACTTGGTACCACAAGGAGTAGCTGAGGCAAATAGCATAGGTACATTTAAGGTGAAGCTAGATAAGCAAGTGAGAGAGAAAGGAATAGAAGGAGGTGCTGATGGGGTGAGATGAAGTAAGGTGGGGGGAGGTGCACATGGAGCGTAAATACTGACATAGACCAGTTGGGCTGAAGGGGAACCCGACATCACCGTGCATCGTTTAGATTTTCAGTTCGGCAGGCACGCGGCCGATTCAGCTGCTCGCCCGTCGAACTGTCAAAGGCCAGTTAAGACCCGTTTAAAAACCAATTTAAACAATTAAATGAGGAGAACAAGCAAATCACTCTCAGGGAGAGGTCAGTTTTTCTGTTTGGTAACAAGGCAACGAGTCCAGGCGGGATGAGGTTTCATGAAGTATTTAAACATTCAATAAAAATCTTTGTAAAAATCATTGCTGTGTCCCAGCTCATGTGACACTGCCACATGAGGGGACAGGTTCCAAAAAGTTTTCAAACACTTTATTAAGAAATTTTAAACTTAAACAAAGGTGCCTCAGGGGGATTTCTGGGCTCTTTCAAGCGCATACGTGAAAGAATGCACTCCCGACTCAGGGATTCCTTCCCCTTGCCCGCACAAGGAGTGCTCAGTGCTTCCGGGCGAGCGTCACGCTTGGCCCGCCCACATAAAATGGCAGCGTGCACCCGATTGAGGGCGCCAATCGCTCCCGCACACCCCCGCACAATCCCCCCGACAGGGGTCAAAATTCAGCCCACTGACTGTAACACAAACCAGAACAAACATAAATCATACATAAACTAACAGGCAAATGATACTTCAAATAAAAATAGTCAGTACAAAAAATAATACATCTTACACAACCACAAGCACCCGCGTCACTCCCCATGCAAATGTAGCACTCTGAAGCTACACAGTTCCACAATATGCTGTTCTTTACTCACACATGGCAGGTCAGGAGGCCTCCTGACAGCAGCTTTCACCTCTGAGTTTCATAGGTATGATTATCATCAGCAATGCACATTTCTATAAACCCTCTCTCCCTCGAGTCACAATAGTCCTGATGATGTAGCTTTCCAGAGTTCTTTTTCAACTGACCAACCAATACTCTATTCAGTACTTCCAGGAAAACACCCAGCTCTTTAGCATCTTCAACCTATTCACACTGCTCTCCAGGTTTTGGACCATTTTAGCCAGCTCGCACAATACATACAAGAGTTCCTGCCTACCTTTCTACCAAACAGAAAAACTGACCTCTCCCTGAGAGTGATTTGCTTCTTCTCCTCACAAGAATTCCCTGTGTTCCTCTTTCTGCTTCCTCTTTGTGTCAACGTCTTTTTAAAAATTCATTCCTGGGATGTGGGCATTGCTGGCTAGGCCAGCATTTATTGCCCATCCCTAAGTGCCCCTGTTTCAAGGGCATTTAAGAGTCAACTATATTGCTGTGGGTCTGGAGTCACATGTAGACCAGACCAGGTAAGGATGACAGATTTCCTTCCCTAAAGGACATTAGTGAACCAGATGGGCTTTTGCAACAATTGGCAATGGTTTCATGGTCATCATTAGACTTTTAATTCCAGATTTTGTTTTAATCAAATTCAAATTCCACCATCTGCCGTGGTGGGTTTTGAACCCAGGTCCCTTGATCCCCAGGTTCCCAATACCCTGGGTCTCTGGATGAGCAATCCAGTTATAATACCTCCCCAACTGACCCGTGCACTGATCACATTTACCCTCCAGTTCTCCTTTGTATCTGGCCTCTGTTTTAACTTCCTTCCATTTGGTACTGCTTCCAAGTCAAGAGTCACCAGGTCATGTGGACCAGTATTTATTACTATCTAAGAAAATTACAGTTGATTCCTTTACAATTGATGCAAACTCTGAAAAGTCCATTTCAAACATTCTTAAAACCAATTACAGATTCCACAGACATTTTAAAGATATTACAAATTTTCCTTTCTGCACTGCTTCTGAGTCAAAGGTCATCACAATGCCCGAACTCAGTGTCACGAAAGTATAATAATTCTCATAATATTATTGTGATTTATTGTAAAAGTTTCTCTGTGTATGTGTGGGATTTAATTGAATTGGAGACAACTGGTCTGGAGGCTTTGACTCATCAAAAGAAGCTAGGTTTGAAATGCTAAATATGTAAACATGGCTGAAGTCTTAGAATGTGAGGTGAGGAGAATTTGTATTTTTAGATAATTCAGGGTAGTTTGAATTTGAAAGAGATGGTAGGATGTTACACCTACCCAGAGAAGCTAGTCCAAGCAGTGTGTCTATTTTTCTCAAAGGTTACTGATAATATTAGCACCAGCAAACGATTTTTGTATTATAAAGGCAAAGTTCCAAATTTATGTGGGAACAATGGGATTTACATTAAAAGGAAGAATCATGTATAAAGTAGAATGAGGCTATGTGTCAGGGAAGGCATTGTAAGATCTACCAGAAGTGTGAAAAGCCTCCAGTATTTGTGTATTAAGCTGCTGTCTACAGAAACCAAAGCTGGAAAAAGCCACTTTGAATTCTACTGTCCATGGTATTGTGTTGACTTGCTGGCATCTGTTTAAATGTTTTTTTACCATTGCCTTAATGGGGATGTAACTGGAAGCCAGATTAATTAGGGGCTTTAGGAGTTGTTACAGTAGTAATTTGTAGACCTATGTATGTGCATGAAATCATTTTTTATTAATAAACATTCAATTTTGTTTTCAAAAAAATCTCAAGTCTTGGTGGATTCAGGGCATGCATCTCGAAATAAACACAAATTGCAAAACCGTTGTGACCACGTGATCAAGTTTCCCACCCGGCACACATCATCTGCCATGTCATAACACCCAGCGCTACCCAAATGCTTTCCTGGTGTGACCTTATTTTAATGCTCCAGACTTTGCGTGAACCCAGAGTGAAAATCTGGGGGTGTACGAGAGTTTTTGAATGGGGGTGTGGTCTTTGGCTGCTGAGCAAGGGTGGGCCTGAGTGTGGTAGGGAGAGTTTAAACTGCAGGATATTTTTATTAAAATGCAAAACTCTTCACAGCCTTTTCTTGCAGCAGCAATTAGGCCTCAAAGACCCGTCTATCAAACACGCTCACCATGAGGAAAAAAACATGATTTAAAGGGGCCTCACAGTGTTAGCATTCAGTCCAAGCTCAACGGCAGCCATTGCTACCTCAGAGCTCATGTCTCCAAAATCTCATCTCATGAACCCAGTGGGGGGGATGCAGTCACGGTCCACAGTTTGGGAAATGCTGGCCCTACCAAACCAAAATCTACCCACTTCGGTTCTGAAAGCTTCAGTTGACCCTAGCACCTGTCTTCTTTTTGGGGGTAGAGAGTTTCAGATCTCCACTACCCTTTTGTGAAGAGGTGCTTCATTGTTTCATCTCAGAATGGCCAGACTCCAATTTTTAGATTAAGGAGAGAAGGGAAGGATGCAGCACAATGCAACAAAACTGATGAGTAAGAGACTTGCGATGGATTGTGAACATGCCGACTCCCAGAAAAGGAAACCTTTCATTTCTAATGAATCTTATCTCTGTTTTCTGGGTGATAAACAATGAGGAAAGGAAACATATTATGAGTGCAAAACTGCATCTTACTGCATTGCAATATTGAGAGTTCAGCTGAAGAAGTTTGCAAAGAACGAATCAAGTCTGGTTGCTGGGCTGCAACAGATCAAAAAAAAAATGAACAGTGATTTTACTGTGAGCGTGGGTCTACAATCATCTTAGCTTCAGACTTCCAGCAACTCTCCTTGTTGCTATGCACGCTGTCTAGACTCACAACAATGTGTTGCAATAAAAACAGAAAAAATGCTGGAAAAACTCAGCAGGTCTGGCAGCATCAGTGGAGAGAGAAACAGTTAATGTTTCGAGGCCATATGACTCCCATACGGACTGGAAACGTGAACTCTGTTTCTCTCCCCACAGATGCTGCCAGACCTGCTGAGTTTTTCCAGCATTTTCTGTTTTTATTTCAGATTTCCAGCATTCTCAGTATTTTGCTTTTACAATATGCTCTATATTGTCTGTGATCAGGTCTCTCTAATGCTTAACCACGAGGGCAAACACATGAGTCTCACGTAAACATACTGGAACTGCAAAAGGTCTAATTCAGGGCAATAATTAATTGGCACATTCTACCAATGTGGCTAAATGCCAACCAATATCTATCAGGACAATTACAGTAACTTTCATATAAATGGCACACCATAGAATCAAACTTGATGCAGCACATTTATGCCGATTCGCAACAACAACAATACCTGCATTTACATAGCCCCTTTAAAGTAGCAACATGCTCTAAGGTGCTTCCCAGGAGTCTGCTCAGACAGAATTCGACACGGAACCCGACATGGAGATATTAGAACAGATGGCTACGAGCTTTGTCAAAGAGGAAGGTCTTACGACGGATTTTAAAGAAAGGGAGGTGGAGAGGTGTGGGGAGGGAATTCCAGAGGAGGTGGCTGCCGAAGGTGGTGTGGGTAAGAGGCCGTGGAGGAGTGCAGGAACCTCAGAGGGCTGTGGGGCTACAGGAGGTTGCAGAAATGGAGAGCGGAGTGGTGGGGGTTATGAGGTCACAGGAAACCAGGGTGAGGATTTTAAAATTGAGACATTGGTGGATTAAAAGCTTATGTTAATCGGTGACACAGGGATGACGGTGAACAGATTTGGCGTGAGTTTGCGTGTAGACAACAGAGTTTTGGATGACCACAAGTTACTGAAGGACTGTGGATTGAGGAGTTGCGGGGGGGCGGGGTGGGTGGTCAGCTGGGGGAGCATTGCAGCATTAATTCTGGAGATAACAAAAGCATTTACGACGGTTTTAGCTGCAGGTAAGCTGAGGCAGGGCACAAGGCAATGTGACATGGGTGAAAGTAGGCGGTCCTTGTGAGAGAGAGAATGTAGATCAGAAACTCAGCTCACGGTCAAAGTGGGGTTGCGAACAGCTTTGGTCAGCCTGAACCAGTGGCCAGGGAGGAGGCTGGAATGGGTGGAGGAGGACCAGAGTTTGTGGCTGGCATCCGGGGTCTGGTGGGGTGGAGTCAGGAAATGAAAACTATTTCAGTAGCTGCTCCCTTTAAAGCAAGGGACCAGCTGCCCAGTGCACTGTTCCAGAGTGGAATTGCTGCGAGTTTTTGTGAGAAGGGAATGAAATTTTAAATTTTAATGGTCAATCTTCAATAAAATCTAGTATGGCTAGCTTGCATTTTACTTAAAGTTACTGTTTCTTAAGTTTAGGTTTCTTAGGGGCTTGGGCATAATCAAGCAAGTCAAGCCCTCTGCTGGAGAGCAGGTGAGATCAGCAAATGAAGGAACTGGAATTACCGTGAGTTTGGTGAGATGGGAGTTCGGTGAGGAGGGGAGGGAGGTGCTCTTTTCCTTTCCTATCTTTCTCAGCTTGCCAGAGACCAGGAGTTGTAAAGCTGCACGAGAGGGCTGGGTTTTGAAAATATCCAAGAGCGGCATCGCAGGAGGAACGCGTGTTCATTGGCTGGAGAAACCGTTGTTTGTGAGGGTCTTTGAGTAGCTGACAATTAGAAAAAGACATCCTTCTTAAAAGAAGGAGCTACTTAGATTTCGGTAAGAAACGCAAGCAATGGGGAAGTAAATTAAAGCCAAGGCCATGTAAAATAAAGTAGTATGAGTAAACCACAGTGGAATAATGCTAACATAAGGGAAGAAAATTGAAGCAATGGCAGGGCAGCTTGGTCATGTGGAATGCGTGTCCTGTAACATGTGGGAAGTCGTGGATGCTACTGGTGTCCTGGACGACCACATGTGCAGGAAGTGTCACCAGCTGCAGAAACATGGGCTCCGGGTTTTGGACCTTGCGCGGTGGCTGGAGCCACATCTGCGAGGCTGAGAGCTGCGTGGATAGCATGTTCAGGGAGGTGGTCACCATCACAGCTGAGGAGCCTGGGGGCAGAAAGGCAGCGGGTGACCATCAGGCAGTCCTAGAGAACCAGGCAGGTAGTGCAGGAGTGCCCTGAGGTCTGGCTCACCAGTCGGTTTTCCATTTTGGATGCCGGTGAGGGCATTGGTTCCTCGGAGGAGTGCAGTCAGAGCCAGGTTTGTGGCACCACAGACGGCTTGGCTGTACAAGGGGGAGGAAGAAAAGGGGAAGAGCAGTAGTGATAAGGGGTTCGTTACTTAGGGGAACAAGCAGGCTTCTCTGTGGCTGTAGACGTGCCTCTCTGGTACCAGGGACAAGGATGTCATGGAGTGGCTGGAGGACATTCTCCTGCGGGAGGGTGATCAGCTGGAGGTCGTGGTCCATGTTGGTACCAATGACTTAGGTAGGTAAGGGGATGAGGTCTTGAAAGCAGATTTCAGGAGCTATGAAAGAGATTGAAAAGCAGGACCGCTAAAGCAGTAATCTCAGGATTACTCCCAGTCCCACGTGCAAGTGAGTATAGAAATAGGAGGATAGAGCAATTGAACACATAGGTGGAAAGTGTAGGAGGAACGGCATCAGATTTCAGAGACATTGGGACCAATCCTGGGAAATGTGGGACCTGTACAAGCCAGACACTCTACACCTGAACAGGACTGGAATGAATATCCTCGGAGGGAGATTTGCTAGTGCTGTTGGAGGGAGTTTAAACTAGGTTGGTAGGAGACTGGGAACCTGAGGGAAAATTCAGAGCAGGGAATGGGAGATGGAGAATTAGTGAGGGCCTCTGAAAGACAGAGGAAGCACAGGTTAAAAAGCGTACAGCACAGGAATTTGGCAGCGTTTAAAGGTGTATATGTAAACGCATGGAGTATAGCCCATAAAGCCGATGAGCGGCACAAGGAGACACATGGCAGCGTGATAGCCTTGTTGTAACTGAAACTTCTCTTAAAGAAAGGCAATAATGGCTGCTCAACACCTCTGGATATAGAGTTTTCAGGCAGGATAGAGAGGGAGATTATTATTGGTTAAAAAACCAATTAAAGCTGTGAGAAGGGAAATACACTAAATGAAGGACCAAATGAGGCCTTACAGGTTGAGCTCAGAAATAAAAAAGAAGCAGCCACATTGCTGGGAGTGGACTATAGAGCCCCAAATAGTGGAAGGGATTAGGAACAGCAAATTTCTGTGTGCATAAACAATAGGGCAGTAATAGTTGGGTACTTCAGCTATCCTAACATCAGTTGGGATACGAACAGTGTGAAGGCACAGAGGGCACAGAATTCTTGAACTTTTTCAACCAAGATGTAAAAAGCCCAACAAGAGGGGGGCACAATTCGAGATTTAGTCTTAAGAAATGAAGCTGGGCAAGTGGATGAAGTAGCAGTGGGGGATCATCTTGGAGATAGTGACCATAATACAGTTAGGCCAGCATATTGCCATCAGCGTGTGGGGGCGGGATCGACATGCCGACGCATAAAATGACGCGAGAGATGATGTCGGGCATACGTCCCAATGTCATCACACGTCATTTTGATCTTTCGGTTGGTGGGTGTGCGCTGGAGGCAGCTGTGTGCCCGCCAAACTGTCAATGGCCTATTCAGACCATTAAAGAAGTAACTAACCATATTAACAATGTCCTGCCCGTCCAACCTTAAGGTTGTCGGGCAGGCGAAGAGCCCAAGCGGCCTTTGCATTTTTCAGGAAACCTCATCCACGGGCGGGTTGAGATTTCCTGAAGGTTTTATAAAATAATTTTATAAATTTTGCTACATTCACAAACATGTCCCAGCTCACGTGACACTGTCACATGAGGGGACATGTTTAAATAAATTTTTACTTTATTTATAACAAAAATTTTTTATTAACTTAATCTTCCTGAGGCAGCTCTGTGCCTCAGGGAGAGTGCTGTGCTCTTCTGCGTGCATGTGTGAAAGAACGCAGGCCCCGACTCTCCCACCTACCCCCACCCCCCCGCCCGCATAGGTAGCGCTGAGCGCTACCAGCCGCTCATTACCCTGGGCGGGTCTTAATTGGCCTGTCTGCATAAAATGGTGCTGTGCAGCCAATCGCGGTTGGTGATGGACTCTGGGCCTGCCTGCGCCTGCTCCCGAACAGTCCGTCCGCCAATTGAAAAATTCACCCCTTAGATTTAGCATCATTATGGAAAAGGACACAGAGAGAACAGGAGTGAAGTTCTAAATTGGGGGAAGACAAATTTTACAAAGCTGAGAGGTGAGCTGGCAAGAGTGGACTGGATACAGATACCAGGAAGAAAAACAGTGTCAAATCAGTGGGAGGCATTCCAAAGCAAGATTCTACAGGTACAGTATAGACATGTTCCCCACAAAGTAAAAGAATGGTACTGCTAAATCTGGAGCTCTCTGGTTTTCAGAAGCGTAGAGGGTAAGTTAGAGAAGGAAAAGAGAGCTTATGACAGTCACAAAAAGCTTAATGCTGTAAAAAGCCTAAATGAATATAGAAAGTATTGGGGTGAAGTAAAAAAGGAAATTCGGAAAGCAAACGGAGGATACGAGAAAATATTGGCAAGTAAAATCAAAGAAAACCCAAAGATGTTTTACTAGTACATTAAAAGCAAGTGGATAACTGAGGAAAGGGTAAGGCCTATCAGAGATGTACATGGTAACTTATGTGTTGATGCTGAAGATGTGGACTGGGTTCTCAATCAGTACTTTGTCTCTGTCTTCACTAAGGAGAAGGATGATGCAGACATTCTAGTTAAAGAGGAAGAGTGCAAAATATTTGATCCAATAAGCATAATGAGAGAGAAAGTACTGGAGGGACTGGCATTTTCGAAGGTGGATAAATCACCAGGGCCAGATGGATTGTTTGTCAGCTTGTTAACAGAAGCCAAGGAGGAAATAGTGGATGCTCTGAGGATCATTTTCCAATCTTCACTAGATACAGGTGAGGTACCAGAGGATTGGAGGTCTGCGAATGTTGCACCAATATTTAAAAAGGCTGCGAGGAATAGGCCAGAAAATTATAGGTCAGTCTGTCTGAATTCAGTGGTGGGCAAGTCATTGGAATCAATTCTGAGAGACAGGATAAACTGTCACTGAGAAGGGCATGGTTTGATCAGCATGGTTTTGTTAGGGGAAGATCAAGTCTCACTTACTTAATAGAAATTTTTGAGGAAGTAACAAGGAGTGATGAGGGTCGTGCAGTGGATGTTGTCTACATGGATTTCAGTAAGGCACTTAACAAGATCCCACATGGCAGACTGCGCAGAAAAGTGAGATCCCATGGAACACAGAGGAGGGTGACAGGTTGGATCCAAAATTGACTTAGTGACAGGAAACAAAGGGTAATGGTTGATCAATGTTTTTGTGAGTGGAAAGCAGTTTCCAGTGGCGTTCCACAGGGTTCAGTATTGGGGGCACTTGATGTTTGTTGTATATGTTCATGATTTAGGCTTAAATGTGGGAGACATGATCGCAAAATTTGCAGATGACACAAAAATTGGCTGTGTAGTAGATAATGAAGAGGATAGCTGTTGTCTCCATAAAGATATCAATGGTTTGGTTGAGTGGGTGGAAAAGTGGCAAATGGAATTCAATCTGGAGAAGTGTGAGGTAATGCATTTTGGGGAGGGCAAATAAAGCAAGGGAATACTCAGTAAACGGGAGGATATTGAGGGGGGTTGACGAAGTGAGAAGCCACAGAACCTGCTTGTTCACAGGTCCCTGAATGTGGCCAAACAGGTGGATTAGGTGGTAAAGAAAACGTATGGAATGTTTTTCTTTATTGGACAAGGTACTGAATGCAAAAGCAGGGTTGTAATGCTGGAACTGTATAAATATGCTGGTTAGGCCGCAGTTGGAATGTTGTATACAGTTCTGGTCACCACGTTATAGGAAGGACATTATTGCTCTGGAGAGAGTACAGAGGAGATTTACAAGAATGTTGCCAGGGCTTGAAAATTGCAGCTATGAGGAAAGATTTGATAGGCCCGTGTTGTTTGCCTTAGAACAGAGGAGTCTGAGGGGTGACCTAACTGACGTGTACAAAATTGAGGGGCCTAGATAGGGTGGACATGAAAAACTTGTTTCCCCTAGCTGAGGGGTCAATTACCAGGTGGCACAGGTTTAAGGTGATTGGTGGAAGGATTAGAGGGGACATGAGGAAAAACTTTTCCACCCAGAGGGTGGTGGGCATCTGGAACTTCCTGGAACTTCCTGCCTAAATTGGTGGTTGAGGCTGAAACTCTCAACTCATTTAAAAGGCACCTGGATCTGCCTCTAAAGTGCTATAACCTGCAAGGCTGCGGACCAGGTGTTGGAAAATGGGATTAAAATGAGCGGCTAGCTTCTTTTTTCTCTTTTTATGGTCAGTGCAGGAACGATGGGCTGAATGGTCCCTTTCTACGCCTTAACATTTCTATGGCTCAATGGTTCTCAGGGGCATTTAATGTACAAAACCAGACTGTTGTACATCTTATGTCTCTTCATGCATACTAGGCACTAAGTTTACACACCCTTTACTAAACAAGGAGGAGGTGTGAGCTGCTGAAATGATGCCTCCTTCTATTATCCAATTGTATTCTTGGCTATTTCCTATTCTTGTAGTGGTTTGGTGGCTCTAGTTCCAATTTTGTATGCTGGATTTAGCCATGGCAGCTTACTGATTATGTGTCTGAAGTGTACATCCAGTTCTTTGGTGGTCTCGTGGTGAGTTTGTTTGTGTGGTGGGCACACATCCGGTTCCCTGGAACTTAACTGGTGGGTGTTTGCTCAGTTCTCCGGTGGTCATCAGCTCAGTGCTTTGGAGTTCTTGGGAAGCTGATGTTTTGTGTGCAGACATTGGGGACCCCAGAAGCCCTCCTCATCACAACACACTTGGGAGTTAGAACTGGGTTCAAAACATTATGATTCCGAATTTATCATGCTTGCTATAAACAACGTTTGCTTGTCCCTGCTAAATGTTCACTTCACTTTACAAATACCACCAGCAGTGCTTCAAAATAATCCACCCTCACAATCCTCCCATCACACATGCTTTAGCATTGCCTGTTCCTCATTCTCTTGTTGCAAGAGATTACATTGTATTTTCTGTATTTTTGCAATGATCCTTGCTTTGGTTTTAGCCTGTGCATAGCTTTCCTGTTCAATCATAGCTCTCTGTGGCTGAACTAGCAGTGCAAGTCATCTGGATTGATTTAGTCTCATTACCTCTGCAGGAAAGTATTAGTCAGGCAAATCTGCTTCTGTTATGAGATATCTTCAATTTCAGAGAGCTCAGTAGCTTTTTTTATGCTTGTTCATTTGACTTACTAACTGCATTTATGCACATTTTGTTGGCGGACTGATCACGATCAGCCTGAAGTGCCTTTTTTTTTGGGAGAGAGCTGCTAAGTCTGGTGGCCAGTTTTTGATTTGTGAGATAGTTTTCTATGAGATGCTAAAACTATTTCAGGGGCACTGCTGGTAACTCACGTCTTTCCCGACATGCTTCCCCCACCACTCCCAAAATGAAGCATTTCAATCATTTCTTTTCTAAAATGATAGCAGAAAGAATTCAGTAATCAATAATCAATAAAATAAATCAGCTAGATTAGCACTTCCCAAATTGCGGTCGTGACCCCCAGCGGGGTCATGAGGTGAGATTTTGGGGTCATGAGCTCCAAGGTGCTGTGGAGCCTAGAATGAGTACCTTCCTTTCTCACGGTGGGCGTTACTAACAGACAGACCTTTGAGGCCTAATTACTGCAAAACAAAAAGGTAATGGAAAGGTTTTTTTATTTTAAAAATCCTACAGTTTAAACACTTCCTACCACGCTCAACCTCACCCTCCACAAGTTCCCCCAACCCCTGCTCAGCAGCTGAAGACCATGCTCCCACCACTCAAAAACCGGCCCCCTTCCCCCACCCCTCCAGATTTTCACTCTGGGGGTCATACAAAGTCTGGGGCATTTAAATGCGGTTATATTGGGGAAGAGTTTGGGAAGCACTGTTCTAGATATCTTCCTGTACATTTGGAACTGGAGGGGCCTTGGCAATACATTCCAGTCGGTCTAACATGAAGCACAATTATTTTTCACAATATTCATCCCAATTTGTGAAATTGTACAGCACCAAAGGGATGTCATTTGGCCTGTCATAGATATTCTGGCTTTACAGGAACCATCCAATTAGTCCTAATCCTCTGCTCGTTCCCCATGGCTTTGCACATTTTTTCCAGCATAGGAATTCCCATTTAAGATACTATGGGATCATTATTGTTTGAAACCAATGCTTGGAGCTCACAAGTACTTCTTTTTATTCATTCATGTGATGTTGGCATTGCTAGTTGGGACAGCATTTATTGCCCATTCCTAATCGCCCTTGAGAAAGTGATGGTGAGCTGCCTTCTTGAACTGCTGCAGTCCATGTGATGCAGGTACACCCACAATGCTGTTAGGAAGGGAGTTCCAGGATTTGACCCAGTGACAGTGAAGGGATGACGATATAGTTCCAAGTCAGGATGGCGAGTGGCTTGGCGGGGTCCTTGCAGGTGGTGGTGTTCCCATGTATCTGCTGCCTTTTTCCTTCTCGATGGTACTGGTTGTGGGTTTGGAAGATGCTGACCTAGGGACTTTGCTGAGTTCCTAAAGTGCATCTTGCAGATGGTACACACAGCTTCCACTGTGTGCCAGCAGTTGAGGGAGTGAATGTCTGTGGATGAGATGCCAATCAAGCAGGCTGTATTGTCCTGGATGGTGTCAAGCTTCTTGAGTGTTGTTGGAGTTGCACTCATTCAGGCAAATGAGGAGTATTCCATCACACTCCTTGACTCGTGCCTTATAGATGGTAGACAGACTTTGGGGAGTCAGGGGGTAAGTTATTTGACATAATATTCCTAGCCTTTGGCCTGGTCTTGTAGCCACAGTATGGCTGGTCCAGTTCAGTTTCTGGTCAATGGTAACCCCCAGGATGTTGATAGTAGGGGATTCAGTGATGGTAATGCTATTGAATGTCAAGGGGCAATGGTTAGATTCTTTCTTGTTGAAGATGATCATTGCCTGGCACTTGTGTGGTGTGAATGTTACTTGCCACTTGTCAGCTCAAGCCTGGGTATTGTCCAGTACCTGCTGCATTTGGACATGGATTGCTTCAGTATCTGAGGAATCGTGAATGGTGCTGAACATCGTGCAATCATCAGCGAACATCCCCACTTCTGACCTTATGATGGAAGGAAGGTCAATTATAAAGCAGCTGAAGATGGTTGGGCCTAGGACTACCCTGAGGAACTCCTGCAGTGATGCCCTGGGACTGAGATGACTGACCTCCAATGACCATAACCATCTTCCTTTGTGGTAGGTATGGAGAGTTTTCCCCTTGATTCCTATTGACTCCAATTGTGCTAGGGCTCCTTGATACCACACTCAGTCAAATGCTGCCTTGAAGTCAAGGGTAGTTACTCTCACTTCACCTCTGGAGTTCAGCTATTTTGTCCATGTTTGAATCAAGGCTGTAATGAGGTCAGGAGCTGAGTGGCCCTGACAGAACCCAAATTGACCATCAGTGAGCAGGTTATTGCTGAGTAATTGTCGCTTGATAACACTGTTGATAACCCCTTCCATTACTTTACTGATGATTGAGAGTAGACTGATGGGGCAGTAATTGGCTGGGTTGAATTTGTCCTGCTTTTTGATCTGGTGCACTGGCTGTGGTTTTTTAAGTGAACGTTTTCTCTGCACATTGTTCTTGAAAACTTTCTTCTTTCCATTACTCTCTTTCTCTTCTCAGAGTCACATCTCACTGCAAAATTCCTAACTTCAGATTTCTTCAATAATTGAATATTTTCTAAATAACAGCCTCTCTTGCAACTCCAACAATGACACTCTGAGTTTGAAACATTCTCGCATATAAAAAAGGCATTGAACAATCTATCACAGTATCTTTACAATGCGAAAGGAGGCCATTCAGCCCATTGAGTCTGCACTGGCTCTCTGAAAGAGCATCCACCTAGTCCCACTCCCCTGCCTTATCCCCATATCACTGCACATTCTCTCTTTTCAGGTAGCAATCTAATTCCCTTTTGAATACCTCAATCGAACCTGCCTCCACCACCCTTTCAGAAAGTTTGTTCCAGACTTCAACCAGCCTCTGGGTGAAATAATTTTTCTTCACGTCACATTTACTCCTTTTGCCAATTATTTTATTACATTATATTTACACATCATTTGGCCCTAACTGTGGATTATGGAATAAATTCAACTTTCACATATATTTTTGAAAGGTATTCCATTAACAGCAAGTTAGGAGGAGATGGTGGTATACTGATAATGTCACCAAGCTAGTAATCCTAGAGGCCCAAAATAATCCTTTGGGAATGTGGGTTTAATTAATAAAATCTGGAATTAAAAAGGCTAGTCTCAGTAATAGTGAAATTACTTTTTTTTAAAAACCATCTGGTTAAGTGCCCCTTTAGGGAAAGAAATCTGCAATCCTTAGCTGGCCTGGCCTACATGTGACTCTTAGATGCCCTCTGAAATGGCCTAGCAAGCCATTCAGTTTAAGGGCAATTAGGGATGGGCAACAAATGCTGGCCTTGGCAGTGACTCTCACATCCCATGAAAGAATAAATTTAAAAAGATATCAAATCTTTGTAAACATACAATGAGCTATAGTAAAATTCCAATGAGCCCAATTTACTGGTGCAAGTGAGGTAAAGGGTGTGGGATGGGGTGGGGTTATTTACTAGTTGAGGGCGATTGACCCACACTGCAAAAGACATTTCTGAGGCTTACCTACCAGGGGACTAAGTGGTACTCAGCCACTACACCGGGTTGCAGTCGAAGCCCTTTACAGGTCACAGAGAAAGCTGCTGATAAGGATCACTGGTCTAGGCAGGAGCCATAACTATGGCAGCATAAGGAGAGTCGATCATGGAGTGTCACTTCAGTCAAGTTCTGAGGTCTTTCCAAGGCCTCAAAGTGACTCTCACGATCTTTCCAGTGGCAAGCGCTCCCCTTTGCCCTTTTAACGATTCCCAGGGCAGCCCTAAAACCCCCTGACCCATAGCGTAGGGTGGTGGCAGAGGTCTGCCCTTTCCTTGGAAAACTTGTGTGCAACTCTACCCCATTTTCCACTGCTTAATGGGGCGATATGTCTCCAATCTGTCTCTGGTCTGATCGAAACTTTGGGCCCATAATATTTCCCGGGAACACTTGTCTGGTATTTGGGTCTCCTGGGATTTACAAGACTGTTTTAACATGACTTGCCTCCTGAACCAGCCATAAACTTTGAAAGCTTAGAAGTCATTGCAATAGGTATGTTAAAATAAATGTAATATCTGCACAAAGTTAGCAGGCCCCTAAAGGACAGTACAGATTGAAGATGGCAAATGATTACTTTTCTGACACAATAAATATTTTATTATAACCAAGGGAACGACAGAAATTGATGTGCATCTTGGTATAGAAAAAATATGGACAGAACAATTAAATGTATTTTGAACTTCAACCCTTCACTGTACCTCCACTGAATTTATTATCTGGCTCCTTACTGTCACATTCTGCTGCTGCAGTTCCTTTGTCACTGACAATCTTTCGTCCCACTTCATCAGTGCTCCAAGTCTGTTCAGGACTTAACCATCGGAAGAATAGTGTGAACTATGATGATTTTTTTTGCCCTTGCCAGTGATGCCCACATCCCATGAAAGAATAAATGGGGAAAAAAAATCAAGAATGAGTTGGTCTTGGCTTTCAGAACACTTATAAGCAAATGGAGCTGAGGGCTTGGGAGTGGTCTGAGTTCAGGGTTCAGCATGGCTTGTCTTTTCTGTCCAAATGACACTTCTGCCAACCCAAGACATCCAAATGCTGCCATCCTTTATACATGATGTGCTGCTGCTGCTGCTTGTAGCTACTCCTACCAGGAGATCTGCTGTCATGGTATGTCACACTCGTCTGTCTTGTTCCACACTCACACATCTATGGGGGTCTGCAACCACTCTGTGATGTCCGTCATCCAACTACGCCTAGGCCAACCCTTCTTTCTGCTGTCCTCCACTTTGTCCTCTAGAAGATCCCTGTAGCTTTTCAGCTTTGATCAAATTGCCAAAATAATGACATTTCCTATCTGGCCATGACTGTTTAAGAGTTCTCTTTGTTCTTGCAATTTTCAGCACCTCTTCTTTTGCCTTATGGTTTCTATATGGAATTTTTAACATAAGTCTTAGCACCCAGGTTTCAAAGGGTTGTATTTTCTTCTATGGATCTTTGGCTGGGATTTTCCAGTCCTGCCCACTGAGGGACCAGAAATTCCAGCTCAAAGTCAACGGATCTTTGGCTGGTCCGTCAAATTTTCCATTCCTCCCCATGTCGATTTCTGCCAAGGGCGGAACTGGAAAGTCCTGGCCTTTGTTTATTGTCCAGGTCTCTAAGGCATACAGGAAAGTGGACCGGATGCAGCATCTTATTACTTACTTCCTTGTTACAAGCTTGAGTTTTCTTGCTGTTGACATAACCTTCATCATACTTGATCACGCTTCCTTTTTAACTTCAGGCAAGAACTAGAGTCCTTCCAACAAACACACTGCAGCACCCTCCAATCTCTCAAGTCATATAATCGGTTCAAAGGTTTGGTCTTGTAAATGTGATGCAAAGCTCACAATCCCACATCCTGTTACCCAGCATTCAGGTGAATCCTAACGTATGCTCATGGCATATTTACAAATGTTAAATCAATAACTAATGCCTAATAAAAGGACAGAAAATGGGCAGACAGACCCATCAGTTTGAGCTTTGTTCTCAGCCAAAGTGGAGGACAAGGAAATTTATATATCAAGACATGAAGAAAAGATTAAACTAATTTATATTTCATCTTCACCAAACAGCTTTGCAATAGTTTTGTTGCAACTGAATGTTTGAGTTTTTTTCTCAAATGTGTGTGAACAAAAGAATTGAAACTGCTGGAACCTAAATTACAAATGAAATGCAATGTCAAAATTCTAAAGGTTGAAGCCTATACTTACACTGATAAAATGTGTGCTTGCTTAATAAACCCCTTAAATATGGTGAGACAGATAAAGGACTTGGCTGATTTGCCATCATAAAAGCCACTAGAATTCGTTTCATTTTTTGGGGGGAGAGGGAAGATTTGACAACCGCCCAAAGAACTACTAATTCAGTTTTAAGGCAGGTTGTGGATGCAGGTCAGGCAGCCTCTGTGGAGAGAGAAACATGGTTAACCTTTCAGATCAGTGACCTGTTGTTAAAAAATTAAAAATCAATAATTTCAGATCCTGATCACTGCTCCCACATTTTGTTAATGAACCTGCTGTTGCCATTTACACCTCCTCTAGACCCATCTTTTGCTTCTTTACTTACTTACACGTTACTGTTTCCCCCCACTGACCCCCCACCCCCACCACCTTTGACTTTGTACCATCATCCCTTTTGTCAGTTAATCTCTCTTTCCTTCTGCCCAATCCCAGAGGTCCCCTATGTTCTTTTCTCCCATTCCTCCCCACTTCCTTTCCCTGCATTTCTACTTGCTTAAAACCTGTAAGATCGCTAACACTGTGGTCACCGACCTGAAATGTTAATTTTGTTACTCTCTCCACAGATGCTGCCTGACATGCATTTCCAGCACTTGCAGCAGTTTAAAGCAGGCTGACTAGATGAACAACTAAAGCTCATTTTGCTGATGATCCCAAAATAACTTCAAAAAGATTGTGAGATCTACAAAAGTCACAATAGTTCTAAGTATGGTTCAGGTGGCTGCAAAAAAAAAAGAGTTAATCAGTTTGTCCCATCAGATGATATAAGAAGTGAGGTAGTTACAGCTTGGTGACTTCCTGAAGCAGGCTGGTGGCTGGAAACTCTTTTTTTTTGTGAAACCACCGTGACATTATTGAACATGACCACGAGTGGCAGCTGCGAAACACCTTGTTGATCTTTCTTTGTCTCTGTTTGGGCTACAAAGGAGAGAACAGAACCGTTGCCCTAATTCTGGGTGCAAGCAAGTCTTCACTTAGCTCACAGTCGTATGATCTGAGGATATGGAATACACATCATGAATATCTGACTTCAAATATAAGCTTGAGCTCATTAAGGTGTGTTCCAAGTAGTGAGAAACTACTGAGGTCTTAAGATACTTTGCTACATTGTGAGTTAGTCATAGCTGTTCCATTTCATACCTTTGATCATTGCTTCTATTCATTTTATATTTCTTAATAAACTTGTTTCATAATTTATAGCCTGAAAAATATGGTCTTTCACTGCTTTTGTCCCTGAGATTAGTTGGAATTACTATTCATAGTAAGCTTATCAGTAAGAGATTTATTATTCACCCTAAACTTACTATCGCTCAGGTTATTTCACGCATAAACTCAGGTTATTGTTCTGAGGAAGTATTCTTTGTCTGTTGAACTAACCCTTTATACTGAACATGAAAAAAAACTATCTAGAGAGTGTATGATTCATAAAATGTAGTCATTTATAATGTTTCCAGTTATCCTGTAAAATATTGAAACATTAATGTTTTACCTTGCGAAGTTTTTCTACAAAATATCAGAACTCTAATTAGTTTTACCCATTCTAAATGGACGTTCCTCTGCACTGCTACTGTTAACACTATTGTCAGGCTGCAATGGATTAGGGGATAAGAGGGAGGGCTATATTTGATTTTAAAAATCTGGGAGCTGTAGACATAGCTGCAGCTTGGGAGCTGGCATCCATATTGCACTGCCTCTTTATAAAGTTGACAAGTGATATCTCTATCAAACCGCATGAACTCAAGCCCCAGGTTTTATAAATGCTGACACCTCTGGTGATAAAATTTACTAGGCTTTCGGGGACACTTAAGGGGTGATCTGGAACTCATGTGGTCTTTGTGGGAAGTGTAGAGTAAAGGGTTAATATCAGGGGCACCTGATACTGATGTAACTATGATGCAATGTCACATGACTAAGATGGAGAAGCAAAAGTACAACCTTGTGTTGAGCACTAATATGGATATAAATCTGTAAATAAACAATGTTTTTTTTTACGACTAAGCCTCTGGTAGCATTCATAGAGTAACAGGCAAACCCTAAAGAAACCCAAGATGGAACATGGTGGCAGCGTTGAGCTTGGCAGTTTGAGAAGACCAGGGGAGTAGCCCAGAGAGTGGAAAGGTTAGATGGACTGTCAAATCAGCTGCAAGGTTACCTCCTTATTTTCCAAAGAATTTTGTCCTCGAGGGAATGCCTGGGATCTATGAAGAGAGATTAACTAGACCTACATTCCTTGGAGTTCAGAGAATGCAAGGTTATCTAATTGACACATATAAAATTCTTAAGGGAATTGATAGAGTAGATGCTGAGAAAATGCTTCCTCTGGCTGGGAATCTGGAATATGGGGGTTATAGTCTAAGAATAAGAGGTTGGCCTGTTAGGACTGAGATGAGGAGAAACTTCTTCACTCAAAGAGTTGTGAATCTCTGGAATTGTTTACCCCAGAGAGCCCTGGATGCTCACTCATTGTGTATATTCAAGAAGTGATCAATGGGTTTTTGGATACTAAGGGGATTAAAAGGGATATTGGGACAATGCAGGAAGGTAGAGTTGAAGTAGAAAATCGGTCATGATCTTGTTAAATGGTGGAGCAGGCACAAGGCCAAGTGGCCTAATCCAACTTCTATTTCTTGGCTTCTAGAAGGAGGAAGAAGAACAATGACTCGTATTTATTTTGCACTTTTAAAATGGGTAACATCCTGAGGCACCTCAAATATAGAAGTGAAACCGGAAATTCCCACTGAAGTCAACACTGGCTGGACAATCAAGTTTTCCGTTTCGCCTCCGATGATTCCTGCTGGCAGGACCGGAAAATCCCGGCCGTGGAAAATTAATGCTGGGATGAGGAGAATGGAGGACCAGAGATTTCAAAAAGGCTATTAGGGCAAGAATAGAATTAAACTAAAATAGTACACCTGAGAGAAAGTGAGGAGAGTGGAATATCCTTTCTGTCCTTCACACTTTTCCTCTCTATAGAACAGTAAATCTTCATAAATAAAATCCACCATTTACATTATTTGATACCTTTAAGACAAAATAGTTTCTATAATTTCACAACCTTCCAATTTTCTTCAGCACAATAAAAGAAAGCTTAGGACAGGACTATCAGAAGATGGCATTCCAAATGAATGGTGAGTCTTACTGTCAATTGTAAGGAGAGATTCTGCTCTGTTAGGCAAGCCATATGTATAGTGGCTTTCATTAGAAAGGAAAGGTCATTAACCTGTATTCTGCAACCAAAAATCAAGCAGCATGGATATTTGTGTGGTTGATTTGGAAAATTGGGAGAAAATAGCATTTGCAAAGCAAAAAGCAGCCAACTAATTCAGTCCAACAACCCAAGCTCAAGCAAGTTGTGTAGAGCATTAGGTACAGTAGACATCCAATTCAGGGCACTAGTAGTGGTTTTCTGGCGCTCAGTGTATCAGAAAATCAGGAGTGCAACAAATGATTACACCTACCTCCACGTCGATTCACTGATCTGTGTTCCTATCAGCTAAGGCTTTGACTCTGGGAACGACTCTTTGCAAAAATGACCATTTCGAAACATTTTCACCACCAGAGGGGTGCTACTGCTCATCATTTTGGAAAGATCAATGTGTACTGCAGTCAACCAGTGCTCCTTATTTGTACCACAGATCTTGCCAGGCAATTTCTAAGAACCCAATGTCTGTAGGACATTTTTGTTTTTATTACAGTACAGCAACTTAGTGTTTTATAGCAAAGGTACAGAATTTTATAGAACAGCTGTAGACCCCAAATAAAGCAATATTTCTCACAATGCAGTGGTTGAAGAGAAAACAGCCCATGATTATGTACAGAACTTTCAAGAGCTGTTGTCTGAAATTACCCAACATTTTTGTTTGGAACTGTGCCTAGCAAAAAGCATTGCAATGAATTAAACAATAATTGCTTTTATCTCAAGCTCTAGTTGTACTGTGTTGTGGACTGGTGCTGCTAGCTGCAAAATTGATGCTTTTGGGTGACACCTGATTTATACCCACTGCCTGGAGGGAGTCACACTATCTCAGCCAGACTTCCATGTTTTTGAGAGAAGAGAGACTGTGTACACACTCAAAATATAAAAAGGTGGCTTAACCTCAAAGTGCTCTGGAGGTTCAAACCAAACACTCTCAGCAGCTGCTCGAATTATCCTCTACTTTATGTCAAAGCAGGTAGTGAAAGATGCCCTCTCTGGGAGGAGGATCCAATACCATTTCACGATGTGACTGTAGAGGTAAATGGTGACTTCTGCATTGCTACAAAGACATTTAACTCCATTCAAAGAGATTACATGTTATTAAAGCATCTACTCCTTTGTAGTTTCTGATATGATTGCTGTCAAGGTGACTTTAAGACACTCCTTAAAACCTATTTCTCTGACCGAGTACCTGTCGTAATATCTCATTATGTGGTTCAATGTCCAGTCTTGTTTAATAGCGCTTCTATGAAGTTAAAGGTGCTACATCAATGCAAGTTGGTGTTGTTAGTGTGAGGAGTTCCCCAACATAAATAGATCACTTGTAAATAACTGAATAAAATCTAAAGTAATCCACTCAGCCTCCTGGATTACTTACTCTGAGATAGTGGTTTCCCTTCTGAGATAACTTATGGTATCTGATAAGAGTCACCTCATCTCATCAATTTTTTTTAAAGAAAGCCCCCTCTGTTGATTGTACATCAAGTACATGTGAAATTTATGGTTTCTCAGCCCTGAATGCATTCCCCAACAGACAGTCTCACACTCATAAATGACAATCTGTTAACTGCGCATCTCACAGGGACAATTTGATTCTCCGTTATTTACTGACTGCCACAGTTCAATCAGAGTTGATTATCTTGCATGTCAGCTGAGTTACTCACTGATCAGCTCAGGTTATATACTAAGCTTTTGGTGCCTTCCGGCCATCTCAGGAGCTGACCTGCATTTACAATCAAATGAGACACTTGGTCACTCAGCTGCCCTTCCAATAAGCTGCATTGCTTGGTCACTCATCCAAATGGCCTAATTGGCTACATGATGCTCAACTCTTACTGTGACCACACTAACATGTCCTCTCTGCTAATGCCTCATCCAGCCATTTTGTATTAAAGGCCTTGTAGAATTGGTCCTTAATTTTACTATTGAATAGAGTCAGGCAATTTGTTCACTTACCAATTTCTCTCAATTACTTCTCTTCATTCTATTTAACACTTGGAACTGCAGAAAAATGGTCAGCCAGTAACAGGTCGCCTCCTAATCCTGAGAGATAGTTTTAGTTCCACTCTACATCCCTGGCAGTCAACAGAACTGACTGCATTTCTTGATATCAACCTCAAGCTGTACAGAGTTGGAGTTACCAGATTGGGCCTTAATTAAGCCTCCACAGGAGTAATAGCCAACTCAATGTGTTAGCTGTGGCACAATGGGTAGCATTTTCACCTTGGAGTCAGGATGTTCAAGCCCCACCCCATAGACTTGAGCACAAAATCTAGGCTGACACTTCAGTGCAGTACTGAGGGAGTGCTGCACTGTTGGAGGCACTGCCTTTCAGATGAGACGCTAAGCTAAGGTTCTGTCTGCACTCTCAGGTGGACATAAATGATCCCATGG
This sequence comes from Carcharodon carcharias, assembly GCF_017639515.1. Taxonomy (NCBI): domain Eukaryota; kingdom Metazoa; phylum Chordata; class Chondrichthyes; order Lamniformes; family Lamnidae; genus Carcharodon; species Carcharodon carcharias. Next base: position 26,255,091 of record NC_054494.1, on the reverse strand, counting down.
CACTACTTTGAGGAAGAATGGAAAGTTCTCCCCAGTGTCCTGGCGAATATTTATACTTCAAGAAACATCAATTAAAAAAAAAATCTGCATTTTATCACATTGCTGTTTGTGGGAGCTTGCTGTGCATAAATGGCTACAATGTTTCCAACATTACAGCAGTGACTACACTTCTAAAGTGCTTCATTGGCTGTAAAGTGCTTTGGGACATCCTGAGGTCATGAAAGGCGATGTATAAATGTTCTTAAAATCAGGTTTTGCTGGAAAACCCTGTACAAGGAGGAAAAATTGGATGCTGGCAGAATAGTAAGCGTAAATCAAAGGAGACTCAATTGCTGATGAAAAGCTCTGAGGCGGCCAGGAATGGACGACATGCTCAATACGTGTTAACACTTCTCACAGCCTGTCTCCATGATCGACAGGCGGGCTGAGATGCACAGATGGTGCTCCACTGATCCCGAAAGTTCAACTTATTCAAGAATGCCTCTTAACTAAGACACACGTGCCATTGATATACTGCCGATTCCACTGTCTGCTAGGCTGCAATGTGGAACAAATCAGAGGTAAAGCAGCTTAGCGTGAGTATGACCATTATATAAGCAGGCAGAAACAACTCTTTCAGTGGGACAGTCGATATACTTGTAGTTTTTTTTATCAAAGGGGTTCACTAGGTTAAACGTGGAAGCTTCCATATCAGTGTGGCGCAATACCACAACATGGTTACAACCCCAACCTCTCCCCAACACCCCTCACCATGGTACCCGCAGTATCTTTCTCTTAATCATTTCAGAATTTTTTTTTTACTATTTGCAAATGACAGCAAAATGCTGCAGATGCTGGAAATCTGAAAGAAAAACAGAAAATGCTGGAAAAACTCAGCAGGCCCGGCAGCATCGGTGGAGAGAGAGAGACAGAGTTAAAGGCCAGAATATAACGCCCGTCGGGCGACCCAGCCGAACATGAAATGCCACGCGGTGACCTCGGGGGCGAACATCTCAATGTCATCGCGCACTCGCGCAATATTTCGGTCGGTGGGCACGCTTGGGAGTCAGCGGCGCACCCCCCGACAGTTAAAAGGCCTCTTCAGGCCATTAAAGTTATAACTGAAAGAAATTTTTCACTGCCCATCCAATCTTATGGTTGGAGGGCAGGTCAAAAGGCCTTTTTAGAAAACATCACCCATGGGCGGGTTGAGATTTCCAACAGCAAATAAAAATAAAATAAAAATGTTAACATTTCATTATTAGCATGTCCCTGCTCATGTGGGTAGAGTCACACGAGTGGACATGTTTTATAACATTTTAAAAATCTTAATTTTTAATGTTCAAACCTCGTCATCTCCCTGAGACAGCCCCGTGCCTCAGGGAGCTTTTCCAGTCTGCACTCGCGTGCATGTGCAAACTTGAACTCTTGCCCTTCTCCCTCCTCCCCCCCCACCCACCCCTCCTCCACCCCGACACAGGCGGTGCTAAGCGCTGCCATGTACATTTCACGCTGGGTGGGCCTTAATTGGTCCACCAGTGTGAAATCGAGGTCCGGCCCCGATCGCAGGTGGTGGTCGGCTTCCCAACCACCCCCCCACCCCAGCCAAGCTTGCCCGATGAGGGCAACTTTCTGCCCAATGTTCCAAGTCTCATCTGGCTCTTCAAGATGAAGAGTCAAATTAGACTCGAAATGTTAGCTCTGTTTCTCTCTCCGCGAATGCTGCCAGACCTGCCGAGTTTTTCCAGCATTTTCTGTTTTTAGTTCAAATTATAATTGTTCTGATGGTAGCCTTGGAGTGGTGGTCTTTGAGAGAGGAGAAATGGTGGCAGCTAGCAGAGAGGAGTAATAGTCTTCTCAAAAGGAGGGGAAAAATAGCAAAGTGAGGTCCTGTTGCGTTACAAACTCCGGCTTAGTCAAATTGTAGACAACATAGGTGTTAAAGCATTAGTTTTATTTGCACATTTCCACCATCATATGCATGAGTTATTGAACAGAACAAGGAGCATGTGGTTGCTGCTTATTATGCCAAAAGACACTGTATACATTAATTAATTAATAAAGAATGTGTACTAACTCATATAATTGCACAAAGGATTTGACTTTGTCAGTAATGCAATTAAACTGACACACAGTCCCATCATCTGATTCAGTACTGAGCAGTGGTGATTAAGACTGCCCTGCTGGAATGAACCATATGAAACAACAATTCACCAAGGTGGCAAGGGAGAATTTCAGTTGAGGCAGAAGAGGCGATATTAAATGGGGAACATTTTATACCTGGCTGCTTTGGATGATAATTATGTTCGTTAGTGAGCATGGGTTCTCATCCCCCACCATGGCAGGTAAACAATGTGAACACATCATGTTGCTCTACTGATACTTTACATAGCAATCGATCCATCGAGATCGAGAACATCAGGATCGGAAAGTCAAATAGCAGCAGCCTTGAAGAGGGAGAGAGAAAGTCTGAGACAGTGAGGAGGGAAGTGAGATGAAGGTTAATGAGTGCTACCTACAGATTCCTGGCAATTGGTTTACAAAACAAAATAACATACACAGAATGATGCATTAATCATGTGGGCCTGGATGGTAAGAAATATACTGAATAGTATAAATAATAATGTAGCCAGCAAATCTTGGTAATATCTTATTGCACGTCATAGGAGGTCATGCACCTCAATGTTAAATCACCTTTATTACCCCTCCAGCTAACTTGTTACGTATCAGCCAAGCAATGGTAGTATGTAATAGGCAGTCAGCTTACAGTAAGGAAGACTATGCCTGAATGTTGCAGACAGATGCTCGGTCCATTCCCACAGATATAAAAATGCTCCTGCACTGCTAATTGCTATTATTGGGGTTAATGTCCTGGATTTTATTCTAATAGTAATGATGAGGCTAACAGCATTTCGATATAACAAGGTCAACCTGACAGCACCCTGTAGTTTCCACATGCATGCAAAATCCAGATATTGTTGTCAGAGGTTCCCTGATCCTCTATAAGGAGAGCTGTGGCAGTCCTCACCCAACTTTTTGACAAAGTTGTAACCCAAAGCCGAAATCACCGTAACGATATGAACCTAGGGACCCACCAGTCTCACGGCAAATATTATTGGAAAGTCAAGCTGGTACATTTAGGAATAAGTGAATTTTTAATGGCACAGCCAAGGAGAAAATTACAGCTGAACAAGCACTCTGGCCCTGAAAAATTAATTTTCTTAGTGTGGAGTCTCATTTCCTCATAGCAATATTAATATTGCAAATTTTTTAAAAAATTCTAATATACTTTCTTTTAGCTCTATTTATGTTTCTCCCTTAATCTCACCTGTACAATGATTTGAATTTAATTTATATTTTCTGTTCTTTACTTCCTGGTTTGCAGTCTGCGTGTCTCCGTGAGGAATTTTCAACCTGATTGGTCGAAGAGATTCCCTGCTGCTTTTCTTGTTCACACACTCATAGTAGAGAGGTCAAAACCCTGGAACTCCCTCCCTAACAGCACTGTGGGTGCGCCTACACCACGTGGACTGCGGCGGTTCAAGAAGGCAGCTCACCACCACCTTCTCAAGGGCAATTAGGGATAAACGCTGGCCCAGCCAGCGATGCCCACATCCCGTGAAAGAATTATTAAAAAAGAGGTCATGACACTGGATCAGCAGCCGACAAATGGAAATCACTGTTGACAAACCCACAAAAGAGCAACTGTATGTGGTGAATGGCAAAAGTTGCAAATTCACCACTGAGAAGAAAATTCAAGTGTTTCATCTCACTATAACCCTGTTTTGGTTTAAAATCGGGTTGGTAGCAGGTCCAAAATTACATGGCCTGATTCACCTGCTGACTTACTGCTGGTTGTCTGCATTGTCCCCGTTTTTAGGCAGACTTCATGTTGGATGACCAGAGCCAAGTGGGGAGGGTGTAGATTTAGTGACCTCTGAAAACAATGAGGTTAAGACCCCAATGTCATTGTCAGCCCCACGTGTGCTGCTGCAGCCAAATCCTCAACCTGCCCAGGAATCAGCTCACTCTCCCTTTCAATAATTCTGCTACCTTTCCCTGAGTGTTTACTATTGCTTTGCTGGTTCCCTCTTTCCCTCATCTTCATATGTTCCCCTTCCTCTACCTCACTTGCACAGTTCACAGGCAGTGCGTACTTCAGGAGGAATATCAATAATCATTCGTGAGGCAGCCACTGAGATTCCGCGAGGGTCATTTTGAGAAACCAGGGGACAAAAAAGCTGCACAAACAAACCTGATTTGCTTTTCACAGGACTGAAGTAAGTTGATACTGGGTTTCTCACTAAACAGGTCAGGGGAACATTCCACTGAGACCTAGCAATCAATGCCACTGTCCTAACAGCCTGAAATCACCTCGGCCTCTTCCAAACATGCTTTCTGGGCCTTTTCATTTTGCAAAGTGTTATGCAAGTTGGATTAGTTTGCAGCCTCCCTCACTTTGGTTTCAGCCTGTGCATAGTTATCCTGTTCAATCATAGCTTTTTATGGCTGACTGAGCAGCGTAAGTCATCTGGATTGATTTAGTCTTATTACCTTTGAAGGAAAATATTAGTCAGGCAGATCTGCTTCTGTTATGAGCTCTTTTCTGAGAACTCAGCAGCTCTCTATGAAAAATTCTGTTTGTTCATTTGAATTACTTAAGAAATTAAAGCGCATTTTGTTACTAAAGCAATGATAATCAACTAGAAAATGTCTATTACGGTGCTCAAGTTTTAAGTGTCTGTGTTGGATCACAGGTCTTACTTCTGGAGCAAGTAGAAAGTCATAACCTGCTTGTTAATAAGGCATCAATAAAGACTGAGCAGATTTTATGCTGGACTAGTCAGCCAAAGAGCTAATTAACAAAGGAGCCAATTGTTTAAAACATCTTTCTGTCTATTGTTAAATGCTATTAGAACATTTACATCCAGCAATAAAGACAGGATAAACCATTTTTAACATTTATTTTACCGAAAAATAATTGGTGGCTGATGGAGGGAGATGGAATTTACCCTTTGAATGTTTACTTTTTTTTTAAAATTGACCCTCAAATATTTGAGTTTATACTTCAATCCAGCAATCTGTACCAGGAATTAGAGACTGCCACCCATTCAATCAAAACCTGACTTGAATCAACCCTTACATGCCTGTTTGTTTGATTAAATATCCTGCAGGAATGTCTTTCTTGTTCCATTTAGTCTCTCAACCTTTCCAAAAAAGAGGCTGTGTGTTGTTGCTTAACAATTTACTGCCTTTTCCATGTATGATCTCCATTTAAACTGCCGGTGTGTCTTTTATAGGCAAAATTCAACGGATTAGGGGAACATTCTATGGATTGGAAACCAACTTGCCTTTGTGTAGGTTTAAGTCATTTATGCTCGATTTTAATCACTCCACCATTGGTGGACATGCCTTCAGCTGCCAAGGCCTTAAACTCTGGAATTTGCTTATTAAACTTCTCGGCCACTCTTTCCTTCTTTAACTCGCTCCTTAAAACTTCTTTAACCAAGCTTTTGGTCATCTGCCCTAATATTTTCGTATGTGGCTCAGTGTCAAATTTTGCTTTGCACAACTCTCATGAAGGGCCTTGGGATGTTTTACTAAAGGTGCTATATAAATACAAGTTGTTGTTGTTTGACATTATTTTTCTCTGTGCGATGGCTCCTTTTCAAAAATACCCTAATATCAGAGGCTCAGACTTTCTTTCCACTGAGATGTTCAAGTCTCAGAGGGCCAGAGAGAACAGTACGCCTGGACATTCCACCGAGACCTCTTTTATTAGACAAGAGACAGCTGCCTGGAATTTCCAGCCGAGTCTTCCATTGAAATGGCATCAAAGGCCAGAAGCAGCCATTTTCCTGAGAATTCCTCCAAGTTTCTTCTGAAGTTAACATCAGAAGAATGGGAGAAACCCCCATGGTAAAGCAGGGCCTATTTTATGTTCTTGGTTATCAGGTTCTCTTTGCCTGGTGAATGCTAGCTGCGTCCTTGATATTAAAACGTCAGCTGGTGCTTGAAACAATATAGGTAGAGAGACAGATCAACTGAACAAACACTGGTAGTTTATTGGAACTAAGAGCAGAGCACTAACACGATGTGTGCTTCTTCAATCACCTCCAGCTTTAGACTTACAGTTACCTAAGAAGCCCATGATGGTTGATACAGTCAAATGGTCAACTAACTACATTCTCTTAAAGGTACATAACACTCCACTTTACCACAGTCTACCTTTCCGAGCATTCCTTACAGTTATCCCAAATGCATCCCTTTAGGAACATGTCAGAAATTACTGTAGATATGCAGCTCAAAAACACCACAATCCTTCATTCTCAAAGCTGGGATCCTCTGGGAGAGTGTGAAATATCAACCAATGGATCAGATATCTTAAAATTTTGCCCATATACAAGAGTAGTTTTGAACAGATTGCATCAAAACATAGGAAAACACACAGGAACTTAATTTGGGGCTTTAGAATTATTTGATCCATGAACAATGAACAGATAAAAGTAAAATTTTTGAAGCAGGTGAGTCATTTATTTTGCACCTGTAGCTTGCTAAAATTCAAATTAAGCATTAAAATAAAGCCCCCTCATCACTGTGCACCTGACTGCACCAAGGAGGAATGGTCATGGAGAAAAATTGGAGCAGGAACACGAGTAGATTCAGCCCTTCGAGACTGTTCAGCCATTCAATTATATCAAGCTGAACCGTATCTTAACTCTAACTACCAGTCCCCAGATTTTAACCATTTCTGGTGAACCTGCGTCACACCCCTCCAGGACTAATATATCCTTTCAGAGGTGTGATACCTAGAACTGAGCTTACTATCCCAGACGCAGTCTGGAGGGGGCATTCTAATAAATATTGGCTCCTGGATTCCTATTCTGATAGGAGAGGGAGTTTGATTTGCTACTCTTCCCTTGTCTTAGCCTGGGAATTGATGCTTCACTCATCACCACCCCTCACAACTTCGCTTTTGCCGCTTGAGAACATAAGGAGGCACCTGAGGTGGAAAACATCTGACTTAACTTAAATGGTATTGATAGTCACAGCCCCAGTACATGTAGGAATGAAGGCTCTTCACTAAAATCCTTGTGCCCGAGGGGAAATGGATTGAGCTTATTTAAGTTGCTTGAACTAAACCTCATTGAGAAAATTATTTGTTACATTAAACCCTTTCCTCTTTGTTTGATCCCTGTGATGTTTTCTCAGCCAATTGTTCTCTCCTTGTTCAGAAACTGTATCAGCTTACCCAATCCACCTTTTCCTGTTTAACATTTGTTCATTCTATGGGCACTATACTCCTCTGTGAAATCCACTCGCTCTGACCGTGAGTCCATTACTCGATTCTGACCGACTTGATGGTGCTTATCCATATTTCTACCAGAAAATCTTGTCCACTCAAAGGGCGGAATCATCCCAGATTTGCACTGAGTGCGGTAGCATGCGGGTAAAATGGTGTTTTACCCACTGGCCGCAATGGCGGATTTTCACACTGTATCGTCCCAAACCCACTGCATTGATTTTATGCATTCCTGGGAAACACGCCATTTCCATGGTGGGCGGGCTCTCATTCACCTGCCATGCCATCACCTCGCTGCTTCATCACACCGAGCGCTATATTTAAAGTCCAGCCGCGCGCACACACCTTAGAGCTTCCAGCCCAGGTCTGCTGTAAAGAAGACATGGCCCTGAAAGGCAAAAAGACTGTGACCCCCCCATGTTCAATGACACATCCCTCAAGCGCCTTTTGGATGCAGAGGAAGCTCTCCATGATGTCCTCTATCCCTGCTCTGGCTGTAGGATGGGGAGCAACCTCACTAATCCAGCTTGGGAGGCGGTGGTCAGCGCCAACAACCTTCAGAAGAGGACAGCCACTCAGTGCCGCAAGAGGATGAATGATCTGCTCCATTCTGTTAGGGTAAGTCCCTGTCTCATCACTCTCAAGTCACACAGTCACAGACCCATCGCACATCCACAGAGCCCTCACTCGCTGCCAGTTCAAGGGACATGACCATTCACTCTCTCACACACACCGTCATTGTCTTCATCCCATCCATGGGACCACTCACCACCCACACAGGCCAGGCATCCTTATCATCTGGCCTGGCAGGCATCCTGCTTACACTCTCGCCACCTCTATACATGCAGGACAAGCTGGCACACAACAAGAGGGAGAGGCCGTGGACCCGAGGAGAAATGCCTGAAATCAAGGTGCTCATGGACTTTGAAAACAGACCCATCCAGCTGGCCAGCGAGGATCAGGACTGTTCCTGTGCTGACGGTAAAGTTGGTGCTGCTCTACCAAGTGAGGGTCTAGCAGTACAACATCCATCAGACAACCATGCCGTGAGTAAAGTGTCCTCTGTCACAGGCCACTGCCAAGCACTAAGTACCTCCCCTATTGTCAATAAACTCCCTAGAATGTCTCCCTCCCTATTCGTCCTTGTTCTGATGAGCAGTGTTTGTGTCACTCAGATGTGAAACCTTGGTTCCTGCACAAGATAAAGGCAGGTGAATCATTCCAGGGCCTCTTCCCTGTGCTCTGTGCAGCCTTCAGACCACAGTGATGGTCCAGCCTCACACTCCCTGGAAACATTACTGATGCCTGCACCTCGACAGAGCTGGTCATTGCTGCCAGAATGTAGTGGGCAGGCAGCACAGAGTTCTCTCATACTCTCTGTGTGCTCTCAGTAGCTTTAAGGTGGGGCTGGCCCCCATCTCTTCAGCATCTGTGACCAGTGGTGCTGTGCTCCTGAAGGGCTCAGGTGCTGAAGGTGGACAAAGGATCAGATGCTTCCAAAGTTTCATGGCTGCGTCTCCATGATATGACCCTGATCACAGAATATAAGCGAGTTGCCCTCGGCCAGACAGGACGTAGATCCTCACATTGCATTCTCAGAGGCAATGTGAAGGAATATGGAGTGTCCTCACTGCATGTGGTCATCATTCTCCTGCAATCGAGCAACTATTAGGGCTTCCACTGCGTCTCCATGACAGGAGTATTATCACAGAGGATATGTGTGCTGCCATAAGCCAGACTGGAGTCAAACTTTCATAGATGTGATGTGAGGGTCAATGATGTCTCCTCACTGCATGTCATCAGCATTCTCCACCAGACCGGTCCAGGCACCGGAACCTCATTTTCAACATCCCGATGGTCTGCTCCACCAAGTTGCGAGTTGCTGCATGAGCCTCATTATAGCGTCGCTCAGCTGCAGTCTGAGGCCACCACACGGGTGTCTCCAGCCACGGCCTCTGTGGGTAGCCCTTGTCCCCAAGGAGCCAACCCTGCAGCCTCTGTGGACCCTGGAAGATGTCAGGGATCTGTGACCGACTGAGAATGTACGAGTCATGGACACTCCCTGGAAACTGTGCGCACACCTGCAGGATGCATTTGTGGTGGTCACACACCAGTTGCACATTCAGAGAATGGAATCCCTTGCTGTTGACATAGTTGACCACATTTTGCAACTGAGATCTAAGTACTAGGTGAGTGCAGTCGATTGCACCCTGCACCTGCGGGAAACCCAAGATCTGGGCAAATCCAATGGCTCTTGCATCTTGGCTTTCCTGGTCCCGGGCGAAAAGCACAAAGTTGTGTGCCCTCATGAAGATGGCTTCCTTGAACTCATGGATGCATTTGTGGGTGGAGGCTTGTGATATCCCACAGAGGTCACCTGTGGAGCCCTGAGAGGAGCCACCGATGTAGAAATTGAGCGCTGTTTTGTTACTTTCACAGCCACTGGCAGTGGATGCCCACCATGTCTATGTGGTGCCAAATGCTGCAGTAGCTGGCAGATATGACCGACCAGTTCCCTAGACATGCGCAGTCTTCGGTGACACTAGTTCTCGGTCATCTGCAGGAATGAAAGACGGGATCTATAGACCCCGGATGTAGCTAGATGCTGACCGATGACAGCTCGCTGTGACTCTTGGGCATCTCGTGTTGGAGCCCCTGCCACCCCTTCTTCCAGAGGTTGCTGCTTCTCTCTCTGCTCAGCCAGACCCCTCAGTCTCTCTCTTTTCAGTCGTCTTCACTTTCTGTAGGCCATCAGGCATGCAGCTAGTTCACCAGGCTCCATGATTCTGATGTACTCCTCCTGCAGGATGAAAGAGAGGTGCATGGGTTAGCAGAGATGGCCAGAGATTAGTGCACTGCATGGCTGCCCGAAACCCCATCCACCTTCACCTCGCTCCCCCTGAGCGATTGGCTCCAGCTTTGGCCTGGTGAAGATGAAGATAAGTTTTCACAATTGAAGTTCTCTCCAGGCTTTGATGCAGGGGACACAACAAAATCTTCAGTCTCAGCGTCAATGTATCAGGAAAGGCCATCACTCTCACAATGATCACGGAAGCACCATAAGTCACCTTCATCCCTAACGATGAGGTCATCCTTGGAAATTGCTGTAGCCTAGGGAGCATGCGGCAGCTGTGGAATGTTATTGGCAGTCCACCAGCGCACCTCCTTATGCAGCTACACAAAGTATAGTCCTTTCAACTATAGCATCAACAAGTCAGTCTGAAGGCATGGCAGCCTCCAAGTAGTGAAACGCCATTGCACACAGGGATACATTCATGCCAGTGTGACAGCTGCTCAGCATGGCTGCACTTGACCACCTCAAGAGCGGACAACATCCAGACAGCACCATCTCTCCTAACACCAGCTCTCAAGATAAAAGCAAAATACTGTGGATGCTGGAAGTCTGAAACAAAAGCAAAAAATGCTGGAAAATCTCAGCAGGTCCGACAGCATCTGTAGAGAGAGAAACTCTCGCTCTACTTTTGAAGAAGGGTCATACGGACTCGAAACGTTAACTCTGTTTCTCTCTCCACAGATGCTGCCAGCTGTCATGGATGAATAATGCAGAGGCCTCATCTTGCTACCGAGCCCCATCGGACATCAGGACACAGTGAGCTGTTACTCGGCAGCTGTGAGTTATGTTCACATTGTCCTGACAGAGAACGGCTCAGCGGGACCATCGCTTGATTATTGACGAACAGTCATGACCCCATATTCATCAGAAGCCTGCCAAGTCTACGCCCTGCATTGCCTTGGCATTTCGGAGAGACGTCACCCAGTCATTACTGACAGAGCAGCCAGTGACAACTTCTTCCCTTCATAGATCCTACTGAGCACTCAGGAAATGTGCCAAAGCATCATTTTCATAGCATTACAGTCCTCGATATTGTCCATCTCACAAAGGCCAATCCTTTCTATCGACCCTAAGTCAACGAGTCCACAATATTGCAATGAATTCAGTGTCGGGCAAAATTTTCCATGTCTGCTACCATCGGTTGTGTTTGGTGGTGTGAGTGGGCAATATGGCAAGAAGGCCAAAAATCGTTTTCACAACATCATGAAACCAGTTTGCGATTGTCTGCTCAGCCCATCGACGGTGGTCTGCGTTTCCCACCATCGAACATTGGGAACCTCATTGCAATACATCAGCATGTCATTATAAGGTCAGCCCGCCGGACTCTTCTACTCCCACCACTGGATCATCCTCTCACGTCAGCAGGAAAACACGCTGACATGTTTCACAACAGCACACAAGGCGTGCACTTTGCTCAGAGCTTCGAGGTTTGTTTGCCTACCTTGCTTCAAGTAACACTCACAGTCGTCAGCGCCAGGCTTCACAGACAGCACCACGTCACTTTTAGGGGGGCTCATGGGCAGGTCTCTACCGACCAGCCATAAGTGGGGAGGGGGGGCAGCTTTTCAACAGCTGCAGGGCTGGGGCTTGCTTGGGGAAGGGGGGAGATGTGGCCTCAGGCAAGGGAAGAGGCTGCAAGACAAGAACAATACTGGGGAAGGAGGGTATCCCAGGGTGTGTGTGGGGGCACAAGTTGATCTGTGCAAGTGGCCTCAAGATGGTGAGGGCTGAGGAGGCAGCCTCCAGAGGAGATGAGGCCAGATGGAGATGTGAGGGTGTGTGTGAGAGAGTGAGTGGTGATGTCCCTTGAGCTGGCAGTGAGTGCGATACCAGTGAACGTGTGTTGGTCTTGTGCGTGTGTGAGTTTAGAGTGATGGGATGGTTGCCTTACCCTGACTACACGGATGAAATTATTCATTCTGTATCTACACTGGGCGGTGAACCTCTCCTGTGCAGCATTGGCACTGAGCACCACTGCCCTCATCTACCAAGCCTGAGTGGTAATGTCGCTGCCCTTCCTGTGGCCACAATGGGGTTAGAAGGCATCATGGAGGACCTCCATGGTGTCCAAAAGGCGCTCGAGGGAAGGGTCGCTAAACCTGGGGGCTGCAATCTTCTTGCCTTTTGGGGCCATGTCTTTGCAGCCGTCCTGGGCTGTGTGTGTGGTTGTACTTTAGATGTGGTGCCCGGCGTGATGAAGCAGCGAGGTGACAGCGTGGCGGACAATTCGGAGCCCACCCCCATCGAAACAACGTGTTTCCCGGGATTGGTACAATATGGCGTGAGAAGCCACCATTACAGCAAGCGGGTAAAACGTCGTTTATCCCACCCGCTACTGCACTGAGTGCAAACCTGGGATGATTCCGCCCTTTGAGTGACGTACTGTAGCCTTTACAGGTGGGTTCCATAAAACACCATTCAGGAGCAAAGTAAGACCCTCACGGGTAGGTAGACAGCTTCATCAGGATGAGCACACACCCTCTGAAATCGCACATTCATTCCCATTTAGCAGACTTTTCTAATGTCACCAAGAGGGACCAACTACCATCATCATTCAGCATTATGCACGCGGAGAGTAGAAACAAGGAAAGGAATAATGTTCAGCCTCAAACGTGGAGACTTAAACAGACTGCAGGGAGGCATGAAAGCCTATGGTGCTCAACGATGAATACTACTTTTCCCAAAAACTCACTGTCATAAAATGAAGGCCATTGCAAAGTATACTTGGGAGGAAAGATTCTAACGTTGCTTGCGATGATACTTGTTACATCCTTAAACAACAGAAGTCAGTGCGATAGCATCAGGATAATCATTAACCCCCATCAGCAATTCTCCTGTGACCAAATAATGTCTGCCTGAGACCCAAGGATCACAGGTGCACTGTCCAGCCATCACTCTCACATATGAAATGCCTTTGTTAACACTGCAGATGTGGAAATAAAGGCAAATCCCTGTGGTGAGATTCAGTGAGAGTTAATGGAACTGAGGATCCAGATGTGAGTTAATTTGTCGGGTGGGGAGGGTACATTTTGGACCCTTGAATGAAGGTGGGACTTTGTATCACATCGATTAGCAATTGAATACCTGAGACTTGGAGAGGGATAAAAGGGAAATATATTTAAAATAGTGCAGAGTATGTTCAGTGAATGAACACCCACGCCATCATTGTGGTTTCAAAACTTCTTAACTTTTCTTACCCTACCGCTACGTCTAAACACAGCCCCGACATCCGCAGTAGAGGTGGAGGCAGTCTGCTGAATTCTATGCCCTGTTGTCTGAGATGATTTTGTCTGGCATCCTCTGGGTGGCCGACTGAAGGTCTCCTGTTCTGGGGCAGGTGCACCCTCCTTGTCCTGACCTGATAAAGTTGATGGGGCCACTGGCAGAAGGCAGTTGGTGTTGCAGGATGCCCTTGGAGTGCCCCTGGGTGGGTGGCCTCAGGGTGTCCGGCTGACACTCCTTTTGGTCCTTTTGGGTACCTGAGGGTTCCTCCCTGACGTCTTGAGGAGAAGGGGCACCTGGAGGGAGGTCGAGGTGCCCTGTTTCCCTCTCTCCGAGCCGCTGCTGGAATGCACCCATGGCTAGAGTGATGGCGTGCAGATCCGAGCACAAATCCTGCAGAAACTGCTGGGCATGGGTCTCCAAGGCAGACGCCATCATTCGTATGCTGGAGCCAAGACATCAGACAGGATGTGGACGGACCCCTCTATCCTTTGTTCCAGTCTGCTGATGACCTCTGACACTCTGGTGCTGTGCCCAGAACTCTGTGTGGTACACCAGATGTGTTCAAAATACAGTTTCATACAAGTTATACAGTAGTATAACTTTCCATTCTAGATCATTTGAGGTGAAGGCTTATTAATTCTTTTTCGTACTTGTCCACTAGTTTTGAGTGATTAATGTACAAGGATCCCTGTACCACTCTGGTCCTCCATAGTTCCTAGCTTCTCATTATTTAGGAACCAATCTGATCTATCATTTCTAGGTTCAAAGTGTACCTCCCCATATTGCATTCAATCTGCCACAGTTTTGCTCACTTATACTAATTAATGTTCCTTTGCAACTTTCTGCTGCCAAATACATTAGTTACTGTGCCACCTGACTTGGACATACAGTTCTTTATTCCTTCATCTAAATCATTTATAATGATAATGAAAAGCTGAGGCCCCAGTGCAAATTTCTCGAGACAAGACTAGTCCCACCCTGCCAACTGGAGTATACGCACATTATCCCTACCCTCTGTCTCCAGACCATGTCAAAAGGACACCTTCAATTCCATACACTCTCATGTTTTTCATAACATGACTCATAACTCTTAATATGACTTATGCACTGTTTTAATTGGGTGGAGTGTCAAAATAAGAGATATTACCTGCCTATAATGCATTTTAATTTTAATTTTAAGAATTCTCCTGAGATCCATCTTTCAACAGAACTAACGGTTAAAATAAATTTCCCTATTGAACTTAGACAACGGGATTGAAGTCCATTTATCTTCACATCTTTCTTCTCGAAGTATTTTTAAAACAATTTTCTTTTTGGTTCTTTTCTCCGATCAGCTATCGCAAGCGTGGAGAATCCTCAGCATCTGCTTAACATTTCTCTGCACTGTATGCAATCCTTGGATAAAGACACAGGTGAGTAAGCAAGCTGCTCCTACAATTAGGTCAATAATGCAACTGAAAAGTTGCTTCACACCAGTTTGTGGGACAGTTCTACTGACACTCTCTTTTCCCACAAGAAAGCTCAAGGTTGGTGCTTCATGCTAAGATGCACCCGAGAATGGGAACCCAATGGTGTTAGACCCCACACCCATTAATTCATTAGTGCATGAGTTAGAGCTTTGATGGGCACTATTCTCATTCTTGCATTAGGCACTGATGTGCTGGGCCGGAGCTAATTCCTTTCGTCACTTTTTTTAGCACCCAACTAAAGGCCACGGTATCCTCAATGTACTTCACATGAATCCAGTAAATAGCAAAGCAGCTCTCCATTATTACCAGTTGGCAGGTAAGTCATTTTTTTGTGTGTTAATCTCATGCACACTCTGGACAACCCGCTATTTTCACTGTAACATCATATGAGAGAAATTCATGGAGGAATGGTTGAAGATATTCTGATGGCTCTAAACTCCGATTTGTCATGTAGCACTTACAGTAAGACAGTGATTTGAAAGTCAATTAGATGGCAAGTCAATCTTAAAGGACAAAATGAACATTTATTGTATCTTCCGATTTAAAGTGTACACCATCACTTCCGCCTGCATGCAGCAAATTCAGATTGTTCTGTGAATTTACTGAAGCTGACAGACCTATAGCAGGCATTACAAAATGCGATGGACTTCCGGGGGTGTGAGAAAATTGCTTGAATGAAGATTCAGATTCAAGTGTATACGTGGACGATTTAGGGTACTTTATTTGAAAAGTGAAAAAAGGGAGAAGGAAAGATGAACAGAAATATAGAACAGCACATGCTGTGCGCACAGAGTGGGAATTGAATTCCAAGAATGTTCAGAATGCAAACGGAGCCAAAACCAGATCTTTCAGATGCTCCTTAATTAATCAAATTCAATTAAGTTTAGACTCATGAACAAACCACCCTTAGTGATTTTACTGTTTTATTTGCAATATTTCACCCTGTAAAATAATAAGGCTGCGTTTTCTGAAGGTTGATTGAAGATTTACTTTGAGAGCAGACTATTTGCTAGGGCTTTGACATCTGCTTGTGGTTAACCGAACCAGCAATTCTTAATGTATGTTTTTTGCCTTATTGAATTATGGATTTTGGAATAGGAAGAACATTTTGATTTCAGCTGGCATTTTATGAAGACATTTAGTATGCTTAAAAGGAATCACTTTGGTTCACAGCATTTAAAGGAAGAGAGAGCCACCATAGTGTCAGCCATGGTTCAGTTGGCAGCACTCCCATTTCCTGAGTCAGAAGGTTGTGGGTCCAAGCATCGCTCCAGGGACTTGAGAGCAAAAATCCAGGCTGATACCCCAGAGAAACACTGAGGGAGTCCTGTACTGTTGGAGGTGCCGGCCTCCAAATGAAACATTAAACCAAGGCCCCATCTACCCTCCCAGCTGGACGTAAAGGGTCCCATGGCACCATTCCAAAGAAGAGCAGGGAAGTTATCCCTACAGTCCTGGCTGGTATTAATCCCTCAATCAACATCACAAAAGATTTCTTGTCATTATCACAATGCTGTTTGTGGGATCTTGCTGTGTGTAATTTGGCTGTCAGGTTTCCCACATTGCAACAGTGACTCCACTTCAAAAGCATGTCATTGGCTATAAAGTGCTTTAGGATGTCCTAAGGTCATGAAAGGCACTATAAATGCGAGTTTTTTTTTCATAGCTGCACTGGGCTATCGTTTGAGCAACTGCCATTGAGGATCTGAATCCAGGAACTGAACCCTCAAACACCAAACCAGGTCACTCCATCTATACATGGCACACCCAACTCACATCGCTCTACTAACAAGGAGCTATTCGTTCCTGCCCTTTGTGCAGTTTGTAATCCCTCCCTAGCTTTTGCCTCAAATTCCGGTGGCCTTTACCTTAAGTAGCAGCATAACTTCGTCGAATGTTTTCTGGAAGTCTGGGAATAGCTTTTCACAGACAATCCTCTGGGGATGTTAATTCCCCAAACAAGTCAGGAAAGAAAAGGAAGTTATTAAATAACTCTTTCACAACCACCAAATGTCTCAAAGTACCTTAAAGTGTAGTCACTGTTGTAATGTAATGCAGCCAGTTTGTGCACAGCAAGCTCCCACAAACAACAATGTGATTATGACCCAGATAATCTATTTTTTGTGATGTTGATTGAGGGATAAATATTGGCCAGGAGAGCAGAGATGAACCCTCTGCTCTTCTTCAAAATAGCGCTGGGGATCTTTTACATCCACGCCAGGAAGGCAGATTGGGCAACGTCACACCCGAAACTCGGCACCTCTGACAGTGCTGCACTCAGTTGAGGCAGTTAGTGAGGAGCTCATATCTATCTTCTTGCAGACTAAACTTCGAATTCACCCTCTGCCCTGTACGCTTGTCTGTAACATTGCTCAAACCTCTACCATCCAGCTTCGTTATTCCAGGCAGTCTGTCCATAATTTGATAAGTTACTATTTTGTACAGCCATGAATAGAACGGTTGAGTTACAGTCAACATTTTTTTAAAACCGACATCCCAATAAATTAGTTTTCATTCAGTTGTGTCCCTTCTATCATCTTTATTCCACCAGTCAAATTGGCCTGATCTAATCAGACTCTAAAAGCACAAACAGCCTTCTTTGCCCCACACAGCCACCTCTGCAATGCGCTGCCTGGATGTGCCTGGTACAGAAAATATTCTCTGTGCTGCATTAACACCAGAACCATCTGTCATTGTTCAGATAATGATCCAGAGTACCCAATAAATCCAGTTTCTTAGGTAAGCCCAGTCTGACAAGGCTTTGTGTGCTGTGCACACGCACAGAATTTAAGCACAAATTTATTATTCTGTGAAGGTTTATTTTTGGGCCAATTCACAAAATTAACCAGAAACGTTTTGCAAATAAATATTTCAGAAGAATGTACGAACAGAGCAATCACAATTGCAGTTATTGTAATGTGCAGCAATGAACTATTTCAAAAAATAAAATATGTGGCTGTTTTTTAGCAGCTAACTATTAGAAGCATTACCAGATCTGGGTGAAGTCAACAACATTCGATTAAAACAAAAATATTTAGGGTGGGTTGGTCTCTTTGTTGGTTCTGAGGAATGTTGAATAGGGGCATGGGTGGGAGGGTGAGGTAAGTTTGCTGCCACCTCAGCTCTGGCCCTCTACAAACATGGGAAACCCAGCAGATTTGGACTTTAAGAAGGTTGGCATTAGAGAGAAAGAATTACATTTATAGAGCACAACCTCAGAATGTCCCAGAGTGCTTTACAGCTAATGAAGTGCTTCTGCAGTGTAATCACTGTTGTAATGTATGAAACGTGGCAGCTAATTTGTAGACAGGAAGCTCCAATGAGAAGCAATGTGATAATGACCTGATAATCAGTTATAATGGTGTTGGTCGAGGGATAAATGCTGGGCAGAACATTAGGAGAACTCCACTGCTTTCTTTTAAAATCTTTCCTCGAATTATGGAATCTTTTATCCACATGAGAGAGCAAACAGGGACTCAATTTATTGTATCAGTCAAAAGTCGGATTTCCAACAGCGCAGCACTCCCTCAGTACTGCACTTGAGTGTCAGCCTAGATCTTGTATTCAAGTTTCTGGAGTGGATCCGGAACCCGCGAGCTTCTGACTCAGAGAAGAGAATGCTGAGCCACAACTGGCACTTATTAGGGCCAAGTTGGGGTTGGTGGACAAAGGGAAAGATGGAAACAGCAGAGGCAGCTAAAGGGATGACTTCTACCTTGTTGATAAAGAAATCCACGTGCTTTTTGCACTTGTTTTTAGAGACGGGATTAAGGAGACAGCTGGAAGTGGAAAAAGAACCAAGGGGTTATGTTTACTCTCCAGGGTGATCCTAGAGTCATGGGCATTTTTGGCAGAAGAGGTCACAGCCTGATAGAGCTTGATACTGCCCTGCTAGATCTGCTGATGCATAGCTAAACATCTTGTGTGTCTGATGTGCTTAGTTCTGAACAAAGAACAAAGAAGAGTACAGCACAGGAACAGGCCCTTCGGCCCTCCAAGCCTGCGCCGATCATATTGCCCGTCAACTAAAACATTTTGCACTTCTGTACCTCATTCGCTTGTGGGAATGGAGATGTCAGCCATTTAGGAAAGGAAGTAAATTTTCAACCTTCATTGTATGGACAGTCCAACTCTTGTCAAACCTGTCCAAATACCATGACATTGAAATCAGTGGCGGTTGCGGGGGGCAATCGGTTCTGTCGTGTTGCCCTCCAGGTGAAGGTGAAAACTTACGCTCAGATATCTGCACAATAATTGTTCCTGTTTTGTTAGGCTGGTGAAGCAAAGCAGGAAGTCAGATGGGCAGAACTGCAGCTTGAGCAAGGACAGGAGAGATGATGCAGCAGGATAGCTGGTCAATGGCTCTGTTACTTCTAAAACACTTTGCACAGCCCAACTGTGACAACGCAATGGTGTCTATTTGCTGAGCCTCTATTGCTATAGCCTCTCGACATGCAGAGTACCATTTCGATGCCAATTACATTGCAGGCTATGCCTGTTTTGTGCTAAAAACTCCTGCCTGTTGGGAGCTGGGTTAAGGCCACTCAAGCATGGCCCTTTGGGACTCTGAACAGCTCTCAGCAAAGAGAGGATTTCAGCCCATCTGTCTGAGCTGAACCTGACCACTGATCCCAGTTGTGAAATCATCACAGAAATTTCCAGCCCTAAAGTCATCGAGAGATGTGAACATTTGTTGAGGGTTGGGGTCTGCATTTAATTTTGTTCATGAGCAGTCAAGGCCTTAGATCCCAGGATAACTAGATTTGGACGTGTGACTGAGATGGATACAATGCCCTTCACAGGAAGGAGGTTCAGGTATAGAGCAAAACTGAGCAAATATTGTGCAGTTAGATTTAAACAAAAACCTCCAGGAAGTGACTGATAAAATTTTTGCTATTGTTTTATATTTATTCTCCCAACCCGCCGACTACCGATTTGTGATTTGTTTCAGCAAACAACAGTTCAAGGTATATTTTAGTAGCCCAGCCATTCTTCACTATCAATGCGCTTCAAACCACTTAACTTACAAGAAAAATATTGCGTTATTAAGAGCAGTTTTCAGAATAAGGTCACAGCACAAGTGATCATCAGTGTCACTGGAAGAAGTAATTGTGATGCAAGAAAAAATGATCACAGCTGCTTCTCAGGATCCTGCCTTAGGCATGTTTGTCAGTATTCCCAAATGAAGGAGACTGTGCAGGGGTGAAAGGAAATACAGGAAAGAGAAATGTAAAACCAACAACTCAGACGCAAAAGATTTCAACGGCATTGAAAATCCGTTAATTGAGGCGATAAAAATTTAACATATAAACTAGGTTTTGTTTAGGACCTGCAAAAAGCGCCTCAGACGAAACAAAGCTGCACACTTATCAATTGCAATCACATTCGGTGAATGCTCTGGCATTCCTGGGCCATTTTCAGCTTACTCCTGTATCGCTGTTCCTGATTATAGGACCCATTTAATACTACAAGACCATCACCCCTGGAGTGCAACTCCTCTTGATCGGCCATGAGGAGGGAGCTCATTAGATTTTCATCTGATTCACTGAACTCTGGCACTTTCCTGCAGCCTGATAAACATTACAGTGCCACCTGGAGTGAGCTCTGTGGCTTGATTTTCTGAACACATGCTCCTCTAATATACTGCAAGACTGATATGATTGGAATCTGTCCAAGACAATGCAAACAGTGAATATTAAGCAGAGGTTTTAGAAGGAGAAAAGAGTTCCTACCATGTCCTCCCCCCACCCCTAATGTTATCTCCTCTTAAAGGTAACGATTTTACCTAGGCTATGGTTCCACAGAGGTCAGAAACCCTCATCCAAGTGTTCATGTGCCAACACAATGGACACTGATGTTGTGGAGGTCAAGTATGCACCAGATTGCAACTTCATCCAGTGTCCACACATTGTAACCTTCCCAGATATCTACCAGGAGTGGGCATGATGGCTGATTCCTTTTTCCTTTCTAATCCGATGCATCAAGATCAATTTTGCTATCCTGACTGATGTTTCAATTTGAGAGCAACCAAGCCTCCACAGACCAGGGATTGAACCTAATTCTTTCTAGCATCTTCAGCGCAGTATTCCAGCAAAAGCTCCATTTACCCATAAAACCAGAGGCCTTTTCCGTAATATGAAATCATGTCCCTTTAATTGGATGCAGCTCAGCCAATCAAAGCAAGGTGGAAGGAAAGAAGGAACTTGCATTTATATAGCACCTTTTGTGACCTCAGGACATTCCAAAGTACATCACAGCCAATGAAGAACTTTTGAAGTGTTGTCATTGTTTTAATGCGAGAAACACAACAATCAATTTGCACACAGAAAGCTCCCACAAACAGCAATGTGATAATGACTAGTTAGTCTGTTATTGGTGATGCTTATTGAACTATAAATATTGTCTGGAAATTCCCCTGCTTTGCTTCAAAGTAGCCCGATGGGATCATTTACATCCACCTGGGAGGACAACTCATCTGAAAGTTGGCACATCCATTCTCTCTGTGGCTTCAGGATGTCACTCACGGTTTAATCAGGGCAGTTTTCCAAAGCAAACCGGATGAAAGCCAGGTTTTCCCATTGTTTACTGTATGCAGCTCTCCCTCTTTCAATTCATCATTGAAAAGAGAGACATCCTGCCGAAGCTTTTCATCTTGCACTCATCAGGACAAATGCAAGAATGCTAAATTTCAAACAGTCACAACAATTTATACTACAGGAGAAAGGGGTGCTGATTGGTTTGCAAGTCTAATCTGATTGGTTGAGGCATTGCCATGGAGAAAGCAATGAGGAACGATAGGCTCCCCATGCTTCAAGGTAATTCAACAAGGTGCAAGGCTTGAACATATTCCTTTTGTTTGCAGAGACTGTGTCCCTGTGTATGAATGTATGTCACTTCTAGCAAGTGTAACTCTTTCGAGTACAAACCTGTTTCTATCTGTTCCTATTCAGATGAAGTTACATTGTTTCACAGTTTGCCATTGTGAGATTTGAACTCTTGATAATCTTTTAAATGAAAACCAAATCAACAAAATTGGGATAAATCAGGCACAGCCCCTAATTCAGGTCAGCTGTAAAACCAAGGACAAAGTTTAAAGGAACCTTACAAACTTTAAATCAAAATGTGATTAAAGGGGTCAACAAAACACCCCAGTCCCCGCGGTGCCCACCGAGCATGGAAGGCTTCGAGAGTGCCAGCAGACACCGCGTGCTCCTTCTCCAGGGACATCCGGCAGCGAACGTAGCCACGGAAGAGGGACAAACAATCGGGCGGGACTCCCCCGTCGATCGCCCGCTGCCTGGACCTGTTAATGGCCAACTTGGCCAGGCCCAGGAGCAGGTTCACGAGGAGGTCCTCCTGCTTCCCGACCCCCTTCCGCACCGGGTGCCCATAGATCAGGAGCGTGGGGCTGAAGTGCAAACAAAACATCAATAAAAGGTTTTTCAAGTAACTAAAAAGGGAGTGCAGCCTACAACACCCTATGTATACATGGTCCACGGACTCCACAAGACCGCAAAAAGGGCACGTGTCCTGAGAGTCCGTGAACCTATGCATCCTCTTATTATAGGGGACTGCTGCATGCAACACCCTCCAACCCAGGTCCCCGATAGAAAGGGGGAGGGCACCTCCATAGAGGGCCTCCCAACGGGGACCTCCGCCGCCGGACGGCAACAAGGCACGCCAGGGCGTGTCTGGGTGACGGACAAGGGCGAGAAAATGGAAGGTGTGCAGCAGCAGTCCGTACAAAAAGCCCCTCTTTGCCGTGCCAAAAGGCACGGAGGGCATGTCCCCGAGGCGGCTCATATTGCGGGGCACCAGCACCCGAGCGAGGGTTCGGGGCTTGGGGCCAATGTGGAATTCTGTCCAAACAGGGGAACGTTCAGACGGAAGACCACTGCGCACCTGGGCCACCTCAAGACCCAAAATAACGTCGGGTCCGAGCACGACCGTTCTCAGGTCTTGGATGGCATCGGCTGCGACCTGGACACTCACAGACGCGCGTCGCGCCAACTCCTGCGGGAGCATCCAGCCCAGTCCTCCGCCACCCAGCACGTCCCCGATCCTGGTCACCCCTGCGGCCACAGCCCTCCTCTCCGCCAACCACTGAAAAGGACGGAGGGGCGGATTCCTGAGCAGCGGCTCTCTGACGATGGCCGCTACTCCTGACAGGGGAGAGCTGCGTCGCGAGGCGACCACTTTCCAGACTTTGATCAGGTCCTGGTAAACGACGGGCAACGCCTGCAAGGAGCCACTGAGGCCCAGCTGTTCTATAAACAGGAGCTGCACGTCATAATTCAGGCCGTGCACCTGACGGAAGAAATACGTCATCAGGGCACACCATCTAGGAGGAGGCTCGACGTAAATGTATCGCCACAGGGTCTGAAGGCGGAAAGTCGCCACCTGTGTGCGTAGGCACACTAGCGCCTGACCACCCTCCCTAAGCGGGAGACTCAGAACCTCAGCAGCGACCCAGTGCAATCTTTTGTCCCAGAAGAAGTCGACTAACAATCTCTGGATTCTTGTGACAAAGTCCGGGGGAGGGGTCAAAGTGACCAGCCGATACCACAACATGGCGGCGATCAGCTGGTTTATGACCAGAACTCGACCCTGGATTTATACTACAGGAGAAAGGGGTGCTGATTGGTTGGCAAGTCTAATCTAATTGGTTGAGGCATTGCCATGGAGAAAGCAATGGGGAACGATAGGCTCCCCATGCTTCAAGGTAATTCAACAAGGTGCAAGGCTTGAACATATTCCTTTTGTTTGCAGAGACTGTGTCCCTGTGTATGAACGTGTCACTTCTAGCAAGTGTAACTCTTTCGAGTACAAACCTGTTTCTATCTGTTCCTATTCAGATGAAGTTACATTGTTTCACAGTTTGCCATTGTGAGATTTGATCTCTTGATCTTGGGGTTACAAACCCAGTGCCATAACCACTTGGCTATTTAAGCCAAGCCTTCTAGCAAGTGTACCTGAGCCACTCTTAAGCTCGACTGATTATCTGTAATTGGCAGTTAATGTAGCTATTAGTGTACACAGGAGTGTTCAGCAAGATTTAAGTCCTGTTTAATTAACCGCTTCATATTGTGTTACACTCTCCTATATCTTTTCTTTCCTAAGTGTTTAAGTTTTCCTTTCATTTTCGCTCATTTTCACTCGTAAGCCTCCTGAATGTCGTAAAATTCTGCTCCCAAATTGGATGAGGTAATTAGGTAAAAGCTGTACTCCACTGGGTACTTCCCAGACCTGTCCAAACATTCATTTTGGCTCAGGAATCCATTGACTCCATCCTTTTTCATGTTGAAACATAAACCACTTTGAGGAGTGATGGTTTCTCTGTGTGCCTTGGATAAAAAATTCATAAACCCATTTATTAAGAAAAAACAGTTCTTTTTGACCATACCATAATGGAGATGTTAAAACCTGAAGACTTTTGATAGGGTAGATGGGGAGATACTGCTTCCACAGCAGCAGGGTCAGGAACGAGTGGACACAGATTTAAGGTAATGGACAAAAAAGTCAGGGCTAGATTATGTAACTCTCATCCATTTAATGCATTTCACTGGAGAGATGATCCCATGGTTCTTAGGAGACTGTTGTATTTTCCAATTTAAAACCACAAGTCTCACCCCTTCCTCCAACACGTTGGCTGACACAATGGTGCTAATATTCACTCTGTACTTTATAAAACTATTCCCCATCCACTCCTCCATGGATCTCCAATTTGAAAAGGTGGAGCGGCTTCTGCACTCCGACAATCTTTTAAGTGATGCCACTGGGAGCTCCTTTCTCCTGGTAAAGCCACCTATGGCAGCAAGGTTGGGGTGGAGCTGTCAAACAAAGTGGGTCCAAAAATTCCTCAATGGCAGGACAGGTGAAGGATGACAGTGCATCTCATTGGCTGCGAAAGCTGAAGAAGGCTACAGTGGCAAGGTGGTCCTGGTCATGGTGGTTCGACTCGTCACTGAAACCTGATCACAAACCTGTGAAGATCGTGTTGACAATGACAACACCCTGTGGTCCCCATGTTAAACAAAGCCTTGTACCAGGATCCGCCTACCAAGTCCTGTGGTGATGGAGACAATGGACCATAGTTTGCCAGTGAATAAAGAGTTCACAGCATCATGTGGATTTGTCCAAGTTACCAGTTCACCAGAATACTCTCAAACCAATGGCAAAGCTGAAAGAAGAGTGTGTACAGTGAACGCATTGCTGAAGAATAATGGCATCCAACTTGCACTTCTGAGCATTTGTTCACCTTCACTCCAAAATGGTATAGCACCATGTAAACCCCTCATGGGAAGATGATTAGGATTCAACTTCCTACTCTCCCACACACACTATGCTGTGAACACAAGCTGATGACTTGGACAAGGTGAGGGAGAAAGAGGATGGGTGTCATTCCTGACAGATGTGGAACTATAGCAAATATCACAAAGCACACAACCTACCAAACCTCCAACCAGGTGAGCCAATTCGGATCTGAGACCAAGCTCGCTTTGGACAAGTGGTTGAACAGACACCACATCCATGGTCCTACCTCATTAAAACCGAAAATGGTACAGTGAGACTCAACAGAGGTTGTTAGTTGCCACACAAAAGGAACCTCTTACACAGTCGAATCAGTCATCTACCAAATTAAACAGACCAGAAATGTTGCATTCCTCAAGAGATCCAGAAGACAACCAGATTGGGGAAACTGATTCATCTATTAACTCTCCTTCTGCTCAGCAGAGTCTGAGAGATCACATGCCTGAAACAAATTCCCAATCTCCTCCAAAAGAGCTGAGGATGCATTCGGGTAGACTAGTGAAACCGCCACAGTGGTGGCGTCTATAAGGAAGAAATGGCAGAGACATGGGGGAGGTGTAGTATAAGGGATTAATTCTAACTGTGATTTGCTAATGAGAGAAAGTGTGCATCATCACTGGAAGTGACGCATTGTCTCATGATCTTACCCTCACTTATAGACCTCATGGCAAGATGAAGCCACTGTAAAATGTTTTTTAATAAAGTTAACACTTTCCTTACCTTAGCAGGCTCTGTAAGTATTCCATGTCAGCACAACGAGACTAGAAATATTATAGGGCCCATAGCCGTGTATGCCAAGGCATCACAAGTGCACATCCAAATGCTTCTTAAATGTTATGAGAGTTTCTGCCTCTACCACTCTTTCAGGCAGTGAGTTCCAGATTCCCACCACCCTCTGGGTGAAAAAATTCTCCCTCACATCTCCTCTAAAGCTCCTGCCCCTTGCCCTAAATCTATGCCCCCTGGTTATTAATCCCTCCACCAAGAAGAAAAGTTCCTCCCTGTCTATCCTATCTATGCCCCTCATAATTTTAGACACCTCAATCATGTCCCCCTTCAATCTCCTCTGCTCCAGGGAAAATAACCCCAGTCTATCCACTCTCTCCTCATAACTAAAACTCTCCAGCCCAGGCAACACCCTGGTAAATCTCCTCTGCACTCTCTCTAATGCAATCACATCCTTCCTATAATGTGGATTCCAGAACTGCAAGTAATACTCTAGCTGTGGCCTAACCAGCATTTTATACAGTTCCAGCGTAACCTCCCTGCTCTTATATTCTATGCCTTGGCCAATAAAGGCAAGTATCCCATATGCCTCCTTAACCACCTTATCTACCTGTCCCGCTACCTTAAGGGACTGGTGGACATGCACACCAAGGTCCCTCTGACCTTTGGTACTTCCCAGGGCCCTGCTATTCATCATGTATACCTGTGCTTTGTTTGTGCTGCCCAAGTGCATCACTTCACACTTATCCAGATTAAATTCCATTTGGCACTGATCAACACATCTGTCAACCCTGGAAAGAATGTCTTCAACAACTCTTCAACCATGAATCAACATACCAGGTGATGCTCTCCAGGTTATCCACCGTACACTGTGGTGGAAGCCATGAGTGAACCACCATGGAAGGGAGAGCTGTGAGGAGCAATCAAACTGTTGAAAAACAACAAAGCCTGTGGCCTGATGGTATTCCAGCTGAGGTTTCCGAAGGAGATGGACTTTTGTTCACATCAAGACTGTGCGCTCATCCTATGGATTTGGGAGGAAAAATAACACCCCCACCCCCACCACCATCTTCAGGAATGTGACAATTGTAACTATCTTCAAGAAGGGAGATAAATCATGTTGTGGAATCTATCGAGGTAGTTCCTGTTGTAGCAGGGAAAGTCCAGACACACCTTCTCCTGAATCATCTATTTCCTGTGGCTGAAGAAATCCTCCCAGAGATAGAGTGTGGCTTTAGATCTTCCAGAGGAACTTCTGACATTGTGGGGAGAATTGTCCCAGATTTGCACTAAGTGCGGTAATGGACTTGAAGAAAGATGTTGTGCCTGTTGGCCGCAATGGCGGATTTTCACACCGTATCGTCCCATTCCCAGTTCACCCCACCAAGAGGTCACCTCCTCCATTGAAGAGCTGGAAATAAGGAGCCTGGAAGACCCGTCACAGCGCTTACCCACACCCTCCACCAGCGCAGAGACACACACCCCAGTGGGACCATGATCTAGAGCAGACTCAGGGTCACAATCTGGTGGTCACCACACGGACATGCGTCTACAGCAGGAGGAGGCAGATTCAGCCGAGCTCCCTGGCACTTGGAGGACTGCTGGGCAAGAGGCATCTGTGAGGCCTGAGCCAGATGATGAGCCTCTGGACTCGGCCTTCCAACTCATCGTGGAGAGTCAGCAGAAGGCGGAGAACATAACGGAGAGCTTTTGGAAGCCCTCAACAGAGTGGCACCCCAGTCAGACGAGTGTATCCACCTGCTCTCTGATGAACTGGTGCCCACATTATGCACATGGAGGTCTCCATGGGAAGGATGACTGATGCCATGGAGACGCTGGTGCAGCAGAATGCAGAGGAATGTGTAGACCTGCACTCCATCACCATAGCCTTGGGGAAGTTCCTGCAGTGGCAAAGCAAGAGGAAACAGGGCACCTCGACATCGCTCCAGGGGCTCCTTTCCCTCAAGGAGTCAGACCAGGGCCCTCAGGCACCTGAAGGGAGGAGCAGAGGTGGTTGGACACCCCTGGGCATCCACTCAGGGACCTCAGAGGCCGTCCTCTCCCTCCGAGTCCATTTTGCCTGTGACCGGATGCCCAGGTGAATGTACATGATCCCTTCCTAAAACTCCCACTCCCATTCATATTGTCCTCCACAGCGTCCTCTCCTTCCCAACCCAACCATCCTCACTGCCCCCTCTACTAGTACCGACACACCCCCACCCTCCCACCCAATGGCTCCCTCTGCCCCCTCTCACACTCACCATCCCTTCCTACCACGCCCATCCTGAGTTTGCTCCCTAGGAGGCAGTCATTGACTCCACAGGCCCCTCTCTCACATGTTCACCTGGACATTCCACCACCGCCACCCCCCCTTACTCCTTCCTTCATCCTTACTCCTACCTCCCCACTTGCAGCATTCTCCCCAGTTACACCCTCCTCACCCCCATACTCCCTCCTCCAACTGGAAGCCCTCCTTCCCCTCCCAACCTCACCTGCCTAACACCTTTGTCCCCCACATTCCAACCTCACTTCCCCAAAACCTCCATTCCCTCCCACCTTCCAATCTCACTCCACCCACCCCCCCACCGGTATACCTTCCTCTCCCACTCACACCTAGACTCCCACTCCCCACCCATCCCCCCACCTTCACCGATCATCTACACCAGCCCCATAGCGATATCTGTGAAGTTCAGAGGCAGATCTGAAGAATCACCCGAGACCATGGGAGATGGTGTGGGGCCCAAAGCCAAGTCCGTGAATGTCTAAAGCCTCAGCGAAATCAAAGCTGCTACGTGGAGTTCTCCCTCCTTCCGAGAGCTGCTTTGCGACGGAGCCATGTACACCCAGCATGTGATGTTCCTCCAGGGTCTGATAGCATCTTCTTCTCCCCGGATGTCCGTGATCTGAGCAAAGCCCTGAAGGTAAGTCCCGATTTCTGCACGTCACGCTTGTCCAGATGTGTTCTGGGCTGGCGTTGCTTCCCACTGGTGTAATGGCAAATCAGACGTGGATGGGGACGATTCTGGTCGGGCCTTACTTTGGATCCCATTAGCAGGATGCAAATCAGGTTCACACCGGCCTCCAGCGGGATTCGCAATGTGCCATGGCCGACGCCATTGGATGATCCCGCTGTGATTTCACGCCGGCATAAAACCCATTTCTGCCCCTCCCACTGAATTCTCCCCCCCACCACCTCCCCCCCCACCCCCACTCTGCCCACCATGACACCTGCCATCGATGGGAGCAGGTGATTCTGGCCATAGTCTTTGTTGCTACAAAAAACCCAAGGAAAATGTCAAAAAAAACACCAATAACTTTTCATTGCATTCATCAATCTGACTGAAACATTTCAGTCGGGCGAGCACGAGACTCTATGGATTGTGCGACAAAGATTTGGTTGTCCAAGGAACTTCGAAGGATGGAAAAGCAGAATGTTCTTTATAAGTTGTGAAACTCCTAAGCATTGATGTTCAAAGAGGCCTGGGAGTGCTCATTCAAGGATCGCAGAAAGTTAGCAATGCAGGTGTGGCAAGCAATTAGGAAGGCAAATGACATGTTGGCCTTTATTGTAAGGTGATTAAAGAATGATCTTTTCTCCTTTTGGGGTGGCAGTGAGGACTTCATCACGGCCAGAACTCATCTATCACCCCTCACCTGGCCAGCCAAATATTCCAGCTCCCATGTGCGTTGAAGGAGAGACTCTGTTATGCACTTCCCATTACCTTGGTATCCACCTCTCTCAAAAGGCCACTGTTGGCGAGGAGATCCAACACCAGATCAGCTGCAGCAGCTCAGCTTTCTACACACTACGGCAGTCAGTGTTCAACAACAAAGACCTCCATAAGTCAACAAAAGTCCCAGTGCACAGAGCAGCTGCTGCTACCACACTCCTGCACTGCAGTGAGACCTGGACTGTGTGTCAGCGACACATAAGAGCACTAGAGAATTTCCATCTGCCATGCCTCTGCCACATCCTCCAGATCCAAACAAACGCTACTGTCTTTCTTGAAGGCAGCTCCACAAGCATTCAGGCAAAACTCCTGCAAGCTAAACTTTGATGGACTGGACACTGTGTCCTGATGGCCAGAAACTGTCTCCTCCACCAGGTCCCAGTGTCTCAACTCTCAGATGGCCAATGTTCCAGGAGAGGACAAAGCAAATGCTTCATAGACATTCTGAAGCTCTCCTTGAAGTGTGGCAGCATTGACATTAATGGGAGGGTCTTGCTACCCATCGTTCAGAATGGCAACCACTCATCCATCATGCTTTGAGTCACAAGGATGAGGCAAAGTAGGAAAGAAAAGGAAACAAATCCTGTACTCCGTTCCCACTACCACTAAACTGTTCCACGTGCCCAAAGATCTGCGGATTGAGAATTGGCCTGTTCAGCCTCATGACCTTTAAGACAGAAACTCATGATCCTGAGTAAACGTCATCCTTGAATTGAGGGACAGCTGATGACTCCCCACCCCCTCTATAAGATTGTTTAGCATCACCCCAGAATGGAAGGCCCCAGATTTGGGCATGCCACTCCTCACAAAGTGGCAAAGCACGTTTCATATTGAAGCTTTATGCCAAGAATAAAAGATGATGGTTTTGTTGTTGCCCCACAGACAAGGACACACCCTGGAAAAACAAGACAAACACAATCTGGGCCACAACTCTGCAGGAAACATTACCAACTTCAAGGTTCATCCAGCCTGTGTTTTAAATTAGGGCTGATTTTTACCACTGAGGGAGAGTCAGGTTGCCAAGGTTTAAACTGGGAGCTGTCCCCATGTTGGTGGGCAACAGGACCCTGGGGTGGCATTTTAGGTGTGGCGTCTGATTAACAGTGCACTGCCACCAGGGCCGCTGTCCAATGGAGAGTGGCGGCCGGCCGTCCAATCACCAGCTGCATTCCTAGTGACCACTGCTGAGGCTGCAGTGGGAAGGATAGGGCACGTCAATGCCAAGGGAACTTCACCATCCAGTGAGTAGCTTTCAGGAAACCACTGCCAGGCAGATAGGCAGGTGATGATCAGAGGGGGGGCTTATGTCAGCAGAAATGCCTCAATTGTGGGGGTGACATCACTGTGCTGGGGTGGAGTGGGGAGGGGGGGGAGTGTGTAATGGTGGGGGGAGGTCCTCTGTGGGTCATGGAATTAACAATAAGGAGGGCACCCCCTCCCAAACCCTCTGGGAGGCCACCAGAATTTACCTGGCTGTCTCCCTAGCAGCTGTGGCTCCACCCAACGCAGGCAAAATGCCAGTGGGGGACAGGAAGTGGCACTTAATCGCACCCTTAAATGGCTCAATTGATGGGCATGCTGCTGAGGTTCTTGCTGCTGGTGATAAGCCATGCTGGTGGGATAGCGTCAGGAGGGGAACCTCCCTTGCCATATTATCAGCCCACCAGCAGCTACCCTCCCCAACCCCCCAATCCCCCCCCAACCACCTGATCCCACCCCCCACAACCCCCAGCCCATTGCCATAGGGCCGGGAAAATCCAGCCCACCATCTGATGAATTCAGTAGCTTGGCTGCAATTCTTTCATTCCCTTAAGCGTTTTGGTGCAAGCTGAACTCACTTCCTTTCTCCTACTCACACACCCTCAACTTCCAATCAATGATTCTGCTCTACAGATTGAGTCTCAGCTCCCTCTGCTCTCACAAGGGGCTGCCTGGTGCTTTAACTGTGGGAAATTGAATCTGTCAGCTTTACTGAAAACGTCTGCTGTGCATTCACCCCAGAGACTCGCACCTCATTGTGTTTGAAGCATGTGCTTCTCTCTGATACAGTCTCTAATTACACTTACGATTGCACCATTTCTTTGGCTGTCTTTCTGGCTTTCAATTGCCATTTTCCTCCACTCCTTTTGCACTCGCTTTACATTAAAAGATATTGTAGAAATAAAAGTAGAAGGGAATCTTTTAACCCTTAAATAACAGCCAGATAAAGCACTTGGAAAGCTTAAAGCTCCCAGTTAGAAAAAGGTTCAAAATTCATTCAACTTTAGAAAATGTAATTGGGTAATTTTGTGGTACCACACTATGATCCTTCACCTCTGAAGGAATGAAAGCTCCTCTGCTGGCTCTCAGGAAACTATTTGAAACGACCTTGATCAATCTGAACATAATTCCCAGTCAGGCCCACAGCACAAAGCCAGCTAGAATTTGGCAATGTTAACAGGTCTAACCTTCCAATGGAACCTGCGAGTGTAAAATCCCCAGTCATAATTACATGTGAATTCAAATCCCCCAATTACAGAACCACAAGGCCCATAATAAGCTCACTCAGAACAAAGCTCAGATGAGTCTGAATGTCATCTTAAAACCAAACTAGGTTCCAGCTATGAAGACTGTCAGATCCCATATGTAAACATTAATTGACTCTCAAGACTCAACGCGGAATGGGATTCCTTGCTGGCTGAGGTAGGTTAGTGGTTGTGATAGTAGACAAACAGAGCATGTGTTCAAATCCCACAAATGCAAATTGTGCAACTGAACTTAAAAAAAAAATCAGCCAATTTGTGCTGCAGCATGAGGGAATGGTCACTTCATTCACTGATGCCCCTCTGAACAGGAAGGGCATCTGCCACCCTTCATGTGGCACAGACATGACTCCAGTTGCTTATTGTGTGCTAAGTGCTTCCCCACTGAGAACAAATAAGTATAGCAGAATGGGAAAAAAACATTCACCTTATAAAATGGTGCACCTCATTCCAAGTCTGATCTGAGAAAGCAAGCAGTCAGAATCCTTTCACCTCTCAGGCTTAAATCCAGACAATTGGATGAAAATTCTTCCCACTCTCCCTATCATGTGAAAAAGTTTGCACTGCCCCAATGCAAAGCGGCTTTACATAAAAACATAGAGCACTAATTAGCACCAATTTAGTGATTGTGTTCAGCAGGACCATAAGGATACTTTGTGCAAGAGACGGAAGAAGCAGACAGTTGCCATCATCTCAGTACCCCACTGTTCTCCACAGTACGTTCCATGTTTAGAACTATGTTAAATATCAAATACATAATGAGTATAAATTTTAAAAATATGTTTAATTATACATGAAGTGACAAGTTAGGCATCATCTTTTATTATCATGTCACAAGGAGGTCATTATAACTCAGTTAAACTGCTGCCTCTTTGGTGCAGAGGCATTAATGTTGCATAACAGATAGACTTCAAGCCTGTGTGTGACCTTTTGCACTCCTTCCTATGGCTGGGCATCTTTGAAATAATGTGCAACATTAAATAAATCTACACAGCACCTTCTATAAGTATCTGACCCAACCAAAAGCTTGGTTAAAGCAGAGGCTCTCAATTAATATTGAACATATTCACAGGGCACATTAAGACTTCTCCTGGATTTTTGGAGACAGAACAAAAAACAACTGCATGAACTGAGATGAAGTTACATAAACATCTGACCAATTGGTTCTAGAGTTACTGTACCACAAGTGTTCGGGTTAAGTCATTGTAGTTGTATGAGTGGCACGTGGGACTCAAATGCAACGGTGCAAGAAACAAACAAAATGTAATGGGCTGGATTCATCTTCCCAGAATCCAATTAACCTTGGAGCACGTGAATGGCTGGAAGAGAAACAAGCTTATCTGACCCAATTTCACCCCCTTTCTGCTATTCAATGTTGTTACATATTAAATTGAAAGACACTCAATTCTCAAGTCAATTGAAGAAAAATCCTATCTAATTCAGTGGCTGTGGCTTTTCTGGAGCAATTCTTTACAGACAAGCCAGAATTGAAGATGCATCGCAGATGACAAGCTGTCATCATGGACAAGATAATTTAACTGTCAATTAATTCCACAACACAATGCCAACTTCTGATTGGCATCCAGATGCACATTTAGTTTCAAAAAGCCCAAAAGGAAAAGTGTGATGAGCTAGAACCTTCCAAGTGGATTCTACCTCATAATATAAAATACATCACAATACTTATTGATTGTGGGATCAATTAAAGACAGCCAGGAAAAGATTAAGGCAAGCGAAGCACTTTAATACAGCTACCTCATTGCAATCAATACCTGTGATCCCATGCATGATTGGATAGCTTTGCTCCCATTAAACAATAACATACAAAATGCAAATTACTCATTCATTCAAATTTACACATGAACAATTCTGCAGTTCCCCAGTGAATTCCTACCATCAAAGATATTTTGTTGCAGTTTATTGCCAACTTGCGCATTTCGCTGATGTAATTAGCCTGCATTTGGAATCCCAGCTTTTAGGCAACCTTCTTTGCCCCTGCCCCATCCCCTCACCCCTCTCATGTTGAGTCTTCAGTTAGGTTTAGATCCCACTCTTTGACGTTTCTTTCTTAAGCCTTTTTCACATCCCTCTCCTCCTCTAAGATCTATCTGCAAACCCACTCCATTGACCAGGCTTGTGGTCACCCCTCCTAATCTTTCCTTCTTCAGCTCTGTCTGCCTAGACGTTTCTGTGAACTGCCATGGGGCGTTTCGCTATGTTATTGTACCACACCAGTGCAAGTCATTATGCTCAACTCAGCTTTGGGTACCAAGCAACATTCCAGTATATTTCATCTCATGCAAATTTAATTTCTTTCTTTTCAAAACAGTTTATTCCCAGTTAAGTGTAATATAACCCTGACTGACTACATAGCTTGGCCTGAATTGTATGTTCCCCTGCCGGAGGATTTTCAGGCGGGGGCAGTGAGTGTGAAATTGAAGGAAGGGATCGCCTCTAGGTTCATGCCCGCTCCGACTATGCAGCAATTTTGCTCTGGATGGAAAAGGCTTCAGACAGGAAGCCTGCCCTTGCACCAATTGAAGCCCTTAAGTAGCCAATTACTAGTTAAGGGCCATTCCCTGCCCTGCCCCAATTTTTAGGCAAGTGGGAGGATTGAACTTGCATGGGGGGAGCCTGAAAATCAATGGACATAGATCCCCGGCAAGAAGGTGCGGGGGTCCACCATCAGAAGCTCCCTTCTGAAGTCAGGTGCCCCCCACATGAGGCCCAGTAGCCCGCTGGACCCCTTTTGCACCCCCCCCCCAGCCTCTCGCTCTGGACCCTGAGCGCCCGCTTCATGCCCCCTCCACCCCAGGCCTTCCCTAGCCTCCCCGCCCTGGGACCCTTTAAACTTACCTGGGCCTCCGGTGTCCAGACTTAGTCTCATGCCAGTTCATCTCCTGCCCACAGCAGCTCCTGTCGCTGCAGAGCTGCCGGCCAATCTGATTAGTCAGCAGCTCTCTAAGGTGGGACTTCCTCCCAAGTGAGGGGCGGAAGTTCCACCTTCAACTACTTAACGCACATTTGAGCATAAAATGGTGGCAGCGCACTTGGAGTCGGCAGGGATGTGTTCCCCGCTGACCCTTAAGATGGTGAGAAGCGAGGCCTCACCATCCGAAAAATTCAGGCCCTTGGAGTTTTGCAAGCAATGTATTTCAGGAAATTTACAGATTTAAAGCAATACTAAACTGCTGCACTCTCCAGAAGTGTGATTCACTTTGAAAAATCTTTAAGTAATCTCCCCCGACTTCTCTTCACTCCCCAGTTTTCCTCGCTCCATCTATCTTTTCCTGAAGGCTGTGATCCATTGCTGGAGTACAATTCCACAGCATTTCAACTGAGCAGATATTATCGCCTGAGTTTGGGCATGGAACAGATGCAAAGTGATCCAGCTGTGGAGGGAATTGTGACCGATCCTGGTCTGAGTTTGCATATTTTTTTTATATATTTGTTTGTGGGATGTGGGTGTCACTGGCTAGGCCAGCATTTATTGCCCATGCCTAGTTGCCCTAGTTCAGAGGCCTTTTAAGAGTCAACCACATCGCTGTGGGTCTGGAGTCACATGTAGGCCAGACCAGGTAAGGACGGCAGATTTCCTTCCCTAAAGGACCAGATGGGATTTTACAACATTTGGCAATGGTTCCATAGTCATCATTAGACTTTTATTTATATACACACAGCAGAAACAGCAATCACTGGATGAAGCTGACCAGTTCTCCATCGCCTAACCCAGCGGTACCAAGTCCAGTTACAGTCCGGAGAAGTCTGCATGGTAACAGAAGTAGCACAGGACACCTACTCATTCAGCCCACAATGAACTCTAATTATTTTCTGTATTATGAGCTACGCAGCGGCATGGCAACTGTATGTTGGCAGTAATGTGCTGCATGGAGTCTAATTGTAAAACGACAGATGTGCCAACAATAGGGAACAAGTAAATCAAAATTATTTTTCTTGCAGAACTATTGCAATTAAAAAAAATCACAGTAAATGATCCAGACAGGTTTTGCGTATCAGGAGTGATATTGTACTCTGCTGAGAAAAGGACAAATGCCTGATTTTCATTAATGTTTTCACCCATTGATTAAGGCATAGGTTTTGAGATATGCAATTCCAGTTACAGGAATAAACTACAAAATGATGTATCATAATGTGATTGCAATAAAGATCCTTTAGAAATCTCCACAAATGAAAAAAAAATTCCTCTTAACAGATGCAAAATGACCAAAAGTCTGTCTGTCCAGCTGCAGTGTGCACAATCTTTATTCACAATGGGCCAGTGCCAAATTATAAAAAGCTCATTTTGTGCATCAGGTCCTGAAGACACACATCACCAATGTTAGCAGTACTGTCACATAGTCATGTTCCAGAAAGAAAAAGTGGTTCAAAATTTTCAAATCTCAGTAAATATCGGTAATACTGACATCAGTGATACTGAAATTCCAGTGTTTTATGGCATGCAAGACCAGTTCAGACACATTTTACTGGTTTTTCTGTCTGGGACAGAACAGTTACATAGAAATGGCAGTTCTCTCCTTGGTCATAACAATGGGAAGTGCCCTGGAGTACGGACTCTGTTGGTAGACTGGCTGCCTGTGACACCACCATTGAAATGGAGGCGTCAGTTATATAGATTTTGTGCACAGTAGCTGTATCACTCAGGCCCTTTCACTATTTTTATAAACACTTTGATAACTAAATTCAAACATGCCTTGTCATACAGTTAGCATCACCTGGAAACTGATTGTAGTCTGAGGTGCCAATGGTTTTGACTCAGTAAGGTCACTCTGACTCATGGGGAGAGGCCCGCAGTGGAACATCAATGCCCAACTGGAACTCAAATCTTGACACTCAAGATAAAAAAGTCTGTCAGAGCACATAGCGAAAGCAGGACACTGCCCTAACAATAATGAACCGGCTGCCACTCTGACAAATGAAACTTGTTGCACTGCTCCATGTTAATCAGGCTGACTTGCAGTTACAAGGAACGTTCTCCTGTATCCCACATTACAGCCATCCATCGATACCAGTAAAGGGAGCACACACCCAAAGGGGCTTCAGCAGCCTAAACAAGTTCAAAGATTGCAGCAGTTCAAGGCGACTGCTCAACAGCACCTTCTCAAGGACAATTAGGGATGGGCAATAAATACTGGCCTTGTCAGCAATGCCCACACCCCATGAAATTTTTTTTAAAAACAGACTGTGGAGGCAGGAGCAGGGGATCTAACTCAGCTTGGAGCAACATCAGAAACATGTGGGACAACAGTAAATTACCATGGATTATCAAGGACTTGCAAAGGCTCAACACACCAACTATATGTGGTGCAAAGTTGGCAGACACAGGGCACTGATTTTGTAGTATGGTCTAAGCTGACAGTTATCAGATCCTACTGACACATCACCTATTTATGTGGGTGCCTCATGTAGCCATTCTACCTGCCTGGCCTTGCTCAGTTTAATGAAAGCCCTTCCATTTTGTGCTCACTTCACTGAAGTTATTGCACTGATAGATGCCTGTGCAATCAATTGCTGAATTGCATGGGAGACAAGAAGTTTGTTCCTCACATCTACAACCTGATGAAACTTCAGCACTGGAAGGAGTTTCCTTTGCAAGACGCACTGTGAGCTATATAGTGAGCATTCAGCTGTACAGCTCAACCGTAATGAAAAAATTCTCAAGTCCCTTGCTTGGTCATCACCAAGCACAAGGTCACATAATTGGCCCATGAACTGGCAGCAAAGAATGTTCCTTGGATGTGGAGGTTGATCAAGTCCAACAGTGGTTGTACTGATAGTGACTGCTCATTGCAAAAGATGCTGTTCAGCCAGGGAAACTTGACTATGAAGGGCATTTGGCTGAAGGGGAATCACAAAGAATGCATTGCCAGCCAATCAATGTCCATCGATCTTGGGCTTCTTACAGCAATTTTGATGCATATGTGGAGAGAGATGTGATTCTTACAGTTTTTGCAGCATTGCATGAAAAGGAATCCTCAACATTGTTGACCTATCACCTCAGCAAAATGTTGGCCAGTTTCTCACTAATGCAAGTCACTGTTATAACATAGGAAATATAACAGCCAATTTTCTCTCAGCAAGTTCCCACAAACAGCAATGAGATAACAGCCAAATAATCTGTTGCTCGCGGTGTTGATTGAGGGATAAATATAGGCCAGGGCACTAGGGATAACTCTTCTGCTCTTCTTTGAAATAGTGCCTTGGGGGTCTTTTATGTCCACCTGAGAAGGCAGACAGGGTGTCAGTTTGACATCACAGCCGAGCACCTCTGACAGTGCAGCACTCCCTCAGTACTGCTCTAGAGTGTAGACAGGAAACAGACATAGAAGAATATCCCAATGCACTACATAGAAGACCAAGGAAAAACTGAATGACAAGCCCAAGGAGAAGACATCTGGAGGAGTGACCGAAAAGAAGGGGCCGGACCGGAAATTCCCACCCAAAGTCAACAGGCTCTTGGCTGCTCTAAACATTTTCTAGTCACATCTGCGATGATTCCCATGGGACCGGAAAATCCCGGCGGCTTTCGTTCAAACAGGTAGGTTTTAAGGAGGATCTCAAAGGGAGAGATGAAGGAGGGGAAGCAGGGAGATTTACAGAACATTTCAAAACACAGGTCAAAAGCAGATGGAGGGTTAGCCACCAATGTTGGGGTGACAAGAGAAGCTGCACCAGAGGCCAGGGTCAGATGAACAGAGATTGTTCAGGAAGGAGAGGAGGCTCTATTGCTGGAGAAGATTATAGAGATATGGAGAGAGGGTACCATGACTGGAGTTACATATAAAAATAATGATGCTAACTTTAATTTTGATGCTTGAGAGCCACTGTAAAACAGGTTGATGAGCAGGCAAGGCTTGGTGTTGTATACAATGTTAGCAGCAGAGTTTATAGTGATATCACATCAAATACTTTCCAAGATGTTCAACATAAAACTCTCCATGATGTCCAACATAAAACTTTCCATGATGTCCAACACCCCACCCAAACCTCAGGTCAGCGCCCCTGTTGGACAAGCGTGGCTTTTCCATTTGTCACAGCCATCAGAGATAAGGTGGACTCTCAGTGATATTCCTGTGCAATAGGGAGAAGTTGAGGCCATCACAATTTATTTCTTTAGGCCCTTTAGAACCCACAGGGAAAGCAAATCACCATCCAATTATATTGATTTCAATTCCAAGTCACAAGGACTGTAAGGGCAGTGTTTCAACCCCCCTCCATTTAGCAGAGAAAGTAGAACAAACTCCACCCTTCTCTCCTCTTTTAAGAAGCTTCTCGGAAGCCAACACCTTGACCAAGTTTTTGGTCACCATTTCTAATGTCTCCTTCTTTAACTTGGTGTCAATTTTCATCTGGTTACACTCCTGTGAGGTGCCTTGGTATGTTCTGCTGCATTAAAGGTGCTATATAAATGCAAGTTGTTGTTATAATCTGTTTGGTCCATAGAGTTCAAACAGCGTGGCAGCTTACTAGTACACAGCTGGTGATTTTATTCAGTTGGACTGGTCAGGCTGCAAACGCTGAGAAGATTGTGCTGTTGGACGATATCATCCAGTGTTTTCGAAGCGCTGTGTGGAATCTTTCAGTCCGCATTTTGTCAACGCTAGTCATTAATCTCATTCTGATGCTGATTGGTTTTGCTTGTAGAGGCAAGAAAATTTGTCAGTCAGAGTTATAGCCAGTAGCAAAACGTTATCTCCTTTGAGGGGTGGGGGGGAATGAAACAGTGGAAAACTGCTGAACAGCCTGAAAATATGAACCAATAAATGGAATAATTCAGAGTTTCTTTATTGGCCCACCATGGCGATCTGATATATTCAGACAAGGGCTAGTTGTGTACCTTCTATCTTCAAATTCCCTCATATCTTGGAGTAGCATAGCCTCAGATGTCAGTTGTGATTCTCAACTCTGAGTCAGCAGGTTGGGGGTACAAACCCCACTCCAGGGCTTCAGCCCATGCTGCAGTACCGAGGCACTGCTGCACTATTGGAGGCACTGTCCTTCCATTGAGACATCAAATCAAGTCCCATCTGCTTATTGAGTTAGACAAGAATAATCCCTTCCATCTGACTTATTGCAGGTGCTTTCTCCTGGCCAACATTCATCCCTCAAACAGCATCATTAAAACAGATTATCTGGTCATTTGCTGCCTGTGGGGGCTTGCTGTGTACAAATTGGCTGCTGTGTTTCTCTGCGTTTGTAACAGTGACTTTCGTAATGTTTTGGTTGTCAAGCACTTTTGGATTTCCCAAGGTTCTGGAAGACCCTATCGAAATTCAAGCTCTTTGTCATTCATGTGCCACACACTTTGGAATGGGTCAAACACACAAAAAGAGAGCAATGCATTTTATTTTTTTAAAAAACAGCAGCTGGTTTTTGCAGCAAATTAACAAAGCATAAATCTAATCAGCTTGCAGACTAGCAGACTGAGTGAAATAAGGGTTTGCCAAGAAGTACAGAGTAACTTTCTGCAATATTAGAATAATAGACACAGGCTTTCCCAGAAATGACTCATTATAAATCCAGGCTTACTTCATTACAGAGGGCACATAAGCCCACAAGCTAGTCAACGTATAACAAACACACACACATTAAACAGGCATTGATAAGGTAGCACAGGTTACAGAAAATAAGAAAGTAATTCCATTATTTATTTTTGAAACAAGCTTGAAGTGAGTGCTATGTAGGATTAAATTACCACAAAATGCTGCAAGGTATTTCATTTGTGTTGAATGCTTTTTATCCCTTTTGCCAAACAGTTGTGAGTTGGCCGTAACCTTCAGCACGGCACAGTGTTCAGCTCCTGTGTCAGTCAATGACAGATCAGTCCTCTACGTGTTGATGATGCTCCAGATGCATTCATTTCACACAATTTGATCTCCAGAAAGGCGCCGATGAAAGTGGCTGCTCTTCTGACAAACAAGTCAGTGGAACATCTTTGTCTCTTTTAGTGGGACGTCACTTTTCACTGAGCTATGGGCTCAATGGCATCACGCCTCTAAGTCAGAAGATCATGGGCTCAAGGACAAGACCACAAATCAAGGCCAACACTGCGGCACTGAGGGAGTTCTGCACTGTCAGAGGCGCCCCGTTTTAGGTGAGATGGTAAACCGACATCTTTCACCTGCCCTCTCAGGTGGGCATAAAAGATTCTGCGGCACTATTTCAAAGAGGAGCAGGGGAGGTTTCCCCAGTGTCGTGGCAAAGATTTATCACTTAATCAACATCACAAGTCATTATCACATCGCTGTTTGTGGGAGTTCACTGTGCATAGATTGGCTGCCACATTTCCTATAACAGTGACTATACTTCAGAAGAATTTCCTCAGCTGGGAAGCACTTTGAGATTTAATAAAGGCACCATATAAATGCAAGACTTTCTAGGCAATGACTACCTGGGCAGCAGGTGGGACCACAAATTCACCACCGAGGAAGCCAAAAGAACTGTTTCTTGCACCAAAGCAAGCAGTCAGGATGAGGGTTAAACTCACATCTGGGCCCTTGGTTTTTATATTTTAATGGAGATTCCCCCCCCTGCCTGTGGTGGGGCTTTTCCAGATTAAAATGGTGCTGGGCAGCAGATTGCTCTGAGAACAGTAGAATCTACTCAACCGCCAACTTAAACATGGGCAGGATTAAAATCAACCCTAGGGTCTTTGAAAGGGCTTCATCTAGCAACATACCATTGGACAGCATGGAAAGAGATCATTCGGCCCATTTACCTCATCCCATTCTCACAATGTTGTCAACTTTTCTTTTTCAGATATATACCCATATCCCTTTTAAATCATGTTATGGATTCTGCCTCCACCACTGATTCCAGCGGGGCATTCTATGTCCGAATAATATGCAAAACATTTCTCCTAACTGCCTCTTAAACTTTTGCCTTCAAGGTACTAGCTCACTGGCGAGTGGAAATACTGTTCCTCAATTTATATTCAAGGAACCTCTCAATTTTAAACTCATCAGATCTCCTCTGAAGCGTAATACAGTGAAGATGAGGAAGACCTAAGCACTATCTTCAGTTAGGAACAAGACATGACATGAGCTGCTCCAGAGATAAACAGGACAAAAGGTGGACATTGGAGAAGCTTAGAGAGGGCAACTGCATAGTGTTTGGTGTGCACCAGGTTGGGAGAGTATGAGGCTTAATCTGAGGGTGAGGACAAGGTGATGGTCAAGACACAAGTTAGCATGCAGAATCATGCTGAAGTGGTCAGGGAGAAGTACTGGATGTGGCAAGCAAGAAGCCATCACGGTGATTGTATGCCACAGGAAATTGTTTCACTAGAACATGGTGAGAGGTTTCGGAGACTGAAATTGCCCCAACAGTGGGAACGTGCCAGGATCTGGGTTCAGAAGAGTGGGAAGTGTGGA
Organism: Carcharodon carcharias; assembly: GCF_017639515.1. Lineage (NCBI taxonomy): Eukaryota > Metazoa > Chordata > Chondrichthyes > Lamniformes > Lamnidae > Carcharodon > Carcharodon carcharias. The sequence continues at coordinate 26,212,580 of NC_054494.1, read as the reverse complement.
CTGTGTTGCCAGGCAAGAAGAGCTGAAAAGGGAGCAGAGCATGGAAGGATTTTGAAGCCAATGTTTTGGCAAGCCAATAGAAGCTAGTCCCTACAGAGGTGATAGGTGGGCTTTGTTACTTACAGGACAGGCAGCAGTTCTACATTAAGTTGGAGTGAGTGTAGTTGGAGAGAAGAAGTCTGGCAAGGAGAGAGTGTTGAAGGGGATGAATTTGGAGGCAGCAATGACAATGGATGAGAATTCTCCTGGTGGTGCAAGAGGCACAGGGGCAGAGGTGGTCACAGTATTGTGATCAGGAGCAGGAACCCTGGCTGATTTTGCTCTCCCTTATCCAGGAGCACCATAGCATTCTAACTTCTGAATGAGGTCAAGACCTGAATTTTCCCCTCATTGGGTGCGTACGATCAGTGGGCCCGGAAGAGGACACGGAATGTGCCTCCACCCGCGATCGGCTCCCGACCACGATCTTACTCTGGCTGGTCAATTAACAGCTAGCCAGCGTGAAGCACGCCCAGAGAAAGACTCAGCGCTGCCCTTGGAGGAGGGGGCGGGAAGAGGGTGGGTGCCAAAGTCACTGCGGGCAGGGGTGAGCACTTCGAGAGAGCTCCCTGAAGGCAGACAGCTGCCTCAGAGAGCTGCAGGCCTGCAAATAAGAAGGTGTTGCAAAAAATGTCCATGCAGCACAATCAAGCATCTGGAAGCATATCAAAAGCGGTCCCCAGATGTATATTTTTATTTTAAATCCTAACGGAGATTTCATCTCGCCCTTGGATGAGGTCTCACCAAAAATGTAAAGGCCGCCTGGCCGATTGGCCCATCTGCCAACTGTGAGGTTGGGCAGACCAGGAAAAATAGCTGAAAACTGGGATGTTAATGGGCTTAATTGCCCACTTAATTGTTGACAAACGCCCTTCCGACTTCCGCGCACACCCGCTGAGTGAAATATTGCGTGAGGGCTTGATGACATCGGGACGCTCACCCAATGTCATCATGCACGGTTTCACACCCATTCGGGTCGGGCACACGCCCACCTGTGGGACGTAAAATTCCGGCCCAACTCACTGTTCACCCATACAGTGACCACCCAGCTTAGTACGACAGTAACATCACACCTGCAGTTAAGCTACAGCTTGTGGATAACCTCTCCGCTGATGTTTTTATTTTCATTATTTCCTACCCTTAACCAAACAGATCTTTCACTGGAGTCAGGCTTTAGGTATTACTGTTCAACCATATTGAAGCTGTTACATACCAAAAATAAAGAGTAACCCAGGGGTTAACAAGAGTGAAAAAAATCAAGGTAATTAATATCAGCAGAGAAAATTACTGCAGAAATTTAAGGATCTAAAATCTAACAAATCCCAGAACCTGATGGCCTACATCCAAGGATTCTAAAAGAAGGAGCTGCAGAAATGGTGGATGGCATTGGGGTTAGGATTTTCTAAAATTTCCTAGATTCTAGAACAGTCCCAATAGTTTGGAAGTTAGTAAATATAACTCTACTACTCAAGGAAGGAAACAGAGAGAAAACAGGGAACTAGAGGCCAGTTAACCTGGCCTCGGACATCGGGAAAATGCTGAAATCTATTGTTAAGGAATTCTTAACAATGGGCTTAGAAAATCGTTGTGTAATCAGGCAAAGTCAACATGGAGTTACAAAAGGAAAACCATGTTTGACAAAGGATGTAGCTAGTAAGGTAGAAAAATGGGGAATCAGGAGATGTAATATACTTGGGTTTCCCAAAGGCATTCGATGAGGTGCCACACAAAAAGTAGATACGCAAGATAAGGGCTCATGGTGTGAGAGATAACATATTTGTCAGGGTGGAGGATTGGTAAGTGGACCGGAAGCAAAGAGTAGGTATAAACAGGGCATTTTCAAGTTGGCAGGCTGTAACTAGTGGAGTGACACAAGGATCAGTGCTGGGGTCTCAGCTATTTACAATCTCTATTAATGATTTAGACAAAGAAACAGAGTGTAATGTGTCTAAGTTTGCTGATGAAACAAAGCTAGGTGGAAATGCAAGCTGTGAGGAGGAACACAGAGAGTCTGCAAAGAGATATTGGCAGGTTAAGTGAGTGGGCAACAAGATGACAGATGGAGTTTAATGTGTGGAAGTGTAAGGTTATTCACTTTATTAGTAAGAATAGAAAAGCAGAATTTTTTTTTTTAAATATTGAACTTGTAAATGAAGTTCAGAAGAACTTGGGTGAGCTTGGGTGTACAAGAACCACAGAGAGTTAGCATGCAGGTATGACAAGCAATTAGGAAGGCAAATGGCATGTTGGCCTTTATTGCAAGGGGATTGAACTACAAGAATAAGGAAGCCTTGCTACAATTGCATAAGGCTTGATGAGACCAGATCTGGAATACTGTGCACAGTTTTGGGCTCGATATTTAAGGAAGGATATAGCTGGAGGTGGCGTAGCAAAGGTTCATTAGTTTAGTTCCTGGGATAAGAAGGTTGTGCCAAGATGTGAGAGTGAGTAAATGGGGTCTATATTCTCTGAAGTTTAGAAGAATGAGAGGTGGTCACATTGAAACATACAACATTCTGAAGAGGTTCAACAGGGTAGACATTGAAACGTTGTTTCTCCTGACTGGGGAATCTAGAACATGGGGGGACAGTCTCAGGATAGGGGTCGATCATTCAGGACTGAGATAAGAAAAAATTTCTTCACTCAAAGGGTTGTGAACTTTTCGAATTCTCTACCCTAGAAGGTTGTGGATGCTCCATCATTAAGTATATTCAAGGTGGAATGGACTTATTTTTGGTTTCTCATTAGAAGCAAGGGGTATGGGGAATGAGCAAGAAAGTGGAGTTGAGGTGGAAGATCACCCACAATTGTATAGAATGGCAGAGCAGGTACAACAGGCCCCTCTTCCTGCTCCTATTCCTTATGTTCAATCACTTTTACCAACAAACTGTAAGTGGTCTGCTTCTTCCTGCAACAGTTTGTCACTGAGCATCTGATCATCCTCTTGACACTACATGCAGAGCTATTTACAACATCGCTCCCAATGCTCATGTCACTGCCTCCATTATTCTTGTGAAGAACAGAAGTGCCAGAGAGATCATTGCAGACCTGCTGCTTGGCTTCAGCTCTGATCTGAAGAGAAGTTTGACTCCAGGGGCTATAAAATTACAGGCCTAGAAATGATTATGATTTAAGTCTTTGGACTCGCTAGAGGTTCCAATTGAAGCTAACACGTGACTCCAGCTGATCCACATCAGTAATGCAGCATCCTTTGCCTCTCTGGGTGTCATTCATCAACTCCATAGTGTCCATAAGGCAGCCAAAATATAATTCTATTTTTAAAAAGTCCTTAGCAATTTAATGAAAGCAGACTTTGAAGAGAGCTCAAAACCTGTCAGATTTCAACATAGCAGCTTTTAGGAGTTAACACATGGTGATAAGCAACACATGATGATGCTTAAAGGCTTCTTTGTGGGGAACAATGTATGCTTCATTTGGTCCAGTCACAAATAGGCATCCTCCTGACCGACAGCCCTGTAGGTATCTTGACTGGGGCTTAATTATTCATCACTTCTCTTAACTGCCAAGCAGAATTCCTGGTTAAATCAGAAATTACCAGGAGGGAAACAGCTCGAATTTCTTGCTGACCACACATATGCTGCACAAGTTATTTTTGAATTGCCTGTAAAATTCTGAAGAAGATTGTGTAGTCAAGCATTGCCAGAAAACAACCACAGCAAAATTGAAAATGTTTTGCTTGTTAGGTTCCTTAATATATAATATATCTATAGCACATAAATCACAAATTCAAACCACCACAGATCTTTCATCAATAGCAGACAACATTTTAGTTTCATCAGAGAGTATCATTACACAGACCAAATCTCTATTATTTTGTGGCTGTGCTTTCAACTGCCCGGGGATCTGAGCTGCAGCATTCCTCCCCCACACCACCCCCCACCTAGGCCTCTCCGTCTCTCCGCGTCTCTTCCCTCCTCTAAGATGCTCCTTGGAACCTACCTCTTTGACTAAGCTTCCAGTCACCTGTTCTAATATCACCTTATATGGTTCAGTGTGAGCGTTTATTTTATAACACTCCTGTGAAATGCCTTGGGATGTCCTTTTATATTAAAGGTACCGTACAAATATAAGTTGTCGGTCTTATTAATGACATTTCGCGACGAGCATATATTTTGTCTGTCACGTGTAGGGAATCATTGTGGGGGATTTAAACAGTCTGGAGGGACACTGGAAAATCCTGCTCACAATGTGAGTGGAATATATGTGCAAGTTTTTGTAACCTGTTTGTGTGATTGGCAAAAATGTCATATTCGTAAAACATTAACAAATGGACACAGAACAAATAGGGAACATACTAAACAAAAACAAATCAGAGCATATATGTCCAATGGAAATCTAGAAAAATGTATGCCTTCCCCCCTCTTACTGAGCTGTCACTAAAAGTCACCAATAACAAAATTACAGTGAGCCAATGAGGTTGCTCCAGAATAATCTTTTGGCTGTCACCTTGTATACTTACCTGAAGCAAGCATCACGACTCACTGGGGATAGTGCACTGTAATATCAAACCCCATTGTTCCCTGAGCCGTGATAAAGGCATAAAAATACAATTACAATAGAATCATGAAATTTCCATAGCATCTTGAGTTTAAAGTGCATCTACTGTTTTTTTTTTGTCAGAGATTGTGCCTTTCTAAGAGGTGTTTGAATGTGTGGGCCATTCCTATAGCCATTAGGGTCAAGAGGATAGACTGAGTATGAACTACCAGGCCACACTTCTTCTCATCATTCAACTGTGACCTCAAGTCCCAGAGTTTTTATGATGGTTAGCAAGACTGACCATTAAGAAATTACACCAGGACTTGCTCTGGAATCCCTCCCTACACCTCCCTACACCTCCCTACACCTCTCTACACCTCCCTACACCTCCCTACACCTCCCTACACCTCTCTACAACTCCCTACACCTCCCTACACCTCTCTACCGCTCTCTACCGCTCCCTACCGCTCTCTACCACTCTCTACCGCTCTCTCCTCATTTAAGACGCTCCTTAAAATCCACCGCTTTAACCAATCTTATGGTCATTTTTGCCCTAATAGCACCAATGTGACTCAAATTTTCTTTGAAAAACATTTCTGTGAAGCATGATGAGACATTTTACTGTGTTAAAGGCGCCATGTAAATGCAGTTACTGTTACTTGCAATCTTCACCTCTCCAATCTGGCTGAGAGACAGAAAATTACTAAGGACGAAACTATTTTTAATGAGGAGAAAATAAAAAAAAATATTTTAAAGGATCAAACCTTTGACCATGAGAGTTGTGCTAGTGGGAGTAAAACTCATGGCAGCAACATCCAAGTTCACAAGTTGAAAGTCAGCAGCCAGACTAAGGGCAGGCATTGCTTCTCCTGGTAGGGGATTGTGAGGCAGCTGATGACCTGACTACATAAAAATGTCTTTTGTTCTGCAAGCACCCCAGAGTCAAGCAGAATTTGTTATGATGAGCAAATATAAACATTGACTGTAGAGAACAGCGATCTGCCGGATTTAAGGCAAAGTGATATCTGATGGAGTCAAATATTCTGCTCTGAAGGGAGCACAAGTGAAAATAATAACTTGCACCATGGGTCACGAGACACAGGAGACTCTAAACAACTAACTATTTAGCTAATTAAGTAACTAAAAATTTGGATCTACTTCTATGCAGAATATTTGAGCAGTGACTCAAAAGTATTCTACATCATGAGCACTGTTCTGGGACATGTTCGAGTATTTATAATAATTATATTTCCACATTTTAAAAGCCAACAATTAAAAATTTTTCGAACATGTCCCCTCGTGCGACAGTGTCACATGGAGCTTTGGACATGTCAATGGGTTTTAAAAAAAAATTTCTATTGCATTTTTAAACACTTCATGAAACCCCGTCCCGCTGGTGGATGAGGTCCCGTGAAAAATGCGAAGGCCGCCTCAGCTCTTCACCTGCCCTCCACCCCCACCCCCCGCACCCCCCCTCCAACACCCGCTGACCTTAAGGTTGGACGGGCAGCTCATGTAATTATTTCAAGTAGTTTTTAACAGGCCTTAATAGGCCTTTGATAGTCCGGCGGGCGTACAGACGGGTCGAACTGAAAATCTAAATGAGGCCCTGTGAAGTCGGGACGCACAAGCCCAACCTCACCACGTGTCACTTTATGAATCGGCGAATGGGCCCTGCCCACCCCCACCACCCCCACCGCCCCCCCCCCCCAACCCTCCGCTCGCTGACCCGAAAATTCTACCCATGGCTTTCTGAATGCAAACCTCTGGTCAGGGCTGTAGGATTTCTATAGGCCAGTAAATCAAGTTCTGCTTTTATTACACAGGATCACAAATGTTTTTCGTAAAAGTCCATAATTCTGCCACATTCCCATGAAAACCTTAGAGCAGCACATTTGACTCTTTAAGGGAGCAAGGGTGGGGAGCCTACGGCCCGTGGACCAGCTCCAGCCCATTGCCCAACTTCATTCAGCCCGCGGCAAGATTAAAAATTAACATAATTACATTAATGCCGTGGAGTTTTGTTCAGTTCATGACAATGCAAGCTGGGCAGAATTTAATTGCTCCCTGAGAAGCAGGTTAGGAGCAAGGCGGGGCATAGAATCAGGAAGGAAGGTAGGGGCGAGGGTGCCCATCGGCTTCCCAGCTCTCCCTGATTAAGTCAGGGCAGTGTAGGTCAAGGGAGTCCTTCCTGCCCAGAGGAAGGTCAAGGGAGTCCTTCCTGCCCAGAGGCCAATTGAGGCCTTTGTTGGAAGCCAATTAATGGCCACTTAAAGGCCTCATTCTGCTGCTGTTGGTACTCCCACATGAGGAGGCTGCCCCACTAAAAGTTGACAGTCTGGGGTTAGAGGAAGGGGTTTGGGGGGATGGTGTGGTGGGGGTATGGGGTGCCCTCCTGATTGGGCACCCTGTGACAAGCTGCCCTGTCTGAAAGGACCCCCCCCTCAACCGCACCAACCATGCTCCAACCTACCCCCTCCCCTCGCTGGAGCTTGCCTGACTGGCCACAGCGAGCCCCACAAACCGACCTAGACTTCATGCTTAGCTGGTCCACCAGGCCAGCTGCCGTCCCAGCTCCCACTGTCACCGCTTGGGCTGAAAAGCTGCCAGCTTTTGGGACGGGGACATCATTCTTTCCTGGGGCTGAAGCCCTGGTGGCAGGTGGGCAGGTGGTCAGCTGACAGGTGGTCAGGTGGCAGGTGGTCAGGTGGCAGGTGGTCAGGTGGCAGGTGGTCAGGTGGCAGGTGGTCAGGTGGCAGGTGGTCAGTTGATAGGTGGTCAGCTGACAGGTGGTCAGGTGGCAGGTGATCAGTTGACAGGTGGTCAGTTGACAGGTGGTCAGCTGACAGGTGGTCAGGTGGCAGGTGATCAGTTGACAGGTGGTCAGTTGACAGGTGGTCAGTTGACAGGTGGTCAGGTGGCAGGTGATCAGTTGACAGGTGGTCAGTTGACAGGTGGTCAGGTGGCAGGTTGTCAGCTGCCACGGCCATTAAATTCAGCCCACAATTCTGCGACTTAGCAATCAATCCTTACGTTCAAAAAATGGTAGGAGAGTCGATATGAGGATCATTTGATTTTTTTTTTGTGTCATTTCCATAATGAACTTGCTTGTTTACCACAAACCTGCTTCTCACAAGCTCTATTCACAAGCTATGTCAGGATGGAACGTTAAGAGGCAATAATTACATTGAGGCGATGGAGAGTTCAAAATCGATCTGAGGGCTGGTTGAAGCAGTTTATAAGGAAGAGTATACAAGACAATTGTCCTCTCACCCTGCATGTTCCAGTCTGTTACAAAATTGACTCTCTCCTGTTAAATGCGCATCTTAGCTCAGCACTTCCACAAGAACTATTACTGCAGTACTTTCACCGTGAGGCTCTTTACAATGGCGAGTGATTTTAGACATTCTTTCTCATGCTGGAACACTCAGTAACAGACTCTTTGTTGCTCAGAAAATCCACAATTAGCCCTTGGATTCAGTCTTTCAGTTTCAGATGAATCTGCTCGCTCACAGCACTATAGCAGCTGTGGTGAGTAAAACAGCTATTATTTTACCATACAACATCTGGTACAAAAATGTGCTTAGGAGGTAGGTACACAAGAGTGGGCACAAGTTTATTATCATACACAATTTAACAGCCATATTTACATATAATCAAACAGATTTTCCCCCCAGTCAATTGGTAACATAATCATGATCCTTTTGAGTCAATCTGGCTCCGCTACTTACTGCTAAACCAGTACAAGCTGATGATAATGGTTACATTTTCGATTTCGATTCTGCGATAAGCAAAACTCCCTAAAACAGCCATTTGAATTTTTGCTTTTGCCAATGATGACAAGGCTACAGGTGCCATTTTCAGGCCGTTAACACTTTTAGGTTCAACACAGAGTTCAACCATTTGAGATCATAGCCAGTGCTCCTGTTTCTTTGTAGGTGCTGTTGCCATTTATACCTCCTCGAGACACATCTTTTGCTTCTTCAATTGTCTCATTACCACCCCATTTGCCTTGCCTCACCATTATTTTTGTCATACCGCCTCTCCTGTCTCCCACCTTTTCACAGGGCCTTCCCCCATCTTCTTTCCTCCCCCCCCTCCATACCCTGTTCTTGCTCAAAACCTGTTACATCTCCAATCTTTTGCCAGTTCTGCTGAAAGGTCAATGACCTGAAACGTTAACTCTGCTTCTCTCTCCACGGATGCTGCCTGACCTGCTGAGTGTTTCTAACATCTTCTGGTTTTATTTCATACATTCCTCCTTCAGGTAGCAAGACCTAAGGGGGCGTTGACAACCATTGGATTGGTCCATGACTATGCTTGGCAAAGTACTGCAGTTTGCCGTTAGTACGGATAACCAGGAAACTCTCCCACTCTTACCGCCTGCCATCAGGGGTATTGGGGGGGTGGGATTTACAGACTTATAATCAACTGGTTTGGCCACATTATGAGCACACCTTCCATGGCCATCAATCCTAAAGTGGGACTTGCACCTGGGGTTTCTGACCCTTCAGAGAGGTGCAAGGAAATTAAATTAGGTCCTGAGGAAAAGAATGAGATGTTTGGAGGGTGATGCAAAGCCTTGGTCACAGCTGAGATTTTCCAAGCTGAGTCCTAAAAATGGAAAGTGGGTGGAGAGGCAGTCTGGTTTGAGGAGGAAATTTCAGAGCAAGTTACAGCTTCCAATGGTGCAGCCAAGGGAGAGAGAGGTGCAGAAGAGGCGGGAGTTAGAGGAATAGAGAGTTGAGGAATTTGGAGCACTGGAGGAGATGACCAAGATAAATGGATATAATTCATGGGCAGATAAGGACACACAAGTAATTGAAGTCACTCTGGAAATACAATAAAGGATCATAGAAAAACATTAAAATAAAGTAAATAATTATAGGAGTCAAAACCCAAACAGATTAGTCTTACATTGTCCTTTTCCGCCCCATATGCTTCTATCAATAGTCAATTGCAGGGAGCTAGGTGGTTCCTTTTTAAACTCACTATTCCATCCAGCATTTGCATCAGGCACTCCTAGGTCAGGTAGAGGAGCATCATTTATAATCAACGCAAAGCTCCCACTATACTAAACTCATCCCTCTCCTTCCTGATGTGCTTTAACTGCATTACTGCACCACAGTGACAGACCCATATCAGTTATTCTTGTGGTAATCTCAGGGACCTGCCAATCACACCCCAAATTAAATCAGTGGCTCCGCGGAATTACAACCCATTGGATGAGACTGCCCAAAAGTGTTTTGTTTAGGATCCTTTACAGCTGCCAAGGAACACGACAGGATGAAAGCATGGTCTGGATGTTCACACAAGTACCCCAGAAGTGAAAGAACTGCATTCTACCAATAATTTTTTGAAGAAACTGCTACACCTGGTCCCAGCTAGTTAAGGCTCAGGATACGTTAAACTGCTAGTTTCTCATGTCCTGTGCACAAACTGCAACAGGGGATAAGGCCATTCAGCCCGGACAGTGCTTGGCAGTATTTACGTTCCACATAAAAAAACTAATCACATTTACCCATCGTGCTGTTGAACTTCTGACAGCCAGTTGTGAAGAATCAAATGCCAACCTTTCCTCAGTTGTAGTTTTATTCACAAAGTGAGACATTACAGTATAGCCCCTAACTCGACAACACACCAGCAGCGTCAACAAATGTCTTTTTGTATGCGCTTAAATAATTATCCAATGAGTGCCACCCACATGTATATTTTTAACCTTAATTTGTACAGTTAACACCAACTCCCATAGCCCTTCAATCCCTTTGCCTTCACCCACCTACCTGCTCAAATTTTGAATGTTGGTAATTTTATCTCTGGAAGTGAATTCTACAGCCACACAACTTGTGTGTAAAGAAATTTCTCCTGCTTTTTAATTTTGAATGTATACCTGCGATCTCTACTACCTAGAAGGACAAGGGCAGCAGGTGCATGGAAACACCACCACCTGCAAATTCCCCTCCAAGCCACACACCATCCTGACTTAGAACTATATCATCATTTCTTCACTGTCACTGAGTCAAAACCCTGGAACTTCCTCCCTAAAAGCGCTGTGGGTGTGCCAATCCAACGTGAACGGCGGTAGTTCAAGACAGCTCACCACCATCTTCTCAAGGGCAATTAGGGGTAGGCAAGAAATTTTGGCCTAGCCAGTGGTGCCCACACTCCATGAAACAAATAGTCTCTCGTTCTACAGTTCCCAGCCACTGGAACTACTACCCAAAGTACTCAATTTCTGGACCATTTCATGCAAATTGCAATGATGGACAAGGACAATGGCATTCCAGTAAATCACCTTTGAATCCAATCCCGTGCAAAAACGTTTCGTTGTCCAGGTGCCTCACTCTCCGGCATTTCTCTCTAACTTCTGGGTTATAAACTGGGATTGCTCCAGTATCCTTAATAAAACAATGTTATTTTACCCTGTAAAAGCAGATGTAAACCAGCACTCTCTCAAAGAAGGGCAGGGCGTTCCTCCCGGCGTCTTGATCCATATCTATCCCTCAATCAAAATCATAAAAGACAGACTATCTGGTGAGTATCACTTTGTTGTTTGTGGGAGCTTGCTGTGCACAAATTGGCTGCTTTTTTTCTATGTCAGAACAGCGGTCACACTTTGTTGTCTTTAGAGCGCGTTGGAGTGTCCTCTGAGTCAGGAAAGGTGATATGTGTTCTTGGTCTCTTTTGGTTCCCAGATCTTGTTAATAATCACATTTTAGGATTGTAAAGATCAGAAACTCTTTGGGCAGAATCTTCCGGCTGGCATGTGGGTGGTGGAGACCGTATGCCACCACTTAAAATGCTGCGCGAGTGTCCCAACGTCAGTGCACGGCATTGCGGTATTTCGGACGGCGGTTGCGCTATGCAGTGGGACGCACGCCCGACATTAATTAAAGGCCTTGTTAAGGCCCTTAAGTCACCAGTCGACCAGGATTTTGAGGGGCCCGTGTGAACTTCGGCTCGGCGCACAGGCCCAATGGGCAGGCGGGTAAGGGATTTTTTTTAACAAACCTCTTCCAGTGGTGGGATGAGGTTTGATATCGGGTTTAAAAACTTTTAATAAAGTGTTTGTGTTCTTCACTATCATGTCCCATCTCGTGTGACATTTTCACATGAGGGGGACGTGTTAATGATTTTTAAATTTTTCTTTTTTAGAGTTTCACAGAGTTTCAGCGATCTCCCTGAGGCAGCACTTTGCCTCGGGGAGATGCGTGCTCTTTCACACGCAGGCGTGACAGAGCGCACTCTGAAAGTCAGGGAATGCCCCCCTGCCTGCCCATCAAGGGAAAAATTCTGCCCTTTATGTTTAATTTTGCTATATTGTCTGGTACTGACTCTAGGGCAGCTGTGAAATGTGGCCCCCTGGAACACTTATATATAACGCATTAGTTTCTAGCTAAGTAGTTGTTAGCTATTTACAAACAATACAACAACATATAACAAAAGGCGCTATTTAAGGGCAGAATTTTGCCGTCAGTGAGCAGGGGGAGGGGCCCGCTCGCCGACGAGTAAAATGATCAAGGATGACGTTGGGCAGAACCCCTGATGTCATCCTGCCTCATTTAAATTTTCAGGAAGGTGGGGGCGGAGCAAAATCAGCTGTTGGCCCATCGACCTGTCAATGGCCAATTGAGGTCATTGACAGGATCATTTAAACAATTAAAGGGCCTGCCCGTTCAACCTTAAGAATGGTGGGCATGCTAGGAGCCCCAGCGGGTAATAGAAAAAACGTGAAACCTCATCCACCAGCAGGATAAGGTTTCATGCAGGGTTTTAAAAAGTTTAATAAAGTTATAGGGCCCGACCCAATCTCCATTTGTGGGCGGGTGGCGGGGGGGGTCCCCAAATGCAAGAGTGCGCTCTTTCTCACATGCTCACAAAAGAGCGCACATCTCCCTGAGGATAAGCGCAGTCTCAGGGAGATCGCTTCCACTTTGAAAAAGATTAAAAATAGAAACAAAAACATTCCCTAACATTTCTGTCACATGAGATGGGACATGTTCATAATTTACACTCTGGGCAGAATTTTCCCATTGGCGGCAAGAGCGGGATTCGCACGCCGACATGTTTAATGATGCGCGGTGATGCCGGCGAGTGTCCTGACATCACCGCGTGCCATCGCGATGTCCCGGTGGGCGGCTGCACGATGATCTCCAATGTTGCCCACCATTAATTAATCGGCCACTTAAGGGCCTTGAGGCACCAATTGACGGAGACTTTCAGGGCCCGTCTGATCTTTAGGTTGTTGCACGGGCACAACGGGCAGGCAGGTAGGAGACATTTGTATAAACCTCATCCACGGGCGGGATAGGAGAGGTCAGTGGGGTCGCGAGTGTGCTCAGTCAGATATTTAATTTGGAAAATAACTGATACTTACCTATTTGAGCTGCTATACTTCAAAACGCATTCCAGTTGCTTGGTCTGGACTCATAACCTTCAGGTCAGCTCTCTGCAGTGAGGAATCTTTTCTGGGCCTGCAGATTTCAGGAAGCCTTCCCTTAGCCTGGGAATGGGAGCTGAACTGTCTACTGGAGGCAGCTCCTCTGAGGAGGAAGGGAGGGCTAGAAGGGGGAGGAGGCCAGGAGTCCACATTCAGCCTCCAGGGGAGCCACCTTTGGGAGGTCTGGCGCAGACACAAAGGGTGCAAGGCCAAGAGGTAATCCAAGGCAGAAGGGGCCACAGAAGACACCACTATCCTGCTGCCAGGGTATACAGGTGGTGAAGCAGCTACCTCAATATGTCTGAAGTGCGGTGCCAAAGGAGGCTCCGTCTCTCAAGGGAGACAGTCAACTATATCTGTCAGATGATTGGGCCTGAGATCTCCGCTAACTGTGTGAGTGGACACCCCATGCCAGTGGCTCTAAAGGTCACAGCTGCCCTCAAATTCTATGCCTCTGGCTCCTTCCAGGGGTTGGTGGGTGATCTTTGCGGTGTCTCCCAATCAGCTGTCCACACTTGTGTCAAGCAGGTTACAGACGCTCTGTTCAGACGGGCATTGACCTTCATCCACTACCGTTGGGACCAGGCAAGTCAGACACAGTGAGCCAGAGGCTCCACGGCCATTGCTGGCTTCCCCCATGTCCAGGGTGCTATAGACTGTACACATGTGGCCATCAAGGCGCCAGCAGGTGAGCCCGGTGCCTTCGTCAACAGGAAGGGCTTCCACTCCATGAACGTGCAGATAGTGCGTGACCACAGGATGCTGATTCTACAAGTCTGTGCAAGGTACCCAGGCAGCTCCCACGATGCTGACATCCTCAGACACTCCCAGGTGCCGGGGCTCTTCAGTGCTCCAGCCCGGCTGGATGGATGGCTGCTGGGTGACAAGGGCTATCCCCTCAGAAGATGGCTCATGACGCCTCTCCGCCATCCAAGAACAGAAGCTGAGCAGTGGTACAATAGGAGCCTCCACAAGGGCTGTGGTGGAGAGAACCATTGGTCTTCTCAGGATGCACTTCTGATGCCTGGACCACTCAGGGGGCGCACTCCAGTATCCCCCAGATCGTGTGTCGCTGGTAGTGGTTGCATGCTGCGCTCTCCACAATCTTGCGCTGGAAAGGAACAACACTGTGGATGAAGAAGATGTAGGCACAGTGGCTGCGACCTACCTGCTGGGTTAAGTGACCAAAGCCTACATGGTCCTCACCCTTCCCAAGCACAAGAGCTCATTGAAGCCCTTGTGACACTGGATCCAGCTGTGCCGCACTACATCGTGGGAGTTCACCACCTCTGCCACCTCCTCCCAGACACGTTTGGTCAAGTGGGGGGGCCTCCTCCTCCCGTCATGGGGTATGAGCACCTCCTGTCTCCTCGAGGAGGGCAGCAGGCAAGTGTCTGAGAACCTAGGGGCACAGTGCCCCCCCCTGCCCTACCCTCCTGCCTGGCCTGCTCACCAGGCTCTGGGGAGCCCCTCCACTGGCCGTGATTCACAGCCTTGGAAAGGCTGCAGCAGCTTTTTTAAACAGGCGGCCGGGTCACCACCGGACCCAGTGGTCATTCAGTCCCTGCCACCACCCCCACCCACTCCTGCTGTCCTCGGGAGCCGTGATTCACGCTGCGTGGGCCTTAATTGGCCCGCCCGCGTAAAATGGCGGCGAGAGCCCGATCGCGGGGGCAGTCGAGTCCCCGCCCGTCCATGCCCACTCACGCCCAGCCCACCCGACGGGCAGAACATTCTGCCCCAAACACTTGCTCAAAAGGTAGGCTTTACAGAATGGCAGGAGGATGATCCACGATGAGTCCTGTGACAAGGCCAGCTATCCGAGAGGACCAAAGGCAAGTGACTTTCTCCATGGACTAAACTAGCAAAGTGCAGATTGAGGCATCACTTGCATTAAATGACCAATAGGTGCTTGTCAGCTCTAAGCAGTCTTGAACTGTAATAAGTATGTCTGGATGAGCTCTGACACACCTTGTAATGCTATACCCATTAAAGCTTAGTCAGGCACGGGTGGTGATTGCTAATTATTACACATGCTGTGTTAATGCTGCAGCTCTGAGAGGAGGTGGATTGGTGGAAACCCGGAATAAAGTGCTAAATGTAATTTTAGAAAGAGTGCTTTCAAGTTAAGCTATGACTGCGGGACCAGATGATGTGGGTAAAAATGGGTAAAAGACAAATTCAGGAACAATGTTAGGATGCGCTTCTTCATGGGAGGAGTAACTAATACCTGGAATAGCCTCCTGTCAGTCTCAAAGGCAATATCTCTATCAGTCACCCAAAAAAGCAATTTTCTCTAGAGATGCTGAGGGTGGTGTACTTTTCAATGGAAGCGTGTGCTGTGTGGGCCAAATGCTCTCCTTTATCTATACTTGTCTTATCCTTGTGACCAAAGTTATCGATAGCAATCAATGACTCAAAAGGCATTACCACAAACACAAGTGTGGTCTCTAGAACCTGGAGATAGATGGTGGCTGCAGCTCCACACTTTCAGGCAGGGTACTGAGCATGACTAAATCACTAGTTACGGTGACTTGTGAAATCTATACACGGTTCAGGAGATAGTTGAGCACTGTTCTGCAAAAATTCGCTTTTTGGTAACCTCACATATAACCTCTAAATTCCATTGCACAGTTCAGTGAAGTTATCATCCAAGATAACCACTGAAACAAAAACTTGTGTATTTTTCTTATTCTCTTACAGGATGTAAGCATCACCGGCTAGGACATTATTTTTGTTGCCCATCCCTAATTGCCCTTGAGAAGGTGGTGGTGAGCTGCCTTCTTGAACCGCTGCAGTCCATGTGGTGTAGATACACCCACAGTGCTGTTAGTGTGGGAGTTCCAGGATTTTGACCCAGCGACAGTGAAGGAACGGTGATATATTTCCAAGTCAGGATGGTGAGTGACTTGGAGGGGAACTTCCAGGTGGTGGTGTTCGCATCTATCTGTTTACCTTGTCCTTCTAGATGGTGGAGTTTGCAGGTTTGGGAGGTGCTGTCTAAGGAGCCTTGGTGTGTTTCTGCAGTGCATCTTGTAGATGGTACACACTGCTGCTACTGTGCGTCAGTGGTGGAGGAAGTGAATGTTTGTGGATGGGGTGCCAATCAAGAGCTGCTTTGTCCTGGATGGTGTCAAGGTTCTTGAGTGTTGTTGGAGCTACACTCATCCAGACAAGTAGAGAATATTCCATCACACTCCTGACTTGTACCTTGTAGCTGGGGGGCAGACTTTGGGGAGTCAGGAGGTGGGTTACTCGTCACAGGATTCCTAGCCTCTGACTTGCTGTTGTAGCCACAGTATTTATATCACTGTCCAGTTCAGTTTCTGGACAATGGTAACCCCCAGGATGTTGATAGTGGGGGATTCAGTGATGTTAATGGCATTGAATGTCAAGGGGTGATGGTTAGATTCTCTCTTGTTGGAGATGGTCATAGCCTGGCACTTGTAAGGTATGAACATTACTTGCCACTTGTCAGCCCAAGCCTGGATATTGTCCAGATCTCTCTGCATTTGAACATAGACTGCTTCAGTATCTGAGGAGTCACAAATGGTGCTGAACATTGTGCAATAATCAGCGAACATCCCCACTTCTGACCTTGTGATGGAAGGAAGGTCATTGATGAAGCAGCTGAAGATGGTTGGTCCGAGGACACTATCCTAGGAACTCCTGCAGTGATGATCTGAAACTGAGATGATTGACCTCCAATAACCACAACCATCTTCCTTTGTGCTAGATATGACTCCAACCAGTGGAGAGTTTGTCCAGATTCCCATTAACTCCAGTTTTGCTAGGGCTCCTTGATGCCACACTCAGTCAAGTGCTGCCTTGATGTCAAGGGTAGTCACTCTCACCTCACCTCTGAAGTTCAGCTCTTTTGTCCATGTTTGAACCAAAGCTGTAATGAGGTCAGGAGCTGAGTGGTCCTGGCAGAACCCAGACTGAGTATCAGTGAGCAGGTTACTGCTAAGCAAGTGCCGCTTGATAGCACTGCTGATAACCCGTTCCATCACTTTAGAGATGATCAAGAGTAGACTGATGGGGTGGTAATTGGCCAGGTTAGATTTGTCTAACTTTTTGTGTACAGAACATACCTGAGCAATTTTTCACATAGCCGGGTAAATGCCAGAGTTGTAGCTGTACTGGAACAGCTTGGCTAGGGGAGCAGCAACTTCTGGAGCACTAGTCTTCAGTACCATTGCCGGAATATTGTCAGGGCCCATAGCCTTTGCAGTATCCAATGCTTTCAGCTGTTTCTTGCTCTCACATGCAGTGAATCAAATTAGCTGAATACTGGCATCTGTGAGGGGACCTCTGGAGGAGGCCGAGATGGATCATTCACTCGGCACTTCTGGCTGAAGATTGTAGCAAATGCTTCAGCCTTATCTTTTGCACTGATGTGCTGGCTCCTCTATCATTGAGGGTGGGGATATTTGTGGAGCCTCCTCCTCCAGTGAGTTGTTTAATTGTCCACCAACATTCATGACTGGATGTGGCAGGACAATAGAGCTTAGATCTGATCCGTTGGTTGTGGAATTGCTTAGCCCTGTCTATCACTTGCTGCTTATGCTGTTTGGCACACAAGTAGTCCTGTGTTATAGCTTCACCAGGTTGACACCTCATTTTTAGGTATGCCTGGTGCTGCTCCTAGCATGCCCTCCTGCACTCATCATTGAACCAGGCTTGTAGCCTGGAGCTATGGATAGTCATGCTAGAGGCTCCAACATTCCTTCCATCACATGGCTGATCAGGAATCTCTCCCACTCTTCTCACCTGCCATTGAGGGGCAGTGATTGTTATCTGTGGAAAATATGAATTGGCATGCAGTAAGATCCCAGAAACAGCAAAAAGGTGAATGATCAGTTAGTCTTCTACTGTCAGTGTGAGGTGAAAAGGGACCCACCTTCAACAATGCTGCATTCCCTATCCCTGAAAACATAGAAGCACTTTGGTGCACTTGGGGAGTTTGGGGGTGTGGGGGGTGAGGTGGGGTGGGGGGGGCGGGGGGGGGGCAGAGGTGGTGGGGGGAGGCGGGTGGGGGATGGTGGGAGGAAGAGAGACAAAGATTCACTGCATTCTTATCTAGTCTCTGCACAACATGTCACCAGGAGTCCAAAGTATCTCAGTCATTTTATATCACAGCAGACACAAATTTATGTTTCAGGTGCATTCACTGAGTACTTACATTGTGTTGATATTTTTCTCTTGCACTTTGCAAGTAGAGTAGCATCAGTAAATTGCTCTCTGACCAAAAATCAAATTTACATGTTAGATTTTTCTCTAGTCAGAACACACTGGTAAAATTGAATGCTCTGTGCAGTATTAGTTTGGGAACACCTGCAAGATGAAAGGGAGGGAAAGTCAATACATGGGCCCAAGGTTTTTAAAAATAAAGGAAAGAAAAGAAGCTTTTGTGACTTTAGGTTGCCCCAAAACCCCATACAGCTACCGAAATACATTTGAAGCGTAGTTTCTGTTGTAATGTGGGGGATATTACATTGGCAGGGAAATACACAAAACATCTTGCAATACTTGGTGTTCATGAAAGATTCTCTGGTGTGCATTATCATCATAGCAACAATGTTTTTGGTGTAGCAGCATTTCTAGGCCATATATTTTGTTAAAATATTTGTGGAGAAAGCAAATGGGAGAAAAGTTGTGTTCCAGTAGATTTTGCAAACCTCAGGGCAAAACACCTACTACACCAGTGTTAGTCTCACACATTGAATCAGGTGGGAAAGCTTTGCTCTATCCCTGGCTCCTCCAAGAATTCTACCTAGTTAATCTCTCCAAAGCAATCATCTGTTTTCTTCAAAAGACTGAACAGACCAATGGCTTTGCCATGCTGCATAAATGATCAGCCATGAGTCATTAAGCATCAAGGACAATGGCTTCTGTTCAACAGGCTTAATAGCATAAAAAGCAGTAACTCTTGCTAGAAATAGGGAGTGTTACAAGTTGAGGATAGGATCCATCTTTCATAGGAAATTGACCGTAATACAATGAAAGCACAGTTGGGTACATAAATGGATTACTTATTAGCTAGTTGGGCGCTATCACACTGCGCTATCACACAGACTATCCAAACTCCAAATGTTGGCTTGAAATTATACTCATGGTATTCTTGGGTTGGCATGCTTTCGTCTTTGTGTTCTTCAGTGTCAGAGTCCAGAAATACCTTGGGTTAGGTGCAGGATCAAGGTCCTGTTATACTTCCTAAACATAAGGCACTGTCTGAACCACCACACTTTGATCAAAACATTGCCGATTTGTATTTAATTCTGGGCATTTTTTTGTGGATTTGTGCCCAGTCAGAATTGCAATGAGACCACTAGAATCATCTCCTTTAGGACTCTTGCAGTCTTGAGAGTGTTTAACCTACTGATCCATCCCCACATTCGTGCAGATCTCTATGTATAAAAACATGCATGGCACAGTGCAGCAAGGCAAATTAGCATACTAATTGTTGGTGTTACAACTGCAAGGAGAAATGACCTTACCACTAGGTTTTCCTAACAGAATGAACACTCCGACATATTAGAACAGATAAAACAAAAGGAAACAATTAATCTGAGCAGCACTTTATAAGTAAGTGGAAAGTCACACAGGTTGTGTGTTCATAAGCCTCGGAAATTCCACCTTTGGAATATAACTTCCAAAAATTCCTAAGTAAATGAAACACTACATCCTCTTCGCCTGCCTCAAGCTTCAAAGCCAAGGTCTAAGGAGGATTGCTGTTCAGAAAGAAAGCCATGGCCATGTTGAAAATGGAGCCTTTGCATAAGTGGATTTATTTAATTCGCTAAAGGTGAATAATTTTCCAGGGCTGCACTTCTCAAATGGAACTTTCTTCAGTGATTTTGAATTAGGGTTTAGAAAAGCTTCAAGCTGCTCGTGTAATCCTCCTGAGGGTGACTGAAATATAAGTCATCTCCTTTCCATCCTTGCCCCACACCTAAAACAAAGAAAGACGTGCATTTATATAGCACTTCTCACAACCACTGGACACCTCAAAGCACTTAACGGCCAAAGAAATGTTTTTTTGAAGTGTAGTCACTGCTGTACTGTAGGAAACGTGGCAACTAATTTGCACTCAGCAAGCTCCAACAAACAGCAACGTGATAATGACCAGATAATCTGTTTTTGTGATGTTGACTGAGGCATGAATATTGGTCAGGGCACCAGGGATAACTTCCTTTCAAAATAGTGTCATGGGATCTTCTACATCCACCCAGTGGCCAGATGTGGTCCCATCCAATAATGCAATGCTCCCTCAGTGCTGCACTGGAGTGCCAGCCTTGACTTTTGTGCTCAAACAATGAAGTGAGACTTAAGCACAGAATCTTGTGATTGGGAAGTGAGTGTGCTATCAACTGAGCCACCTGCAAAAAGGTTCCCAAGACAATTAACCACAGCAAAGATGTTTGCCCTGCCTGGGATTCTTACAGGCGTATCTAATGTTCTACTGTATAGCGACATGTATTTGCTGGATTTTCCTCTAACATGTCACCATTCATTCTTTAAAATGCAAAGGCAATTACAATCTAAGTGGAAAGTAAGACAAATTATCAAGCATGTTTAATGGGCTTGCATTATAGACTCGATTTTACAGACAGGTTTCTCATAAGAAACAGTGAACTTTATTTACAGGGCTTTAGTAGCAGTCACATACTTCCATCAAGATCCGTATTGGACACAAACTCTACCCCTAAGGTTCCCCATGCTTAGGGCTGATTCGTTCACATTGCCATGTGATACTACACAGTATAATAAGTATTAAAGCTACAGTCACTACACTCCTTAAAGCTACAGTTGCTACATATCAAAACAGCAAAGTCCATGCAGTACAGCAGTCAGATGCTGCAGCACTTTAAATGTCACCTATAGTAACATCACATCTACAACTCCTTGTAAACCAACCTATTTGAAACATAGGAGTCCACTTGTATCTTCATAATCTTTAAACAAAAGACTAGTGTCGTAGTCAAATATTCAGGTTGTTATGAAGGTTGACACATTTTAAGTTGGTTCTCATAGCTTAAGTAGCATCACTTGCATTGGTGAATCAGTCTTCATCATAGCTCATGTTGCTACTGACAAGTCATACATGACATTCATATGTTAAAGGCTTATGTTCTAACAAATAGCATGCTGTCAGATACATGAATAAGGTTCCATGGGCAGAATTTTACAGCCCCATTGCAGTGGGGATGGGGCCATAAAATGCGCGAGACATTCTAAACCCCATTGACTTCAGCGGGAAGGTAAAATCCGGCTGTCGTAAAATTCTGCCCCATGATACTATTTCAGAGAAGAGCAAGGAACTTATCCCCAGTGTCCTGACAAATATTTATCCCTCAACTAGCATAATTAAACTCAACTAGCATAATTAACTAGCATTATTAACTGGCATTATTAAATAGTATAATTAAAGCAGAATATCTGGCTGTTATCACACTGCTATTTATGGAAGCTTGCTATGCGCAAATTGGGTGGCATGTTTCCTACATTTCGCCAGTAACCACATTGTAATAGCACTTCATTGGTTGTAAAGTGCTTTGCAACATCCTGAGGTAATGAAAGGTGCTATATGAATGCAAATTCTTCCTTTTTAAAATGATGCCCTGATACAGCTTTGTGCTAAGCCTCGTTTCAAAAGTGGTAGTGTAAAGGGTTAACAGGTGGGATATGCTAATGTAAGACATAGATAATGATGTTTCACTGAGTTCAGTCAGTCAAGTGTTAGACTCTTGAGAGAGAGGTTGGAACACCATGCTCAGGAGCAACATGCCTACTCTAACCTGTTTCGATGTAGTACTAATAAACAAGTATTAAGCAAGTACCAGAGTATGACTACAGTCTGTCTAGGAACTAAGTACGATGCCTAAACTCCACATGTAAAAAGGTCCCTCTCAGAACAGATTAAAGCCTTCATTCGGAAACATAGCATTTGCCTATTAACTCGGAGAAACATACATTTGAGATGGAATTCTCTGCTCCTGTCAACGGTGTAAATCATGGTGGGCGGGGCACTAAATTTGGCGTGAATGAAAAAGTCAATTTCCCACCAGTGGAAAAATTGTTTGGAATTTTATTCTCCCAACTTTCAAGGCGGGTAAAAGGCAGGTCAAGTTTCCCGCTGAGCAATGTCGGGAACCACATTTGCGGTTATTAGCATCTCACGAATGCTCTGTGAAAGGCCAACTCGCCGGAATCATGTTCCCCTTCAAATGAAGTGCCCCGCCAGCAGATAATTAGAATGGTCTGTTTACAACTGTACGTAAGTGGCGAGCTTCACTTCATCCACGACTTGGAGGTCAGTAGATGCTGCTTTTGCCTGCCAGCTGCGCCAAGGCTAGGCCTGGGAGGCATGACCAAGGGGGAAGGGTGAGACAGAGGCAGGACTAGGAGGAGTGGAGGAAACATGAAAGGGGAGGGATGAGATGAAGACAGGACTAAGAGGTGGGGAAAAATGAGAGGGAAGGGAGACAGAGACAAGGCAAGTGGGGTTTGAGGGTGTCAAGGAACAGATTGGAAGAGTGTAAGACTGTCTGGGGGCAAATGTTAAAGGACTATCTGGGGAAAATTCAACAACTGTCCTGGGGCTGAGGCGATGTTGTCTGATGCATATTTCAGAGACTGTGCTGGGGCTGCAAGATCCACGTAAGAGGGATCTGCATGACATGCATGTGTTGGCTCCGGTCTTGGGCAGGGGCAGGCCTTGCTGAGCAGTGATGGTCATGCACAGAATGGTATGTAGGGTGTGGTCAGCCAACTGAGGCATTTGGTCCCTGGGGGTTCGAATCATGGTATTGGGAGACAGAGAGTGTTTTAATATGGGTTCTTTAGATGTCTCAACGATGTGATCTTGATGCTTGTATATTTAAACATGAACCTTTTATTGTTAACCTTTAACTGTTTACAGATCCCAGGTTACTGTCATGCATGGTGCTGTTACCTCCATGCAGGCTGGTTCCAGAGTGTTTTGTCTAGACTGTTCTATCTAGACTGTTCTCTCAGTCTATTACCATGTGACTCTATACATCATACTGTGGGCAGTTCTATTCTCCAGTCCCACATTAACCCTTGGCATGCTGAGCACCTTTACATTACAATGGCATACCAGCCTACAACAGAGGGCACAGTAACATTCAGGGGATGCAGCTGTATCCTATATGTCGGTAGCTAAAAATTCATTGGGAATTGGATGGTATCATGAGGGACGTGATGGTGGTCTCAAAAATAAGTATCTGTGTGGCCTGGAGAAGGGAGGGGTCAGATCAACAGGGGCACAGGGACATCAACATGAGGGTTCACGGGGGAGAACAGGAACACCGACATGTACAATGATGGGGTCAAGGGTAACAGGGGAGGTGGATAGTTACAGGGGAAATGGAAAAGAGGAGGTGGTGACTATGGAGGATGGGAGGAACTTGGTGGGTGATAGGGGGGAGGTTGGAGGCTGTTCACACTTACAAAAGTGATGGGCACCATTTTCGCTGATATGACGGAGTTGGAGAAACAAGCTTGAAAAGAATCGATATGCAAGGGGTCTCAGGGCATGTGGGAGGAGGTCTGCACAAGTATTTTGGGCTGATTGAAAGGGCACCCGAGAAACTTCCTGCTAAAACTATGGAGAACCTGTCTCCGCTGAGTGCTGGACTCAAGGGTCTAATGCACAATGAACGAGCTGGACTCTTTTACTAATGGTGAGCATTCAGGCCAGAATCTACTAAGCTTCTGCAGTGCAGTTGGTTTAATGACCATCTGATCCTCACAGAGGGAAGGAGGATCAAACAATCAAGGACAGCGGCTGCTACACAAAACTAAGTGGACACTACAGGCCTCAACATTCCCAGTGTGCTGGGCCTCCCTTACAAGGCACCATGCATGCAGTCATGACTTAAGTACAAGGATTGTGTATCGATACTTGTTATCTAGGCTACTGGAAGCAAACTGACAATAGCCTGACTGAGGCTCATAGCACTTGTGTACCTTCAGCCCAATGAAAACCCTCATGACGAATGCGCAGGCACATCTGAGGGGGATGCTCAGCCACCTCTCGACCCCCGGGATGGTATCAACCTCCAAGGGGTGGCCTGGGGATGCCATGTGCAGACTGAGGGCAGTTCAAGGGCTTGAGACTGGATTCCTGGCTTGGAGCAGAGGGAGACCATTCAATTGTATCTACTCACAAACTCAAGGAGGAGAGGAGAGTGCAGGTAACGCTGCCTTGTTGACCGCTATGATTAGAGTGAGGAGAAGAAGGGCCTGTCGCTGATTGGCACAGCTCGGGGAAGATCATCACCCTGAGGATCAACAGCCAGAGGGGCTCCGGGAAGTCCCAGATGCTGACAAGGAGGGGCCAAATCCACGGAGACGTTTGGCACGACCAAGGGTCTAGAGGAGATGCAGCTCATACATGGAGATGAGTGAATGACAGTGCCACAGGCACCTTCACTTGTCTAGGGAAATGGTAGCTCACATTTTCCGTGAGGAATTCACACCACATGGACTTGGAGGGCATCCTATGGCGGTCGCTCTGAACATTACCACCGCACTGAACTTCTTTGCCAGTGGCTCCTGGAATCTGACAATCGGCAACACACAAAAGCATAAGGGAGGTGACAGACGCCCTTCACAATAGAGCTCACCGTTATGTGCAGTTCCACGTGGATGATGCAAGCCAGGCTGCCAGGGATGTGGGCCTTGTTGTGATTTTAGGTTCCCCGTAAGCATGAGGCACCATTAACTGCGCTGGGGACACTGTTGAAAAACAAGCAGGTGCCCATTGAAGACAAAGATGAGGAGAAATTTTTTCTCTGAGGGCTGTGAGTCTTTGGAACTCTCTTCCTCAAAAAGCAATGGAAGCAGACCGAGTCTTTGAATATTTTTAAGGCCAAGGTAGATAGATTCTTAGAACCATAGAAAAGTTACAGTGCAGAAAGGGCCCATTCAGCCCATCATGTTTGCACCAGCCAAAAGGAGAAAAAAGAAACTAGCCGCTAAGCAAGGATCAAAGGTTATCGGGGGTAGGCAGGAATGTGGAATTGAGGTCACAATCAGATCAGCCATGATACTATTGAATGGTGGAGCAGGCTCGAGGGGCCAAATGGACTATTCCTAATTTGTATGTTGGCCCTTTTTTGGTTCCCATGGGTGCTGACCTCCCTGGCGACCTTCTCCCAGGCCAGCGTGGTCAGGTCGGAAGACCTCCTGCTCCCATCCCTCGGAAAGAGGACCTCCTACCTTTCCTGGATGGCCTCGAGGAGAATTGCCAGGAAGGCTTCGCCGAACCTTGGTTTGGTTCCCCTCTGGGCCATTGCTTCGGTGCAGCACTCCCTTATTACACTGAAGAGTCAACCTTGATGTTTATGCTCAAGTCCTCGATTGGGATTTGAAACCGTGACCTGCTAACTCAGAGATCAAAGTGCGACCAGCTAGCCACAGCTGACACAAATTAGTACTGCAACACACCACAACAACCAAATCCCTAACAAAATAATCCTGTACAACCAGATGTTAATTGTTAGGGAAGGAAGATCAAATCATCTAAAGTGTTGATCCAGACTCAATTGGACAATTTTCATCCATCTCCTGCAACCTGACAAAGCAAAACTGACACAGGCTACTAGTACACAGTCTGCAATTGCCACACAGCCCGGAGTATGGGTGATTAAAGTTTAAAGGCCCTGTTCTTATTTTTCCATACTTTTGTCCCCTTGTGTAAAAAGGTAATAAGTAACATATCTCAGACCAGAGGGAAATTCAATGCCCAAGAATCCAAAGTTAAGAGTGGGAGAGAGTTGACAGACAGAATGCTCGGACTTGCTATTACGACAGTCGTAGTAACAAATTTGGATGTGTTTGGAACTCATTCCATACAACAGCAAATATCAAACCCCAATCTTACATTAATAGGTGAGTGGATTCAGCCAGGCAACCCAAGACAAAAGCAAAGGGTCTAGACCCTATATTTCCTCTCAAAATTATTTTATATTTGTTTGTGGGATGTGGGCGTCTCTGACTGGGCCAGCATTTATTACCCTTCCCTAATTGTCCTTGAGAAGGTGGTGCTGAGCTGCTTTCTTTAACCACTGCAGTCCATGTGGTGTAGGTTCACCCACAGTGCTGTTAGTGAGGGAGTTCCAGCGTTTTGATCCCGCGACAGTGAAGGAACGGCGATATATTTCCAAGTCAGGATGGTGAGTGACTTGGAGAGCAATATCCAGATGGTGGCCCCATGTATCTGCTGCCCTTGTCAAAGGTAAAGGGAAAGTGGGACTTTTCTCCTCAGGACTTTGAAAGTTTGAGAACAAAATTGTAGCAACTTGTGATTTGGAATGTGAGATTTCTAGGACTCCAATTTAATTCATTAATTCCAGAGAACACTTTCCAATTCCAAGAAGAATTCCACTAATGTCTAACTACCAGGGCCAGGACAGAGAGGAGGAACTTTTTGGTTAACTCGTACAGTCATAAAGAGACAACGGAAACAAACATGGTCTCATTGCTTGATCTATAAACAACCAACTGCAGTCAGATCATTGACACTTTCCCACCCAGTGAAATTCAAACATAGCTTCACTGCTTCAGTGTGGGTCTGTATGAGACAGCATTTGGCAAATAGCGGGCCAATAGCAAGTAAAAGGGAAAGGAAGCAAACACTGTGTGCAAGGTCCAACTCCAATTGCAGCAACAGCATCTCCAGCCACAGGACCTCTAGCAGCAACAAAGGCAGGAGCAGCAATATCATGGCAACGCCAAGTGACCCGCCATCTTATCATAGATTTACATCACTCTTCCTTCATCATTGCTGTATTAATATTATGGATTTCCCAATCAAACACCACCATGGGAGCAGTATCACTACAAAGAATGGACGGCTGCTACCTTCTGTAGGCAACCAGCCAGAGATGGTCAATGACTATGTTGCCCACATCAGGTGAACAACACAGATGCCAATGATGAGATTGAAGAATTGCAACTGATATATAATCAGTTACAAATTTTCATTTGTTTTAAATTGATGGGGCACCTCAGGAGTGATTTGCATGTGCTTTTGGGGGCTTCTCGCAGAGAGGGTGAAGGTACAGAGAACATGGAGGCTGTGGCATGTCGGGAACAAAAGGGTGTTGTTTGTAGAACACAAAACGGGAAAGCTAACCTGCCCATCGCCAGCAAGATTGCGACTGGCTAGCTGCTGGTGTTTCAATCCAAGGGTCACGTTCAATCAGAACCTCACTGGCAAATCTGGCCCCAGCTGAAACCCTGTGAAATTGATGGCATGTATGTGGTGTGTCACGGGAAGCAGGAGTAATCGACTACATCGAGAGAACAGCATCTCACTGAAGCGGATGGATGAGGCTTGTTTTAAATTCAGAATAACAATGTGTGCCAGAGGATG
This sequence comes from Carcharodon carcharias, assembly GCF_017639515.1. NCBI lineage: Eukaryota > Metazoa > Chordata > Chondrichthyes > Lamniformes > Lamnidae > Carcharodon > Carcharodon carcharias. The sequence continues at coordinate 26,185,194 of NC_054494.1, read as the reverse complement.
TTTCAGCAGCAATCTGAGGAGATCTCTGCAAATGCTAGGCAGCAATTCTGTAGGGAATCTCGCAGCAATACTGAAGCAGTGGACCATACTCTCACTTGGGGCTTTTACATATTGTGAATGTTTAGCAGCTAGCTAAAGGGAGGGAGTAGGGAGAAAACTCTGAATAAAATTGTTGCTGAAATATTTAGAAAGCAATCCAGACTGATTTAAACACCGTGGGGAAAGGGGGATTGCAAAGGGTTTAAATTATTTGAAGAGTATTCAGTAGCAAATCTCAATCAATGATTAAGATGCACAAAAGACAATATTGAAACCTCTGGTTTCTGCAAACTTTATGCATGAAATAGCAGGAAGTGAAAGACCCGTTAAACCCGGGCAGTCACAACATGACCATAAACAATTCCACGTAGTGCTTACAGAAATGGGCTTTATGTTCAAAAGCAATTATGTGACAGTCTTGACATTGTGAAGAACAACAGCATTTCAGGCATTGACAAGGAGGCACTCGGGAATCACTTTTTCAATGTAATGAGTAAAGTGGGGTTTTCTCAGAGGACAATATATTCTTGGAACTGAAAGAAACCACAAGGCAGGAGTGTGTTAATGCATTCAGTTACTAAAGAACTTAGGCAAGATGTTGTGTTGTACACTACCACCACCTATCCACACTCCCCAGCACCCCACCCCCAGCCTGCTGCATAAGATGCATCCACTGTACATCAATCCTGTGCCTATTCCTCCCCAGTAGATGCAAAGTGCCTGCTTCCACTTAATGGAATACAAAATGAAAACTGCTACGAATACTGAAAATCTGAAATAAGAACAGACAATGCTGTAAACACTCAGCAGGTCTCAAAAACAGAGTTAATGTTTCAGGTCTGCAACCTTTCATCAGAACTGGAAAATATTACAGGTTTTAAACAAGCACAAAGGCAGAGAAAGAGCGGAGAGAGGAGGAAAGGTCAAGAGAGGCAGTCTGTGAAAGAGTGAAAGGCAGGAGAGATGAAATGACAAAGGGATGATGGTGCAAGGCAAGGAGAGCTGGTAATGGGACAGGTATAAAGAAACAAAAGATGGATGTGTTGGAGCTGCAAATGGTAACATCAAAAAGATTACCAGTACCTACTGCATAAAAAAATGGGACCAGTGATTATGACCTGAAATTACTGAACTCAGTGTTCTAGATGCTGTAAAGTGTCTCATCGAAAGAGGCAGTGCTGTTCCTTAAGCTTGTAATTTTTCACGGAAGCTCGGTCCTACTGCCGTGGATCTGCATGGTGCAGGGTGGATACAACAAGCCACACCCTACCAAGTGGGTAGAAGTGAAACTCATTTGACAAATAGAGGCTGGAATTTTCCAGCCCTCCCGCCATGGGTTCCCACACAGCCGTTCAAATCTCCGTTCACATCAGCATAAGAGGGAGATCCCGCCGGTGTGAGGGGCTGGAAAATTCTGGCCTCTGTGTTGAAAGAGAATACTCCCTTAACCTCGCCTAAGGTGAGGTTGGTTCATAAGTTGCTTTTATTTCATTGCAGTTGACAGCTCCAGTCAATGGCAAGGTTCTGATGAAAGGTCATTGACCTGAAATATTAACCGTATTTCTCTCTCCACTGATGCTGCCTGACTTGCTGAGTATCTCCAACATTTTCTGTTTTTACTTCAGACATACCGTGGCAGGGAAGACTAATAGCAGATTTATGGCAAATGCAATCTAAAATCAGACATACTAGACTTGGAAATCTGTAGCTAGGGCTGGGATTGGATTTAATAGCAGGCGGGGGCGAGGGGTAGAATGTGGTGGGAGCTGAACATCGGTTTCCCGCTGGTGTGAACTGACAGCAGGAACGTGCGCTCCCACTGGTTATGGACATTCCTGTCAGAGGCCAGCAAGAAACCACTTGACATCCCGTCAATGGGATGTAGATGAAACCCCAGCTGGAATTGACCCCCACCTCAACTCCCTCCCCCCACCCCCGTCCAATTACTCATGCCGCCAGTGGGATATCACTCTGGTCCTGAACTCCGCCGGACCAGCGTGGCGTGGAGATGTCGGCAGTCACCTGGAAGAAGGCTTGGAGAAGCTTGCGGAGATGAGAAGGTGGAGGCTCTCAGTGACTGTGGACCCTGGGACACCACAGCAGCAGTGGGCGGGAGGAGCATCAACCACGTGGACCTTCGCACTGCAGGTGGAAGGCGGCGTTAGGTGCTGTTGGGCCGTGAGGGGTGTAGCGGGGGAGGATTAGACGGGGAGGAGAGGAATGAAGAGGTGGGGTGTGTGTGGAGGGCTAGAAGGAGGTGGGGGAGGTTGGGGGTGGTGGGGGAAAGGGAGAGATAATGTGGGTGAGGTGGTTTATGGAGCATTAGGGCGAGAGTGCAGAGGTGGGGGCTAGTGTGTGCTGGTCTGACTGGGCATGGGAGTGGCATGCGGGTATGAGCTGGCATGGGGAGGTAGAGGGGAAAGAAGTTCAGAGGGAGAGGTCCATGGTGTCAACTAATAAGTCTTGTGAGGGGCACATTGAGGGAATTTTTGATAGGAAGGTAATGTGAGGGCTAAATGGGGCAGTGGGAGTTGGTAGGGTAGGAGGGTGAGGGTCCTGTGGTGATGGGTGAAAGGAGGCTGAGAGTGTTGGAGGAGACACAAAAGTGAAACCCAATTCTGGGGGGTCAGCAGGATGAGGGGAGGCATGCCCACTGTCACAGCGGTGGGCTGCTCGGTGAGGGGACATGGACATGGGACAGAGGGTGATGTGGGAGGGTAAAGGGTGCCTGTGGGGTGATCAAAGGTCACACCAGGTGATCAATGGTAATAACGGAGAGAGTGTGGGTCACAGGTGGGGGCACTTCTGACTTTTGCGTGCGCCCGGTTGGCGATGACTTCGGGACACTCGCCCAATGTCCTCTCGCATGAATTTAGGCCTAATTGGATCAGGCATGCGCCCGCCCACAGCGCGTAAAATTCTGCCCTGTGGCTTGTTTCGTTCAATGTGAACCTGTAGAAAATGGTTCACCATTTAAAACTGAGAAAGGACAAGCTTGGATTGTGCAATATATTGGCCTAGATTTTCTTCTTCGTTTCCATGTTGAATCAAGGAGGATAGTGGGAGAAGCAGCAGGGAAATCAGGCCAAGCCCTCACTGCCTCCCGAATTCCACCTCCACTACCCACCCCGGCAGGAAGGCTACCACGTGTTCCTTCACCAACACCCCCCACCACCGCACCCCCCCCCCACCCCCACCCCCCCTGCCCACAACAGCATGCCAGTGCTGGTGGGGGATGCAGGACCCTCCCCAGCTTCCCTGTTGCCTCCATTAGCCACCAGGAGGTAACAGCAGGATGTCCCTTAGGAGGGAAAGGGCTGAATGGTGATGAGAATCCCACCAGGAGCTCACCTTGACTAGCTAATATTACCTAACCCAGAAACTCAGACAGAATGTACAGTTGAGAGCTTCATGGAGAAAAATCCTCCACTCTTCTTCTGAAAAGTGCTCTTGCAGTAGGCAGGACAGGTATAAATACATTTTTTTTTAAATTAGGCTTTCCTTAGTCCCCCGCACGCCAAACATCCAACCTCCCCCAAAGGCAAAGACACAGTTGATTAGGCCCCAGGCTCACTCTGCATTGCCAGCAGAAGTGATCAGGGACCAGGAACCATGGTCAATATCCCCTCCCCTAGCCCAGGGGCACTGAGGTCAAATACACCAGATTAGCTGAATCAGGCAAAGCCAGGCCTTGAACCAAAGACCACTTTGGTCTGAATATCTCAGTTACTGACCATCTTGTTATGGCACAGCCAACAGTAAAGGTTGAGTTGTTCAAATCCCAAAGGGAAAATTGAAACAACTGCCACAACTTGTTTTGCAAATTTGTGTAAATTTTGAGATGTAGGCCTTGAACTCAGTAGTAATAAGACCATCAAGTCTAATCGGTTTTTACAAAACTAAATTAAACATTTACTAATAAGTGAATTGATGTTAAACACATAAACAGATCTAGGTATTGCTATTATGTTAACTTCTAAATCCCCTACTTAATCTGACTCTCAGTTACACTTTCGTTAAGGTAACAGTGAGACACATAGGCCTGAATCCTCGGCTTGGAGAGCAGGGGCGAGGCCTGCTCGCCTGGGCGTAAAATGATGCAGGGTGACGCGGGCGTGCATCCTGACATCACCGCGCATCATTTAGATTTTCAGTTTGGCGGGCGCACAGCTGAGTTGGCTATGTGCCCGCCAAGCTGTCAAAAGCCCGATAAGGCCATCTAAAAAGGCAATTAAGCAGTTACCTGAGTGCCCGTCCAACCTTAAGGTCGGCAGGGGGGCAGGCAAAGAGCCCAGGCGGCCTTCACATTTTTCATGGCACCTCATCCACGGGCGGGATCATGAACGATTTTAAATTTTCACACAAACTTTTATTAAAGTTAATCCACACGTCCCGGCTCATGTGGCAGTTTCACATGAGGGGACATGTCACAAAAATTATTTCTCCACTTTATTAACCTTTTAAAACTTAAAACTAATCTCCCTGTGGCACCTCTGTGCCTCAAGGAGATTTCTGCGCTCTTTCACGTGCACGTGTAAAAGGGTGCACTTCCGACTCAGGGAACACACCCCCCCCCTACCCCAGCACAGGGAGCACTCAGCGCGTCAAGTCTGCGCCCACCCACACCCGCCCCCACACAGCACCCCCCCAAACCAAGTTCTACCCATAGGTTTTAAAAGGCCCAGGCAAGGTGACACACAATACCCTGGACCGGTCGAATTCAAAGTGAGTTTTCTAAACTTCAGTTCCTTGAAAGCAGCAGCTTGAGGCATAGATGCTGAAGGCTTTTCACACTTGTTAGACCTTAAAAATGCCCGTCCTTACGCATAGCCTTCACTGCTTTATGCATATTTTCCCCTTTGAATGCAAATTCCCATTGTTTCACTATTTCTTTGGACTTTATCTTTCTGACAATAAAAATCTCTCATAGCACTAAGTTTTACCAGTAATCTTTGGGAAAAATAAACACAATGGGCAGAAGTTTTCACTTGGTGGGCGAGCAGCGCCTGACCCGCTCGATCGTGAGCTGACGTGTGTTGACATCAGCCAAGCGTACCAATGTCAATGCGCAGCCGCGCTATAGTTCAGGGGGTTGGCATTGCACCTGCCAACAATTAAAAGGCCTGTTAAGGCCATTAAGTAATCAATTAACTTAAACTCTCCGCTGCCGGTCCAGTTGGCGGGCGGGTGAAAAGGCCGACCAGCCTTTGCGTTTTTTTGGAAACCTCATCCACAGGTGGGATGAGGTTTCCAAAAGCAAATAAGATAAAATCAAAGTTTGAAAATTGACTTTAAAACGATGTCCCTGCTCACGTGAGGGAGTCACATGGGGGGACCGACATGTTTCATTATATGGTTTTTTTATATCTCTTCACCTCCCTGAGGCAGCTCTAAGCTTATGAAGTGCACACTCATGTGCATGCTCGAAAGTCGTGCTCACCCGGCTCACACTCACCTCCGCCCGCCAGCGTGAAATTGCGGTCCGGTGCCAATCGCCGGGGGCAGTCAGCTTCCCGACCACCCCTGCCTGCCCCCACCAATACGTAGATCTACCCCCGACATGGGTCAAATTCTGTTCACTGTTTCTAAACTTCACCTGGCTAGGTGACACATTTCACCCCTCCTTTGAAAACAATCTAGGCTGGTTTATTTAAAAATGCAAATGCCTTACATTCTAAACATCCCCCCCATGTTCACCATGTTTACATCAAAGCCTTCAGGCTAGCTGCCCTTAATCCAATTAAGTCTCACACACACTCACACAGAGACACATACAGGTGCAGATACCACGATTTTACAATAAATGCCAATAACATTATGAGAATTATTATATCTTCCTGCCAATCTAACTCCATTGAGGCACTGCAGAACTTACAGAAGAGAAAATAAAGAGACTGTTGAGTTTTTAAAGAAATTTAAGTTGTTGTGATAAAGAAAGTTTTATGTTAAACTCATCATTGATTGTATAACAGTTTAAATACTATCTTCTGCAGTTTACCACCTATGCATTATAAGCTACACTCATTTATAAAGGTCAAGTGGCCTATTAACAGTTAAGAGCTTCAAATTTACATAATTTCAATTAATTTTCCATCAGCAATAGATTATCACATGGTTAGTCAGGAAAATGTCATTTTTACAGCTTGTGGATGAATGTATGGAGTTGCTGAAATAAAATCAGAAAATGCTGGAAACACTGCAGGCCAGGTAGCATCTGTGGAGAGAGAAACTGAGTTAACACTCCAAGTCAAGTGTGACTCATCTTCAGAATGGGGAGTCCTTCAGAACATGGAGTTCCTGCCTATTTTCTGCAAGTGTCTTGATAGTCAGGTTTACAGATGGAGGAATAATAAAACTAGAGCAGGTTTCACTTTGTGTCCCTTTTACCAGCCAGGCTGACAGAGGCAGAGACTGTGAAGATGGCCACATTCAGCTAGCCATCTTCACACTTTGGAGTGGGACAGAGTGCTAGGGAGTAAAAAGGAGAGGAAGCACAAAATTTCAAGTTGACACTTCTGTGCAGCACTGCGGGGGTGCTGCACTGTTAGAGATGTTGCCTTTCAGATGAGGTGCTAAACCAAAGCCCTGTCTGCCCTCTCAGGTATATGTAAAATACTCCATGGCAATATGCTGAAAAAAATACCCTGCCCAAAATTAATCCCTTAATAAAAAGACCCAATCATTACCTCATTATGAAAGGCACTATATAAATGCAAGTCTTGAGTAAATTCACTCAACCTCTATTTTTCAGCCTGTTAGAATGAGTGGTGAATTGTCCCCATATTTATTATCAAGATATTGAGTGACAACTTTAGTTTCCATTCATCATTCTTCATGACTTAGAAACCAAACAGAAGCAACCATTTTAGAAAATAATCTTTTTGCACTTAGTTATTTTCCCTCAGATTCAGCTTCTCATGCTTATCACTTGTCTATTTTACACGTGATTAATTTTTACCATCTGAGAATGCCTCTTAATATTTACAAGTTGCTGAACATATTTACTGCCATTTCCTCACAAAATCACAAGTCTCAAAACTCATTTGCCTGCTATTTAGACAACTGGTGATATTCTGATGAAAACATAATGTATCGTTGGATACGTGAGTAACCAGAAAAGTGACCAAAGGCCAGTAGCTGAAAAGCGAGAGTGGTTTTCAGTAGAATTGCCCTTTGGCCAATCAGTCAGCACTTCTTAGACTTGTGAAAAATGAGGGCCTTTCGCAGCAGCTGTTAACTAAAAATAGTGGTCATTTTGACTGGCTGCATGGAAACATTCATTGTGACCACATGGTCATTCTACCTGGCCTACAGTACTTTAGGAGACTTGGGAGAAGCAAAATCAACTCTCACATTGTCCCTCTACAAGATCAGCCATGATCTTATCGAATGGTGGAGCAGGCTCAATGGGCAGTATGGCCCACTCAAGGGGCAGTACGGCCCACTCCTGCTCTTATTTCTCAAGTTCTTGTCTTCTCCCCTTTGTTTTTGTCTTGTGCTACAGTATGAGGGTCAACCACATTCTGCTGCCACACATTAAGAGAAAAATCCTCCCCTAACTATTTTAGTTTTGCAATGACAACCACATTTATTTTTCCCTCCAAACAAAGTGATTGAGAGTTACTTAGGGTGAGGCAAATTCTGAACGTGATGCCTTACATGACAAAGATACACAATATGCTTTCCTCAGTCATCAATCTCCTTTCTTTCCATCATAACTCATATTTCAGTAGTCCTCTATTTCAATAATCCTCTTTGTCAGCTTGGGCCATTTCCATAAATCTAATTCAAGCAGCTGACAGCTTTCAGGAATGTTTTTGTAAACTGGGAAGGAAAGTAAATTTTACAAGCAAAATGATTGCAGTAAATTGAAAAATGAATCTGAGAGATAATGTAGGAAATGTGAAGTTTAACAGGAATAGAGACCAATCTCACTCCCCCACATTTTGAAACATGAAGTTGCTTTGTATTTAACTGCAAGGCTCTTTATATGTTTAATATTCATGCAAATCCACCTTAAAGTGGTTTGTCTTCACTGGAAAATGTAACGGGTGCTAGAGTGGGGATGTTGTTTCTTTAAATTGCTTTAATGCCTTCGTGATCAACCCATGTGTGTGAATCACTGGCGGACCAGAAGAACTGTCTGCTTTGTCAGTACAAAACACTATAATTTCATAACACTCCAATGGTCAGGCACCAGCTCTACATCCAAACCCAGCTCAGGGTGCCGACGTAAGGATGGTCTGTGGTTTCTGTGATCGGATGCTTAGAAGTAAATGGAGCCACTGATTTTTGCAGAGGGTGGAGGGACAGACGATGGCTGTGGTGCAGTTGAAGGTGTGTTGATCAGTTGAGCCATGACTGATTAATTACTTACATAGGATTGGAATGGGGTAGCCCCGCTTGCCCCCTCCTTTTGAAACGTGCAGTGGGCAGCACAAAGGTCTCTTTTAATCACAATTCTGTTTTAAGTCTATAATTCTCTAAAGTGCCCCAGAATTCTAAGCCTATTATGGCAGCTAAAGGCCTTTGCAGGGCATGTCAACCAAATGACCCTTTCCCAGAGCCTCTGGGCTGAATTTTCAATTGCAGGAGGGGTGACGAGCAGCGATGTGGGGACACAATGAAGATTGCGTTCCTGGAGGGTGTCACTGGATCCCGCTGCCTCTGGAACACAACGCAATTTTCAAAGGGAGGGTGGGGTGGAGGAGGGGGTGTGGGGCAACCTGCGCACCTCCAATTAACCACCCATGAAGCTCTTTGGGAGGGGTAGGAGGCTATTTTCAAATAGGGAAATGGCCAAACCTGCTCAGTCTGATGCATATTTGTGCCCACCTCTCAGCTCCAATGCGGGGAGCTGCAAAGTTTCTTTCCAAAACCAGAAAAAAATTTTGCCACCCAGGGGGTTTTGCTGCAAGATTGGATGCAGTATCATTAGCCTCGGCCTCTGGCCAATTCTCTAAGTGCTGAGGCACCTGGCCCTCCAGATTCCTGCCTCCTCTCCTGTGCATGGCAGAAGCAGGCCCTGTCATGGCTGCCGTCTGCCTTTGGCACTCCTGCTCCAGTGGGCACCCTGCCTCCTTGCGGAGCTCAGCGCCACTAGTTGGGCACCTGGCGAGTCGCCTCCACCCTAATTGGGGCATTAGCATTTGAAGATTGCATCACAAAAGCAGAAATTATCCCGACACCAATTTGAGAAGCAAGCTCTCTATATAACACAACGTGAGAGAGGACCAAAACTGGACACGATATGATAGAGCCATTGAATGCTATGGCAAAGATGGAGGCCATTCAGCCCATTGTATCTGTGCCAGCTCTTTGAGGGTGGAACCTTTCCAGCTCCATGGAAGTGGCTTTATAGGTAGGTGCACCTTGGGTTGGCTCCATGACGTGTTCCGGCCTCCTTGCACTTTAGTTAGAGTTAGGCCCAAAGCAGGAGCAAAGGGGAATCAATTAAGACTCACTTAGGGCAAGGTTGCAGACGCCGACAGAATTCTCCCTGCATCGAACCGGTGCCCCAGCTGAATGGGATGCCTTTCAGCAGCAAGCGGGAGGGCCATTGGCTCACCCTCTCACTGACCCCGTTATTGCACTGCATGAATTCAAAGGCTGTAGCCTGGGTTATGACCTATCCAAGGAAAGGCTTTCCTTCGCCACTGATGGCACATAGGCCTTCATTACTGATTAAACTTTCAACAAGCTTCCAATGTCACCTCCATCTTGAGGTGCCCTCGCCCGCCCCTACCTGCCTCGGTTGTGCCCACCTCTCCCGGTGCAGCTGTTGGTCACCTGATGCTGCAGGCCCCTCCTATTGGGTGTCCCACCTCAGGAAACCCCACCCCCATCCTCAATTGGACGGTAAACACCGTGGTGACCTATCAATTTGCTGCCTCCTGGAAGATCCCCCTGTCAGTGCACTTCTGACCCCCTGAGGAGTTGGAGCCCAGAAATGGTCCCAAAGCCTGATATTTTCAGAGGGTAGAAGCTTTCACCCTAAAAAAGCTGTTCAATTTAGTCCCAAACTCCGGTATTTTCCTCAGATGACGAACCAAGGTCTTACCCAGTGTTTGTGTTTGTTTTGTTTTTACTTGTTCTGGCAAGACATCCCTGCACTCATTTTTGTTTTTCATGGGACATGGGCTTCGCCGGCTGGGCCAGCATTTATTGCCCATCTTGAATTGCCCTTTGAGAAGGTGGTGGTGAGCTGCCTTCTTGAACCGCTGCAGTCCACGTGGTGTAGGTACACCTGCAGTACTGTTAGATGGGAGTTCTCAGTCTTTGGACCCAGTTTGCACACCCTCACCACCAGTTTACTTTATGACTGACTGCATGACTGGCCATTATCACAGCATGTTAGCACTTGATGTTTGGAAACCCTGCTCCTGACTCTTTGCCCTCTCCCTCTCTCTGGCAACTGAAAAGGTTTCCAATAGCAAAACGCAGGGAATTATTATGCCATCCATAATTAGCCACAGCCCACAAGTGTCTCCCTCTGTTTAGGGAGAGAGGCAAGTGGGCTTGAGGGACATCACTCCATATCAAGCATGGCTTGCCAGGAATCTTACCCACTTTTGCTACCCGCCATGGTAGAATACTAAAAGGATTTACAGGTTGATTATCAACCTGCTTGGCTGTATAAATGCTCCTTCCAAAACCAACTAATTCTGGGGTAGGAATTGAACCTGGAGCTTCTGGCTCAGAAGAAGGAGCAACACCCACTGAGCCGCAAGACCTCTTCAAGCTACTATTAGAGCCAGTTAAGAAGTCAACTGAATTTATCTTCATATAATAATGGGATGAACTTATAAATTTCAACTGAGTCAACTTTGCCAGGAAAAGCACTGTAACTGGATATATACTGGGGCTAAAAAGGGAGGACTGAAAATCTGAAACAAATTTGGAAAATGCTACAAATGCAGAGCAGATTGGTCAGCATCTTTGCATGCCAAAATAGTAACCTCTCTTCCCCCTGTAAAGCTGCTGCAAGTAATTCATGCAGGCAGTTAGTTATTAGATGTGTCAGATCGAGGCAAGGTGCAGTCCTATCAGACTGTGGGAAACACAAGTATAACAAGCCGCAAATGTAATACCTATTGATTCAAATAGAGTCTTAGTATTGGCCCAGAAACTGAGGGAACAGTAACGGTGAGTACACCATGCCACGGTCCATTACTTATGGGGAAAAATCCCCACTAATTTATGGCAAGGAAGAGATTGGCTAGGAGTTCTGACTCGCCACAAATTGCAGGCTGGTTTGCGCTGTTTCACCATTAACCTTGCCAAATCCTATAAAGCTAGTGTCTCACCCTGAGCCTCCCCATTGTGCCCCAACAGATTGGAGGATCTACATTGTTAATATAAATTAATTTCAGCTCAGCCATTCAGGGCTGCTAATTCATGGCATGAGGACTCTGCTACGGTCTTGACATGATCTGCAAAGTCCAGGAAAGGAACATAAGAAGCTCTCACTCCAATAGATACTGAACTATGCCAAAAAGTCCTTTTTTTAAAATTTTCATTAAAATAGGCTCTTACTTTCCCTCTCCATCACTTTTTTCCTCTCTCTTAATCCGTTCACTTTCTTTCCCTCTATTTCACTCTCTGTATCTAGTTTGGCTTTAATTCACCTAATTTCCTTCTCTGTCGCTTGCTCTGCTTATTTCTCAACCCTTCAATTTAATTGATTGGCTGTTGGACCCAATACTCAGCAGATGCCAGATTCCCCATTCCCCTCGCTAATCAATATATCAGTACGGATTTCCTGTAAATTTGTGAGGCCAAGATAATTCGATCTGAAGGGTGAGGTAAAATATCCAATTCACATTGCTCACTACAGGTTGCCCCACACCAGCAACTCTGGGCCATCGTGCTGTTTTCTTACAAAAAGCTCTTGTTAATTTGAACTGCTGATTTAGAGGAAATTATTATTACATGGAATGGTATCAATTTTACAGAAAGATGCCTTTCAGCCCAACATGGTTGATACTGGTGTTCATGTTCCATACAAACCTCCTCCTACTCTATTTCATCTCAACCAAACAGCATATCCTTCTATTCATTTCTCTCTCTTGTACTTATCTAGCTTCCCCTTAAACACATCAATGATTTTGCTATGAGACAAATGATATTTTCACACACAATCACATTCCTACAGCATCACACAAGAGATGATTTCTTCCCCACATGTATATTCCATAACCCTTGATTTCCTTCAGAATGAGAGTTGGGGGATCTGGTTCATCACCCCGAGATTGATAACCTGAATATTTTTTTCGGGACTTGAGTCCACAACCTTCTGACTCAGAGGCAAGAGTTGCTCCCCACTGAGCCACAGCTGAATTCCCTCAGGGACAAAGTGGAGATCCCAGAATTTCAGTATTCAGAGTGCAATAGATACAGAGTAAGATTATTTGATTGATTGAGCCTTGTCACAAAAAACAGACTTTTCACCTACTCTCAGTTCAATGTGTGATGTAGGGAGACACAGGGATTTAAAAGACAATGTTGAAGATATATATTTGGTTGTGTGTTTATCCAGGTCCACTATGTCAGGGCCAAGAATAGAGCCTTTCCTTTATCCCTTTCTGATATTAAGCACAGTTTAAATACCTAGCAAAGGCCCAGTGTGTGACTTTAGTGCCAACCCCAAAGGGACAATACACGTATGTCACTTTCACTCCCTACATAGCCAGCCAGGCAGCCTCTCCGAAAACGACTTGACAATTTATTTCCAATTAATTAACCATGAGATATTGTACAGCATGAAGTAGGTAATGGCCAATCAAGATTATGGCTGATCTGCATTCGTTCTCATGTTGACACTCCACACTTGTGCTCACAATCGAAAGCTATAAGACTTAAGAACACAACTGACGTTTCCTGATCTGAATCACATCTGAAGCGTGTGTCTGGTTAGGAATGTTTTAATAATGAAAGGAAACCGCGTTACAGTTAAACACACCAACCCCGGCGTAGGCATAAAAATTACAACAACTTTCGAACCGAGGCACACTTTGAAATTTGGACAATCTAAATTTGAAACTTTAGAAACTCAAGGAATGATTGTGCCTAATCTCTTATTTTAAGAGACTAAGTTACCACAAAGCCCCAAAGTTCCAAGCACTTGGTTATCTCCGGCTTATAAAGCAGATGGTTTCAGAGCCACACATTCCAATCATGCCTTTATTCCATAACCCAGTCCTTTTTTGCCTCCAATTTTGCACAAAGAAACATTTAGTAACACATTGACCATTTGTTTACAGAGGATGTACTTGGGGGTTCATGGGGTTGCAAGACAGTGCCATCAGGTAGCGTGGCCTTTGTCCATCTATAGAAGGATCACCCCAAAACTCACACACAAAGGCCGGAATTTTCCGGCTTCTCCTGCCAGCGGGACCTTCCGGTCCCACCGAAGGCAGTGGACATTTAAATGGCTCCCCATATTTTCCGTCCCCATCCCTGCTGTGGTGGGGCCTCTCCTGAAGGAAATGATCCATTCTCGTTTGGGTCGACGGGCACCAGAAACCTCCCAGTGCCGTGCTCAGGTAACTAACTGAGGTAGAGTGTACTGACAAGCTATTCCACCACAATAGGCATCACCAACAAGTTCACTCTCTCCAAAGTACACACACACACTTATAGTCAGCAGCAGGGGTGAATTGACAGTGATCAAGAACAGGTATCGTTTGGCTTATATTTTGCTCCTTAGTTTGGGGGGGGTTGAGCCTTGTGTGATGCCCTAAACTGAACATTGCCTGGTATCACCTATACCAACACTGACCAAAAGTTGGATTGATTTTAGGGCCTCTGTCAAGCAGTTAAGCTTAGTAATGTTAACTCATGACCCCACTCCCAGAAAGTGGTGCATGAAATGCTAATGAAATGGAGGTGAGAGAGAAATAGTGAGAGAGAAGGCACAGATAATGGAGAGTGACTCACCGTGACCAACTAGAGGTGTGTACAGTATATTATAAATATATGGATGGGTACCTTCCTTTGAAACAGCTAATTCTCTGTTAGGTCTTCTAACTCTCACAGTTAAGGCTGATACGTTTTGTTACCTAACATAGTTCAGTTAGCATAAAAATGTCACTCTTAGAGTCATACCTAGCACAAAGGAAAATGGTTGTTGGAGGTCAGTCATCTCAGCTCCAAGACATCACTACAGGAGTTCCTCAGGGTAGTGTCCTAGGCCCAGCCATCTTCAGCTGCTTCATCAATGACCTTCCTTCCATAATAAGGTCAGAAGTGGGGATGTTCGCTGATGATTGCACAATGTTCAGCACCATTCACGATTCCTCAGATACTGAAGCAATCCATGTCCAAATGAAGCAACGTCTGGACAATATCCAGGCTTGGGCTGGCAAGTGGCAAGTAACATTCACACCACACAAGTGCCAGGCAATGACCATCTCCAACAAGAGAGAATCTACCCATCGCCCCTTCACGTTCAATGACATTACCATCACTGAATCCCCCACTATCAACATCCTGGGGGTTACCATTGACCAGAAACTGAGCTGGACCAGCCATATAAATACTGTGGCTACAAGAGCAGGTCGGAGGCTAGGGATCCTGCGGCAAGGAACTCACCTCCTGACTCCCCAAAACCTGTCCACCATCTACAAAGCACAAGTCAGGAGTGTGATGGAATTGTATCCACTTGCCCAGATGAGTGCAGCTCCCACAACACTCGAAAAGCTTGTCACCTTCCAGGATGAAGCTTGATTAGCACCTCATCCACAAACGTTCACACCCTCCACCACAAGATGCACTACAGGAATTCACCAAGGCTCCTCAAACAGCACCTTCCAAACCCACGACCACTACCATCTAGAAGGACAAAGGCAACAGATAGATGGGAACACCACCACCTGGAAGTTCCCCTCCAAGTCACTCACCATCCTGACTTGGAAATATATCGCCGTTTCTTCACTGTCACTGGGTCAAAATCCTGGAACTCCCTCCCTAACAGTACTGTGGGTGTACCTACACCACATGGACTGCAGCGGTTCAAGAAGGCAGCTCACCACCAGCTTCTCAAGGGCAATTGGGGATGGGCAATAAATGCTGGCACAGCCAGCGAAGCCCTCATCCCATGAATGAATTTTTTAAAAATCTAACATAGTTCAGCTAGCGTAGATATGACACTCTTACTTACAAACAGTTCAGAACTGTCCTTTTATGGTAAATAGGACACAAGTTTCCATTTTCATTTTTGCCTTCCACCCACACCCCCACAAATATATTTCTCTTCTTACATGGCAACCACAGTGCTGAATACATTGTACTAATTGGGATTCCAGAGCCAAAAATATGATTGCCTTGGATGAGGCACAGATACTGTGGATTGGACTTCATATGCAAGCTGCCGAAATCCTGATGTCAGCACAACTTTGATCAATGTATTCAATTCTTTGGCAAACTGGAAATGTGTTTTCAGAGCTGAGCTGCGCTGCCAAAGTGTAGCCTTTGATTAAAGCCTGGCACGTGATTAAAAAGGCCAGAAGCAGACTGATCCCTCCACATCTTAAACAACAGGGCATCACAGGCAATGAATTTGTCCCCCAAAATTTCTGTTATAGTCAGCAAGGCTGTAGTTAGTCCCTGACCTGCTCAGCTGCATATGTGATGGATTTGGCTACATCAGTAACATCTACATCACTGAGAAACAAGCTGAGAGGGCAGTTTTGAGAGGAGAGTTTGAGTAGAATGGACCTACACGCTCTGGAGTTTAGAAAAATGAGAGGTGATCTCAGTGAAATAACTCTTAAAGGGTTTGACAACATATGCTCTGCAAGACTGCTTCCCCATGTTGGAGAAGCTAAAACTAGGGCCAGACTTCCCAGCTGTGGGAGCCGCCGAGGGAGATTCAGCAGCCCAGCCCATTGACTCTTGGCGAGACCAGATGAATCCGGCGGCTGACGGGCTGGAAAATCCCAGCCTAGATGTCACAACCTCAGATGTCAGCCATTTAGGACTGAGGTGAAGCGCAATCTCTTCATCCTGAGTGTTGTGAACATTTGAAATTCTCTAGCCCAGAGGGCTCTGGGTGCTCAGTTGCTGAGTATATTCAAGACTGAGATTGGCAGGCATTTGAACGCTAAGGTAATCGAGAGGTATGGGGATAAGATGAGGAAGTGGACTTGATGTCGAAGATGAGTCATGGATTTTACTGAATGACAGAGCAGGTTTGAGGGGCCGAATGGCCTACTCCTGTTCCATTGCTTTCAGCCTGAAGCCAGTACGTTGAGTGGAGCATTGTTCAACAGTTTATAGACCTTAGTCTCTAGAATTGCCTCCCTAAACTCTTCTCAAAGTCCACTTTTTGACCAAGCTTTCCTTCGCCCTCTTCTAATTGTTGCCTTGTGGCATAATTTCTTTTGTTCTTATTCTTAAAGGAAGTTTCCCTTCTCGGAAGCTTTCAAATCATTCTCATTTGTTTGCACCATTCTGATCTATTCTGTAACATTGTGAATTGAAAGGGATGGAGTATATTTGTGTAGGGAAGGATCTGCACGCAGCTTAGCGATTATTTAAAATTTGAGTTCACATAGGTGCTGAAACAAACACTAATGTTACAGCAATTGAGTTAGTTAATTAGCAGAAATCCTATGTCTGCCCCAATGTGCTCACCAGTAACATTTATATGGCAGCTTTGACATAGAAAATACTGACCACTTTAAATTAAAATGAAAGGAATAGTTAAGGAGACAGTCGTTGAACCACAAGGCAACAATTAGAAGAGGGTGAAGGAAAGCTCGGTCAAAAAGTGGACTTTGAGAAGAGTTTAGGGAGGCAGTTCTAGAGACTAAAGTCTATAAACTGTTGAACAATGCTCCACTCAATGTACTGGCTTCAGGCTGAAAGCAATGAATCGAACAAAATAAAAGGCCCGCCATTCTTTTTATAGAGCTAATATTCCAAGTAGCAGATTGGGCAGGAGAGATTGAGCAGCTATTAATTGGCCATTTAAATTGCTGGTGTGTTCAGCAGGGGAGTGTTCATCAGGGATCACGGAATCATCAGTACATAATGAAGAATGGAGAACAGAGACATGGAAACAGGAGGAGGCCATTCATCTACTCAAGCCTATCCTGCCATTCAGCTGGATCATGGCTAATCTGTATCTTAATGCCATCTACCTGCTTTGGTTCCATAACCCTTCATATCCTCACTTAGCAAAAATCTATCAATCTCAGTTTTGAAATATTCAACTGACCTCCATAGTTTTTGTGGGGAGAGTGTTCCAGATTTTGGTTGGGAGTGGTGGGTGTTGCAGGGGCACCTTTGACAGACATTTAACTGTACCAGCTATGTCAAAGGGCAGAGCAGAGCCTCGCTGCTTTGCAATGGGTGGGTAACTCCAAGGCTCAAGTCAGGAGTGCAAGGGATACCATTCACCTGGATGGTTGAGGTCACAATCAACATTCCCCCTATTATTTTTGTAGCACCCAGGAGATTTGTTTAACTGTATAGACACTTTAATTTTTTTCTTTGGGTGACTGATTGTGCGCAGCCTGCAGGGGACCTTTCAGGTTACACCACACAACCTGGAGGGAACATTGGTCACACGACAGTTGAAAAGCACAATTACATCCAGGACCAATCTTGATTGACACCCATCCCACTGGCCTGAATATCTAATACCCCTATCACTGATGCACCATGACAACACTATGTAGGAACATAAGAACATAAGTCTTAGAAGAAGGAGTGGCTATTCAGCCCTTTGAGCCTGCTCTGCCATTCAATAAGATCACAGCTGATCTGTTTGTGATCTCAACACCACTTTACTGTCTGTCCCCCATAAAACCTTGACTCCCCTGTCTAAAAAAATTTGTCTAACTCAGCCTTGAATAAATTCACTGACCCAGCCTCCACTGCTTTCTAGGGAAAAGAACTCCACAGGCTAATGACCCTCTGAGAGAAAAATATTCTCCTCATCTATGTCTTAAAAGGGGGACCTCTTACTTTTAAACTGCAAACCTCTAGTTCTAGCCCCCCACCCCCCCCCCCCCACCGCAAGTGGAAACCCAAGCCTATCAAATCCCCTCAGGATCTTATATATTTCAATAAGATCACCTCTCATTCTTCTAAACTCCAATGGGTAAAAGCTCAATCTGTTCAACCTTTCCTTATAAAATAAACCCTCTCATCCCAGGAATGAATCAAGTGAACCTTCTCTGTACTGCTTCTAACACAATTATATCCTTTTTCAAATAAGGAGACGAAAAATGTGCACCATATTCCAGATGTGGTCTCACCAAGGCCCTGTACAGCTGCATGTTAAACCTTCCTACTTTTATATTCCATTTACTTTGCAATAAATGCCAACATTCCACTAGCTTTCCTAATCACTTGCCAAATAGAAGAACTCAAAAAATCATCCAGGGTTATTTTGAAAACACCTCCCTATCAACCTCTGTCATGAAGGAGGACAAGATAAGCAATATTGTGGGAGCACCATCATCTCCAAATTGACACCATTTGTTGGGAGTCTTTCCTGCATATCTGCAATTTTGCAGGCAAATGAAATGTTTATAATCTCCAGACTCATTCGATATTGATCAATCTTGTGCTCAGATTCCCTGCTTCATTATTCACAATAATAATCTGCTGATTTATTGATCTCTTTTCTCTGAAACTATTGTTCTTTTAAATGTCCAAAGAAGTGCTTATTAAAGTCAACTCTTAGGTGCACCCCAACGTGATATCTACAATTCTATCTCCAGGTTTGCTTCAATGAATGCTGAGATTGCACTTATCTCCTTTGGAAACCAATCCCCTCCAGTTCAATCAGATGCTGCTTTTTAAATGGAAACAGGAAATTATGGTAAAACTCAGCAGGTCTGGCAGCATCTGTGGAGAGAGAAACAGAGTTAAAGTTTCAAGTCCGTATGGCTCCTCTTCAGAACCTTTTAAGTGGTGGTTTTGGCCAGGTAGGCTAATTTATAATTTGGTACACGAAATTGTGGGGGAGGTGGGGAATAATGGCAAAAAAGTTGTGCTCAGAGTTAGGTGCTTGGGAACAATACATTTGTGTATCTTTGGCATACATTGTCAACATCAAGGATTTCCAAGTCGGATACAGCCTGGGTTAAATGTAGATTGAAGCTCCTTGTTTCTCATAGAGGAGCAACCATTTTCACACACCCTCCCCACCTCCAACCCCCCCACTCCAGTCTCTGCTCCTACTTCCCTAAAATACTACTTTGATATCCCTTCACTTCACCCTTTGAATGGGTCCTTTGAATGTATGTCAAATTAAGAATAGTTTGATATGGCAGACTTGTACACAGTCTGGACTGCATAAAGAATGTTCAACCTCACTTCACTCTGGACCCTGAAAGAGTGAAGAGAATTTCACCCTTTAAGCCTGAGCAATGAAAAAACATTCTAACACAATGCTGCCAACTTCATTCAGTTTTTTTAAATTGGCAGATTATTAGTGATCCTACCACTAACATTAACTTGAAGCAATTTATCCTTAACTCAATAGTTTGGGCAGCCTTCCATCTAGGTGAGATGATGGACATGCAGCCGAAATGAACATATAAGCTGTTCAATGTATATAAGATAGAGACTGAGCTTTGAAATTGAACACAATGTTCTTTTCCCACTCACTCCCAACACAACCATAAGGAATTCATTTTGTAAAGATCACCTCCCAAATCCAGGACCTATGACACCTCAAGGACAAGGGTAGCAGGTGTTAATGTTACAATCTTCGCAATGAAGTGTATGTTCTAGTTGTAAGTGAGAGCAGCTGTTATTAACTGGGGAAAGGTTAGGGCATTATTCTTAAGTATATAAGAACCAGTATCCATGTGTATGTGGGGAAGGAAAAAGGAGCCAGTGCTCTCCGAATAAACCTAAGGAAAGACTGGCTCCAGATTCCTCCTTTTACTCAGTAAATGGGCAATGAATTATAACAGTAGATGCATGGGAACAGCACAACCTGCAAGCTCCTCTCCAAGCCACACAACATTCTTTCTTGAAATTATATCGCTGTTCCATCACTGTTGCTGGGTCAAAATCCTGGAACTCACTCCCTAACTGCACTGTGGGTGTACCTACATCTGCACAGACTGTAGCAGTTCAAGAAAGCAGCTCAACATTATCTCCTCAAGGGTACTGAGGGATGGGCATTAAATAACTAAGTTGA
Source organism: Carcharodon carcharias (assembly GCF_017639515.1). Classification (NCBI taxonomy): domain Eukaryota; kingdom Metazoa; phylum Chordata; class Chondrichthyes; order Lamniformes; family Lamnidae; genus Carcharodon; species Carcharodon carcharias. The sequence continues at coordinate 26,164,988 of NC_054494.1, read as the reverse complement.
GGGGAGTGACTAAGTCAATGACTAGGATGAGGGGAGCAAAGGCATGGTAGCTAAATTTGCAGATGACACAAAGATAGGTAGGAAAATAGGTTGTGAAGAGGACATAAGGAGGTTACAGACAGATATAGGTTGAGAGAACGGGCAAAAATGTGGCAGATGGAGTATAATGTAGGGAAATACGAAGTTGTTCACTTTGGCAGGAAGAATAAAAAAGCAGAGTATTACTTAAACGGAGAACAGCTGCAGAATTCTGAGGTGCAGAGGGATCGAGGTGTTCTAGTGCATGAGTCACAAAAAGTTAGCATGTAGGTACAGCAAGTAATTAAGAAGGCTAATGGAATGCTATCCTTTATTATGAGAGGAATTGAACATAAAAGTAAGGATGTTATGCTTCAGTTATACAGGGCATTGGTGAGATCACACCTCAAATACTGTCTGCAGTTTTGATCTCCTTATTTAAGGACGGATGTAACTGCATTGGAGGCGGTTCAGTGGCAGTTTACTAGATTGATACCCAGAATGAGTGTGTTGTCTCATGAGAAAAGATTGGACAGACTGGGCTTCTTTCCATTGGAGTTTAGAAGAGTGAGAGGTGACTTGATTGAAGTATATAAGATCCTGAATGGTATTGACAAGGTGGACTTGGAAAGGATGTTTCCTCTTGTGGGTGGGTCCAGTTCTAGGGGGCACTGTTTTAAAAATAGGGGTCACCCTTATAGGACAGAGTTGAGGAGAATGTTTTTCTCTCAAAGGGTTGTGTGACTTTGGAATTCTCAGCTTCAGAAGGTGGTGGAGTTGGGGGTCATTAAATATTCTTAAGGCAGAGGTAGATAGATTCTTGTTAGGCAAGGGAATCAAAGGTTATTGGGGGTAGATGGGAATGTGGAATTAGAAACACAAACAAATCAGCCATGAACATATTGAATGGTGGAGCAGGCTCGAGGGGCCGAATGGCCTACTTCTATTCTATATGTTTGTAAATGCCGGCCTTGCCAGTGATGTCCACGTCCCATAATTGAATATATCTAAAAAAAAAAATTACTTGCTGCACGTACCTTTCAAAGCTAAAAAAAATCCGAGCAAACACCACTGGATAGACTGCTTTCCAAAAGCCACTGGCAGCTAATGCAGTAGCTCCCACAGGAATTGTGAACCCTTAACTGCTATTTACATGTGTTCATTGTATAATCGGTCTGTGTGTTGTTACTGGCAGCATCAGGATTGAAGCAAATTGTGCCCCAGAAATGAAGGCAGAAGAATGGATAGAGAGTAATGTTAATTATTATTTGATGGAAACAGCTGCTCCCCCCCTCCTGCCCTGTCCCAGCCACCCACCTCCCAGAGCCACAGGTTCTGTCACCCCAGTCAAAAAAAATCACTGGCAGAATTTTTTTTTTCAAATTCTTTGCTATCAAATCTTCAGTTTGTTTGATAAGCTTGCCATTTCTCTCTGACAGGGAGGTCGATTAAATCACATTTATATTGTAAACGTATGCATTGCTTTTTACCCTAGGCAGACGATGAAGTGATACACAGGTCTCTGGGGAAATGCAGCCAATCCAATTTCATATTACAGATTTTCAGTGTTCTGAAAAATGAATGGTTGTGCAGCGAAGCTGAGGATTTACTCCAAGGTACGTGTTGGGCTTCAGATTTTCTTCAAGAGGTCCCTTATATATCTGCTGCAGTAATTTAACCAATTTCTTGCAGATGCAGAGTAAAAAAACATATATAAAACATATATTTTATCAACTTCGTTTCCAGAACAGCTTTCTGAATGTCAGCTATTAATCTGATGGAAATAAAATCAATAACTCTTAATATGTCCCTCCATACACGAACTGAAATAAAATCAGAATTATTTGCTGCTAGATTATGAATGATAATGACCAGTCGACTGTAAGGCAGCATGGTCTCTGTGGATTGGATGGGGTTACTTAATGGGAAAAAAAACAAACCTAAGGTGTTTTGTGACATGTTACGTTTCAAAATAATTATTCACAGCAAACACAAACAAAATATTTGAGGGCAAGCCACCATTGCACAGGATTTATCTTGATTTGAACAGTGGTTTAAGAAATGGCCCCTTTATTGAATATATTGCAGTGCAAAAGAGGCAGCCTCAAAGGGCATTGTTCTGGCCCTGGCAGGCTGACTGGTATTTTAGTCGAAATGGTAAAACAGACTGACTGAACAAAGGAATGTGGAGAATGTGTGCCTCCATTCAGATATCAGAGTGGAAGGAGGCGACGATTCACTGTGTCAAATCTGGTTCCAAAGTGGAGGATCATTTTAAAATTCAAGTACAGTAATAGTGACCGCCCCTCAGAAAGAAGGGGCACTCGACTTCAAATCAGCTGCTCTGAGGAATTTCTCAGGAAAGCGCATCCAGAAACCCGGAGGAAGCTGCACTGATTACAACACCTCAATCCTCCTTTTTTTGCATCAGGAACCTGCAACTCTGGAAATGACCCGTGAATTGCTATCAGCCAACAGTAAAACCAACAATAGATAGCATTTGTATTAATGCTGTGCAATGATGAGTGTTAGCAAAAGCACAGTACAGCGCTATAGAAAATAATATCTATCCTTAGATACCATGCTGTATTGGTTTTCTGACAGTGCGCAGATGTTCATGGTTTAACAGTTACCGATTCATCCATTTCTTGTGAAGGGTACATGCATTTTTAAAGCTGATGCAATCCTTTCCCGTTTTGAATTCCATTAGACCCTCAGTAGCAATGTTTGAAAAGTATTTTATATTATGGTGTTAACTTCAGTGATTTTGGTCTGAGCCCCAGCAGTACTGTTTGGCCCTCACATTCTATCTGTGGAGTAAAAAGATTTATAGTTTGTTTGGGATGCGCAGTATTAAAGGATTACAGGCGTAACTACATCAAAGCAGAGGGTTGTGGTAAAATGGAAGCAAAATCAGCTTGGAATAAAAGCAGTGCATCTAAGTCACAGGGTTTTAATCTTAACATAGTGAGATCAGTCTTCATCTATTGAAAGTCTACAAGAAAAGAATTCAAGCAGAAGAGGAAAAGAAAATAAACTTTAATTTGTTTCCTGTGTGTCCCACAGCACTCCACAATCAATGAATTACTTTTAATGTGCAGGCACTCTTGTTACACAGACAATTTGCACATGGGAAAGTCCTGCAAACATTGACTAGCTCAAATAAGCTAATTTGTTCTTTTTGATGGTACTGATTAAGGGAGGAATGCCATCCAAAATAAAAATTCCCCACACTTTCATGGAATCCTCTCCTTCCACCAGATGGAACATTGATTTAATATAAAATTTTTGGAGGACTTGTCAGGGTACATGTCACAAGGCTGCTTACCCAGGCTAGAACCAGGGGCCATGGTCTCAGGATGAGAGGTCAGCCATTTAGGACTGAGATGAGGAGAAATTTCTTCATTCAGAGGGTTACGAATCCTTGGAATTTTATAACAGATTCTTAGTTGTTGAGTATATTCAAGAGAGAGATTGATAGGATTTTGGGGGCTAAAGGAATCAAGGAGTATGGGGATATGGCAAGAAAGTAGAGTTGCAGGAGAAGATCAGCCAAGAGCTTATCAAGGAAACATGTCCTATGCCTGTTTCTATTTCTTTTATTGTGTTCTTAATATCTCACCTGAAACAAATACATTGGAAAAGTTCAATGTTGAAGCTTAGATTCATTTAGATTGTGAAGCCTTGATCTCCACTGTGGCTTTCAATTCTCCATGAACTATGTGTTAATTATATATCGATTGTGGCTAATTATATGCAGGTGGATGACATTAACCAGGGTTTCACTTGAGCACACATTGTGAAGATGGTGGAGGCGGCGTGGAGGTTGGTGCAGAAAGTGGTGACTGGTGGCCCCAAGCTCGCCCTGGCTGCTGCTAATTACTCTAAACCACATCTGGCTACCTTCTGGAAATATGATCGGGTGGAGCTGACTCCTCCAACTCCTGGAGAAATCCCAGTGGCTGTTGAAAGCTTCAAGGGTCTTGTGGCATCATTTAAAGCTGGGAGTTACAAACAAATAACTGTAAAGGATGCCCTGAGGAACACACTGTGACCACGGAAGTTGTGATGTGGTTTTACACTGGCGAGGTCATTGGCCGAAGAAGCCTGATTGGATATAATGTCTGAACTCTAACCTGTGTTGGACTAGCATTCCATTGTAAATGAATGAATAATATTTCAAATTAAATAAAGCCATTATTAGGACTTAAAAAAAAAATTTAAAACCGAGAACTGTGATGTGGTTGAGTTAAGAGGTATATGCTTGTAATGTTTCACTCTGTAAATAAATGTAAGACCGATTAAAGATTGTTTCCAGTATCATCTTTCACCATCTAATTTTCCAGAATAGAACACTATGTGTTGTATGTGAGGCCCAGCATGTTCACTTTTGCCTAATAGGAGGATCTTATGTATTTGTCAACAAAATAAGTAACTTAGTGCTGAGCTGCCTTCAGAACACACAAGCAATGGGAAGGTTAAATATTGCAAAATATTTGGATTTTGGATACTCATTTCACTATTGATAACCATCTTTAACAATCCTTAGGAAATAGAAACAGGTTTAAACAGCGGCTGAGATACATCACTGAACCACTCACTCCCTGACTAGTCAGCTTGGTTAATGAAAGTTCTTGGAGATTTGGTGGGGTTAGTAGCAGAAACACAACTGCCCTGTGGTGAAAACAGTTGCTTCTCTCCATCTCTTGGAAGCAAGTATAAGGAGTTGTAACAATTCCAAGGGTTCAGAGTTATTTTTATTTTCTTCCCCACCTCACATTTTCAGATCAAAGTCAATAGGTAAGATGTATTCCCTTTAAATTTTCTGTGTAATAGATCCCAATTTATTTTTTGTCTTCATTCCAATGTGAGTATTAGCATGTACAATGACATAGTCAAACAAGCAATCAAATTTACCGACTGGCTCTTGTGAGATCTTCAATTTCTGTCACGCCTCCGAATGCATGATAAATCATTCATAACCTTCAATAAATTAACCATAAACAGAAATACCTGGAAAAACTCAGCAGGTCAGGCAGCATCGGCGGAGAAGAACAAAGTTGACCTGCTGAGTTTTTCAAGGTACTTCTGTTTTTGTTTTGGATTTCCAGCATCCGCTGTTTTTTTGTTTTTAATAAACTAAACATAACTGATTTAGAGAACTTCCCCTCCCATTCTTTCACCCTCACAGTCTCCCCATCCCATCGAAAAAAGCACTTTTATTGTTTTTCAATAGTCTAACAAATAAATTAAAGCAATGTGTAGTTGGCTGTATGGCACGAAGATACATTTGCAGTCGGGACTAAATTAGACTGCCTGCTACACCAGGGCACAATTTCCATTTTCCACACCAGTTAGTTTGTGGCCTTTGACTATGTTTTGCCAATTATTTCTGAATTATGGTCACTTGCACAAGCCCACGGGGAAATGGATTAAGGCTGCCCAAAAACATCCCTCAATTGAAATTTGTCAGAGTTGTCGGGAGGAGAGAGGGGGAAGGAGCCCTTACAGCTCATCAATCCTAGGATATACTGAACAATAAACCATGGCATAAAATGGACATTTTCCTGGTTACAGTGCCAGCTACATCCCATCATTTTCAATGGAATTATTTACTATGAATAGTGTACCTCATGTCTTATTTTTGTCCCATGATTACTGAGTGATCAAAAAATGCTTTTGCCCTTTAATAACCTAAATATCAGCCCATGATCAACATTAATGTACCATAAAAGGTTGCTCACATTCAACAAATAGTTTTGTTTTTGTCCAATATGGGTAATAGGAATCATTTTTGGGTTTTTTTTTGTCCCCTTCCAATTTTCTTCACATACACTGGCACACAATTTCATAAAACTAACAAGTAACCCTAGCTGGTGATTGTTGGGGTGTTGTTCATTCTTAAAGAGCATCAGAGTCTAATCTTGAAGCTCTGCTATCAACGCAAGTTGTTACAATTCCCATGAGGAAACCGCAAACCCAAATAACAAAATTTACCAAATGACCCCCAAGTGAAGAAATCGCCTAGATTTCACTTTTTTAAAGCTTTTACTTTAAAATGAATCAGAATCAATGCAAATTAAACATGAATTAACAGACAAATGAGACTTCAAATAAAAAGATCAATTTTACTTTAAATAGTTGGTACAATAAAGATACAGCTTATGCAACCACCTGCATTACTCCCTGCACAAATGTGGCACCATATTGCAATCTCACAGCCTTTCCAACTCAATCAGTTTGGCTCTCAAGTCATGTTCACCAGCAGGTGTATTGCATCCGAGGTCCCTCATACAGTTAGCACCAACACTGTGCATGTCTACCATCCCTCTCTCACTTGGGACATGTCAGTCTTGATGGCATAACTTTAAAGTGCTCTTTTTCAGCCAACAGTACCCAGTTCATGATCAGGGCTTCTGCTACAAACTCTCATTTCTTTCACATACCTGAGCTATTCACACCGGTTTTTAGGATTCAGTCCATTTTAGCTCACTCATACATTGCTTCCGCAAGAGCTACTGCCATTCAATTTTCCTCCTCCTGCCAAACAGAAAACTCACCTTTTCATGGAGCTTTGATGGCTAATCCACACCCGCAAATTCTGTCTTCCTCTTTCTGTTTCTGTCTGCTTTCTCTTTGTGTCTGCATCTGAGTGCTGATCACCTTCACCGCACCCCCGCCACCCCACCCCCAGCTCTCCTGATCATAGCTCTTCCTTGTGTTTGCGTTCTGTTTTAACTTCCTTCTTGTTGGTACTGCTTCCAAATCAAGGGTCACCAGGTCACAGTGGCCAGTTTTTCTTATTATCCAAGAAAATTACAATTGATCCCTTTGCAATTGATGTAAACTCTTAAAAGTCATTTTCAAATATTCTTAAAAACAAGTATAGATTCCCTTGACATTTTAAAGAAACTACAGATTTTCCTTACTTCTTCTGGGTCAATGGTCATCACAAAGCATATTTCCAATAGCAAAAGTGATGAGGAGCAAGATGCATGGCCAGCTTTGACCCTCTTGTGCTTGGGAGCCTTGAGGTCAATTGCAATGCTGCCATGAGATCATTAAGTTGAGCACAGCTCATGGAGTGATCCTGGGACCTATCAGGCCTATGGATTCTGTACCACTTCAGTCATTGTATTTACTCAGTATCTCATCAAGGGAGCTTGATTCACATCTCACTGATGCTAAAGACTTAAAGATAACTGGTAAAAAAATAAGCTTTAACCTACATCGCTAGCTAAAACATAATAGAGGATGGACATGAACCATAACTGTCACATTTCACACAGATAGACTATAATGTTTTGTAATTAACCTTGAAACTCCCGCTGAGCTCCAGTTCCAATCAAAACAATTCAATGTCATAAGGAACTCTGGCTTTTTGATCAGCTGGAAAGATGATAAATTGTTTAAAACAAAAGGACTCTATTGAGAGGTATAACAGAGCTAACTGATTAACTTTTCAGGAAAGGGATAAATAATTATTCCCTCCACTTACTTGAGAGGCTTTCTGGTCGGAGACAGATGTCCAAGTTTATATTAAAATGAATCCAATTGCAATCTGTTCATATAAAATATTCCCCTTGGATTGTCAGTGCAGTTTCTAATGTGCCACAGTGCCTTCGGTCTTTGGCAATCTCAAATACCAGATGCCACTCTTTCAGCTGCCAAGGCAATCTTTGGACCTCAATACTTGTCAATACAGTTTGTGGCACTTAGTAGATGCTAAGTAGACACTGGAACGTTTGTTTAAAAGGAAACATTTACTCAGGCCCCAACTCATTTCCCAAATATTCAAATCAAAAAATCTGTCAATTCAGTGAAACCAACTGGGGTTTAGGTCTTCGGCACTAGCATTGCTATTAGTCAACCAAAAGATTAGTGATGCAAGTGCAAATCACTTAGAATTCATTTACATGTAGTTAACTTAATATCTTGGCTCTTTACAGAGCAGCAACATTTCATTAACAAATGAAACACATTTGCTTGTGTTGCAGGATGACAGACCTAATGCCAAGGATATAGTTACACACACTTATCTAACACATACTAAATCATGGTTCCTTTGAAGAGTAGATTCCCGATGGGGCAATGTGGTGAAAAGGATTATTGAAACATTGGATCATTGATAGAACACAGCTAATCAAGATGAAATAATTTAGATGGGAATATCTCATATGGTTATGTGGCTAAAGGGTATAAGGGGCTCTTGGCTTTGTAAATAGATGCATTACAAGGCAAGGAAAGGTTGCTATATGTTTATGAAACATTGGTTGGGCTCCAGCTGGAGCATTGTGCCCAATTCGGTGCACCACGCTTTACGAAGGATATCAAGTCTTAGAGAGGTTGTGGAGGAGATTACTGGAATGGTACCAGAGGTGAAAGACTTCAGTAGCGTGGAGAAACCATGGTCATCCTTTTTGGAGCAGAGAAGGTTAAGGGCAGGTTTAATGGAGTTGATCAAAATCGTGAAGGATTTTGATTGCGTAAATAGGAGAGACTGCCTCCAGTGGCAGCAGGATCAGGAGCCAGAAGACACAGATTAAAAGGTGATTGGAAGACGAAGCAGAAATTAAGCATGAGTTGTTATGATCTGGGATACACTGCCTGGAAGAGTGGTGGAAGCAGATTCATGAATTACTTCCAAAAGGAAATTGGATAAATACTTGAAATTGAAAATGAACAGGGTTTGGAGAAAGAGCAGGGGAATGGGTTTAGCTGTACAACAGTTCAAAGAGCCAGCACATGCATGGTGGGCCAAATAGCCTTGTTCTGTGCTGTATCATTCTATGACTGTATGATTTGATTGATATCCTGGAATTTTGCTCTATCACCTTCAAGCACCATAGGAAAAAGCCGAGTTTCACATTCCCAGAGGTTTGTCGGTGCTTTTTATTTTCTACAGAAAATTAAATAAGCTGGAGTAAAAGTTGCTGATGGTATAAAATATTTATATAGTCTGTCAGAAGGAATAGGATTAGTGGGCAAAGTGGCCACTTCCTGCTCCATACTTTTACCGTCCTTTCTGTACTCAGTGTTGAAATGTCTATGGGAGATTTATTGGAGCCCTTTCATATCACTGGGCTGTCCCACTGACTTTTTCAAAAGAAAATCTTATCAGAGGTAACTTGTGTGCAGCTACATAATTCATATGTCAGCAAGAAACTCAACGGCATCCCGGACAAAGCAGCCCCTTTGATCGACACCCTAACACCTAAAACATTCACTCACTCTACCCCCAGCACACTGTGCTGTAGTGTGCTTTCTATAATATGCATGACAACAAGGTATCTTTGACAGCACCTCCCAAACTCACAGTCTTCATCACCCAGAAGTTAAGAGCAGCAGGTGTACGGGAACAGCATCACCTCCAAATGTCCCTCCAAGTCATTCACCATGCTGACTTAATCATCACTGTCTCAAAATCCTGTCTCCCCCCCACTAACAGCACTGTGCGTGTACCTACAGGCAGCAGAGGGTTCAGGAAGGTGGCTCAGCACTACCTTCTCAAGGGCAGCTAGAGATTAGCCTTGCTAATGATGCCTACATCCTAAGGATGAATATAAGATTGGATGCAAACTGGTATGCATGTGATGGGAGTAGGAGAATCACAGAATCACACAGTGCAGAAGAGGCCCTTTAGCCTATCGAGTCTGCTCCGACACATGAGAAACACCTGACCTACCTACCTAATCCCATTTGCCAGCATTTGGCCCATAGCCTTGAATGTTATGATGTGCCAAGTGCTCATCCAGGTACTTTTTAAAGTATGTGAGGCAACCTGCTTCCACCACCCTCCCAGGCAGCGCATTCCAGACCGTCACCATCCTCTGGGTAAAAATGTTTTTCCTCACATCCCCCTAAACCTCCTGCCCCTCACCTTGAACTTATGTCTCCTTGTGACTGACCCTTCAACTAAGGGGAACAGCTGCTCCCTATCCACCCTGTCCATGCCCCTCATAATCTTGTTTACCTTAATCAGGTCGCCGCTCAGTCTTCTCTGCTCCAACGAAAACAACCCAAGTCTCTCCAACCTCTCTTCATAACTTAAATGTTTCAACCCAGGCAATATCCTGGTGAATCTCCTCTGCACCCCCTCCAGCGCAATCACATCCTTCCTATAATGTGGCAACCAGAACTGCACGCAATACTCCAGCTGTGGCCTCACCAAGGTTCTATACAACTCCAACATGATCCCATGATCTCCCTACTTTTGTAATCTATGCCTCGATTGATAAAGGCAAGTGTCCCATATGCCTTTTTCACCACCCCACTAACATGCCCCTCCACCTTCAGAGATCTATGGACACATACGCCAAGGTCCCTTTGTTCCTCAGAACTGCCTAATGTCATGCCATTCATTGAATACTTCCTTGTCAAATTACTTCTTCCAAAGTGTATCACTTCACACTTTTCAGGGTTAAATTCCATCTGCCACTTATCTGCCTATCTGACCATACTGTCTATATCTTCCTGTAGCCCAAGACATTCAACCTCACTTTTAACCACCCGGCTAATCTTTGTGTCATCCGCAAACTTACTAATCTTACCCTCCACATAGTCATCTATGTTGTTTATATAAATGATAAATAATAGGGGACTGAGCACAGATCCCTGTGATACGCCACTGGACACTGGCTTCCAGTCACTAAAGCAGCCTTTTGTCATCACCCTCTGTCTCCTACAACTAAGCCAATGTTGAATCCACCTTATCAAATTACCCTGTATCCCGTGTGCATTTGCCTTCTTTATAAGTCTCCAATATTGGACCTTGTCAAAGGCTTTGCTGAAATCCATATAAACTATATCAACTACCTTCATCTACACACCTGGTCACCTCCTCAGAAAATTCAATCAAATTTGTTAGGCCTGACCTCCCTCTGACAAAGCCATGCTGACTATCCCTGACTAAACCTTGTCTCTCCAAGTGGAGATGGATTCTCTCCTTCAGAATTTTCTCCAATAGTTTCCCTACCACTGACGTGAGCCTCACGGCCTGTAGTTCCTTGGCTAACCTCTTCAACCCTTCTTAAATAGCGGAACCACATTAGCAGTTCTCCAGTCCTTTAGTACCTCCCCCGTAGCAAGAGAGGAATTAAAAATTTGGGTCAGAGCCCCTGCGATCCCCCCCCCCCTCCCCCTTGCCTCCCTCAGCAGTCTGGGACACAAATCATCCGGACCTGGAGATCTGTCCACTTTTAAGCCTGCCAACACCTCCAATACCTTGTCATTCCCTATATCAATTTACTTAAGAACCTCGCAGTGTCTCTCCCCGAGTTCAATACCTTCATCCTCATTCCCTTGGGTGAAGATGGACATGAAGTATTCATTCAACACTCTAGTGATACCCTCTGGCTCCACCCATAGATTGCCCCCTTGGTCCCTTACCAGCCCTACTGTTTCCCTGGTTATCTTCTTCCCATTGATATACTTATAGAATACCTTGGGATTTTCCCTACTTTTACCAGCCAGAGCTTTCTCATCTCCCCTCTTTGCTCTTCTAATTGCTTTTTTAAGCTCCACCCTGCACTTTCTGCACTCCACTAATGCCTCTGCTGATTTGCTTCCCTTGTACCAGCTAAAAACCTCTCTCTTCCTTCTCATCGTAACCTGAATGTCTCTGGTCATCCAGGGTTCTCTGGGCTTGTTACTCCTTCCTATCACCCTAGAGGGAACATGTTGAGCCTGTACCCTCCCCATTTCCTTTTTGAATGCCTCCCACTGCTCCTCTGTTCCCAGTCTACCTTGGCCAGATCCTGCCTTATTTTACTAAAATCCACTCTCCCCAATCCAAAACATTTTTTTGCAACTTGTCTATTTCTTTGGCCGTAACAAACTTAAACTGTACCACGTTGTGGTCGCTATCACTAAAATGCTCCCCCACCAGCACCTCAGCCACTTGTCCAGCTTCATTCCTCAGAATTAGGTCCAGCACTGCGCTGTCCCTTGTTGGACCCTCTACATATTGACCTAAAAAGTTCCCCTGTACACATTCCAGAAATCCACTCCATCCAAGCCCTTAACACTATGTCTATCCCAATTAATGTTGGGAAAGTTGAAATCACCTAATTGTTGTTGCTTTTACACACCTCCGTAAATTGTGCACATATTTGCTCCTCAATTTCCTGCTGACCATCTGGGTGTTTACAATAAACATCTAACAAAGTGGCTGCCCCTTTATTATTCCTAAGCTCTACCCACAAAGCTTCATTTTATGCCCCATCTAAGATATCATCTCCCTTTACTGTAGTAACGGACTCCTTAACTAATAATGCAATGACTCCTCCTCTTTTACCCCCTCCTCTGAATCGCCTGAAGATTCTATATCCCAGAATATTGAGCTGCCAATCCGGCTCCTCCCTCAACCACATCTCAGTGATGGCTACTATATCACAGTTCCACATGTCAATCCTCACCCTTAACTCATCCATTTTACCTGTAATACTCCTGGCATTAAAGTAGAGGCCATCCAGCCTTGCCTTACTCCCTTGAAACTTAATGCAGCTGTACTCCCTTTGACTTGATTGTTTTACTGTATTATGATGTGTCCTAACATTCTGTGTCCCCTCCCCCTGCCAAATTAGTTTAAACTCCTCCCAACAGCACTAGAAAATCCGCCCGCTAGGATGTTAGTCCCACTCTGATTCAGATGTAGACCGTCCCACTTGTACAGGTCCCACTTTCCCCAGAAATGGTCCCAGTGATCCAGGAATCTAAAACCCTCTCTCCTGCACCAACTCTTAAGCCACGTATTCACCTGTGCTATTCTCGTATTTCTAAACTTGCTAGCATGTAGCACTGGGAGAAATCCATAGATTACAACCCAAGAGGTCTTGCTTTTTAGTCTACTGCCTAACTCCCTGAATTCTTGATGCAAGACCTCACCCTTCTTACTACCTATGTCATTGGTACCAACATGTACCATGACCTCTGCCTTATCACCCTCCCCCTTCAGGGAGCCCTGCAGCCATTCAGTGACATCCTGGACCCTGGCAGCAGGGAGGCAACAAACCATCCTGGGGTCACGTTGATGGCCACAGTAGTGCCTATCTGTTCCCCTGACTATTGAATCCCCTATTACTATTGCTCTTCCTCTCTTCCTCCCCTCCTGTACAGACAGGCTGCTTGTGGTGCCAGAAGCTTGGCTCTGTCTGCACTCCCTGGAGGAACCAGCGCCTTCATCAGCCTCCAAAATGGAATACCGATTTGCGAGCGGGACTCCTGAACTACCTGCCTGTTTCTCTTGGACTGCCTGGTGGTCACCCATTCTCTTCCTTCTTCAAGTCCCTTCAGGTGCGGTGTGACCACCTCTCTAAACGTACTATCTACGATGCTCTCAGACTCATGGATGCTCCACAGTGTCCATTCCAGCTGTGAAACCTGAGCTTCCGGGAACTGCAGTTGGACACGCTTCCTGCACACATGCCAGTCCCGGGCACTGGAAATGTACCCAGCCTCCCACATGGAGCATGAGGAGCACACCACGGCATTGAGCTCTCCTGCCATGACCTATCCCTTTAAATTAAACCTTTTAAATCAATTACTCTAGGGGCCTTCTTTCCTGATCCTTGTTACTTTAGAATATACAAACTATAAACCACAAAAATATCTTAAATGATAAGCTATTAAAGTAGTAAATACTTACCCGACCTTACCCACTACTTACCAGTCATTCCTTTCCCTTGTAGCCTCTACTGTTGCAGCAGGGCAAGACCATGCTCTGAAGATTTAAGGAGCTGGATAGCAAGGAAAAAATGCAAAGATCACCTCTTCCTCTCTGCACCGAATTCCCACTGTGCACCAAATTGCCAATACCCACACTCACTCTGGCTGTGTCTCACTCAGGATGAGCTCTCTCCCCTGTTCATGTGCAAGTTGGGAAGAAACACATCAGCCAAAATATGGTAGGGGAGAGACAATGTAAGTCTGCTATCAGTTTTTCTCAGAATGCATTCAAATTAGCATCAACACAATACCTGTTGCAAAGATCAATCAAGTTTATATTACAATCTGCTCAGAATGCACAGTCACGATTTGCAATTATACGGACATATAATATAGACCAACTGCTGGCAGATGCGTTATAGCTTTTGCTGCTAAGCACTTTTAGTATCTAAGGTAACAGCATACATTAAGAAGATTAATGAACATTTTATTAAAACTTCCAACTCTCCAGTTACATTTGATTTCTGCAGTTGGAGTGTTCTCATCCTTCCACACACATGGGGTACACTGGATGCAATCATCATTGGGTCACATGGACAAAGCAAGAAGTTCACTAACAAGGTCCCATCTTCAGCTAATGAGACTCACATGAGACTATGGGGCAGGAGGAAATGCAAGTTCTGAAATAAATTCAAGATTTTACCTTTGAAAGATTGCAAACTCCATTTGCAAGAAAGGCTCCATTTCTATTTCTTGTGATATTAAAAAGTGTGCATTAGTAATTAAGCTTGGGGATTTACTTTAATAGTTACAGAACAGGTTATTAGCTATTGGGATCACTGCACACACTTTTCAATGAAGTTCCGTTCAAAAGAATAATTGGATTAAAAAAAGGTTTCTCACCCTTGTCGATTACTCTTATTAAGAGACTTTTGCTATCTAATTTTTACCAGTGTCTGATTTTTTTTGGGTTCCATTAACCTTGCCTCAAAGCAAGATTGTGCAGACATAATAGAACCAGAAAGATTGAATATGGGAGGGGGCCATTCAGCCCATCACATCTGTGCTGTTTTTTGCTAGAGTAATATAGTCAGTTTTGGACCAGTTTCACCAGAACCAAACCACAGGAGATACTGCAGACCATTTCCTCACCCTCCATCAAGTTACTAATATCAGAATAAATACTTGGGCTTGAATCTTCTTGCCGGTATGTGGGGGTGTCACTGTGCTTCATTCTGACCCTCAGCTTAGCAGGCGCGCAGCAGAGTTGGCTGCACAGCTGCTGAACTGTCAAAGGCCTATTAAGACCAATATTAAACTAATTGAGGTACTTACCTGGGCTGCCCATCCAACCTTAAGGTTGGCGAGCAAGTGAAGAGCCCAGGCAGCCTTTGCATTTTTCATGGAACATCTTCCCTGGGCGGGGTGAGGTTTCATGAAGGGCCTATAAGTTTAATAAAAATTTTTATTAAAATTCATTGGCATGTCCCAGCTCATTTGACACTGTCACATGAGAGGACCTGTCTGAAATGTTTTTTAAATTCTTTTAATCAACTTTTCAAAACCATAACAAAAACAGAATTACCTGGAAAAACTCAGCAGGTCTGGCAGCATCGGCGGAGAAGAAGAGAGTTGACGTTTTGAGTCCTCATGACCCTTCGACAGAACTTGAGTTCGAGTCCAGGAAAGAGCTGAAATATAAGCTGGTTTAAGGTGTGTGTGTGGGGGGCGGAGAGATAGAGAGACAGAGAGGTGGAGGCGGGGGGGTGTGGTTGTAGGGACAAACAAGCAGTGATAGAAGCAGATCATCAAAAGATGTCAATGACAATAGTACAATAGAACACATAGGTGTTAAAGTTAAAGTTGGTGATATTATCTAAACGAATGTGCTAATTAAGAATGGATGGTAGGGCACTCAAGGTATAGCTCTAGTGGGGTTTTTTTAATAATGGAAATAGGTGGGAAAAGGAAAATCTTTATAATTTATTGGAAAAAAAAAGGAAGGGGGAAACAGAAAGGGGGTGGGGATGGGGGAGGGAGCTCACGACCTAAAGTTGTTGAATTCAATATTCAGTCCGGAAGGCTGTAAAGTCCCTAGTCAGAAGATGAGGTGTTGTTCCTCCAGTTTACGTTGGGCTTCACTGGAACAATGCAGCAAGCCAAGGACAGACATGTGGGCAAGAGAGCAGGGTGGAGTGTTAAAATGGCAAGCGACAGGGAGGTTTGGGTCATTCTTGCGGACAGACCGCAGGTGTTCTGCAAAGCGGTCGCCCAGTTTACGTTTGGTCTCTCCAATGTAGAGGAGACCACATTGGGAGCAACGAATGCAGTAGACTAAGTTGGGGGAAATGCAAGTGAAATGCTGCTTCACTTGAAAGGAGTGTTTGGGTCCTTGGACGGTGAGGAGAGAGGAAGTGAAGGGGCAGGTGTTGCATCTTTTGCGTGGGCATGGGGTTGTGCCATAGGAGGGGGTTGAGGAGTAGGGGGTGATGGAGGAGTGGACCAGGGTGTCCCGGAGGGAGCTATCCCTACGGAATGCCGATAAGGGGGGTGAAGGGAAGATGTGTTTGGTGGTGGCATCATGCTGGAGTTGGCGGAAATGGCGGAGGATGATCCTTTGAATGCGGAGGCTGGTGGGGTGATAAGTGAGGACAAGGGGGACCCTATCATGTTTCTGGGAGGGAGGAGAAGGCGTGAGGGCGGATGCGCGGGAGATGGGCCGGACACAGTTGAGGGCCCTGTCAACGACCGTGGGTGGAAAACCTCGGTTAAGGAAGAAGGAGGACATGTCAGAGGAATTGTTTTTGAATGTAGCATCATCGGAACAGATGCGACGGAGGCGAAGGAACTGAGAGAATGGGATGGAGTCCTTACAGGAAGCGGGGTGTGAGGAGCTGTAGTCGAGATAGCTGTGGGAGTCGGTGGGTTTGTAATGGATATTGGTGGACAGTCTATCACCAGAGATTGAGACAGAGAGGTCAAGGAAAGGAAGGGAAGTGTCAGAGATGGACCACGTGAAAATGATGGAGGGGTGGAGATTGGAAGCAAAATTAATAAATTTTTCCAAGTCCTGACGAGAGCATGAAGCGGCACCAAAGTAATCATCGATGTACCGGAGAAAGAGTTGTGGAAGGGGGCCGGAGTAGGACTGCAACAAGGAATGTTCCACATACCCCATAAAGAGACAGGCATAGCTGGGGCCCATGCGGGTACCCATAGCCACACCTTTTATTTGGAGGAAGTGAGAGGAGTTGAAGGAGAAATTGTTCAGCGTGAGAACAAGTTCAGCCAGACGGAGGAGAGTAGTGGTGGATGGGGATTGTTCGGGCCTCTGTTCAAGGAAGAAGCTAAGGGCCCTCAGACCATCCTGGTGGGGGATGGAGGTGTAGAGGGATTGGACGTCCATGGTGAAGAGGAAGCGGTAGGGGCCAGGGAACTGGAAATTGTTGATGTGACGTAAGGTGTCAGAGGAATCACGGATGTAGGTGGGAAGGGACTGGACAGGGGGAGAGAGAAGGGAGTCAAGATAACGAGAAATGAGTTCTGTGGGGCAGGAGCAAGCTGAGACGATCGGTCTACCGGGGCAGTTCTGTTTGTGGATTTTGGGTAGGAGATAGAAGCGGGCCGTCCGAGGTTGGGCGACTATCAGGTTGGAAGCTGTGGGAGGGAGATCCCCAGAGGAAATGAGGTCAGTGACAGTCCTGGAAACAGTGGCTTGATGTTCAGTGGTGGGGTCATGGTCCAGGGAGAGGTAGGAGGAAGTGTCTGCGAGTTGACGCTCAGCCTCCGCGAGGTAGAGGTCAGTGCGCCAGACAACAACAGCACCACCCTTGTCAGCGGGTTTGATGACAATGTCAGGGTTGGACCTGAGAGAATGGAGTGCAGTAAGTTCAGGGAGAGACAGGTTAGAATGGGTGAGAGGAGCAAAGAAATTGAGACGACTAATGTCGCGCCGACAGTTCTCAATGAAAAGATCGAGAGAAGGTAAGAATCCAGAGGGAGGGGTCCAGGTGGAGGGAGAATATTGGAGATGGGTAAAAGGATCCGTTGAACTGGGAGAGGACTCCTGCCCAAAGAAGTGAGCCCGGAGACGAAGACGGCGGAAGAAGAGTTCAGCATCATGCCGAGCCTGAAATTCATTGAGGTGAGGGCGTAAGGGTATGAAACTAAGTCCTTTGCTGAGCACTGAACGTTCAGCATCGGAGAGGGGAAGGTCAGGGGGTATAGTGAATACACGGGCTGGGGTTGGGACGGGAAGAAAGGGTGGGGACGGAGGGACAGGCAGGGGTGGGGGGTCCTAGATGGGTGTTGGTGTCGATGAGTTGTTGGAGCTTGCGTTCCTTAGCACTTGAGAGAAAAAGTTTCTTGTTGAGGCGTCAGATGAGCCGAAGGATAAAATGAAACTGGGGGCACGCGCAGCTTTGAAAAAGGGTACGGCGGTGCTGCTGGAGGGAGAGGTCGAGTGTGTTCATATGGCGGCGCATGGCGCTGAGAGTGGATTTCAGAATGTGACGGGAACAGCAGTCCGAGAAACGTTTTATGTCCCGGAGATACCTGTAATCCTGGATGGGTTCGAAACATGAGGTCAAAACCATAGTTATCTCCCTGAGGCAGCTCCATGCCTCAGGGAGATTTCTGCGCTCTTTCAGGTGCATGTGCAAAGGAGCGTAGGCCTCAACTCTCCTGCACAGGTAGCGCTAAGTGCTTCCAGGTACGTGCCGCACTGGGGGGGGCCTTAATTGGCCCGCCCACGCAAAATGGTGGCGCACAGCCGATCACCGGCAGCTATCGGCTACACGCCAACCCACGCCCTCTCCCGAATCGCCCGCCCAACGGGGAGAAAATTCTTCCCTGGTGTCACCCACGTTCACTACCTCAGCACATTCTTGGATCAACAAATTTAGGTGTTTTACTGCACTAGACTAGACTATCAATGCCCATCTCTCTCCAGCTAACGTGATGAGACAGAGTTGTCTTGATGAAATGAGGCTATTGAAAGGCAGAAGAAACAGAATTACCATCGCAACCACAGCCTCATGATATTGAATTGTAGTAATGAAACCCAACCCAACTGAATGGAAGTTGTGAGAATAAAGCAAAACAGAGCTATCTTTAACGAGTGTTAGGCTTGTTCCTAAAATGCCAATGAATTGATTTCCAAATGATGTTTCCAGTTATTGTAAAGTCCTAAAAGGAATTGAACTTGAAAGAAAGTTGAACCTGGTCCATCAAATCGATAACAAAAACAGAAATACCTGGAAAAACTCAGCAGGTCTGGCACCATCGGCGGAGAAGAACAAAGTTGATGTTTCGAGTCCTCATGACCCTCACCAACTTTGTTCTTCTCCGCCGATGCTGCCAGACCTGCTGAGTTTTTCCAGGTATTTCTGTTTTTGTTTTGGATTTCCAGCATCCGCAGTTTTTTGTTTTTACCATCAAATCGATGTTGGGTGGGGAGAGTAAAAGCATCACAAGAATAGTAGGAAAGAGGCAAAAGGGAGGGAAGATCCAAAAACAATCATGATCATGAGAGAAAAGTACTAAGAAAACTAATAGGACTAAAGGCAGACAAGTCCCCTGGTACAGATGACCTGCATCCCAGGGTCTTAAAGGACCAGGCTGCAGAGATAGTGAATGCATTGGTTGTAACCTTCCAAAATCCCCTAAATTCTGGAAAAGTAGCAGTGGAATGGAAAGCTACAAATGTAACACCGCTATTCAAAAAAGATGGGAGACAGAAAGCAGGAAACCATAATCCAGTGAGCCTAACGTCTGGCATTGAGAAAATGCAAGAATATATTATTAAGGAAACAGTAGCAGGACATTTAGAAAATCATAATACTATCAGGATGAGTCAACATGGTTTTGTGAATGGTGCATTTGGATTTCCAAAAGGCATTTGATAAAGTGCCACATAAATGATTACTGCACTAGATAAGAGTTCATGGTGTTGGTAGTGATCTATTAACATGGATAGAGGACAGGTTAACTAACAGGAAACAGAGAGTTGGGATAAATGAGTCATTTTCAGGCTAGCAAACTAATTGGTAGAATGTAATATGGACTGAAAAGATTCAAATGACAATGCAATTGATCGATTTATCCCTGCATATTATGACTATAGTAAAGGCCATTATGCTGTAAAAATGTAAATAAAACACAATCAGGTTAAGTCAAACTGGCCACTATTGAGTTTGCTAGCTTAACCTTTGTAGGAATACAAAAGTTAAGGGAGTTAAAAAATAGTAAAGGTCAATTCACCTGTAAACAAACACTTAAAACAAAATGCATTCGTAAGGCAGGACATACGCAATAAGATGACCAAAAAGATTATAATTATAAGAGGTCAGGAAACATTCCAATGATGGCAACACCTATGATTATCAAGATACTCACAGGGAGAATCTCATTAAGGAAACCTTGAAAATTCTTCTAATTTCATGAGGTCATCGTTGAAGTCAGGGGAGCAAGAAGCCTCGAAACAGTGTGAAGCACTTGTGTAATGCTTATCAAACATATGCAATGTGTGGGCATCTTGTGACAGTCAAAAGGAGCATTTTGAAATAGTCCATCCATGAGGGGTGACATCTCCTTTGACCACTCACAGAGTTGACCATGCTGGGAGTAACCAATCCGTGATCGCCATAGGTTTTGAATACATGTACAGAGAGGTATAAGAAAGGTTTACCTTTACTTTGTTCCTTGTTCTATAGCAGGACATAGGCCAACACAACAGAAGTTACGTTTTTTCCCCAGGACATTTGATCAATGGACCAGAAGTGAACAGGGTCTAGGGTATTGTTCAGGGAATATGCAACCTTTGGTCTTCTGGTTGAATTAAAAATCAAAGGCCTGGGTGAAAGAGACTAGTAGTTTTTCTGTGGGTTAAAGTAAAGAGATAAAGAGATTGAGGGACAAAGCTGAGGACTGAGTGGAAGATTCAGTTTTGTGGGTACCATCCAGATAATAGCATGTGTAAACCTTTGATCTCATAGTTTAAAGGAAGGCAGGGACCTGACTGTAAGAGGCCAGCTGTCCTGTTATTTAAAAGGTAAAACATAAACTGGATTGGGAGGATTCAGTTTCTAGGGGATATTTATAAAATGAGTACACAATTGAATTATGAGCTTTGTTTTTCATTGATACATCCTACATGATGTTAAATAAAAAGAGAAAGTGCTGCAAACACTCAGCAGGTCTGGCAGCATCTGTGGAGAGAGAAACAGAGTTAATATTGTGAGTCCAAAATGTCTCTGCTTCGAAATTTACATGATGTTATTTGCCTGTTCATCAGCTATCAGTGTGCTATTTATATCATTGTGATTTTGAAATATAGCTCAATAGAAATAGTTCAAGAATTTTATAACCCATAACTTTGCCAATGTCATTGTTTATTCTATTCAAGCCTAAACCCTGGTTTGAGTTCAAATGTTACAAGTGCCACAGGCATCAGTACTGGGGCCTCAACTATTTACGATCTTGGATGAAGGGACAGACAGTATTGTAGCCAAACTTGCTGGTGATACAAAGATACATAGGAAAGCAAGTTGTGAGGAAGATAAAAGAGTCTGCAAACGGATATAGTTAGGTTAAGTGAATAGGCAAAAAAATTGGAGTACAATGTGGGAAAATGTGAATTTTTCCACTTTAGCAGGAAAAATAGAAAAGCAGGATATTATTTAAATGAAGAGAGAGCTCAGAATGTTGCGGTACAGCGGGGCTGGGTGTCTTGGTATATGAATCACAATAAGGTAGCATGCAGGTACAGCAAGTGATTAGGAAGGCAAATGGAATGCTGGCCTTTATTACAAGGGAATGGAGTATAAAAGTACAGGGCATTGGTGTGACCACACCTGGAGTATTTTGAACAGTTTTAGTTTCCTTATTTAAGGAGGGATATAATTGCACTGGAAGCAGTTCAGAGAATGTTCATTGATTGATTCCTGGGCTGAAGGGTCTGCCTTATGACAAAAGGTTGAGAAGTTTGGGCCTATACTCATTGGGGTTGAGAAGAATGAAAGATGATCTTATTGAAACATATAAAAGATTCTGAGAGGGTTTAACAGGTTAGATGCTGGTGGGGGGGGGGGGCGGGTGGCTGTTACCTCTTGTGGGGGAATCTTGAGTTAGGGGCCACAGTGTAAAAGTAAGAGACCTTCCATTTAAGCCAGAGATTAAGAGGAATTTCTTCTCTCAGAGGTTGGTAGCCTTTGGAATTCTCTTCCATGGAGACCAGTGGAAGCTGGTACATTGAATATATTTGAGGCTGAGTTGGACAGGTTTTTGATCGACGATTGAGTCAAGGTTTGTGGGGGACAGGTAGGAAAGTGGAGTTAAGACATGATCTTATCGAATTGCAGAGCAGGCTTGATGGGCTGAATGGCTACTCCTGCTCCTATTTTTCATGATCTTATTGACCTTTCCTGGAGGTGGGTTTGAACCCAGCTCAGCACTTGGTTAACAGGCAGCTAGAACACAAAACTGTACCATAATTTGACAAATCCCTCACAGAGTGACCATGAGGAAAAAAGCTAGCATATCATTTGGAAAAAATCCACATTAGAATAGTGGGGGTGGCAATTGCCAGACTGGAGCTAAGATGGATCTTGATGGGGCACAGTAAAAGGGGCTTTACCAGATGCCTGGCTGCACTTTATCAGATCTGGGAATGTCATTTTTGGGACCAAACACTAAAGTCTTTCACCTCCAGAAGCACAAAATCTGCCCTTTTTTTTTGAAAAAAGAATAATCAATCCCATGTGAAAATTCAGTATTCAAATAAATTGAAGACAGTCAATCTGACTGACCGTAACTAAGTGACAATTTAAGCACATCAGTAGCAAAAGCAATCTTTCTGTTGGCCGCGATTTTTAAAAGCTGTACAGATCCAGGGGGGAAGAGAAAACAGTCGCGTATTCAAAGAGTGATTGAAGAATAATAATGCGCCCCACCTGCACTGCACTAAGGTTTAAAGGCAGCAAACTGACTGATGTAGGAGACTTCAGGTAACTGGGCTTCATAACCATTTGCACCCCTGCCCACCCCATAAATTCCAAATGCTGCCAGAGTCCCAATAAATCACTGTAACAGGAAACCACATTTGATCCCTGGTGTTTAAGTGTTTAGGAAAAACACCCAAAAAGAATACAAATAGCCACTCATTTTTCTTGTCAGTGACAAGCCCACATTCCAATCTTCCTTGGCACAAGGCTGCATGAATCTAGCGACAAACACATATCCACTTGCTGCCAGCGAGGGCTGGTGTGGACGTGAATGTGTTGTTCCTGAGAGGCAACGTGGACTCGATGGGCCAAATGGCCTGTACTGTAACCATCCTACGATTTTACAGGGCCAGGTGCATGGTTTCACAACACTTGAAGCTTCCTAATTCAGGCCAGATGTTGAAAAAAACCAACTCGGTTCCATTGAAGTCTTCCCCTTTTTACAGCTCCAATGTACAGCACAGTGTGTTTTTTTGCCTTCAAGCCAATTGATACTGCGTTCTGATTTTACTCATTCACAGGATGTGGGTGTCGCTGGGGAGGACAGCATTTATTGCCCCTAGTAGTCCTGAAGGTGGCAGCGGGCAGGCTTCATGTACCACTGCAGCCCCTCATTCTTCGTAAAGGTTTGATACAACTTGCTAGACCACTTCAAAGGGCAATTAAGAGACAGCCACACTGGTGTGGGACTGGAGTCACATATACAACAGGCTGGGTAAGGAAGGCAAAGTTCCTTCCCTAAAGGGCATTAATGAGCCAGTTGGTTTTCTAAGCAACAATCCAGCCAATTTACAAAAATAACCTGATGCCAGCTTTGCAGTTCCAGGTTTATTTTGAAACCCTGGATTCAAGTTCTCAGGCTGCCACAGTTGCATTTAAACTGATGTCCTGTGAATACTTAGCCCAGCCCTCTGTGATTTGCAGCACTCTTTGCCTCTAAGAAATCTGGAAGAGCAGTTACTACCTATTCAGCAAGCTGATGAAGTTATGAAGGGGGTGCAGCTTATAATAAAAGAGTGGCCCAAAGAAAAATCACTTTAAAACCAACATAAGGTCATAAGAAATAGGAGCAGGAGTAGGCCATTCGGCCCCTCGAGCCTGCCCCGCCCATTCAATAAGATCATGGCTGATCTGCCCCAGGCCTGAACTCCTCTTTCGTGCCAGCTTCTCATAACCCTCAACTCCCCGATACTTCAAAGATCTACCTACCTCCTCTTTAAACACTTTCAGTGATCTAGCCTCCACAACTCTCTGACGCAGAGAATTCCAGAAATTCATCAATGTCTGAGAGAAGAAATTCCTTCGCATCTCAGTTTTAAATGAATGAACCCTTGTTATGTAACTATGCCCCCACTAGTGGAAACATCTTCTCAACATGTACCCTGTCAAGCCCCCTCAGAACCTTGTACAGTTCAATAAGATCGTGCTCATTCTTCTAAACTCTAAAGAATAAAGACCTAACCTGTTTAACCATTCTTGATAAGTCAACCCCTTCATCCCAGGAATCAGCTTATTGAATCTCTTTTGAACTGCCTCCAATGTCAGTATATCCTTTCTTAAATACAGGGACCAAAACTGTACACAGTACTCCAGGTGCGGCCTCACCCTATACAGTTGTAATAAGACTTCCCTATTTTTAAACTCCAAACCCCTCGCAATACAGGCCAAAATTCCATTTGCCTTCTTAATTACTTGCTGCACCTGCATGCTAACTTTTTGTATTTCATGCACAAGAACACCCAGATCCCTCTGGGCTGCACTTTTTTGGAGTCTCTCTCCATTTAAATAATAGACTGCTTTTTGATTTTTCCTACCAAAGTGCATGACTTCACACTTTCCTACATTAAACTCCTTCTGCCAAGTTTTTGCCCACTCACACAACCTGTCTAAATCCTCTTGCCGATTCCTTATGTCCTCATTACAACATGCCCTCCCACCTACTTTTGTATTATCAGCAAATTTGGAAACATTACACTCTGCCTCCTCCTGCAAGTCATTAATATAGATAGTAAATAGTTGAGGCCCTAGGACTGATCCTTGTGGCACTCCACAAGTTATGTCTTTCCAACCTGAAAAAGACCATTAATCCCAACTCTCTGTCTTTTGTGTGATAACAAATCCTCAATCCATGCTAATACATTACCCCTAATACTGTGAGATCCTATCTTGTGCAATAACCTTTTATGTGGCACCAAATACATAACATCTACCAGCTCCCCTTTATCAGCTCTGCTTATTATATCCTCAAAGGACTGTAGCAAATTTGTCAAACATGATTTCCCTTTCACAAAACCATGTTGACTCTGTTTGATTGTGTTAAGCTTTTCTAAATGTCCTGCTATTTCTTCCTTAATAATGGACTCTAGCATTTTCCCAATGACGGATGTTAGGCTAGCTGGCCTATAGTTTCTTGCTTTTTGTCTCTCTCTCTTCTTAAACAGGGGCATCACCTTAGCAATTTTCCAATCTGCTGGGACCCTCCTGGAATCCAGTGAGTTCTGAAATATTTTGACCAATGCCACCACTATTTCTGCAGTCATTTCCTTTTAAACCCTTGGATGTAGGCCATCAGGTCCTGGTGATTTATCTGCCTTTGGTCCCATTAGTTTGTCAAATACTTTGTCTTTCATGATAGAGACTGTTACAAGATCTTTCCTCCCATCAGCTCCTTGCTTATCTGATATCTTTGGAATATTTATAGTGTCCTCCACCGTGAAGACCGATGCAAAATATTGGTTTAAATTATCTGCCATTTCCCTGTTCCCCATTATCAATTCTCCAGTTGCATCCTCCAAGGGTCCCACACTCACTTTAGCTACTCTCTTTCTTTTTATATGCCTGTAGAAGCTCTTGCTTTTTGCTTCTATTTTTCTTGCCTGTTTCCTTTCATAATCAATTTCCTCCCCCTTTATTAGCTGTTTAGTCATCCACTGTTGGTTCCTAAAAAAATTCCAATCTTCTGGCCTACCACTAGTTTTCGCTGCTTTGTATGCCTTAGTTTTTGATTGGATACTCTCCTTGACCGCCTTTGTTAACCAAGGATGGTTCATCCTTCTTATCGACCCCATCAGGTAAAGAATACATTCGGTGATGTTGGAATACATTTGTGCATCTCTATTTGTGTTGTCCAGTCAATGCAGCTTTGGAAGAAGCCATTCATCCCATTGAGTCATTAGAGCAATCCAATTTGTCCATTCCGGCCACTCTATCCCCACTACTCAAATACAGGGTCAGCCCAGGGGCCAAACTTCCACTATTCCAGATTTGAAAACTGTTAAAGGCAAATTACTCCCATTCTGGCCTCCTTAAAACTGAAGCTAAATTCTATAAGATAAGTGGGAGTTGTTACATTTAAGTTGTGTACATCATAAATCTTCACTTAAGAGACAAACTCCAGCAGTTAGCAATACGGATCTCTAAGATCGGAAAAACAAGAATATACAAAACAGGATTTACTTTTAATTGCACTTCAAAGAGCACTTGGATCTTTTCATCTTGTAGTACATGAAATATTTAGTCAGCTGCTTCGAAGTACAGACCAAATAAAGAAAAGCCAGCACACACGCACATACATTCAAAGCATGTCAGTACAAAACAGCAGATGAATAATCGCAATGTGTTAGTTTTCAGATATGAACTTTGGACCATAGCGTGCCTTTCTGTTGCCATATGAAAGGAAGGTTTTATTGAATTTAAGTAGGCCAGTAGTCTCTGCTCCAGTCTGACTATAAACAAACAATTCAACTGCACTCACGGGATCAGTCACAAGGTCATTTTGTAGATGCAAGTGAAGCGTCACCTGCTGTTGGACAAGTAAAACTATCATTTGGCACCAATCATTGCTTAACCCCAATGAGGTCCAGTGGTGTTGCTGTGACAGATAAAAAGAAAAGATCAACTTAGAGTGAAAACACCATGAATGGAGAAGTCTCATTTAGATCTAAAGTGGCACTGTCATAGGGAACCGCAGCACAAAACAGAAAGTGCTTAGAAAACTCAGCAGGTCTGGCAGCACCTGTGGAGAGGGAAACAGAGTTAACGTTTTGAGTCCAATATGAATCTTCTTCAGAACTGAGGGGAGGTAAAGATGTGATGGGTTTCATCCTGTTGAAAAAGGAGGCAAGGTCAGGGGAACAAAAGGGAAGGTCAGGGATAGGTTAGAGACCGGGCTGGGGGAGATTAAATACTAAAGATGTCATGGAACAAAAGATAAATGGGGCAGTAATGATTGTAGTAAAGAAACAAAGCATTAGTCCAGAGTAGGTGTTATAAAGTTCAGCCAGTCTGAAAGCAAAAACAAGATATAGACTGGTACTTGACAAAAAATAAATTAAAATGGAGGAGAGCGTTCATGGTCTAAAGTTGTTGAACTCATTGTTGGGTCCAGAAGGCTGTCAAGTGCCTAACTGGAAGATGAAGAGCTGTTCCTCACTGGAACACTGCAACAGGCTGAGGGCAGAAACATGAGCCTGAGAGCAAGGCGGTGAATTAAAATGGCAAACGACAGGAAGGGCGGGGTCATGCTTACGAACTGAGAGGAGGAGTTCCACAAAGTGGTCACCACAGTTTGCGTTTTGTCTCCCCAATGTAGAGGAGACCGCTTTCTGAGCAGTGAACACTGTAGACTAAATTGAAGGAAGTACAAGTGAATCGCTGCTTCACTAGAGGAAGTGTTTGGGGCTTTGGACAGCGAGGAGGGAGGAAGTAAAGGGGCAGGTGTTACTTCTCCTGTAATTGCATGGGAAGGTGCCATGGGAAGGGGTTGAGGTGTTGGGGAGTGATGGAGGAGTGGACCAGAGTGTCATGGACTGAACAGTCCCTACGGAATGCTGACAGTGTAGGGGGGGGGGGGGGCGATGAGGGGAAGATGCATTTGGTGGTGGCATCATGCTGGAGGTGGCAGAAATAGGGGAGGATGACCTTTTGAATATATAAGCTGATGGGATGGAAAGCGAGGATAAGTGGAGACCTATCGTGGTTCTGGGGGGGATGTAAGGGAAGGGGTGAGGGCAGGAATGTGTGAAATGGGTTGGACATGATTATGGACCCTGTCAACCACGGTGGGGGTACCCTCAGTTGTCACGTCATGAAGCACCATTGTGGAAGGTAGATCATCAGAACAGATGCGACAGAGACGAAGAAACTGGGGGAATAGAATGAAGTCCTTACAGGAAGCAAGGTATGCGGAAGTGTAGCTGAGGTAGCTGTGGGAGTCAGTGCGCTTGTAATGAATATTAGTGGACAGCCTATCCCCAGAAGTGGAGACAGAGAAGGAAAGGAAGGGAAGTGTCAAAGATGGGTGGAAATTGGAAGCAAAATTGATTATTTTTTCCAGTTCAGAACGAGATCAGGAAGCAGCACTGATATAGTCACCGGTGTAATGGAAAAGAGTTGTGGGAGTGGGCCTGAGTAGGACTGTAACAAGGAATGTTCTACATACCCCACAAAAAGACAGGCATAACTAGGACCCATGTGGGTACAAATAGCTACACCTTTTATTTGGTGGAAATGAGACAAGTTAAAGGAGAAATTGTTCAATGAGAACTCCATCAAGTTGCACCACTGTGTGGTGGGAAATGGTTTTACATCCACCATTTACTGACGAGTTCTTCACTTGCCATGGCAGTGAGGGGACCAAGCAAAATCCGAGTATTTATCACAGGAGAGACAGGCCAGTCACTTCGAACACTCACATATACCTCTCAGTGGATGGCATTGATGGGGTCATGGGAAGACTCTGAAGTCCATCAGGGCAATACCACTATCTACACCCCATGAAGGAGTCACGCATGAAGAGAGAGTGGCTTAGATCAGTACAGCATTATAGCGTTGATTCTCTGGCCTATGCTCCCATTAGATGTGGCTGCCCACCAGGGAACACAGGATCACACCTCATCATTTCAACAGCTGGCCAAGTACGGCCATGAAGAATGCTCGACAAAGAAAAGGCAAATTCTTCACATTGAATTCACGGGACTTCTTTGGGTAAAATTGTGGACTAACAAAAGACATCTTAGAGTCTTGTTCTTTCAATATCATTACTCTGTGTCTTATACAAGTTTGATTTTTCATCTTTTACTGCATTCCATAAACAATCTTTCTCTTTTGCTTTCATTGATTCATGGGGTGTAGGCATCGCTGGCACAGCCAATTTGCCCATCCTTTAGTTGCCCTCAACCAAACGGCTTGCTAGGCCATTTCAGAGGGCAGTTAAGATTCCACCACATCTCTGTGGGTCTGGAATCACTTTTAGGCCAAACATGATAGGGACCGCAGATTTCCTTCCCTAAAGGACATTAGTGAGCCAGACGGGATTTCATGACAATCTGGTAATTTCAAGCTCACCATTACTGAAACCAGCTATTCCAGGTTTATTTATTAATTGAATTTAAATTCCGCAGTTGCCATGATGGAATTTAAATATATATATTTTACACCATTGTTCCTTTGAGGGCCAGAAATTACTTGAAGATTATTTGAAATTATCAAGGGCAACATAAGACTAGCTTAATGAAAAATAGTTTTAGATTACCCAACTTCTCAACCTCAAGCAAAGGCCCATAGGTAAGTGAAAAGCAATTAACATTGGATATCAGAATTTCACTTTAGAACTCCTACAATTAGGATTCTACCCTTGCCACTGCACAGAAATGGCCCTCTCAAAGTCGCAATTGACATCCTATTTTACTGTGACCTGGTGCACTATCCCTCTTCAGCCTTCCAAACCTAACCATTGACCTAATATCACTTTATTCAGCTTGGTTCCAAATTTTCTCTGATCATACTGCTAATGAAGCGCGTTGGAACATTGTACTATGTTAAAGGCGCTGTACAAATGCATCTTGTTGTGCTTGTCGGAGATGCAAAATTACAACGGAATGAGCAATAAGTTGTACATGGTCTGTGTCGATATATCCAACCTTTAAAAATACAGATAAGTAACGTAACCTCATATTCAACACAGTACAACACTATTTCCGACAGCTGGGTCTCTTGGTAGCACAGGAAACCAAATTAGTTTTAGCAGTTATCCTCCCAGCTCCCTCTGGGCATGAGTCCTGTGGAGATTGAGAAGACTTGTAGTTCGGGCTGGGAGTGTGATACGAACTTGTAAGGTACTAGGAAAAAAAAGAATTAATCAAGAATTAGCAATCTAGCAGTGTAGTAAACATGAGCCACCCGAACAGCCTTGAGGGTTGAGAATTATTTGAACATCAAGGGCAACAAAAGGCTAGCTTAACAAAAAAATAGCTTTAGATTAGTATTAAGAATTTACAGAGCAGAAATGGGCCATTCAGCCCAACTAGTCTATTCTGGTGTTTATGCTCCTCATGCCTTACTTTATCTAACCCAATCAGCAGATCCTTCTATTTCTTTCTGCCTCATGTGCTTAACTAGCTTCACCTTAAGTATATCTATACCTTTCGCCTCAACTACCCCTTGTGGTAGCAAGTTCTACATTCTAACCATTCCCTTGGTAAAGATGTTTCTCCTGAATTTCCTATTCTTGACTACTTTATATTTATGACTCCTAGCTTTGGACTCCCCACAAGTGGAAACATCTTCTTAACATCTACTCTGTCAAACCTCATCATAATTTAAAAGACCACTACTGGGTCATCTCACAGCCTTCTCTTTTCTAGAGAAAAGAGCCCCAGCCTGTTCAGTCTTTCGTGAAAGTTATAATTTCACAGTGCTGGTATCATCCTAGTAAATCATTATTGTACCTTCTCTATATCCTGTTTGAGACCAGAACTGTGCATAGTACAGTAGTCGATGCTCCAACCAGCTTGTTTCCTGCTGCTTCTGACTGTCATGTTGCCATGTCACTGTCTCTTCCAGTCTATCCTGGAATGCACAGAGCAATCAACCATGGCCACAGCCGTGTCTAAATGGAGATACTTGGGGAGACAGAGTGAGCAGTAACACATACCAAACAAGAGGACAAGACAAGACATTTAACACATTTGTTTTACAGTAAGCCCCCATTCAATGTTGCCTTGTTTAACCTTGTTCCGCTTTAATGTCAGTGGGGCTTGTATTCTCGCTTAACGTTGCGAGATTCATTTTAATGTAACTTCCCGCCAGTCTGACCCGATCAGCGCCATTTTGGAGCAGCCTCCCTGGCTCCCTAACCTACCCTCTCCTACTGACTCCCTGGCTCATCAAGTCTGCCCATCCCTTACACCCTCTGTCTACTGACTGTCTGGCTTGCAACCTCTACAGCTCCCTAACCCACCGTCTCATTGCTGACCGTCTGGCCCACAGCCTCTCCCGCTCCCTAACCCACCCTCCGCCTACCACGCTGCTGCCCCGACTCCCCTGCTCGCCACTTCCCTCTCCTGAACCCTTACTGTTTCTCTTTCCAGATCCACCTGGGTTTTGAGGCCACCAAGAGCAGCTCCCAGGTCCACAGCGTGGACAGAGGTGGAGTAAAGTGAGGCCACTGTCTCGCTGGTTTACAACAGCAGAGAGGAGTCATGTCCCAGTCCAGAGTCCCAAACACATTCAACCCATCGTTGTATAAATTGTCTCAATGTCGGGATATGATTACCTCAAGATTTCAAGGCAAAAACGTGTGAAGCTGATCAGAAACACGCTTGAAGAGAACTTAATCCTGCTAATCCAAGCTCCTCCTCCTGCCCCTCGCCAATCATCTCCAGAGATCTCGCTCACAGCAAGGGTTCGGGAGAGGGAAGCTGCAAGCAGGAGAGTTGGGCAGTGGGAGGTTCAGCGACAGCAAGGATCAACGAGAAGATGGGTTAGGGAGTGGGGGAGACTATAAGCCCAGAAGGTCGGCAATGAGAGGGTGGGCTCGGGAGCTGGAGACACCTGAAGTCCGAGGATCAGCGAGGCGGTGAGTCAGAGAACAACAGAGGCTGCAGCCCAGAGGGTCGGCAAGGGAAAGTATCTGTAGCAACCAGGAAGGTCAGAGAGCGGGATGTGTGGAAAACAGGATTGGTTGTGAGTGGGAGGTACTGTAAAGTAGAACGTTACCATATTTCTGTTATATTTTTTAAGTTTATTTTATTTAAAAGTTATTTTATTTACTAATTTAGGAAGTTAGTAATGTAAAGTATTTCAACTTAAGCATAATCTTTTAATTTTTTTTGATGATGGGGGAGGTCCTACATAACCTAACTACAGCTTTTACATTGGTTTTAGTGGGAAATGTGATTCACTTAAAGTTGTTTCACTTGAAGTCCTAATTTTCAATAACGCAACTACTACTTTAAGTGAGGACTTTAGCAGATTTTAATACGCTTTTGCTTGTTCTGCCCTTTCAGATAAGGATCTCATTAATACCATTGATTCGTTCCCAATTCTGTCTCAGTGCCAATCAGATACTAACCCTTGTGACAGTGGTATATGAAGAAAAGAGAAACAAAATCGTGTACCTCGGTCTCAAAATGGTGAGGATCAGAGATTGCTCTTTCCACCAAATTCTTAAACCTGAGTTTGGAGTCAATATAATTGGCTCATATAGGGCAAAATGAGCATTACTCTGAAATCAGTGAAGTCAAAAATGGAGAGAAAAATATTAATTTTGAATTATAAGCAGATTGAAAACAACTAGATGATTCTGCGTCAGGGAACTAGCAGTTAAAAGCCATAATGCTTTTGTCTGTCAATGTGTTAATGTAGGTGATTTTATACAGCTTTGGGCTAGTGTTTTGAGTTCCAGTTTTTATGGGTTCATGTGTCACAGATATAATAAGTAACCATAAATTGTAGTAACTCACTTACTGGAGAACATATAGAATGTCCACCACAGAAGGTTGGAAAAAGATACCAAACCAATAGCCAATTGTGTTATACTCCTGATAGCTAGTTGGTGAAGGAAGAATCCAGAGCCAGTCTTTACTTGGAATATTTTTATTCACATTACAGATATATATCTCCTGACTCCACTCCACTCTTGTGTCAGTATGTGTCTATTTATATGTGCTCAAGCAACCACTCGATTGATGCTCTCTACCTGTATGTACTTAACCTCAATTGATACAATTAACATACAGTCTACTATTTGCCCTGTGAACTTCCTTTTACCTCTGCCACTAAAGGTGTGCAGAAATGATGTTTTTACCCTGTTTGTTCATTTTGTTCATCCATTTGTCTGCAACTGATATATCTCAAAAACTAATGAATGGATTTCCCTGAAACGTGGTACGAAGATAGGGTACAGCTCATGAAGAACTGATTCGTTTTTGGCAAAGATGCAAATCCAGGTCCTGAAATTTTTAAAAAGGATTTGTTAACATTGAGAGATAGGGCAAATCAACTTTTAAAAAGAAAATAGTGGGTTGTTTAACTGAGAATGTTATTGATTGATTTAGAACGTTGTGGATTGTCTAAGCAGCTGTGATGCAATTTTTCATAGCTGTCAAAATGTAAGCAGAGTTTTCAGAGCAGCTTGTTAGATGTAGATGTGCCTGAAGCCTCCTCCATGAGATGGAAGTGCTTAATAAAAGCATTTCTTTTTCAGCTTTGTAGTTGCAGAGCATCAACCAGGCAGGGAAATGCCTCACAGAAGAGTTGCGTAAAAACATTGACGTAACACAGCATGGTGAGGTATGCACACTACTGAATGCCCTCTCCACTTATTTACATTGATAGCTAAATCGGAATCAGAAAGATGTGCTAAATACAATGTAGGGAATAAACAAACATGCGCTATGAGTATACTGGGTTGAATGCTTAAACATACAAAATCTGAATGTCTTACAGCTCTTGTCACATTACAAACAATCTCTGACGAAATAATTAAGAGTATTATTATTGAGCCTTCTATTGCTCCTTATACTTGGCATAAAACTGCAATGTGTGAGAAAGTCCCTGGGTTATAAGAGTGTTCCTTTCTTTGAAAGTCAATCATTTCAATGCCACTGTCAAGTAATAAAAGAAATGATCTTATGTCACATGAGGCCTGCACTGCTGTTGCTTTTGGAAGTGTGGTGTTTGCAGTTGCCTGCAAGCTGCATATAAAACTGTCAGAAAGAAATGATTCATAATTTCAAGCAGAACCTTCCATGGTCCAGGCTGAGGGGCTGCTTTGGAGCAGCTCGGGTGGTGGAAGAAAGCAGTGGAAGAGGAGTTCAGCATTGTGCTGAGCCCGAAATTCATTGAGGTGAGGGCGTAAGGGTACTAAATTGAGTCCTTTGCTGAGTACAGAACGTTTAGCATCAGAGAGGGGAAGGTCAGAGGGTATGGTGATTACACAGCCGGGGCTGGGATTAGAAGAGGCGATGGGGTCAGAGGGATGGGAAAGGGTGGAGGGTCCTGGATGGGCAATGGTATCAATAAGCTGTTGGAGGCAGCGTTCCTCAATACCTGAAAGGAACAGAAAAAGTTCCTTGTTGAGGTGTCAGATGAGATGAAGAATAAAATGAAACTGGGGACAAGGACAGCTTTGTGATAGGGTGAGTCGGTGCTGCTGGAGGGAGAGGTCGAGTGTGTTCAATATGGCGACGCATGGCACTGAGTGTGGATCTCAAGATGTGATGGGAACAGCAGTCCGAGGAATGGTGTATGTCCCAGAGATAGCTGTAATCCTGGGTGAGTTCAAAACATGAGGGATGGAGCTTCAGCTGGAATCCACATGGGGTAAGTCGGAGATGGAGACAGTTGTTGAGGAAGGAAATACGGCTGTCAAAGCGGGTTTTGATAAACACCTTGTCAAACACCAGGAGGGAAATGGAAAGCAATGAAGGTGAACAAGGCAAAAGCGATAAACAGAAATTCTGTTGGACAGAAGAGCAATACTTCTTCAGCATAGCATTCCTGGAAGAGAAGTGGCAGTGAATTAAACACTAAGAAAAAAGCAAAATACTGTGGAAGCTGGAAATCTGAAATAAAAACAGAAAATGCTGGAAAATCTCAGCAGGTCTGACAGCATCTGTGGGGAGAGAAACAAAGTTAATGTTTTGACTCTTCAGCGCTAAAGAGAAGTAGAAATGTATGAAATTTATACTGTTTAAGCGGGATGGGTCAGGTGAAGCCGGATAGAAGGCCAGCGATAAGTGGGGGCTGAGGAGAGATTGACAAATACGTAATGGACAAAAAGACAATGGGAGTGCTAATGGTAGTGGTAAGAGCTAAAGAAAGTGCTGAGAGTGGCATAAAGGTAAGAAAGCAGAATGTGTGAATAGCTGAGCAAGGGTCATCACTCTGTGAAAGAACAACATGGAACAAGTAACAGATGGCCCTGGCATGACCCAGACCTTCCTGTTGCTTGCCATTTCAACACACCACCCTGCTCTCATGCCCACATGTCCATCATTGGCCTGCTGCTATAGGAGGATTCTGACTGTTGTTACAGAGTATGTACCAATATAATATAGAATTACTGCTAGTTACAGGTAGGATACTAGGCTGTTAAACATATTACATTAAGCAGCTTGCTCACAGACCAAAGGGAGCTTGTAACCTTTTAGACTCGTCACTCTCAATTCAGGCACTCACAAGCCCATCGCACATTCACTGGCATCTCACTCACTGCCAGCTCAAGGGACATAAGAAGATATACAAAATAGGAACAGGAGTAGCCCCTTTGATTCCTCGAGCATGCTTCACCATTCAATAAGCCCTTGGCTGATCTGTTGTGTTTTGAATTCCACATTCCCATCTAGCCCCGATAACCTTTGATTCCACAGCCGAACAAGATCCTGATGTCCTCCTCCAACAGGATCAAAGACAGAGACACGTGGGTTAGCATGTGTGGCCTAAGGACCTCTCTTGGTTAAGTCTCTGGCTCCAGCTGCGTTTCAAGGCCCCTCCACAAATGCCGGAGAGTGCTGGCCGCCACTTGGATGGCCAGTGTGTAGTGAGCTTCATGCCAGTCTGACACCTTACCCAGCTCCACCCCAATCCACTCGACAGATTAGCAGCAGCTTTGCCCATTGGACTGCATGCTGTGCTCTCAGCTCAGGAGCAGGCATTCTCCTAAACCGCACTGCAAAGCTGCGCTGTTAGCTTGAAGCATAAGGGATACTGGTCCAAATCTTAATAAAGACATTGTAAGGGGCTCTGAGCACCTCCTCCAGTGACTGTTCCATGCCCACCTTTCGCAAGGGATTCTATAACTTGCCCAGTCGGCCAATTGCTCTGCTGCCCCCTGAAACACACATTAGTTTGCCGTCTGCGCCTTACGGGTGAAAAGATCTGGAGTGCTTGGTGGCACTTTCATGCTTTTGCGTTACTTGAATGGGCAGAAAAGCTGCAGAGGCCCCGACTCCAAGCCTGTCAATGGAGCTGCTGCTCAACAGTCTCAGCTGCAGAAGAATGCTCGCTCTTGACAAGTTTTTCCAAGCGCATGGCCACTTCCGTCAACCTCACCCCCACACCCCCCACACAGCATGTGCTTGTGTACTTCCGTTAGTCTGTGCTGCCTTGCCACCTCACCCCCAGCCCCACCCACACTAGAACCCTACCCCAGCACCCCACTGAAAGCCAGCCAGGAAAAAGAGACTTGCCTGTGCCCCTCCTGAACGCACAGTACTTCTTCCTTGATGCCCTATGGGCGATCCACGTGAGTGCTACACAAGGTTGTATGCATTCACCTCCAAGTTCCCCTTGAAGTTCAGCTTGCCAGCTGCACACCTTTTAAAGGCAGTCATCAATCATGGTAATGAAGTCACACTGACGTGGGAGGTAAATTTGGCATGGTGGGGGTGGGGGGGGGGGGGGGCGCGGTGGGGGGGGGGGGGTTGATTCCGGCATGCAGGCACAATGATGAGACCCAAATGCACTAAAATTAAGTTCCCAACATTGGACAGTGGGAAATGCGGCCCACTGTTAATGGGTGGAGTGCACAATCACAAGCTTGTTTCATGATGTTGTAAAAACAATTTCTGGTCTTCTTGTCACACTGTCCCTTCATGCCACCAAATACACGCACCGCCAATGGGAGCGGACGATTCTGGTCAGTGTTTCACCGAACATCCTTTGCAAAGGACATCCAGACAACAGCACTCCATCTTCACATGCAGGAATACCAAATCAACAGCGTCAAGACATTTTTGTGCTTTATCCTTTTTCATAAAGCGTTCCCTTACAGCAACCTCTGCAGAGACCTTATTTATCTTGTCGTTTTTTTTGTATTTGTCTTGGGATTTTAAAAGGGTTATTGTTATACTTCCAGATTATAAATTAAATGTTAACCAACTTTGCAACTTGTTTCAAAAAATAAGTTATGTTCCATAATAAATCAATTATTATGTGTTCATTGAAAGAAGCCTGGTTAAAGCCTCTTTTATTCTGGGTCTAGCAGTAGAAAAGGAAAACAATTGGCCATTTTGATGTGTGATTTAAACTGGTACACTTATGGTGTGACCTGTGGAGTAGAGCGGCTAGAGAAACTGTGCATTCCTTCCATCTCGTTGGTAGCATGTTGGAAACTGGGAGTTGCAAAATACGTCAATGAAAATCACCAAAATGGACTCTCAGTTTCTCATGAATCTTTGCCCTGGAACAAGCAAAAAAATACTAGACATTGCAGACTTCAAAGCCAGCTCTGGGTGGTGTACCAGATTTATGAAGAGAAACAATTTTGAACTGAAACAGAAGGCCAATAATTTCACATTATTTTAAATAAAAATTCAATAATATAAACATTTTTTGGCTCCATTTGCGTGAATTTCGGGGGCGGAGTTGATGGGAACAATCTCTGACCTTCCAACTCTGCGATAGCGAGGTGACAAGAGAGGGTGGATTTCAACCCCTCGAAACTATTACCCATGCAAAAGTTGACCATCTACTTTTTGGCTGAATATTTAATCTTGGAAATTTGATTTTTACACAAGTGCATAAGGCAGATGCAGCCCACAGTGACATCTTTCAAAAACACAGCATCAGTTTCCATGTGCACACTGACGACACCCAGCCCCACTTCACCACCACCCTGCTTGACCCTTCCACTGTCTCAAAATTGTCAGACTGCTTGTCCATCATCAAGTGGTGGATGAACAGAAATTTCTTCCAACTCATTATTGGGAAGGCTGAAGCCATTGGCTTTGGTGCCTGACACAAGACTTGTTCTCTATCCACTGACTCCATCTTGCTCCCTGGCAAGTGTTTGAGGCTGAACTAGACTTCTCACCATCTTGGTGCTATATTTGACTTTGAGATGGGCTTCTGACCACATATTCATGCCGTTACTCAGAGCACGCCCGGTTTGTCTCTACCTCAGCTCATCTGAGGCTGAAACCCTCATCCACGCCTTTGTTACCTACAGAATTGACTTGTCTGACACACTCCTGACTGGCCACTCATCTTCCATCCTCATATTCTGGAGAACAACAAAACAGAAGGATGAGGGGGGCATCTGATTGAAACTTACAGAATACTGAAAGGCCTGGATAGAGTGGATGTGGGGAAGATGTTTCCATTAGTAGGAGAGACTAGGACCCGAGGGCACAGCCTCAGAGTAAAGGGAAGACCTTTTAGAACAGAGATGAGGAGAAACTTCTTTAGCCAGAGAGTGGTGAATCTATGGAATTCATTGCCACAGAAGGCTGTGGAGGCCAGGTCATTGAGTGTATTTAAGACCGAGATAGGTAGGTTCTTGATTGGTAAGGGGATCAAAGGTTATGGGGAGAAGGCGGGAGAATGGGGTTGAGAAACTTATCAGCCATGATTGAATGGCGGGGCACTCGATGGGCCGAATGGCCTAATTTCTGTTCCTATGTCTTATGGTCTTATGGTCTAAAACACTGCTGACTTTATCCTAACTTGCACCCAGGCCCGTTCACCTTTCACCCCTGTGCTTGCTGACCTACATTGGCTGCTGGTTAACTAATGCCTCAATTTTAAAATTTCGATCGTTGTCTTCAAATCCCTCCATGGCCTTGCTCCTCCCCGTTGCCATAACCTCCTATGACCTAATGACCTACGACCTTCCAATGTATCTGCACTCCTCCAATTCCAGCGTCTTGCGAGGGCCCAATTACCTGCATTAATTGTTCCAATACCCTTCAGCTGCCTGAGCCCTAAGCTCTGGAATTTCCTCCCTAAATCTTTCCGTCCCTCTAACTCCCTCTCCTCCTTTAAGACACACCCCTTAAAATCTACCTTCTTAACAAAGCTTTTGGCTATCTCCCCTAATATCTCCTTGTGTAGCTTGGTGTCAAATCTTATCTGATTAACACTCCTTTTGAAGCCACTTTAATTTGTATTGAAGGAACTTTATAACCACAAGGGCTAGGATTTTCCAGCTGTCGGGCGTGGGGTCAGTCACGGAACCGACTACCGCCCGGGATAAGGCCTGACCTGTGTGGATCGCGAGCGGTGGCGCAGAGCGCTGCCTGTGTGGGCGGTGGGGTGGTGCGGTGGGGATGAGGAGGGAGAGTGAGCCTGGCCCACAGTTCACGCATGCGTGCGAAGGAGTGCTTCACTCTCCCTGAGGCACCAAGCTGCCTCTGGGAGGCTGAAGCCCTTCTTGAAAAAAATTAACAAATGCAATAAAACCCCAATCAAACATGTGCCCCCTGTGCCACGCGAGATGGGACATGTTTTTAATTTCGAAAGAAAGTTTTGATTTTAACCTGTAATAGCTTTATGAAGCCTCGTCCCGCTCGTGGATGAAGTTTCCTAAAAAACGTAGAGGCCGCTTGGCCTTTTCGCCTGCCCGACAACCGTTAGGTTGGACGGGTAGCATAAAACTCAGGGTAATTAGGTCCTCACTGGCCTTACTAGGCCCTTCAATTAGCGGCAGACGGGCAGCTGACTCTGGGGTGCACCCAGCGAGCGAAATATCGCCCAAGTTCACGATGACGTCGGGACACATGGCTGATATCATCGCGCGCCATTTAACGTTCTGGCCGGTCCAAATGTACAATTACGAGGACAATCTGAGTGTTACAGGTTTACTATTAGACATCGGTGGAATCAAAGCTCCCCCTCGGTCTGGCAGCTGGTTCAAAACCAGACACAGCCCCACATTGAATCCTTCCCCCACCTTTAGTTCCCCTTGACTGCCTGCTCGCGGGTGCTCCTACGGCTCACAAAAACATGTTACAGAATAGGCATGAAACCATGATCAAAGGTACTCAACACCAGGAGACCCAAGCTTTGTAAGTAGTAAATGCAATAACATTTGTAGATCCCTAGTGATCAGACATCGTGAGAACAATGCCTCAGGAACACTGCGGAGCAGATTTAGCAACTTTGAGGCTGGTCTGGTCAGGTATGGATGGTGTGTCAGGATGTGAATCAATTGCATCAACCACAATTTGGAATGGGCTTTAATGGAGCAGCTGTCCTTTCCGTGTTGGTGGGCTTAGCATTATTAGGTACAGAAATGCACACACTTTAGAACAGAGACTAGTACCTCGTTCCCATCCCTCGCCCAGTTCCTGTGACAGAGATGAGATTTCCAGTGATGTTTCTCAGTCCCTCTCTCTCTCACGGATCACAAAACACAGGGGACCCACTAGGCCAGCCAACGGACAGGGTGTCACTGTTTCTTTTCCAAAATAATCACTCGGTATTACAGAACTTGAATCTTGCTGAAAAGAGAGACAAGTTGCTGAAACTTTTCATCTTGCACTCATCAGGACTAATACAAGAATGCCAAATTTCAAATGAACACAACAATTTATACTTCAGGAGAAAAGAGTGCTGATTGGCTGACAAGTCAACCCTGATTGGCTGAAGTGTTGCCATGGAGAAAATAACGGGTAACTATAGGCTCCCTAAGCTCTGGGGTAAATCAAAAAGATGCAAGGCTTGAACATATTTCTTTTGTTTGCAGAGAATAAATCCCTGCATATGAATGTATGTCACCATTAGAAAGTGTAAATAAACCACGTTACAAGTTCAACTGATTCAGCAACTTCTGTCTTTCAGGCAATGTTTCTTTTCCATTTGCAAACATTTGCAGGAACCAAATGCACTGACCCGTTGGTGTGATTTAAACCAGAACACCAAGGCAAAATAATTGAATAGTTCTTTTACTGGTTAAGATTTAATTTTTATTTTCTACAGCGCATTTGAGTTAATTGCTGATCCATGCACGGTTTTACAAACTGAGCAAATAGAGAGCCACTGAAGACTAAAACCTCAGAAGCCGCTGGAGAAGGGAAACCATCGGCGAGGAGACAGAGTGTACCATTGTGTGTTTCTTTCTTCTGCCGGAGACCCTGGCACGGACAAATGCTGCAGAGGCCACGATCCAACCCTCTAGCAGCAGACAGAGGGAGTCATTGATTTCCCTTGCAGCCCACGTGCCTGCAACTGGGGCCAGCATCTGCTCCTCGGAGAGCTGTGAGAACGTACAAACACACTGGTCACCAGATGTCACCTTCTGCTGCCAGCACGCAGAGCAGAAAGTAAACAACATCCTGTGCATGCCGAACATGTGCCGGCTTGTTTCACGGACAATCGGGGGCCACCACGAGGTGCCTGACCTAAAGCCTCAAGAACAGTGACACCTCCAGGATACAAACATACAAACAATCTGCCGCTCTTAAACTGGTATCTTCGGCTGGCGCTGCCTTGGCTGCATTCAAAAGGGATTCCTTGAAACGCCTGTGAAGGACTCATGACAAATTGGTACGGTGGATCCTTGCTGGAAAAAAATGGGTCAGAGCACAGAATTTTATCACGTGATGGAATTAAATTGTATTGAAGATAGATTAGCTTAGCTCATCCAAAATAACTCATATTAACAGTTAAAAAGATAAAGACAGAATTGCATTTACATAATGTTTTTCACAACCACAGGATATCTCAAAGTCCTTCAGCCAATGAAGTACTTTTTGAAGTGTAGTCACTTTTGTAATGTAGGAAGTTGATAGGTGTTTTTCAAGAGTATTTTATTTTAAAGAAATAGATGTTCATTGCCATTATTTCCTCCTAATTAATATTCATTCCTAAAATGGTACTGCAGTGTTTTGGAGTAATCTGAATGGTTTCTTCAGACCTCCCAAAATCACCAATTGAAAAGAACAAAGAAGAACAAAGAAAAGTACAGCACAGGAACAGGCCCTTCGGCCCTCCAAGCCTGCGCCGATCATATCACCTGTCAACTAAAACATTTTGCACTTCCAGAGTCCATATCCCTCTATTCCCATCCTCTTCATGTATTTGTCAAGCTGCCTCTTAAACACCACTATCGTACCTGCTTCCACCACCTCCTCTGGCAGCGAATTCCAGACACTCACTACCCTCTGCATAAAAAAACTTGCCCCACACATCTCCTCTATAGTTTTCTCCTCTCACCTTAAATCTATGTCCCCTTGTAATTGACACTTCCACCCTGGGAAAAAGCTTCTGACTATCTACTCTGTCCATGCCACTCATAATTTTGTAAACTTCCATCAAGTCGCCCCTCGATCTCCGTCGCTCTAGTGAGAACAATCCGAGTTTCTCCAACCCCTCCTCATAGCTAATAACCTCCAGACCAGGCAGCATCCTGGTAAAAACCTCCTCTGCAACCTCTCCAATGCCTCCATATCCTTCTGGTAATGTGGTGACCAGAATTGCACGTAATATTTCAAGTGTGGCCTAACCAAGGTTCTATACAGCTGCAGCATGACTTCCCAGCTTTTATACTCAATACCCCTGCCAATGAAGGCAAGCATGCCATATGCCTTCTTGAAAGGGTATTCACTAAATCTCAACCACTTACCTGCTAGGTGAATTCACCACCCTGTATAACATTCTCTGAGACGGTACCTGATCCTAGGTCCCAACCCCTGTATGAAACAGCTGACCTCAAGGAGGCTACTACAATAGACCTGTGACCTTGCAGGTAGGGAGGGGTAAGATCAGCCCCTAGACTGCCAAGTGCATATATGGACAGTGGAATTGGTCTCAGCTATTACAAAGGAAGTACTTCATTGGCTGTGAAGTACCTTAGGATCCCCAGGTCAAGAAAAATGCAATAGAAATGAGAGTCTCTTTTTGTTTGATGTCTTTGACAGTTAAACAACATGTTTTCACTTGCTGTCTCAGGTTAAATTGGTGACTTTAAAGTAATGAAGGATTCCTCTCCAAGTCAGACATCGTTCTGATTTGAACTTACATCTCTGTTCCTTCATCATTGTTGGGGCAAAATGCCGATTTTCCTACCTAACACCCAATGGGAGATCAGCCATTACCCCATGGATTGCAGCAATTCAGAAAGATGGCCCACTACTGAAGCATCCTGCTTCAGACACCATGAAGCAGGCTTCATTGCCTTGAGTATGTTAACAGCAAGTTTTTATTAATGACTCATAACTCGGTACATATTTATAGTAGAGAGTACAGGTATGGAGCTGACTCCAGTCTAGGTCTGTACTCAGTGCTGGACTCAGTCTCACATTAACCCTTTATATACCAGACCCTACTGGTACAACTGCCATTGTTCAGTCCCCTTCAGTCCAACTGAAGATTGACAAAAAATGTAACCCATGCATCAACCATGATCTTATTGGATGGTGGAGCAGGCTCAAGAGGGAGTCTGGCTTCTCCTGGCCTTATCTCTGAAGAACAGGCTCCCGTGTCCTAGCATAATCAAATTTCTTCAGAAGAGGGTAAATTGTCAAAAAATACAGCTAAATTTACATCACAGGAACAGGCCACTTGATCCAAATCGTCCATGTTGGTGTTTATCTGCCACTTGAGCCTCTTCACACGTTAATTCATCTAACATATATTTCTTCTATTTTGTGGCAGCATTAATGACACCCCCTACCCCTCACCAACACCCCCCACCCCCCCTCCCCCCAATTTGGTGTCCCCCTACAAATTTTGGAATTGTACTTCCCATTCCAGAGTCTTCATTGCTTAGGTAACAGGCGAACAGCTGGTCCCAGCACCAATCCTTGTAGAACACCATGTTCCACCTCCCGCCCACCTGAGTAAGTACCTGTAATCCCTTACTCTCTGTTCATCGTGTAGCATCCAGATTGCTGTTCAATTGGAGTAGACAAACTGGAGTAAAGCATGTTGCAAGACAGTTCACCAGGTGAAACATTGAGCCATATGGATAAGGGAGGTCATAGATTTA
Source organism: Carcharodon carcharias (assembly GCF_017639515.1). Classification (NCBI taxonomy): domain Eukaryota; kingdom Metazoa; phylum Chordata; class Chondrichthyes; order Lamniformes; family Lamnidae; genus Carcharodon; species Carcharodon carcharias. The sequence continues at coordinate 26,121,311 of NC_054494.1, read as the reverse complement.
ATTCTGAGTCTGTGCTTAACTTGAAAAAAATAACCTGCCCAATTCCTTGTTCACGTTACATTATCTCCTGGAAAGTGCATAGGTTGATCTCGTTGAAGCACAGGCTACTTCTTGTAGCTAAACAGACTGACAAGGCTGCCAATATCCAGGGAACCATCACCTGCAGGAGAAGAAGAGAAAATTAAAAAGATGAAAGGATGCAAATCGCTGCTGTTAGCTTTATTCCAGGGAATCCAGTAAAAGACTTGCATTTAGATGGCGCCTTTCACAACCAGCAGATGCCCCTTTACAGCCACTGAAGTACTTTTTGACATGAAGTCACTGTCGTAACGTCTGAAATGTGGCAGCTAACTTGCATACAGCACGCTCCCACAAACAGCAAGTACTCTGTCTTTCAGAGAATATGAAAACTAAGATGAAAGCAAAATACCACAGGTGCTGGAAATCTGAAATAAACACAGAAAATGCTGGAAAATCCCAGCAGATCTGGCAACACCAGTGGAGAGAGAAACGGAGTTAACCTTCCGAGTTCTTATGATCTCCACAGACGCTACCCAGCCTGCTGATACTTTCCAGCATTTTCTGTTTTTATTTGAACAATAATCTGTTTTTGTGGTGTTGATTAAGGGATAAATATTGTGCAGGACATTGGGGAGAAATCCCTGATCTTCTTCAAAATAATGCCAAGGGGTTTTTTAACGTTGAAAATTTATGGCAAGTAACGAGGTCATTCGGCCCATCATGTCTGTGCCAACAAACAAAACATATCCAGCCTAATCCCACTTTCCAGCTCTTGCTCGGTAGCCCTGAAGGCTGCAGCATTTCAAGTGCACATCCAAGCATTTCGCACTTATTGGTGTTTGCAAACAGAAGAGCATTCGACGGAGAAGTCTAAGGGCTAAAAGGAGGAGATTTGACAGAGCTTAAAATGTTTAAAGCTTGCATTTTGCACGGATACGCAGCAACTCCTATGCCTTCAGAAGCAGTTATTTAGAAAGATGAATTTATGGTATGTGTGATAAATTAATTCCAAATTTACAATGCCTTGCACTGAAAACAGTACATCTTATTCTGTGGACCAGAGGACGCGGCAAGCCACAGAGCACTGACTGTTCTAACCCCAAACCCTACCACAAAATCATGGTTGCAAGAAAGCTGTCTCTGCCAGGAAGCAGGCTGGCAGGCAAGAGACCATCTGGTCTAACTGAAATGACAATTTCATGGGTAAAAATCCAGAAAGCGACCACAAAGAGACAAGGGCCGCCTTGCACGCCCAAGGGTTGACCTGAAACTAGCTGCTTTTGCTTGAGGTTAAAGTGGAGATGCAGAAATCCCAACCATATGCACGAAGCAGCTTGAATGAGGAAAAATTCATTCTTTTGAGAAATGATGAAGTGCTCCTTGTGCCAAATGGGTTGCAGAAACAACCAGCCTCATGACCAAATGCTGCACAATTGTTCTCCAGCATCTTCTCGGGAAGTCTGAGTTTCTTTAGTCGTTCAAAGAGTCTTCCTCTCAAAACCATTAACTTCTTGCCTGGCCAACAGACATTATAGTGTTTGATTTTGCCTGCAACTTGCCATTGTCATTATTGTCACAGAGCAGCCTTTACTGAACCAGTTTGCTTAAGCTGTTCAGGTTTCTTTATTCAGAGGGGGCTGTTTGGATATTGAAAGCCCTACTGGGACCAACGGTGGGAGCAGGGTCCTTAACCACTTTTAAAATGGAAATGGACAAGTATCTGAAAAAGGAAAATGTAAAAGGCTGTGGGGAACTGTTTCAGAGAGATAGCAGGGGTATGATGGGCAGAATGGCCTTCTTTTCTAAAACTCTATGATTATTGTTCCACTTGATGACTGTGCAGGTCCATACTGGGTGAAGTATTTCATGACGCAAGCTATATTTAAAAAATACATCATGCACGTCCCCTTGTCAACAGCAGGGTCTTGTGCTCTGTATTGTGTCAGCCACGACTTCATTGGTAGCATTGCACTTCTGAGACGCAAAGTTGTGGGTTCAAGTTTCATTACGGGGCCTATGTGGTTTTGGGCCTTCCTGATGAATCTCCACCATAGACTTTGTTGCCTGTAAAATCCGAGGAAAATATCGAGAACAACAGGAATTTTTCCACACACTGACCTAACCAAAGCATTTGACTCAGTGAATTGCGAGGCTCTGTGGGTTGTGCTCCGATGATTTGGATGCCCAAGAAACTTCATTACAATCCTGCAGTTGCTTCATGATGAGATGACTGCAACAGTCTTGAGTTGGAGATCTGAAACAGATCCGAACAGAGCCTCCAAAATCCGGACTGAGGTCAAAGAAGGCTGTGTGATAGCCCCCAATCTACCTGACAGTGGCTACTCGCCTCGTCAAAGATCAAATGCCCTCTGGTGTCAGTATTAAATACAATCTGTCAGAAAACTCTTTTACCTCAGTCGCTTCTGTGCCAAAACTAAACCGATCACCATAGATATACATGACCTACAGTTTGCAGATGACTATGGTGTTGTTGTCCACTCTACAACAGATCAGCAAGCTACTCTCGATCTCTTCAATTCTGAGCATCAGAAACTTGACCTGCCCTTGAGTATTGCTGAAACAAAACTCAGATATCAACCCACACCTGCTTTGCCAAATATTCCACCTCCCATATATGTTGAAGCAGACACTCTGGAATATACATACTTTGGCAGCCACCTCTCTCAAAGGGCCACCATTGACGAGGGGATCCAACATGGAAACATAGAAACTGGGAGCAGGAGTAGGCCATTCAGCCCTGGGAGCCCTCTCTATCATTCAATATGATCATGGCTGATCCTCTATATTGACGCCATATTCCCACTTTCACTCCATACCCTTTGATGCCCCTAATATCCAAAGAATTAACAATTTATTTCTTGAATATACTCAGTGGCCCAACAGCTGTCCATGGTAGAGAATTCCACAGGTTGACCACCCTCTGAGTGAAGAAATCTTTCCTCATCTCAGTCCTAAATGGCCTGCTCCATATCCTGAGAATGTGGCCCCTGGTTCTAGACTCCCCAACCAGGGGAAACATCCTCCCTGCATCTAGTCTGTCTAGCCCTGTTAGAATTTTATACATTTTAATCAGATCCCCTCTCATTCTTCTAAACTCTAGTGAATACAGGCCCAGTCGAACCAATCTCTCCTCATATGACAGTCCTGCCATCCTCGGTATCAGCCTAATGAACCTTCACTGCACTCCCTCTTTGGCAAGTATATCCTTCCTTAGGTACGGAGACCAAAACTGCATGCAATACACCAGGTGTGGTCTCACCAAGGCCCTGTATAACTGCAGTAAGACATCCCTACTTCTGAACTCAAATCGTCTTGCAATGAAGGCCAACATACCATTTGCCTTCCTAATTGCTTGCTGCACCTGCCTATTTACTTTCATTGACTGGTGTACAAGGCCGTCCAGACCCCTTTGTACACCCAGATTTCCCAATATATAATACTCTGCCTTTCTGTTTTTCACACCGAAGCGTGTAACTTCACATTTATCCACGTTATACTGCATCTGCCATGTGTTTGCCCACACACACAACTTGTCTAAATTGCCCTGAAGCCTCCTTGCATCCTCCTCACAACCCCGCCCAGTTTTGTGTCATCAGCAAACTTGGAAATATTGCATTTTCTTCCCTCATCCAAGTTATTTGTATATATCACCAAGCACTGACCGCTATGGTACACCACTAGTCACCACCTGCCATACGGAAAAAGACCCATTTATTCCCAATCTCTGTTTCTGGTCTGTCAACCAATTCTCAACCCATGCCAGTACCTGAGTAGCTGCTCCAGCTCAGCCTCCTACAAACTATTGCAGTGAATGTTCAACAACAAAGACCTTCAGAAGTCAATTAAGGTCCTAGTGTACAGAGCAGTTGTCATCATCACCACACTCTCTGTGGTCAAGACCTGGACTGTGTATCAGCGACACAAAAGAGTGCTAGAGAACTTCCATCTGCAATGTCTCCACCGCATCCTCCAAATTCAATGGGAAGACCATCGAGCAAATGTTCATTTCCTTCCTGAAGACAGCTCCACAAGTATTCAGGTAAAACCCCCGCAAAATCAACTTTGATGGATTAGATACTGCGTCCAGGAGGCTGAAAAACCATCTCCCCCCGCCAGGTCCTGTTCTCTCAAATCTCAAACGGCCAACATTCCAGGGGAGGACAAAGAAAACACTTCAAAGACACTCTGAAACTCTCCTTGAAGTGTGGCAGCATTGACTTAATGGCTGGGAGGAGCTTGCTACCAATGGTTCAGAATAGCGACAATTTAAGCTTCATCTTGCTTTGAATCCAAACACCTTAGTCATGAGGTAGAGCAGCAGCAGAGAAGATAAGAAAAGGAATCAAGTCCTACACTCCAGATCCCACTGCCTCATGGGACATCCTGCTCCATGTGCCCAAAGGGCTGTGGGTTGGGAATCGGCCTGTTCAGTCACACGAAAACTCATGGCAGAAGCTCATAACCCTGAGTAGACATAATTCTCCAATCGAGGGACAAGCAATGATGATGACAGCAGGACCTGAGCAGATAAGTTAAGTCTGACGCTTCAGTCCATAGTGAGGGAGTGCTACAAAGTCAGAGGTGCTGTCTTTTGAGTGCGATGTTAAACTGAACCCCCTGGATATAAAAGATCCCATGGCACTATTTTGAAAAGACAAACGTTGCGCACTGTTCTTCATTATTGTGCCATGTTTAATGAGCTCCATAAGAAATGTGTACAAAAGCAAAGAATGCACTCGACTTTGTCTCCTTACTGATACCAGTATACTTCCTTCTTTTCAACACGTAACAGAGACTGGGCTGGCAACTTCCTGGCAATATGGGTGGCACCTGTGCCTTTGATTGCCTTCAGACTTCAATAACCCTTCTTTGGTACACCTTTGGCAGCTAAACAGTCAGCTCTTTACAGCATCAAGGGGCACAGTGTGGTCTACATATATTTGTTGTGCCATTGTGAACAATCTATTTTTCTACCATCACCATAACCGTTGTTTTATAGCGTGCTGCAACCCTTTAATTGCTGCTGCTGTGCTGGATTTTATGTTCATCCAACAAGACCAAATTCAATAGGTCATACGTCAGAATTCTACTAAGTAAGGTGGGGGGGAGCTACCTTTCATTACTAAATTCCTCATGGCCTACTCCATTAGACAGGGGAGTGCTTGCATTCTTGGCCATCAAAGTCTCCTTTTAACTTGCTGCAAAGAAACAAGAGCATCAATCTCAGCTGGGGGACCACAGCCATTGGTCAGGAAAGGGGAAATTAAAGTAAAAGGGGTATTTAAATGTAAAAGGTCAGAAGCTTATAGTCTGGGCACAGACAAGGGTTGCCAAGACCAGACCTAAACCCCCATATAGTCATTGAGCTCAACAGTGACCAGATTTCAAATCGTGGTGGGTATGGTTCAGTACCACACAAGGTTATAAAGGATGTGTGGTCCATAACTTTGATAGAATAATGTACAATACTAAAGAACATCTAAATGTCAATACTGTGCTTAGTATTAGCCTTCACAGCTAATATTCACTTGGAGATTGATATGGTTGATATGAAAAACTACTAAAACTAAAACCTAAAACTGCTGATTAATGTGTCTTATTGGACCTTCTTTGTTGGAAAGATTTGTTGATATGGGTGGGCACTGAATAAAACTAACACCAAACGTTTGGCTCGCAGTTCCATCATGTGACATAATGCAGTTTTTCTCATTCATGTGGGGTTTTTTTTTGTTCTCTTTCCATGCCTGCTCCACTGCTGTGTCGCCACATTTACCCCTGAAAGTGGGACACTCTGAGTGACACCCTATCCCACCATTCCACCCTTCCATTTCCATTACCAGCCCCAAGTGGAACTTGAGCCAGGAGAGAATAGCTCAGGTGAAAGCAAAATACTGCAGATGCCAGAAATCTGAAACAAAAACAGAAAATTCTGGAAAAACTCAGCAGGTCTAACAGCATCTGTGGAGAGAAAAAAAAAACAGTTAACGTTTCGATATGACCCCTCTTCAGAGCTAAGGAGAAGTAAAAATGTAAGGGGTGCGATGCAAGGGTAAAAGAATAATGAAGGTTGTGGAGCCCAAACACATGTATTAATTTTATTTTTGGCTCTTCCTCCATTCGCGGGTGAGACAAGTTGGCATCAGCTGCACCAAAAGAGCAGGCAACTGCAACCAGCTGAGAATAAGAGATGTCAGCAAAAATTTAAAGTTACCTACTGTTTAAGTATTTTGGTGGCGCATTTTTGAAGCAGGCTTGGTGCAGAATCTGTTTGGGCTGAAAGCGCCAGTCGATCCCTGCAGTGAGAAGAAGCCTGCACATGGTAAGGGCTGTCAGTGCGAGTTTGGCGAAGCAGCCCTGAAGCCTCATGACATTAGAGTTTGCAGAATATGGGCCAAGGCAGTTACCACATGTCTCTGACTGGGTTCCGGATTCCAATTCTGCCTCACCCCTCTGTTGGCTCTGCTGACTCAAGCAATTTGCATAACTCAGGTCGTAAGGTCATCCAGCTTTGTAAGTCTTCAATTGGGAGAATTCATCTATGCCGGTGGGGTATATTCTGGTTCCAATTTTAGCAGCCTTCTCTGTAGGTACCTGTCAATGGTGGTTAAGTGAGTGCATTTTGCTGCTGGCTTGGATGTGATCTGATTTTTAATTGCTTTTATAAAGACAGTGAAGAACAGTGAAAGACAGAATTCACCTCATGTTAAGCAGAATGACTGAGCCTTCATGTCTTTCCCAAATTGCTCCTGATTTCTTTCCACCTTTTCTGACAGCATAATTCTTGCCATGAGCACAGGTACCGCATTTATCTTGGGCTAAACTGTGAGCATTTAATCAACACCACATTTTTCAAGCAGGAATCATGGGATAGTTTTTCTGTTTGACCAACACCATGACCAGAGCTGCTAAGACCAAACCCTTAGAAAATGGTTGAACTCAACACAGAGCAGATTTAAAATCCTGGTCGGTATGGCTCAGTACAGCAAAAGGCTATCAAGGATGTGTCATCCGTAACTATAATGTACAATACTAAAGAACATCTAAATTTCAATACTGTGAACAGTTAGAGCCACGGGTAGGTTGTTTGGTGAATTTTTGTACTTAGCAAGTTCAAAGATGACAAGGTAAAGAATGGAACTCAGCCCAATTTCAGTTGTCCAGTTTTAGCGCCAAAGACTCCCAACTGACAGCTGAGGTTAGACATCTGAATAACAAGGGGAATCTATGGAAGGTGGGTGTGCTTATCAGGGGGAAGGGAAGGCTCAGAGATGACCTATTAAAGTATTCAAGATCCTGAAAGCCAAAAGTAAGATAACCATCAGTATGCCTGAAAATGCGTACTGATGATCACAAAGTCAAGAGTGGGGTAACAGGGCCTTTGCTGCTGGGGCTCTGCAGTCAGAAGAGACCACACAGTGTGACATATGTGACCCATTAAAAGGGGGATTAGGTTTCCGGAAGCAAAAGTCGGGAACCACTTATTGCTCCCTTTGTAAAGCTGATGCTTTCATTCATCTTTGGGGACCTAGGTCTCATTTCTGGCCCCCATTCCCCTTCTTCCTCCTTAGTGAGGCCGACTTGCATCTGAAGCAAAACCCTTGTCATACTACCCTGTAAAGCTATTGCTCTGGGGGGGAGAAAGACATGGGACCCCTCAGCATTAGGAGTCCCAGCCTAGGCCAGCTCCAGAAATGGGTGGTTGATGGAGATTCCACCCCTCATTAAACACTTTGATAAACTCTGGGAAATGAAGCATTGATGCTGGAATTGGGAGGACTGTGAATTGAATGTTGAACCAGCCATCAGGGTACAGGATGAGTTCATTCCGATGATACAATCACTCCTTGGAGATAACTCCAACTTTAGGCAATAACATCAAACGTATGATGTCGAAATGGTGGTTCATGGTGAGGAGAACAATTAATTTGATATTGTTCATTCTGTAAGTTATCCTGTTGAGTATGTGCCCAGTTTGATCATCAAGACGCAAGAGAATTATTGAAGCCCTGGAAATGGTCGAGAAAAGGGCCATGAAGCTGCTCCCTTGTGTCAAAGAAAAGATTTATGAGGAAAATTTGGAGAAACTTGGGATCTTCGGGTTTGAAAGTTAGCAACTGGGAAGAAGGTACCTTATAATGGTATAGAAGATAGCGCAGAATATAGAAAAAATGAATTTGGAGCATTACTTGAAGGTAAATGTGGCATTCCAAAAAAAAAGTGCAATTTTATGCCAAGCCCCAGAATAGGCAACTAGAAGTTCTGAACAGAAGTGTACCAAGGCTAATTTTTAATGAGAATTTGTATTATTGCACCTGGTTTTTCCAGGATCCTCAGTCACTTTACATTTCTTCTGTATAAATGGTACAGAGCTGACCAACAATAAGGAGTGGTCCATAACACCAACTGACACACTCAATGGGTGGAATTTCCCCAGAATTGCACTAAGTTCGGTAGTGGGTGGGTAAAATGGAGTCCTACCCACCGACAAAAATGGAGGGTTTTCACGCCGTATCTTCCCGAGCCTGCCTCATTATTTATGCATTCCCAGGAAACACACTGTTTCCATAGTGACCGGGCTCTCATTCACTGGCAGCTGCCAGCAAAGCGTTCATCGCCACCAGCTCACCACCGCTGCCTGGGAGACATGGCCAGCAAAGGAAAAGAGACTGCAGCCCCACTGCTTCAACGACGGGTCCCTCGAGCTACTGTTGGATGTGTGGAGGCCCACCAGGATGTGCTCTACCCCCACTCTGTCCGCAGGATGGGTAGCAATATCACCAACCCGGCTTGTAAGGCGGTGGTCAGTGCCAACCCCCTGCAGAGGAAGACAGCTACCCAGTGCCACAAAAGGATGAATGATCTCCTCCATTCCGCCAGGATAAGTCACTCTTTTCATTACTTCCAACTTACACTCACAAACCCATCACACACCCACAGGGCCCTCACTCACTGCCAGTGTGAGGGACATCACCATTCACTCTCTCACACACACCGTCATTGTCTTCATCCCATCCATGGGACCACTCACCACCCACACAGACCAGGCACACTTATCATCTGGCCAGGCAGGCATCCTGATACACTCTCCTCATCTCTATCCATGCAGGGCAAACTGGCTCACAACAGGAGGGAAAGGTCACAGACAGGTGGAGGGATGCCGGAATTCAATGTTCTCACAGAATTCGAAAACAGAGCCATCCAGCTGGCCGGTGATGACCAGGACTGGTCCTGTGCTGACGGTGAGGTCAGTGCTGCTCTACCAAGTTAGGATCCAGCAGTGCAACATCCATCAGACATCCATACTGTGAGTGATGTGTCCTGTTTCACAGGCCACTGCCATGCACTAATTATCTCCCCTTGCTTCCACAGGCACATCTGCCAAACAGCCAACAGAGTCCATGACCCAGGGCCTCTAATCAAGCCCCGAAGAAACCTCTGAAGAAGAATCTGAAGACACCCTCCCTGAAGTCCCATCACAGCGCTCACCCACACCCTCCACCAGCGCAGAGACACACACCTCGGTGAGACCTAGCTTTACAGTAGCCTTGGGATCACAATCTGGTGAGCACATCGCACTGTCTGATCCACAGCAGGGACTTCCTACATCCCCGGCACTGGGAGGACTGCTGGAGGCCAGAACATTGCTGAGTCCAAGTCAGATGACGAGCCTCTGGACTCGGTCATGTCACAGTTGTTGGAGCTGCAAAGACAAGCTCAAGAACATCAGGAAGGGATGTCCGCTGCACTCCTCAGATTGCAAGGCACGATGGAGGAGTCCATCCATCTTCAGTCTGAGGTGATAATGCCAGCATTGCAATGCACTGGGGTCAACACTGGCAGGGTGGCAGCCGCCATGGAGACCTTGGTCCAGGACATCACTCCTGCACTGCTGCGCAGGCTTAATTCCATCATTGATGTCTCCAACAGTGTGTACACGAGAGGGGTGTGGGGCAGCTCTACCTCACTCCAGCTACCCCTTCCACCCACAGAGTCAACCAGAGGCCCTCGGGCTCCAATAGGAAGGAGAATCAGCAGGTGGACGCTCTGGGGCCATCCACACAGGTGACTCTGGGAGTGACCTGACCATCCGAGTCCTATCTTCCTGTGACTTCACAGGCCGAGGAGGGTGCCACTGCCACACAGCAGGAGCCTGAAAGCAGGCCGGGGACCTCCAAGTCTCAGCCCTCCAGGGGATGCCCTCCAAGGTCATCACAGACAGGGCATCACAGTCAGCAGGCTGCCTGCACCCCTGCTGCGGATGTCCAGGGAGCACCAAGACGTAGCGGCAGGGTGTTGATCACTTGTACATACTGTTCCCTATTGTCAATAAACTCCCAAGAATGTCTCCCTGCCTGTGGCTCCTTGTTCTGATGAGCAGTGTTCTTGTCACTCAGATGTGAAATCTTTCTGCACAAGATAAAGGGAGGTGTCTCAGTCCAGGGCCTCTTCCCTGCGCTCTGTGCAGCCTTCAAACCACAGTGATGGTCCAGCCTCACACTCCCTGGAAACATTACTGATATCTGCACCTCGGCAGTGCTGGTCATTGCTGCCAGAATGTAGTGGGCAGGCAGCACAGAGTTCTCTCATACTCTCTGTGTGCTCTCAGCACCTTTAAGGTGGGGCTGGCCCCCATCACACCAGCATCTGTGACCAGTGGTGCTGTGCACCAGCTCCTGAAGGGTACTGGTGCTGAAGGCGGACAGAGCATCAGATACGTCTAAAGTTTCAAGGCTGAGTTCTGAGATGACCCTGACCATGGAGCGCAAGCGAGCTGCCCTCAGCCAGACAGAAGTCAGACATTCTCAGAGGCCATGTGAAGATCTATGGGGTGTCCTCACTGCAGGTTGTCATCATCCTCCTGCGATCAAGTGACTATTAGGGCCTCCACTGCATCTCCCTGCCTGCAGCATTCTCACAGGTATTAGTGCTGCGATAAGCCAAACAGGGGTCAAACGTTCACAACTGCGATGTGAGGATCTACGGGGACACCTCACTGCATGTCGTCATCATCCTCCACAAACCTGGCAGTTATGAGGGCCTCCTGGGTACGCCTGTCTCGTCTAGCCAGTGCGAGAGTCTCATCCACATCGTCGTCACCATCGAGGACCTCCTCACCCTCATCCCCGTCAGTGTCCTCCTCATTGGAGGAGATATGATGCTCTTCCATCTCCTCACCCCGTTGCAGCATCAGGTTGTAAAGGGTGCAGCAGATGATGATGATGTGTGACACCCTCCGTGGACTATATTGCAGGGCTCCACCAGACTGGCCCACGCACCAGAACCTCATCTTCAACATCCTGATGGTCTGTTCCACCAAGTTGCTAGTTCTGCATGAGCCTCATTGTAGTGTCGCTCTGCTGCAGTCTGAGGTGTCTGAGGAGCATGGGAGTCATCAGCCACGGCCTCTGAAGGCAGCCCTTGTCCCCAACCCTGCAGCCTCTGTGGACCCTGGAAGACTGCAGGGATCTGTGAGTGACCCAGGATGTAGGATTGTGCACACTCCCTGGAAACTGTGCGCATACCTGCAGGATGCGTTTCTGGTGGTCGGATACCAGCTGTACGTTCAGTGAGTGAAAGCCCTTGTGGTTGAAGAAGTCCACTGAGTGTAGCGATGGAGACCTGAGCACCACATGAGTGCAGTCAATCGCACCCTGCACCAGTGGGGATCCTGAGATCAGGGAGAATCCAATGGCCCTTGTATCCTGGCTGTCCCAGTCCCAGGCGAAATGCACAAAGTTGTGAGCCATGGAGAAGATGGCTTCCTTGGCCTCATGGATGCATTTGTGGGTGGTGGATTGTAATCCCACCGAGGTCACCTGTGGAGCCCTGAAAGGAGTGACTGGCATAGAAATTGAGCACCACAGTCACTTTCACAGCCACTGGCAGTGGATGCCCTCCATGTCCCCTTAGCACCAAGTCCTGCAGTGAGGGGCAGATGTGAGCCACCAGGTCCCTAGACATGCGCAGTCGTCGGCGACGCTGGTTCTCAGTCATCTGGAGGAATGGCACGTGGCCTCTATAGACCCTGAGTGTCGCCAGGCGCTGACCAGCCACGGCTCACTGTCACTCCTGGGCAGCGTGTGCGGGAGCCCCTGCTGCCCCTTCTTCATGAGGCTGCTGCTCCTGCCTTTGCAAGTCCAGGAGCCTCAGTCATTCTCTCCTCCGTCTCCTACGGTCTCTGTAGGCCATCAGGCATACAGCTAGGTCACTGGGATCCATGATCCTGACGTGGTTCTCCTGCAGCATGAACGAGAGAGAGAGACGTGGTTATCATGGCTGCACTTAGCCCCTTTCCTGGCCCTGTGTGACCGCCCCTTAATGCTTCCCGGAGAGTGCTGGTCACCCCTCGGATGGCCAGAGATGAGTGTGCTGCATGGCTGCCCTGTCAACCTGTGACATGGGGGATACTGGTCCAAACCAGGATGCTGAGATTGTCAGGGGCTGTGAGCCCTCCAGCAGTGACTGCTACATGGTCAGCGTTGGTGAGGAGATTGTACAATGTGTGCAGTCCAACTGCTCCGCGGTCCAGTAAAGTGGTGGCAGGGTCGTAGTCTGTGCTGGGGGTGGGGGGGTTAGGCTATGGAGCGCTTGGTGGCCCTTTGGTGCCTCTGCGTTGATTGCATGGGTGGGCAGGCTAGGAGCCTAACCCCAATCATATCACTGTGGCTGTGCCTGATCGGTCTTAGTTGTAAAGGCCTGGTCAGTTTATACAGGTGTCCCTAATGTGTGGCTGCTTCCCTCGCTCACCCTGTCCCCCGCCTGCCCGTGGGATGTAGCACTTGGCTCCGCCCTCCCGACCTCAGCTGTCGCGTCCGAGGCTGGTCAGCATTTGCCCCCCTGAGCAGCCCCCACCCCTCAGCAGTCGCCTGCGGGGGCCAGGCATCAGCTTCCCCTACCCCCCGGTGCCCCTGAGGCCTGTAAACAACAGGCGAGCTGTGGAGAACGCTGCTGCTCACTCACCTCGGTTCCCCCAAAGTGAAGGCCGCCAAGTGCATGTGGCCTGCGTGCTGTTGTGTAACACGTCGGAGTGTTTTCCCACCAACGTGGATGGACGATACGGCAGGGTTCCAAGAGCCTGGCGGGATGGCCTTTTGATTATCTGCTAATGGATTACAATTAGCTCCCCGCTGACCGATAGCAGGAAACACGGTCCGCTGCTTGCAGGCTGAGTGGACAATCGCGACCTGCCTTCATGCTGTCGTGAGACAGGTCCCACTATATTTTCCGCGCACACCACCTATCACACCCGGCACCAGCGGGCACGGAAAATTCCACCCAATGTGTCGGCTGGGCTACAAGGCCAAATATTCAAGATTTTTGTGAGGGTAACTTAAACCAGGTTCAGGCCTGCTAAGTGCCCAGCACAAAACTGTCTTTCACAGCTCACAAGGTAAATGTAGGTAAGGAAGGCACTTTGAAACACATTGTTTCATTGATTTTTTTTAATTCATTCATGGGATGTGGGTGTTGCTGGCTAGACCAGCATTTACTGCCCATCCCTAATTGCCCTTGAGAAGGTGGTGGTGACCCACCTTCTTGAACCGCTGCAGTCCATGTGGTGTAGGTACACCCACAGTGCTCTTAGGGATGGAGGTCCAAGATTTTGACCCAGCGACAGTGAAGGAACGGTGATATATTTCCAAGTCAGGATGGTGAGTGACTTAGAGGGGAACTTGCAGATGGTGGTGTTCCCATGTGTCTGCTGCCCTTGTCCTTCTAGGTAGTAGCGGTCGTGAGTTTGGAAGGTGCTGCCTAAGGAGCCTTGGTGAGTTCCCACAGTGCACCTTATAGATGGTACACACCACTGCCGCTGTGCGTTGGTAGTGGAGTGGGTGAATGTTTGTGGATGGGGTGCCAACCAAGCAGGCTGCTTTGTCCTGGACAGTGTCAAGCTTCTTGAGTGTTGTTGGAGCTGCACTCATCCGGGCAAGTGAAGAGTATTCCATCACACTCCTGACTTGTGCTTTGTGGGCCGGCTTGGGGGGGTCAGGAGGTGAGTTACTCTCCACAGGATTCCTATCCTCTGACCTGATCTTGTAGCCACAGTATTTATATGGTTAGTCCAATTCAGCTTCTGGTCAATGGCAACTCTCAGAATGTTGATAGTGAAGGTAATGCCTTGGTTATGCAATGGTTAGATTCTCTCTTGTTGGAGATGGTCATTGCCTGGCACTTGTGGGGCGCAAATGTTACTTGCCACTTCTCAGCCCAAGTCTGGATATTATCTAGGTCTTGCTGCATTTGGACATGGGCTGCTTCCATATCTGAAGAGCCGCGAATGGTGCTGAACATTGTGAAATCATCAGTGAACATCCCTAATTCTGACCTTATGATGAAAGGAAGGTCATTGATGAAGCAGCTGAAGATGGTTGGGCTGAGGACAGTTCCCTCATCTATAGGCATCCAACTGCCTCTTGACTGATTCCAAGATATTAACTCTGCTCCTCTGTCCCAAGTCAATGCAAGTGTCTATCACCCTTTACTTGAAGCACTTGATCGTGTCCGTCCAAAATTTGTTTTTTTACCAATTTGAGCAGATGCCCCTTTGTTCTAATTTCAAAATGTATCTCCAGGTTGTTCTCCAGGCTATTTGTTTCTACATTGCTAACTATCTTCTTTACCTCTATCGGATCATGTCCCCTTAGTTGCCTCATTTCATGCCTGAAGAATAGGTTTCCTCAAGCTTTCCTCATAACTCATTGCTTTGTTGCATGGGGTCAGCCTCATGGGTCTTGTCTGAACTACTTCCAAGGTCTCCTTTGTGTCTTGATGTCCAACTGGGCACAATACTTGAGATGTGGCCTGATCAGAGCATTGTATTGTTTCACCAAGACCTGCCAAATCTTATACAGTACTGACTTAGGGACATCATTCCAATTACTAAGTTGATTTCTGCTTCACAATGACTGGATATTTTAAGTGACAGACCTGCTATTATTTCGATGTCACTATCAACTTCAACTTTAGCTAGTTCAACATTATCTGATCATACATATGTTACCCATTTTTGTTTCAAACAATATAATTGAATATATTTAACAGAGCTACCAATAATGATTATCACTATGCAGTTGGTTCTGATAGCAATCACTATCATCCTGTGTTGTTGGTTACTATCTGTGATTACTATCATTATTGCACTGTTCCCCTTAAAAATTGTCAAATATGACATTTTAGGCCAATCTGATTTACTCTCAGATGTGGGACTCAGGGTTTAATCCATTTTTATCGAAGGTGATCCTTACTTAATCTCTTTCATCCTAGAATAAGATTGTAATATGGCAAAACTTGATTTATAACTTGCTGACATCAAATAAGCTTTTAAAAAGAGACTTCTTAATATCCAACTGGTTTATAACATGTTTTAAAGAGGATGGGAGTTATATTTGTAATGCACACAAAGAGGAAAGTTAAATTATTTTGACAAAACAGGGTTTCATATTGTTACTCATCTGCTAGATTAATATGCACCATCCAACATTGCATCTCCTACTGAACGGAACAATAAAAAGAACATAATCAGAATAAAAATCTTTTTATTGCTTCTTTTCCCAACATGTTAGCAGCAAATGGAAAGAATAAGCCGCCTCCTGCTGTATTGCGAAAGATTGAACAGGATGGGGCTCTTTTCCCTAACAAAGAGAAGATTGAGGGGTGACCCAATAGATATCTGCACAATTATGGAAGTGTTTGACAGGGTAGATGTAGCAAAAATTTCCAACTTGTGGGGGAGTGAAAAACAAGGGGCCATTGTGTGCTTTCCTTATCTTCCTTGGACACTTTTGAATCTTACGTGTAAGATGATTGGAAAGGGGCAGTTGTGGGGGGCTGGGGAGATGGTTGGAGGCAGGAGGTCACATAAAATCTCCTTGTATACGTCCACCCAGAGCTGGCAACCGTAATCCTCAATCCCACGTCATGTCAAAACTAATGTCTAATTTTTCACAGAAACATAATTGGAGAAAAAAGACTGGCTGGGAGAATGAGCTAAGAAATAACATTGTCTACTGACGATATCTGAGTAGCATCTGTGGTAAAAGAAAGAACATAACTCTGAACACTGCCCTAATTACCTGGCTATCCACAAATCTAGGGCTGGTTAGCCTATGCTACAGCAAATGCACTGTTTGTCCTGCTCGCCTGTAAACAACCAGGATGATGATAGATAAGCGCCATTAAATGCTGGTAATATATCTATCTTTTTTACACCTTGTGCTTTGGAGGACTGACTTATTGTGTCTCTCAGTAATCTGTCAACGAGGACATGAAGATGTGCAGAACTGTGATCCACTCTTAGCTTTTATGTAAAACACAGAAAGCATTTCAGAGGGAGGGTTGAGTGAGCGTGGGGAGCGGTGGAGGGGGGAGTAAATCTCTATAAATAAAGGATTCTAATGAGTACAGAAGGTACAGCCATTTTGGGAAAAAATATTCCTCAACATTCAGTATTTGTGGGCTGGAGAGAGCAAAGGGGAGAGAAAATGGAGCACAATTTGCTTCAATCAATATTCTGTATGGTACAGTCATGTCATGGAGTGAATTTAATAAGCAAAATATAGAACTGTCAGTTCTTGTTGGTGAACAGTTAGAATTGGGGTTTGTATTATTTGGGACACTGCAGAGCACTCTTCCTGCTATGTGTAAATGAATTTAGTGTTTACAGTTCAAGGGATGTTTCAAACAAAGCACAGTATCCAGCAGTCCCACATCAGTGTGCAGCATATGTAGTTATCACAGTTCTCAAATAAACGAGCAAGGCAATAATCCCTTTGCGCAGAATGGCAGCTATGAATTAAATCACTTCTGCAGGTACATGCTTCTCGAGATTTTTAATCTGCATTTTTCCCTCTCTTTCTCTTACAGCCAAAAAGGGTAATGAGGCATCTGCTCTGCAGTCTCTGCCCCTCTTGGAGCAGCCACTTGGAAGTGTACAAGAGCAGAAGTCATCCATCCCTGCTCTCTTGAGAGGGAGCATCCAGTCCCAGCTTGGCACCTTCCCACAGTGAGTGGGAGCTGAGCCAGAAGCTGACGTCAGGACCATTATATATCACCCTAAACCTGATAACTCCCAGGCTGTAGAGTTGTCCAAAACCTGCCCCATTACTGATGAGGATCAGGATGTGAAAAGCATGTCAGAAAGAGATGCACTCTCCGCTGACTAATTACTGGCATGGACTGATTAATAGCCTTGTGAATTGGTGCAGTCAGGTCATAGAGTCCTAGAGTCATTGAGTCAGAGTCATTACAGCACAGAAGGAGGCCATTCAACCAATTGAGTCCATGCTGGTTCTCTATACAGCAATTTAGCTGGGCCCTTCAACCATGTAGCCCTGTAAGTTTACTTCCCTCAAGTGCCCATCCAATTTCCTTTTGGAATCATTTATCGTCTCTACACTTCCTCCATCCTTGTAGGCAGCAAGCTCCAGATCATAACCATTTGCTTCATAAAAAATGTTCTTCGCATCCCATCTCTTTCCCAAAGCCTTAAATCTGTGCCCCCTAGTCCTTGTACTATTAGCTAATGAGAACAGAGCTTCTTGTCTACCTCATCCCCTTGTCCAAACCTGCCCGGTACACATTTATCAAATCTCTGCTCAATCTCCTTTGATCCAAGGAGAACAAGCCCAGCTTCTCTAACCTAAACTTTCAGCTAACATCCCAAGGAGCATTCTGGTAAGTCTCCTCTGCACCCTTTCAAGGACCCTCACAAAAAGCTTGGTGACCCAGAACTGGGTGCAAAACTCCAGCCGTGGCCTAACCAGAACTTCAGCATAACTTCCCTGCTTTTATACTCAATGTCACTATTTATAAAGCCCAAGATCTGCTACGATTGCTATCTCTCTCTCAATACGTCCTGCCACCTTCAAGGTTCTATGCACATGGACCCCCAGGTTCCTTTGTACCCTTTTTTGGAACTGTATCACTTAGACTGTATGACTTCTCCCTATTCCTTCAGTCAAAGTGCATCACCTCTCACTTCTCAATGCTTTACTCAGATAATGATTAAGATATAGAAAGGTGGACATGAGGCTAAACAGTGAAGATTTACAAGTGGTTCAGCTTGATCCAAGGGCTACAAGTGCACCCTGTCATGAACAGAAAGATAAATGATGAGATTCAGGGAAAGAAAGTCACATAAGCAACGACAACTGCCCACCTCCTCAGCAAAGAAGATCCCATTAATGAAAGCTGTTTTTCAGAATTAGATCAGTAAATATACAGTTATTCAAATGATAATGGTTATTTTGAGTTGACCGAAGCAGTGGACTCCTTGCGATGTTCATTGATTGCAGAAGGACTCTGGACAACTTGTGAACACCACAAACCATTCCTGAATTACCACAGCTTGGAAAACAGACAGTTGTGGCTTTGTATCTGTTAACAGTGTTGTATTTGTGTCGTGTGGAAATATGAGCCATTTGATTTACATCTCCTGCTTAACCATTAGTTTTTGAAATAGAGCTAAAGCACAGCCTCAGAATTAAGAATATATCCTGTGAATGTGACAGAATGTCATTTTGAAAATCTAACCTGTACTTATCCATTGCTGAAAGGTTTACAGTAATTGAGAACCAACACTGTCACCTATGGTGGACATATATTTCTCCTCAGACTGGTGCTCCACAAAACCTTGTTGGAGCATAATGTCTCACCATAACTTGTGATTTGCAGCTCCTGATTGAACTTTGTGTGGTGACTTTGAAAGCATTTGCTGAGCATGATAATCTTTTAAGACAAAACAACTCTGTCCTCTGGAGAACAGGAATATTCTTGTGTGGACTTGGCCTGAAACAATGAATTAAATACATGAGCAATGTCCCACTGCAGCTGTTCAACGAAATCACTGACACATTCCACATCTACTTATGCACATAAGAACATAAGAAATAGGAACAGGAGTAGACCATTTGGCCCCTCAAGCCTTTTCCGACATTCAATAAGATCAAGGCTGATCTTCTTGTGTTTCGATTTCCACATTGTTAATGTTTTCCATTGCAATGGGCGGGATGGGATCCTGCAACATTTTCGAGGACAATACTAATTGCTTTTGGTGCGATGCTACTGTTAAATAATTACTGCAGTGTTCCCTGAAAGATTTGGCTGGGTCCTTCCTGGTGTGGGTTATGCCATAAACCAAACAGATCCCAGCTTCAATTCCCACTCTGTGCTGAGTCAGTTATGTCTCAACCTCGCCCCTCTCCTGAGGTGTGGTGACCCTCAGGTTAAACTCACCACCAGTCGTCACTCTCTGATGAGAGAGCAGCCTAGGGTCCTCTGGGACTATGACAACTTCATAAAGGGCATCAATGGAAGAATTGAAGTTGGGCTCAGTGTTTCTGGAGCAGGGAGGAGGGAGACTTTCTGTTTCCTGCTTCCAATCTCACTTCAACAACTCCTGAATGCGTACAGGTGAGCAAAGAATGAACATTTTGCATTTGTAAAGCCCCAATCATAATCTCAGGATCTCCCACCACTGACAGCCGTGCCTTCAGCTGTCCAGATCTTAAGCTTCGAAATTTCCTCCCTAAATGTTTCCACTGCTTTACTGTTCTCTCTTCCTTGAAGTTTCCTGTCATCCAAGTTTTTTTTTCTCCCCTCTTGATCACTCCACCTTTGCCTTGGTGTCGATTCCATCTGATAATGTTTCCAAGAAGCACATTAGGATGGTCTCTATCTAAATGCCAGTTGTTGTTTCAGAGTGTTTTTTACAGCCAGCAAAGTAATTTGAAGTTTAGCCACCAATGTGATGTCGGAAGGCGAGGATGCTTGGATGTGAAGTCCCTCATAGTTCAATAGCCTGGCACACTCTGGGCTTACATGGCAATTCAGGTGGGGTGCCAGAAGGCTCTTTGGCATTTGTGCAACAGCACCTTCAGGAAGGGAAGAGAATCGGGAGGAAGCTGGGCATATGTTGCCCCATGGTAATGCTGTTGATCCTATAGTTCACATACTGGAGACTCGAATAAGAGACTTCACATAATCAACTGTCATACACTCTAATTCCCAATTGTCAGTTTGCAGAAGGAACAGCACTGATTTCCTCAGCAGCAAGTGATCTTTCCACTTAATGAAAGAAAAACGTTTATTCGAACATGTTAATGTGAGCCCTATGCATTGAGAGTGCCATTTTGGTTACAGGGAACAGGGAATGAGGGGCTCTATGTAGTGCTAATTTCTTGGGCAGTCTCCTGGTATGTTAGCTTGTTAAAGCTTGCGTGAATGTCACCTTGCTGCTTCAGTAGGTAAATGCATCATGTGGAATAGTACCGAGGTCAAAAAACCAGGAAGGGTCAAAGTCCTTTTCCTGGTCGGTGTTAATTTAACCAGTTTCAGTCAGGATGGCTGTGAGACCACAACCACTGCTGTCCGTTATACACCTTGTTCCTGGAAGGAGTTCAAACAACCAGTCTTCTCTGCTCCTAATTGCTAAACGTTGTCCCAGGGGAGTGCACTTAGGCAGAAGTCGGCTGGGGACAGAATTGGGCTTTGGTGTGATGTCTTCCATGTTATACAGCTTGCTGACATTGTAAGCTAAGAGATGAAGAAGGACAACTTAGCTAAAGCACACTTGGTGATTAATGAATTGTTTTAAGTATAAATCATCTAGAAGGAGTGCAGAGGAGAGTAACAGTTCCTTGATGCCATGGGATGAGCTGTAAGGAATAATTTACTAACCC
Source organism: Carcharodon carcharias (assembly GCF_017639515.1). Lineage (NCBI taxonomy): Eukaryota > Metazoa > Chordata > Chondrichthyes > Lamniformes > Lamnidae > Carcharodon > Carcharodon carcharias. The sequence goes on along the minus strand of NC_054494.1, from coordinate 26,100,591 downwards.
AGAGCTGTTGGACCTTGGAAAAATAATTCTTAGGGAGAGCCATATTGAGATACATAGGATATTTAAAGTGTAGGAAAAAACAGCTTTAAAACAACACCCCCAGATATCTCAAGGCAGCAGTGCAAGGTGACACAGATGGGGGTTGTGCAAGGCAAGTTAAAAACAAACATCAGGACATATTTCTTTGCAGACGGTGTTGAGCAGCTGGAATTCCAAGGTACTGGACGCAGCAAGATGCCCTGCAGGATGATGACAGAATCAGTATTCTGGAAGGAAAAATAATCTACTGGGGGGAGCTGGCAGGGGGCGAAATTCATCTGAAGTAGTCCTGTCATTGTGAACATTCGCTTTGTCCAAAAGTTGTGTAGTGTTTGGAGAAGAGGAACAGTAAGTCATTTTTATCATGTGCAATAGCTGTAATATTGTGTTTGAAAGCAATTTATCTCGCTGCATTCTGTGCCTATCTTTGTAATCTTCTCCAATCATACAACCCTCCAAGATATGTGTTCCTGCAAACCAAGTCTCTTGCATGGTCCTATTTTCATTGCTGTGCCATTGACAGCTGTACTCTAAGCTCTGGGATTCCCTTCCTAAACCTCTCCTCCTCTCTACCTCACTCTCCTCCTTTAAGATACTCCTTGAAACCTATCCCTTTGGCCAAGCTTTGGGTCACCTGTCACCTTAAGTAGCCCAGTGTCAAACTTTGTTTTACGATGCCCCTGTGAAGCACCTGGAAGGTTTTACTACAATAAAGGTGCTATATAAATGCAAATTGTTGCAAACAAGGGATCAACAAACGTTGCCACATAGAAAACCCTGCAGCCACACTTTGAGTTTCATCCAATTGTTCATCAGCACTAGGTGCAGAAAGCAGTGCAAGCCTTGTTGTAAATCTCCGCCCCTACCTGCCTACATTGGTGCCTTTACTAACAGGCTCCTCTTATTAAACACCACACTAATCAGTACCCCCCACTGTTTTGGCATCGTACTCAGTCCTGAGGGTCACTCTCTGAAATCTGCGTGTAATGACACTGTCACATGCTCTCATATCATTTGGCCCAGCAATCCGAAAGAAAGGCAATTAGGAGCAGCACAATCAATAGTACACAGAGACAGAACGCAGTCGGCCAGCCTGTTCAAGGGTCACAGCTTGTTCAGGAACACAGTCCAATTTGCTCTTTAAAATGGATTTATGTTAACTCGACTACTGAACATAATTTGCATGGATAAGTTTTGAGATTTTCTTTTCGATTTAGCGGCAATCTGCTCCTCACTGATTTTAAATTCTGTATGTGATGCTCATGCAGTGTAGGGAGAAAAAAGCTCAGCACATCAAATCATTTCTCCACTGCTTCCAAAAAATATTATTCGACAGCGTGACATTTTGAACAGAGTATTATGTAATAAAGCTACAGTATAGTCAAAATATGTTACTAAAACTACAGGGGGTACTAAAACCATGTGAATAGCAGGAACTTTATGGCTCATCTTTCATAACCTTTCTGAAGAGCAAAAACATAAAACTAAGTGCTCTTCTGTCACTAATGAAATGCAAATTAATACAGACCACACATTTACACAGAGTGGAATATCCACTTAATCAGTTTCTCCCTACAGGGTGCAGCTATGAAAATGACGGGAAAATTGCATAACTAAATGTAGCCTTGTCGCATCCCACAGATACTTACCTTGCAAACAGAATTATACAATAACACCTGTCTGTTGGTGCAAAGCGGACTGCGTTAATACACATTCACCAGCCACACCTGCTAGTATGAAGGCAGAAGTGCCCAAAGGCATCATTCAGCCTCTCCAAAGGCATCATTCAGCCTCTCTCTCCCTCTCTCCCTCTCTCTCTCCCTCTCTTTCCCATGCCCTTGCTTTTTCTGCCTTTAATGATTAGGCACACCCCAGAGCTGCTCCTGTGAGTGAAGATATGCAGGAAGCAAGAGCAAAAGGTTTGGAAAGGCTTTGCTTCCCCACCAGAGTGCCTTGCCTTGACAGGAGGTGTGAAGCTAAGAGCAGCCTGGGTGACGTTCTGTTTGGACAGGTCACAGTCAGGGTAAATCGCTGGTTGCCTTTCCCTTGTGAAGTCAACACCTGAAGAAAGAAAATGAACTTCACAGAAAAAAGTTCTCCGCACAGTCCTCAATTTAAATATTTAACTGCTAAATATGGCTAACTTGATGCATTGCAGCTGTCTGTGACAGAATACCATTAATGGCATTATAAATGGCCCTTTGCCAGGGGGTGAGGGGTGGACAAGGGAGTGGGTGGCAGTAATGTGTTATCACCAAGGATGGGCCAAGTGACCTCAAACACCATTTCTTAAAAGTGATTTAAAAGATCATTGTCATGAAAAAGGTGCTTCTGTAACATTTTTTTTTAGTTTTAGACACTGTTATGGTTCCTGTAGAGACCAATAATTTATAAGAAGAGATTTGAATTCCCAGTGACTGAATGAAAGGATCACATGATAAGATTTCACATATTAAGACCTTTACTGTCACAAACAAACTAAAATCAACATCAATTAAACCTTACATAGTGGGCAGCTAGTACACTAAATACAGAAAAGATATCCAACCTCAGCCCAACCCTGAACTTCCTCACACTCACACCACATGTATACGTTACACCACACTCTCAGAACTGTAGTCATTACAGGAACCAGCCCAGCTTCCAACAGGCTCACTTCTCCCCATTTGTCTGAGTTGTAACATCCAATGTTCATCGAAAGTCATTTCTCTCATTCTCCTAAGAATCCCTGAACCGATTTCCAGCAGCAAAGCCCACTCCAGTGACTCCTTCTGCCGGCCATGGAAAGGCAAATCTTCCAGAGTCCTTAAGTCTCTACCAGTCCCATCTCTACAACCAGAGAAAGAGCACCCACCAGTATTCCATCTGGTAGCTAACACAGAAGAGTCTTTTCACCTTCTCTCCACAACAGCTGCTGTTTTCCTGACCCCCCAACACCAACCCCCTCCCCCCCCCCCCCCCCCCCCCCACCCCCACCCCCCACCCTCTCCTCTCTCTCTTTCTCTGTCTAGGGTCTCTGAGTCTGTAAGTCTGCACACAGCAAAACTAGCTACACCTCTCCTAGTGTCCAGATGTGAAAGCTGGCACTTAAGTTTCAATAGGACTTGACCTGGGCCCCCAGTCCCAATGGCAACCAGGTCACATAAGCTTATTGTCAGACAGGACTAGCAGGAGATCACATGTCCCTCTCCACTATTCCATCTTACGTTGAATTAAAAGAGACAGCTTAAACAAAACCCTTTTATAAAACCTCACCTTTGTGAACAACACATATTCAATCTAACAGTGAAATAATGGGACAGATTTTCAACTTGGCACCCAGGGATAAAACAGGCATTGTAGATTGACCAACCATTGAAACATAAATTTAACTTGTGTGGTTTTTATAACTGGGAAACCAATATCCAATGTTAGTTCTATACCCAGGCAGCAAGTTAAAAATCTATCCCAATATCTCATGAGCATAATTGCAGAAAAGACTTTCTCATGCTTGTAGCTGTGCATAGGCTGCTACCGTTGTAGGTTATTTTGGAAGTATCCCTACCCCACACCCCCACCAGCCACGAATGTTTTGGAATTTGCCTTTTTTATAGTCATGTGTGAATTTGAAAGCCCTCTGCTATATTGGAGACCACCCAATAAATCCTGGTGGCTGCCATGCAGGCTCAGGAGTTAGGGCCCTCCTGGTTGGTCACTCTGTGGCCTACCAAGGGGCCCCCTCCTGTGGTAATGGCCACCAAATCCTCCCCCACCCTGCCGCAGCAACAAGCACCCCCCACCTTGCTATCCTCATCAGACACTGCTCCCCTCCCCCACACAAGGCCTGCCTGACTTGACCCGGCAACCTATGAGGTATCCATGATGCTGCTCCAGGTGGGATGCAGTTCCAGCAGTGGCCACTTCTCATCAGTGGTGCTGCTGAGACTGAGACCGAAGAGCTGCTGGTCCTCCGATTGGCCGGCAACTCTTGGAGGCTGGATCTCATCCCTTAAAGGCATCTCCTTAGCTGCCTGATTGCCATAGAATCTGGTCAGGCTTCTCCAAAATATCCAAGGAGGGGCTCACCCCTGGCTTTCTGGTCCATTGTCAGGGCAACCATTGTCTCGACAAAATTTAGTGCTGGTGCAGGCCTCCGCAAGAGCACCCAAACTATTTGAATAAGTACCTTATTATCAACAGTCAGGGAATTTTTTTTTTCCTTGCCTTGTTAAAATAACAAATAATATTTGAAAGCTTATTTTTAAAAGGTGAGACTAAATATATAAAGATAATTATGGCTTTAAGGTTTATGTTCTCATCCTCCTTTTAATAATTTAAACCTTTGCTAATTTCATTTATTTACATTGCGCAATTAAAGAGAGAAAACGCTTGAAATGTTATGGCTAACCCTGTCTGCGAACAGAACAAGGAAATGTCTGGCAAGCAGAGTGCGTCTGTCTGGACCTGTTCTGAGAGAACACTTCCCACCCAGGTAACATGGTAAAGTGTGCAGTTTGCCTGCTAAATAAGGAGGCACAACAAGGAAGAGAGCTGATCACCAGCAGGAGTTATTTAGTTTTTATGGTAGCGAATGTCGAGAAATTTGTTTCGAAAGATTTCATTTTTTTTTAAACCTGAGGGGACAGATTAATATGCCGGCCTTGTAATATTCTGATCCCAGTAGTGGCAACAATGGTTCAGTGAGAATTTCACTCTCACCCAGAGAGCTGTACAAAGCTTATAGGATGATGAAGGGAATAAATTGTGTTCCAGTTGACTGCTTGTCCCAATTAAATAGGTTAGGGAGGACCAGGGGCAATGATTTTAAGCTGTGTGAGGCCAGATGGAGGTTAGATGTCAGGAGGTGGCTCTTCTCCCAGAGAGCAGTCGACCTGTGAACAGGCAGGTGGGCACCGATTCATTAAATCCCGCCAGCCAAGAGCTGGGCTTATTTCTGGCTCAGGTGGAAATAACACCTTACAATTGGTTAGGAATTCAGGGCCAGCATTATCTCCTGGAATATTTTCGATTGCCTTGACGGATCGGAGAGGAATCTCCCAGATTTTCTTCCCCCAAATTGACCTATTTTTAAAAAATATTTCTTTTTTGCCTCTCAAGGTGATGATATGTATTATATGGGGTGGGGGGGGAGGGGGGGTGGTACTGTATATTTTTGGACAATGTGCCACAATTGTGTGGGACAGGCCAAACGCAACTGTCATTATGCATATGTTGATTTGCCATTCTACTGGTCAGACTTCTCTACCTCGTTGTCCTTTAGAATTCTCTCAAAATTGCACTTGGTTTCAAAGTGTGGCAGTACCAATGAGTTACACAGCATTAAAATAACTTGTTAAGATAACTAATTACATCTTTTCCTTTCCATCCTTTGACTGACAGGCATTCATTCATTACGTACACATTTCAAGATCTCCTGTTACAATGTGCATAACTGCACAAGCATCTGTATATTTCTATGGGTAGTGTGAGCTTGCCCTGATATTGCACCAGGCTGGTTGGAGAAAATATTATTGGTCTATATATATATATATGTATATATATATATACACCCACAGGTTGCACAATTAATGCATTCGCACACACAGAAAAACATCCACAGTAAGTTTCTTGGTGTGATTTTAACACTTTATTTTTAAGTTTCATTAACATTGTAATTACATATTAATATGCTAGCAATTGCAATATTAATTCATGCCAATGCTTTTGTAATTACGCAGTGTTTCATTATCAGCAAACATATTATTTACGAATGTTTTAAGTCAAAGAAAAAGCAAAATCCATGTTAATCCGTGTAAACGAAGTGGAATAAAATGTATTATTAGAATAAATTATGTAACAAATATAGACGGAAATTAGACCAAGCCATTTGTTTGATACATTATACTCAAGTCGCACAATTTTAATAGATGTGATTAATTATGGCTGATAATGTGTTGGAGCGTTCTAGATATTCATATTCGCATGTATTAATGCACTTGATTTCCAAGGCTCAGCATCGTTTGCTCACTTCTCACAACCACAGAATGTTCCTACTTTTCTCCTCTTCTCTCTAATGCAGGAGCATGTGCTGATAGGTGGGTGTCAGCTATCCGTCAGTAGCTCAAATCATCAGGTTTTCTTGGCCTGCCTTTTCCAGTATCTCAGCCAAATAGATATTCTTCACTTCCGAATTTAACAGAAAGTGGTTGCAGAGTATTTGACTGGTGCTAGGAGTGGGTGGTCAACACAACTATATACTTCGCATCCTAACCACACATCCATTGGTCATAGGAACAGGAGCTGGCCATTCAGCCCCTCAAGTTTGTCCCATCATTCATTTAGATCATGGATTCTGATGAAGGAGATTATCCAGCTGATGTTTCCCCTTCACTGCCATGGGAATGCTCTGGCTAATTGTTGCAGTCCCAACACTGCCCTAGCTGTTGACATCTCACTCAGCACACAGGAGGGATTGAGTTTGGGGTATTTGGGTGAAGCAGTGCCAGACTGGGTGGTGTATTGACAAAAGCCCACCTCAAATATTTCTTTCACTTGATCAACAATTATCTGCTCTAACTGCTCTAATTCAATGAAACCATTTCTCTGACATGGTTGCCATTACATCTAATTGTAATTCCTTGTCATTCTTATTGGTTCTACTTAACATGGCTGAATATCTTAAAGTGGCCAGAACGGTTAGCTCTTCAAATGAGTATTTATATGGGATTGTATTTTGCGAGCACTTAAACTTAGTCAGGGTATTGTGTGAATATAGCAACATTAGGAACGTGAGGAGACCATTCAGCCCTTCAAGTTTGCTCATTCTACTTCCTTTTCCCACTTTTCCATATCCCTTGATACTCCATCTGAATTTTGAAAGCTCTAATTGTTCCAGCATTCTCAATCCCGTGGGAGTGAATTCCAAAATTATACTATCCTTTGTGTGAAAAGGTGCTTTGTAATTAACTTCCTGAATGGAAATGGTTAAGGATCTCCCATTTAAAATGGAGATGAGGTGGAGTTTCTTCTCTCAGAGAGTTATTAGTGTTTAGAATTCTCTTCCGCAGTGAGCAGTGGAGGCTGTGTCGTTAAATATACTTAAGGCTGAGTTACACAGGTTTTTGATTAAGATGGGTTATGGGAGGCAGGTGGAAAAGTTGAATCAAGGCCACAATCAAATCAGCCATGATCTTATTGAATGGTCGGAGCAGACTCAAGGGGCCCAGCGGCCTACTCCTGCTCTTATTTCTTATGTTCTTCTGCCCTATCATATCTTTTAAACATTTTAATCACTAATTCACCCCTTAATATTCCATACTCTGAGAATACAAGCCAAATTTTTAACAACCTACCCTCATAAATTAACCCTCTAAACCCAGGTATAATTCTGTGGATCTGCACTGCAAGATCAATATATCCTTCCTCAGATGCTCAAATCTGAACGAATGCTCCACATGGGGTCTTGAACAAGGCTCTGTACAACTGAAGCATAACTTCCTCCCATCTATAATTCAGCTCCTTGGCGTAAATACTAATAGCTGACTGCTTTTTGTATCCATGTACCAGCTTTTAACAATTTGTGTACTTGGATTCCCAAACTTCTTTGCTCCTCTACAGTCCCCAGTTTCTCATCATTTGCAAAATACTCTTACCTTCCTTGGATTCAAAGTGGATGACCTCACGCTTGTTCACATTTTCCATAGATTTATTATTCACTTAATCTGCCTATGTCCATTTACAACGTTCTGCTCCCATCAGCAATACTCACCATTCTGTCATCTGAAAATTTGGATGTACAACTTCCTATCCCTCTATTTCCATAAGAGTTGAGAGCCCCGGGCAGATCCCTCGTCCACACCACTTATCATATCCCTCCAACTGGAGTACCAACCCCTTATCCCTGCATTCTGGGTGGAATTTTACCATCCCACCGAAGTCAATGGAGTTTTGAACAGCTTGCCACATTTTACGGCCCCACCCCCACCACAGTGGGGCTGGAAAATTCCGTGGATTTGGAGGTATGATTTTGACTTGGGTTGGAAATTAGTTGGATCTCTTACCTTCCAACTAATTTCCAACCCAAGGCATAATTATACCCCAAATCCACATACTCCCATTTTTGCTAATAACACCCTTATTTTGTAACATCATTTTCACTTCTCTCATTAAACCTGTTACTAATATTGAACATAGTACCAATTTATACATTGTTAATATTGAATTGGCACTTACAATATCATCAACTGTGTTAATGTGTCATTCCATTTGTTTGTTTGCACCTATTAATGAAGATGATATGTGTCATCATTTCCCAAGTGGATTCAATAGCTCCTGTACACTGAATCGATGCATTTGTTTCATTTTTTTGTTAGTTGGGAAAAGGTTTTGTTTGCAATGTTTCACAATTCAGTATTTAATGTCTATCTTATAGGGAAATGAAGGCAGGAGTGATAAAATGATGAGAAGGATGATACTGTGAGGTGGTGATAATGGGAGAAATATAAAAACAAAAGTTGGCTCCAGAGGAAGTTTACAGTAGATCATCAGGAAAGGAGGGAAGATAACTGGATAATCTTCTGTTTCTATGTACGTATTTGTATTTAAATATATATTTATACATATTTATCCAGTTTGCATCACCATCCTGCCTCACTTACTTTTGCCCCGTCACATTTCAACATTATGTTAATGAAACAACGTTAGAGCAGCAAAACATCTCAAGGTCATTCACAGGAGCATTACCAAACAGAAGTTGACACTGCGAAAAGATTAGACAGAAGAGATTAGGACAACATGATTGAAGGGGTAGGTTTTAAGGAGCATCTTAAAAGAGGAAAGGCAGAGAGGCAGAGAGGCCAAGAGGCAGACTCATCTCGGGGAAGGATTCCAGCGCTTAGGACCCAGGCAGCTGAAGGCAGAGTCAATGTGGAACAATGGAACTTGGGTTGTGCAAGAGGCCAGAATTGGAGGACCACTGATTGGAGGGTTGTTGAGCGCTACAATGTTTATGCACATGACATTTTCGCCTGATTTGCTTAATAATTACAAATACAAATGTAAAAACAAAAGATTATCCATGTTTCCCTCCTTTCCTGATATTCTGCTGTAACCTTTTTCTGGAACCATCTTTTGTTTCTATATTTCTCCCCTTTTCACCATCTTACAGTATCATCCTTCTCGTTATTTTATCACTCCTGCCTTCTATTTCCCATTAGTTCTTTCAGCTTAAACGTCCTTCAGTTCTGATGAATAATCATCGAACTGAAACGTTAACTATTTCTATCTCCATAGGTGCTGCCTGATTTCCTGAGTATTTCAGATTTCCAGCATCCGCAGTGTTCTGCTTTTGTTTTACAGGCCAAATCAGCACTTGTCTCTTCGACAATCTTTGGGCTTTCCTAAGACTTGTAAAGGGACACATATCTGCTCTCAGGTGACAAACTGGGTGGGGTTCCTTGAGGTAGCCCTCCAGACAGGCCCCAAGTCTGCAGCGGACCTAAGACAGATGGCAGACTTGCCTGACCCCCACACCCAGCCAAGAGTTGGGCTACAGTTTGCATGTAGCAGAATCCAGATTGATTGGGATTCCAGCCCAGATATTGTCTTCTCCCTTCAGAAGATCAGCCTTGTGCTCTCCACCCCAACCCTCCCCACCCCCCCCCGCAGGAATTTCCGTCCCTATTTATTTAACTTAATTTAGCTCATTATCTCTGTGGAAATCTTACAAACTTCTTTTTCAAACACTCAGTAGAGACATAGGCCCATGAGTCACCATGAACAGGCAATCCTCTAATGTATGTGCTGGACATGCTTCAGGGATCTAACTTCAAATTGTCAAAAATATTACAATAAAAGGGAGAAAGCTAGGCATTTCCTATTTGCTAGGTCTAATAAACTAACTTCTACTCAAAAGCAAGAGCTCACCCACAAATTTAACTCATTGTAAAATCTCTTGCTGGATGTTCACAGGCAGCTGCCCACAGTTGGCCACCAAAAGCATTCAAGGATGATCCTCCTTCCGGATTGTTATCACGAGAGCGACAGAGATTGAGGGGCGACTTGACAGAAGTTTACAAAATTATGAGTGGCATGAACAGAGTAGATAGTCAGAAGTTTTTTCCCAGGGTGGAAGAGTCAATTACTAGGGGACATAGATTTAAGGTGAGAGGAGAAAACTATAGAGGAGATGTGCGGGGCAAGTTTTTTACGCAGAGGGTAGTGAGTGTCTGGAATTCGCTGCCAGAGGAGGTGGTGAAAGCAGATACGATAGTGGTGTTTAAGAGGCAGCTTGACAAATACATGAATAGGATGGGAATAGAGGGATACGGACCCCGGAAGTGCAAAATGTTTTAGTTGACGGGCAATATGATCAGCGCAGGCTTGGAGGGCCGAAGGGCCTGTTCTTGTGCTGTACTTTTCTTTGTTCTTTGTTGGGATAGACAGGTTTTTGGACTCTCAAGGAATTAAGGGATATGAGGAATGTGTGGGAGAATAGGGTTGAAGCCCAAGGTCAGACATGATTATATTGAATGGCAGTGTATACTATTCCTGCTCCTATTTCTTATGTTCTTATGTTCTTGGCACTGTAACCCTGAATATCCTTGTCTAACGAAAATCCGTTCATCTCAGTTCTGACTTTTCCACTTGTCTCCCCCCCATCCGCAACAACATTTTGAGGAAAAGCATTCCAGATTTTCATCAGCTTTTTTGTGCAGGAAGTGCTTCAATCCTGACAGAATTAAAGCAAAGAACTGGAGATGTCGAAAACCTGAAATGAAAACAGAAGGTGCTGGAAATATTCAGCAGGTCAGGCCGTACCTGCAGGAAGAAACACAGAGGGAAGAGTTTTTCGCTGAGCGGGTGGGTACTCGCTCGACCTGCTCAAGCGTGAAATAGCAAGTGACCAAGTGTGAAGCTTGGACACTTTTCCCCAGTTTCTGTGACCTTTATTTAGGGTTGTTCAGGTCCTCGGTTCCCCGAGGCAGCTCTCTGCCTTTGGAGAGCCTTCTGTGGGCCCTCACTCTGCGCCCGCACTGACTTCAGCGCTCGCCCTCCTCCCAGCCCCCACCCCGGCAGCGCTGAGCCTTTTAAGCGAGCACTTCACGCTGGCCGGCCGTTAATTGGCAGGAACTCACGGTCGGGGGGGGGGGGGGCTGATTGCGGGCTGCGGTCCGTTTCCCGGCCGATCTTGGACCCACTGACCGCGCCCGCCCCGCCAACCTAAAAATCCTGCCCAGAGTTAATGACTCAGATTGACCATTTACCATTCGAGTGGCTCATCTCGCCACAGGCACTGCCTGACTTGCTGAGTATTTCCAGCATTTTGTTTTATTCCGGGCATTAGCCCAGCTCTAATTTTTAGGTTCAGCCCCCTTATTCTGGACTCTACCAGCTGAGGAAATATTTTCTCTCCATCCACCCTGTCAAGTCCTTTAATCAACTTAACCACCTCAGTTACATCACCCTTTAATCTCCTATACTCAAGATAGTACAAGCCGAGTCAATACAAGCTGTCCTATTTAAGCCTTTTGCCCTGATATTATTCTGGTAAATCAGCCCTGTATAACAATTTGCCCAATTCAATGATGAACATACAAGATATAGAAAATACCATCATGAGCACGATGATGTTGTGTATTCCCACATCTAGAACACAGGAGTACTGTGCCACCTCAACCATTGCTGTTACTCAGCACTCAAAGTCTTTTGGAAAACCAGAATGTGCATCATTTAAATATATTGATTAACATTGACATTATTAACAAATAGGAGTAAACCTGCCTTCACAAACAAACTGAATTCATTTCATTTTAAAATGTTAACTCAATATTAATAGAGAGAAAATGGCCAGATTGCTACAATATTAAAATATTCAATTGCACAAAGATCAGTGCAATTACATAGTGAGAAAGTTGACACAGTATCCAATATACAAGAATTATAGACTTAATGGAATGTCCTGTGGGACCTTAAAAATCTATAGATCTTTCTCTGCTTTTATCCTTTCCTTTCTTAAAGATGCAGCATTTTTTGCAGTAGAAATTTCTCACCTTCACAGAAAAATGTATTTCCTTACACAGACAGAATCCTTAGTGAACAAAATTTTAGACCTTCAGGCACGCTGTGAAGGGAAAAGTATGCCACAGGATTAAGAATTGTACTTATTATGATAAAGTGCACAAGCGACAATAATCTCTAGTCTATTACAAAAGGCAATATATGTCACACTGTCATACCATAACATTCAGGTTAAAATTGATGCTCTGGTTTATTTGCCAATAATATAATTATACAGAAGCAGAAAAGCAAATTGTTGGTGTAAGAATATTTAGAGAATAGTAAAGAAATAACCCTCCATATCTTCTTTATGCAGTCAAATAATTTATAAAAAGAACAAATATTTGCAAAGTTTTCCCAACATAATGTTTTGCATGTGGGTAAGGCAAGATTTATTTTCATTTCAGTGTCCAACTGGCCTGTTAGACTCAACTGAAACTTAACTAATGATCCTGAATCCTTCAACCATGAACTAAAGATAAGTGCCAGTTATGGCTCAGTGGATAGCACTCTCACCTCTGACTTGGAATGTCCCACTCCAGAGATTTGAACAAATATCCTAGGCTGACACTCCAGCGCAGTGCTGTGGTAGTACTGCACTAGTGAAGGTGGTGTTTTTCAGATGAGGTGGTAAACCAAGGCCCCGTCTGCCCTCTCAGCTAGATGTAAATTATGGATTTCCTCGGTTACAATTGTGCCTAACTTCTAAAGTACTTTGTTAGCTGTAATGCGCTTTGGGATATCCTGTGGTCGTGAAAGGGGCAATACAAATGCAAGTCTTCCTTTCTTCATAACTAACAAGAACCGTTTTATATGTCAAATAAGCCTTTCAGGTCATAGGCACTAATCTTGAGACATCAATTATCTTCCCCTCATTTATATCTCCAATAGTTCAGCCCCTAATGAATTGTTTCATGCCCCAGTTTTAAAATTTCAATACAATAGCGTTTAGCAGTAAGGAAAACCATTTGATAGACAGTGAAGTCAATCAAACATTTATGGTTGGTTGAATGGCACACATATTCAATTCTTACCTAAAACAAAGGCCTCAATTTTAACTCGAGCCATTGAGGTGGGGGAGGCTGAGATCTGAGGGGGAAAGTCTGGTTTGAAGTGCCACAGATCCAGTTTCCAACATGCTAGCAGCCAGGTTCAAAACCAGGGCTGAAGTTCCTGCTTTTGTTTCCAACCAGCAACAACTTTAATTAACATACGCAAGCTCATGTAGACAGCATGTGTGTCATTGAAAATCTGGATGAATCTGGCTGCTTTTGTCTACCTTCCAGTCACAGAAGCAAAGGAACAATGCAAGCATCCGATCCCAAATTTTAAACTCACATATACACTGTCTACCTAAAGTTGTTATACAGCTGAATGTTCCCTATGCAACGCAAGAGGAAAGCTCTGTTTGATTATATGCCAATAACTCCTCTCTCTGGCTGTTTTCCACACGTGAGCTCAAACCGCAAATTCAGAGACTGTTTAATGATACAGGCAGCACAACTCAGTTTAACTGCGTTCTCATTGAAAAGAGACTTGGATTTTCTGTAGCGCTTTTCGCAACCACCAGACATCTCAAAGCACTTTGCAGCCAATGAAGTACTTAGTTACTGTTGCAAAGTGGGAAATACAGCAGTCAGTTTGTGCACAGCAAACTCCCACAAACTGAATGTGATAATGACCAAACAATCTGATTGAGGGATAAATATTAGGCAGAGCACCAGGGATCATTCACCCACTCTCCCTAGAAATGGGATCTGTTGCCTCTACCCAAGCAGGCAGGTGAAACCTTAGGTCAATGTTTAATCTGAAAGGCGGCATCTCCAACAGTGTGGTGCTCCCTCAGTACTGCACTGGAGTGTCAGCCTGGATTTTCGTGCTTAAGCCCTGGAGTGGTCACTACCTTTCCAGAAGGAACAACGATCAGGAGAAGAAATCTGGATGAATTTGTCTTCCCAGTCTAGAACTACTGAAGACATTTTTAGCACCAACTCTGCTCATTCCAACCATGACCAATCATGAGATGACCCTGCTTTATAAAGTTCAATGCTGCACAGAGGGCTCTTCCAGAGGTTAGCTAAGTTCAGCTCTGAATTCAACTATTTATAAATCAAGTTGAACCATGACACACATCCAGTGAAATAGATATTGAATGAACATTGTTGTAATCTGCCAATAAGGGATAGCAGCATTGCTTCACTAGGAGCGAAGTGTGTCATGTGTTCCAGCCTCAGTTTCACTTGGGCCTGTGAGCAGAACACAACACGCATGGCTCTGTTTCTGATGTCTTCAAGTTTTCTATCCATTTATGTATGTTCTCGTGTGCCATGTCTAAATAAATGAACCCAGAACGCGTTTACCCAATCCCTTATGAGTGATTGGTGCCTTTATGATCATTATGAAAACACGACGGACTTTTCCCATGAGAAAAATAGCAGTTAAAGTAAACATAATTAAAACATATGTGCATTTTTATTTGGCTTTCAATAATTGGAAATAAAGCACATTCAAAAAGCACACATTGAACAGCTTTACAGAGCTAATTGTTTACCAAGGTATATGGCATTGGCGCTGCTGAATGGAATATGTAACCATTTATTGCATGTGTGTGAGTCTCAGGCATTCCCAGATGAGGTTTAGATATTGAGTAAAACCCCTTCTACCATGCACAAATTATAAATATAATTATAACGAGTGTGCCCCAACTTCAGAAAAGTACTCCCCTATTGAACTGGTTCCTACGCACATTATCAATGCAACCACTCAAACAAGATGCCACTTGGTTCCAAATTAAAGGCTAGTTTTGTGCTGCAGTCCCAGATCCACCGAAAATTGGAATCTAACCCAAATTGAATAGAGGGCATAAGACCATAAGACATAGGAGCAGAAATTAGGCCAATTGGCCCATCAAGTCTGCTCCGCCATTCAATCATGGCTCAACCCCATTCTCCTGCCTTCTCCCCGTAACCTTTGATCCCCTTACCAATCAAGAACCTATCTATCTCAGTCTTAAATACATGAGCGAACCCAACACACCAACAGATACCCAAACATCTTTTATTTACTGCACTCCTTCCTCAGTGCCTTATCATCAACATCTCAGTATGTACCCTGTGTTTATCTGCATTATTCTTCCCTAATGCAGGCCCTGATGTCTTTATAAACTGATAAATTGCTGAAACAAGCACTCATGAAAACAGAACACTTTACTGCAGCTTCTCCTAAACCATCTCCCTTGTGTTTTCCAATTTCCTTTCCCAAAGAGCCATTGTAGCCTAAACAATATTAACTCTGGTCTTTCTCAGTGGATGAGCAAATGCCACCATGTACTGGGAGGTCAAATTACAACATAACGTGAGGAAACAGAATGAACAATCATTACGTGGAATGAACAAGCCAGAGTTGAGGGCTAACTGCACTTCCCAAAAATACCATGTATTCAGCATGTACTATTCCATAATTCTATATATGAGATATATCAGCTCGCGCTACTGACTGCAGCACCTGCCCCCCCACACCCCCCACTTCCCCCCACCAACCACCAAAACAATAAGGGACAGGAAAGAAAATGATGGAAAACAAGAAGTTACAATGAGGGATTGAATACTAAATATGATAGTGGCAATGGAATACATCAGTGTCAATATTTAAATACAATAATAGATTCAATGTGTATATGACAATGGGAAACCAGCGAGACAATGATAATAAGGTGACGCCTGTCTCGCCTGCCACTAGAGGGCATCCTTTTGGGAAGGCCTGCCAAAATTCAGTTCCAATCAGGTACTTATGTGGGCAACAGCGGGTCTTCCCTGGATCAAGAAATCCCACCGTCGAGGAGCTGTTAGCCTCTGATTGGCCGGCAACTGTCTATTGCAGGCAACACCACCGGCAGAGCAATGGGAGTTATGGTAATGCAGCCACCAGAGGTCCAGGATCACTGAGGGACCCAGGCCACAGGTGAGGGATGGCTGGACAGGGTCAGCGGGGTGAGGATAGCAGGTAGAGGGAGGGAGGGGGCGAGGACATGGGGGTGTCTCTCAGCAGGCAGCCCACCTTCCCAATGCCAGGTCCCTCAGTGAGGGACCCTCCACTGGAAGCTTGCAAGCAACCCCAACAGGGCCCACGTTTTGAAATTCCCACGTGGTAAGTCCTCTGTCCGCTGTTGGGTGAATACTAGTGGTGACAGGATGAAGGCCTTAAGTTGACATTAACAACCACCACCCTCCAGCCCGATTAAATGCGTCCCCCACCCTGCCACGAAACCTGCCTCAGGAGAAGGCATTAAATTCCTCCCAAAAATTTATGACAAATGTGTAGGAAACATATCAAGGTTGCAATTGGACTATTTCCTTTCTTTCATTGCTCACAGTCCATAGTTATATTGAGATATGTTTAGCTCTATAAACCTGTGCTAAGTTAACTGGGTTGGACATTAAAATGGGTTTCCACATCATGAAGCAAGGGTCAGGCAGGGAAGAGAATCAAAAAACTTCAGAATCAATGACCAACGGACAAATGGAAGTTTGTGTGTGGGAGATTGTAAAAGGGATCACCTTAATAAGATTCTTAAAGAGTTTGCAAATGGTGCATAAGAGCTCTAAAGATGGGAATATATAGCAATCCAGATGTGCCCAATCATAACCACATCACTCCTCTGGCCAATTTGTTCATTATCTGCCTTGAGATGCTCACTGTGCTTCATCTCAAACCAGTGGTGATGAGTTTCTCACAATTGCTCATGAGCATAATGGCTGAGCAATCTATTATTGCATTTGTCTCAAATAATGTTTGAGATATAATAAACTGATTGACTTCAGAGTTTACCTGGATACTCAGCAGCGAGACTAACATGAGCATAAAAGAGTGCATTTTGCCTACAAGTGAATTTTAAGCCTCCCTAATTTTACGTTGATATTTCTGGTAGGCTTGGGAGATGATTACCTTGGAATTGAAGAGCCAACCTCTTATTGATTTGGATCAATTCACTGATCGCCAACACAACCATTCTTTTCAGAGATTTAACACTTGGGCTTTGGGTGTTCCTCTCCAGGTGGCACTCTCTAGAAAATGCCAGTCAGCGGGTTAAGACTACATCGCAAGAAGCTTTTGTATTTCATCTTCTGACTGTTTTCTAGCCAGTTATGATCCCTCCTCCACCATTACTCCAGAAATATTACAGAAAGGTTCACATTAAGATTTTTTTCTCACATTTCTTGAGCATGTTACGTCAAGGGGAGACACCTTTTATCTGAACAAGTAAGTCTGCAAAACACTAGCTGAGAATCAACCATGCTGTGAGATTTTGGCTGCACATTTGCAGGAGGATGCACTGTTTGATACAGAGTGAAACCCTCTGGTGAAACCTTCATTCATGTATTTGTTATCTCTATACTTGACTATTCCAATGCCTTCATGGCTGCTCTCTCACATTCTACCCTCCATAAATTTGAGGTCAGCCAAAACTGCTGTCCATGTCTTAACTCGCACCAAGTCCCATTCATCTGTCACCCCTGTCCTCGTTTACCTACATTGGCTCCTGGTCATGCAATGTCTTGATTTTGAAGTGCTCATCCTTGTTTTTAATCCCTCCATGGCCTTGCCCATCCCCATCTCTGTAACCTCCTCCAGCCCCACAATCCTCCGAGAAATCTGCACTTCTCTCTGGCTTCATAAGCAGCTTCAGTTTTAGTTGCTCCACCATTGGTGGCTGTGCCTTCAGCTGCCTAGGTCCTAACCTCTGGAATTCCCTCTGTAAGCCTCTCTCCCTCTCTCTCTCGCTTTCCGCCTTGAAGACACTCCTTAAAACCTACCTCTTTGACCAAGCTTTTAGTCACCTGGCCTATCGTCTCCATATGGTTCGGTGTCATATTATGGCCCCACTTGCCAACGTGTAAAATGACGCACGGTGACATTGGGCGAGCGTCCTGATGTCACTGTGCACCATCACGATATTTAGGTGGGCGGGTGTGAGGTGCTCAAGTGTACGCCCGCCATTAATTAACAGGCCCTTGAGGCAGCAATTGTCTGCAATTTTTCAGGATGTCACACAGGCACAATGGGCAGATGGGTAGGACACATTTGTGTAAACCTCATCAATGGGCTGGATAAGAGGGGTGAGTGAGGTTGCGAGTGGTATTTGTTACATATTTAATTGGGAAAGTTATTGCTACCTGCCTGTGTGAGCAGGAATACTTCAAAATTTATAACAGCTACTTGGACAGGAGTAACAGCCTTCAAGTCAGGACTCTATGGTAAAGATCATTTTTCGGGCCTACAGGTTTTAGGAAGCCTTCCCTTAGCCTGGGAATGGGAGTTGTGCTCTCCACTTGAGGCACTTCCTCTGAGGAGGAAGGGAGGGCCAGAAGGGGGAGGAGGCCAGGAGTGCACATTCAGCCTCCAGGGGAACCACCTTTGGGAGGCGAGGCGCAGGCACAAGGGGCACAGGGCCAACAGGAAGTCCAAGATGGAAGGGGCCACAGAAGAAGCCACTATCCTGCTGCCTGGGTATACAGACGGTGAAGCAGCTACATTAAAAAATCTGAGGTGCAGTGCCGAAGGAGGCTCCGTCTCTCAAGGGAGAGAGCCACCTCCATCTGTCAGATGATTGGGCCTGAGATCAGCGCCAACCGTGTGGGCGGACACCCCATGCCAGTGGCGTTTAAGGTCATAGCTGCCCTCAATTTCTACACCTCCAGCTCTTTCCAGGGCTCAATGGGTGATCTTTGCGGAATCTCCCAATCCGCTGTCCACACTTGTGTCAAGCAGGTTACAGACGCTCTGTTCAGGTGGGCATTGACCTTCATCCACTTCCACTGGGATAAGGCCAGCCAGACACAACGAGCCAGAGGCTCCACGGCCATTGCTGGCTTCCCCCGTGTCCAGGGTGCTATAGACTGTAAACATGTGGCCATCAAGGCGCCAGCAGGTGAGCCCAGTGCCTTCGTCAACAGGAAGGGCTTCCACTCCATGAACATGCAGATAGTGTGTGATCACAGGATGCAGATTCTACAAGTCTGTGCAAGGTACCCAGGCAGCTCCCATGACGCCTACATCCTCAGGCACTCCCAGGTGCAGGGGGTTTTCAGTGCTCCAGCCCGGCTGGATGGATGGCTGCTGGGTGACAAGGGCTATCCCCTCAGAAGGTGACTCATGACACCTCTCCGCCGTCCAAGAACAGAAGCTGAGCAGCGCTACAATAGGAGCCCCCACAATGGCTGTGGTAGAGAGAACGATCAGTCTTCTCAAAATATGCTTCCGATGCCTGGACCGTTCAGTACCCCCCAGATCGTGTGTCGCTGATAGTGGTTACATGCTGCACTCTCCACAATCTTGCGCTGTAAAGGGGGGACGCAGTGGACAATGAAGATGTAGACGCAGTGGCTGCGGCTGCACACGATGAGTCCAGCAGTGAGTCCGAGGATGAGCATGCACAGGGAAATGCTGAGGGGGTAGATGCTGACCCGGGCATACTGCAGGGAGGCAGGGACACCCAGGAGGCTTGAATCCAAAGAATCTTCAGCTAGCCCAACGCAGATGGACCTGGACCTCCAACACAAGCCAGGGCTACAGGCTCCATACTCGATACCTGAGTGCAAAATCTGCCTGGATAGGAACATTAATTAAGGTCCTTGTCAATAAAGCTCAATGTCAAACAACCCACTCATAACATCATGGGTAACCATCCATGTGCAGAAGTCAGTAATCACCCTGAGCCATGCTTACATATCAAAATGTAACGATAAAACAAAATGAAGTTCAGAAACCAAAAAAAGATGTTGCACATCACACCAAGTCTTAATGAACGCATAGTGCGGCAACATGAAAGCACCAGTGAGAAACCCATGGTGTGCCTGAGGTGCCTTACATTTACGCTTACGGGTGCTATGTCTAGTTGCTGTCCCCTCGCTGGAACAGGCATCTGAGACAGCCATTGTGCTGTCCTGTTGGCCTTGATGACCTTGGTGGCCGTCCTCTGGCCCGTGGAGCCTGTGCTGGCCCCGCCTGGGAGGGAGCGGCCAGTCCCACAGCTGGCATCTCCCCAGTTGCCGCAGCCTCATCGGATCCCACAGTCACCGGCAGAGGGACGGAGGAGCTGCTGCCCTCATATGGAGTGCCCTGAGAAGAGCCCACAGAGACAACAGGCAGCTGCTGTGCTGACGTGAGGTCGTTTCGGACCACCCTGCTCACCGTGGTTGGATGGGCACCGAGCTGGGAAACTTGGTGCCCAAACCATCTCCCACACTGGCACTGACCAGCTGAGTTGAATGCCACTGTGAGGACTTGCTGGTCAGAGCGCAACCCCTGGAGGCCCTGATTGTTCTCCTGGAGGAGCCTCTCCACAAGAGTCGCCACTCTCTCCATGGAGGAAGCATGACACTCGGCCATAAGGCTCATTGTATCGGTGATGCTCCACGTGGACTCCTTCAGCACAGGCACCATGCCACACATAGCCTCACGTATCTCCACCAGATCACCCCGCACACCCTGCTGCACTTCCAGCGGCTGCTGCCTCACGGACGACTCCGGAGGCACATCATCAGCCACCAACCGAGCGTATACCTGGTCCCCAGCAGTCCTCCGACTGCTGGCGCCATGGGCACTCTCTGTCTCCGCCCGCACCTCAAGCGAGTATGAAGTGCCCTCACCCTGGTGCCCCGGGGCACTAGCCAATGATCTAAATTGCACCGAGGTGCTAGTATCTGCGCTGATGCCTGCCTGGCAGAGATGGTGTGATGCTGACGTGTCCAATTGTTCAGGGCCCTCAGGTGTGAGACAGGGCCCTCAGCCTCCTCCTCCCAGTCCTGATCCATTGATGCTGAAAGGAAGATCAAGGACATTTGATTAGTTAACATGGAGACAATATCAATCTGTCCCCGTCCCCCGGATCAGTATGTGCTCAGCCTTCCAGAATCAATGGTCAACCCATGTTGCAAACTTCAATCACTGAGCATTCAGCAATGCCACGGCTGCTGGGATACACATGGTGACCTCAGTGTTTGGCAAACATACCACCCCATGGCACCCCAGCCTCACCGCCACCTGTGGACCTGGGCACACGGTACCTCTCCAGATCCATGGCCTGCAGTTCGAATGGAGTCAAGATAGCCAATTGGGCCTGGACTCCGCCAGTCCACATCCGCTTGGAGGCATTCTGAAAAGGAGAGAAGAGCATTGATTAGTCCAGCCTGTAGCTGGATTCCCATCGCATCCCAGCCACCCCAACCAGAGTGGGGTATTGAAGGGCTCTGGTTCTTCATTACCCCGCAGCTGCCGCACACTCACACAAAGAAGCCGGGCTGACCCCCCACCACCTTGTCCAAATGTTGCCTCCATTACATTTGGCAGCACAAGGTCTAACCTTGCAAAGCAAGGAGGCGCAAGCATGTAGAACACCAAGGGCAGCAGATGGATTTGTGCCCCGCCACTTGGAAACTCCCCTCCCAGCATGTCAGCACCCTGACTTTGACAAGTTTCACAGTTCCAGCATTGCGCCTAGGTGCAGATCCTTGAGGTTGCCCCCGAATCTATACTCTGGGTGTCAGTGTCACACATGCTGCGGGTGCAGGACCCATCTCAGCACTACCCTCACAGGGTGAACTAGACATGGGCAATATCTGCTGGCCCACCCAGTGAGAGACACCTTTACTCCTGTACTCAAATCCCCTTGAGATAAAGGCCAACATAAGGTGGTGGAGGGAAGTAAGTGGTGGAGGGAACGAATGAACAGGTTCAAAAAGAAGCAGTGCAAAACTGGAAACAAACAACCCACAAGCTGGGCCTTCCCAAACCCTCCTTACCCCATAATCCCCATATCCTCAACATCCTGGGCTGTCTCCTCAGAAAATGTAAGGGGAAGGTGATTTGGGGTGGGGGGTTGGTGGCGAGGTGGAGTGATGGTGATGTGGGTGAAGAGGGCCGGGGAAGGGGTGTGCGGTTTCCTGTACAGCTTCTTACACATGTACACAGTTTCCTCCTGCAAAAAGGATCAGAAAGGGTTACATTGTTTACATTGGCAGGAATATATAGAGAGACTAGGAAGAATTGCATTTAAATAATACCTTTCACCACTGCAGGACATCTCAAACTCTTTAAAGCCAACGTAATACATTTTTAAAGCACAGACACTGTTGTAATGCAGGAAATGTGGTAGCCAATATGCGTAAAGCAAGATCCCACAAGGAGCAATGTGATAATGGCCATTCCAATGCACTTATATATCAGCTCCTTGCTCATATTAGCTTCGATTACAGCAACGGTTTCCTGTTGCTACAGTTACTGGAAGGTGGTGCCAGGGAGAATAGGGTTCCTGTCCATAGAGGCTGCACCTATCCAGCATCACTGCTCTTAACTTTCCAGTAATTTTACTGGACGGAAATTTCTGATTTCCTGATTTGCGCGAGTCTCTCTGATGATAGAACACATTTGTCCAATCGGCCCTTGGCTTCACGGAATAGTCAAGTGTTCTGTTTCCCAGTTCACTAGTTTCAATATAATTCATCAAAATAAACAGTTCACGAGGAGGTGGGGACAGTGCCTTCTGTGCAGAGTGTCCGTAGTTTTTCAGGATGGCAGTGAGTGGTTGGGAAGGTGGGAATTCCTCTAAGGAAAATAAAGAGGTCTGTGTAAAAGTCTTGCATTTTGATAAGGTAATTAAACATAAGCTCTGTCTTTCCAAAGCACCCTGTTGCAGCAATAGTGAAGATAGTGAGTTATATCAGCATTTTTGGTTTTGATAAGATCCAACTTTATTAGTTTGGCTATTTTAATCAGTATGTTTTTGTACCTCCATATATATGTATTAAGCTTGGAAACAATTTTCAAGCGGATTGTTTCACATCTGTGGCTTTTGACTCCTGGAGAAAATACTTGCTTTCTAACTGTCTTTACATTTGATTTTTATAATGTCATCAACTCAAGGAGATTATCTCAGTGGCATATCAAAGCTGTTTTCAGCCACACTTGGCAGACTCCTGCGACTAATTAAGGTAGAGGGAGAAACACTGTGGGGGAAGGAAGGTCATGAATGCTGCATCACCGCACAGAATATTCATTAGAACTGGTTGGAGTTGGGGAGTCAAAAGCCAAAGTATGTAATCCCCTCATGACACTGGTACAACCCTGGCTGAAGATGAGAAGAAAGAGTCACTTGATATGTGTTAGTCACATAAATAACAAAAGAGAAACATGCACTAATCTGAATTTTAAAAAAGCAATTTGGCTGGTGTAAATGTTTGGAAGTAGGACAGTCAAACTCACATGAAAAATCTGTTGAGTGAAAGCACTGACAGCATTGACTGAATCTTCTGGGATTAACAGGAGGCTTTATGGAACAATCCATCAGCACATTGTTCAACAGTTAAGATTAAAGCAGTTCCAGTATCAGAGTCAACAATCTCCATTGAATCAGATAAGCAAATCTACTGCTCTCTGTATATTTTACACATGATATTTACAAATCAAAGGACATCATGGTTAAGATCAAGCGCTTGCCTATGCATGAGCTTGGTGTGAACTAAGGGGCCTGGTGATTTTCGGACCCAATAATGTACATGGTTGGAAAATAGTTCAAGCGAATTTTGGACCAATTATAAAATAACCCATAACAAAAACAGAATTACCTGGAAAAACTCAGCAGGTCTGGCAGCATCGGCGGAGAAGAAAAGAGTTGACGTTTCGAGTCCTCATGACCCTGCGACAGAACTTGAGTTCGAGTCCAGGAAAGAGCTGAAATATAAGCTGGTTTAAGGTGTGTGTGTGGGGGGCGGAGAGATAGAGAGACAGAGAGGTGGAGGCGGGGGGGTGTGGTTGTAGGGACAAACAAGCAGTGATAGAAGCAGATCATCAAAAGATGTCAACGACAATAGTACAATAGAACACATAGGTGTTAAAGTTAAAGTTGGTGATATTATCTAAACGAATGTGCTAATTAAGAATGGATGGTAGGGCACTCAAGGTATAGCTCTAGTGGTTTTTTTTTATGATGGAAATAGGTGGGAAAAGGAAAATCTTTATAATTTATTGGAAAAAAAAAGGAAGGGGGAAACAGAAAGGGGGTGGGGATGGGGGAGGGAGCTCACGACCTAAAGTTGTTGAATTCGATATTCAGTCCGGAAGGCTGTAAAGTCCCTAGTCGGAAGATGAGGTGTTGTTCCTCCAGTTTGCGTTGGGCTTCACTGGAACAATGCAGCAAGCCAAGGACAGACATGTGGGCAAGAGAGCAGGGTGGAGTGTTAAAATGGCAAGCGACAGGGAGGTTTGGGTCATTCTTGCGGACAGACCGCAGGTGTTCTGCAAAGCGGTCGCCCAGTTTACGTTTGGTCTCTCCAATGTAGAGGAGACCACATTGGGAGCAACGAATGCAGTAGACTAAGTTGGGGGAAATGCAAGTGAAATGCTGCTTCACTTGAAAGGAGTGTTTGGGTCCTTGGACGGTGAGGAGAGAGGAAGTGAAGGGGCAGGTGTTACATCTTTTGCGTGGGCATGGTGTTGTGCCATAGGAGGGGGTTGAGGAGTAGGGGGTGATGGAGGAGTGGACCAGGGTGTCCCGGAGGTAGCGATCCCTACGGAATGCCGATAAGGGGGGTGAAGGGAAGATGTGTTTGGTGGTGGCATCATGCCATCATTCCACAACTCTTTCTCCAGTACATGGATGATTACTTCGGTGCCGCTTCATGCTCTCGTCAGGACTTGGAAAAATTTATTAATTTTGCTTCCAATCTCCACCCCTCCATCATTTTCACGTGGTCCATCTCTGACACTTCCCTTCCCTTCCTTGACCTCTCTGTCTCAATCTCTGGTGATAGACTGTCCACCAATATCCATTACAAACCCACCGACTCCCACAGCTATCTCGACTACAGCTCCTCACACCCCGCTTCCTGTAAGGACTCCATCCCATTCTCTCAGTTCCTTCGCCTCCGTCGCATCTGTTCCGATGATGCTACATTCAAAAACAGTTCCTCTGACATGTCCTCCTTCTTCCTTAACCGAGGTTTTCCACCCACGGTCGTTGACAGGGCCCTCAACCGTGTCCGGCCCATCTCCCGCGCATCCGCCCTCACGCCTTCTCCTCCCTCCCAGAAACATGATAGGGTCCCCCTTGTCCTCACTTATCACCCCACCAGCCTCCGCATTCAAAGGATCATCCTCCGCCATTTCCGCCAACTCCAGCATGATGCCACCACCAAACACATCTTCCCTTCACCCCCCTTATCGGCATTCCGTAGGGATCGCTCCCTCCGGGACACCCTGGTCCACTCCTCCATCACCCCCTACTCCTCAACCCCCTCCTATGGCACAACCCCATGCCCACGCAAAAGATGCAACACCTGCCCCTTCACTTCCTCTCTCCTCACCGTCCAAGGACCCAAACACTCCTTTCAAGTGAAGCAGCATTTCACTTGCATTTCCCCCAACTTAGTCTACTGCATTCGTTGCTCCCAATGTGCCAATGTGGTCTCCTCTACATTGGAGAGACCAAATGTAAACTGGGCGACCGCTTTGCAGAAGACCTGCGGTCTGTCCGCAAGAATGACCCAAACCTCCCTGTCGCTTGCCATTTTAACACTCCACCCTGCTCTCTTGCCCACATGTCTGTCCTTGGCTTGCTGCATTGTTCCAGTGAAGCCCAACGCAAACTGGAGGAACAACACCTCATCTTCCGACTAGGGACTTTACAGCCTTCCGGACTGAATATTGAATTCAACAACTTTAGGTCGTGAGCTCCCTCCCCCATCCCCACCCCCTTTCTGTTTCCCCCTTCCTTTTTTTTTCCAATAAATTATAAAGATTTTCCTTTTCCCACCTATTTCCATTATAAAAAAAACCCCACTAGAGCTATACCTTGAGTGCCCTACCATCCATTCTTAATTAGCACATTCGTTTAGATAATATCACCAACTTTAACTTTAACACCTATGTGTTCTATTGTACTATTGTCGTTGACATCTTTTGATGATCTGCTTCTATCACTGCTTGTTTGTCCATACAACCACACCACCCCCCCTCCACCTCTCTGTCTCTCTATCTCTCCGCCCCCCACACACACACCTTAAACCAGCTTATATTTCAGCTCTTTCCTGGACTCGAACTCAAGTTCTGTCGAAGGGTCATGAGGACTCGAAACGTCAACTCTTTTCTTCTCCGCCGATGCTGCCAGACCTGCTGAGTTTTTCCAGGTAATTCTGTTTTTGTTTTGGATTTCCAGCATCCGCAGTTTTTTTGTTTTTATAAAATAACCCATCACTGCTGAAGTAGATTTGTGAAAGACATGGGTCTACTGGGAAATTCTTGAAGAGTTCAGGGGTTAAAGGTAATCCTTGGTGTGGCACTGAAGCATATAGGCTCAGAAGATCCAATATTCAATCCCTGGTCTGTGAAGTTTTAGTCGATCTCACTGGTATCATGGAATTAGAATGGAGGAAAGGAAATTAATTATTAAGTTCCTACTCCGGCCAACCAGTGACTCACTTTGGAAAGTGTAGACAGATCTGGACTGCGATGTGATTCCTTCATAATGAATAAAACCTGTTGGCGTGGACAGGTTGGGTTCCCACATGAACAGTGAGTGAACATGGGTGAGATACTGGTTATGGTCAGCATTAGCTGCACTATACATCAGCACATTCAGCAGTTTTAGAAACATACAATGGTACAGTACAGAAGGAGGCCATTCGACGGTGCTGGCTCTCTGCAAGAGCAATCCAGCTAATCCTACCCCCCACTGTCCTTTCCCTGTAGCCCTCCAAAATGTTTTCCCTTCACCAGGTGTCAACCTAGTGAAGCTATAACACAAGGCTACTCACATACCAAACAGCATAACAACAAGTGGTAGACAGAGCTAAGCGATCCCACTACCAACAGGTCAGATCTAAGCTCTGCAGTCCTGCCACATCCAGTCATGTATGGTGGTGGACAATTAAACAGCTCACTGGAGGAGGAGGCTCCACAAATATCCCCATCCTCAATGATGGAGGAGCCCAGCACATCAGTGCAAAAGACAAGGCTGAAGCATTTGCTACGATCTTCAGCCAGAATTGCCGACTGGATGATCCATCTCAGTCTCCTCCGGAGGTCCCCAGCATCACAGGTGCCAGTCTTCAGCCAATTTAATTCACTCCATGTGATATCAAGAAATGGCTGAAGGCATTGATAGTGCAAAGGCTATGGGCCCTGACAATATTCCGGCAATAGTACTAAAGACTTGTGCTCCAGAACTTGCTGCATCTCTAGCCAAACTGTTCCAGTAGAACTACAACACTGGCATCTACCCGGCTATGTGGAAAATTGCCCATGTATGTCCTGTACTCAAAAAAGCAGAACAAATCCAACCCGGCCAACTACCTCCCCATCAGTCTACTCTTGGCCATCAGTAAAGTGATGGAAGGGGTCATCATCAGTGCTATGAAGAGGCACTTGCTTAGCAGTACTGATGCCTAGGTTGGGTTCTGCCAGGGCCACTCGGTTCCTGACCTCATTACAGCATTGGTACAAACGTGGACAATAGAGCTGAACTCCTGAGGTGAGGTGAGAGTGACTGCCCTTGACATCAAGGCTGCATTTGACCAAGAGTGGCATCAAGGAGCCCTAGAAAAGCTGGAGTCAATGGGAATCAGGGGGAAAACTCTCCACTGGTTAGAGTCATACCTAGCACAAAAGAAGATATTTGTGGTTGTGGGAGGTCAGTCATCTGTGCTCCAGGACATCACTGCAGGAGTTCCTCAGGATAGTGTCCTCGGCCCAGCCACCTTCAGCTGTTTCTTCAACGACCTTGCTTACATCATAATGTCAGAAGTGGGGATGTTCGCTGACTCCTCAGATACTGAAGCAATCCATGTCCAAATGCAACAAGATCTGGACAATATCCAGGCTTGGGCTGACAAATGGCAAGTAACATGCATGCCACACAAGTGCCAGGCAATGACCATCTCCAACAAGAGTGAATCTAACCATTGCCCATTGACTTAAAATGGCATTACCATCACTGAATCCCCCATTATCAACATCCTGGGCATTACCAATGACCAGAAACTGAACTGGTGTGGCCATTTAAATACTGTGGCTACAAGGGTAGGTCAGAGGCTGGGAATTCTGCAGTGATCAACTCACCTCCTGACTCCCTAAAGCCTGTCCACCATCTACAAGGCACAAGTCAGGAGTGGGATGGAATATTCCCCACTTGCCTGGATGAGTGCAGCTCCCACAACACTCAAGAAGCTTGACACCATCCAGGACAAAGCAGCCCGCTTGATTGGCACCACATCCACAAACATCCACTCCCTCCATCACCGACGCACAGTAGCAGCAGTGTATACCATCTACAGAAATTCACCAAGGCCCCTTCGGCAGCACTTTCCAAAACCACAGCCAGTACCATCTAGAAGGCCAAAGGCAGCAGGCACATGGGAACACCACCACCTAGAAGTTCCCCTCCAAGTTACTCACCATCCTGACTTGGAAATACATCACTGTTCCTTTAACTGTCGCTGGGTCAAAATCCTGGAACTCACTTCTTACACCACATGGACTGCAGCGGTTCAAGAAGGCAGCTCACCACCACCTTCTCAAGGAGCAACTAGGGTTGAGCAATAAATGATGGTCCAGCCAGTGACACCCACATCCCGTGAATGACTTAAAAATAAGCACTTATTTAATTCCCATTTGAATGTTTAAATTGTGTCTGCCTCCACCAGACTTTCAGGAGCATGTTCCAAATCCTAACTACTTGATGCGTAAAAATGTTTCTCCTCACATTCCCTTTGGTTCTTTTGCCAATCACCTTAAATCTGTGTACTCTGGTTCTAGACCCAATGGGAAGAGTTTTTCCCAATCTACTGTAGCCAGACGCCTCATGATTTTGAACGCCTCAAGCAAATCTCTTCACAACCTTCTCTAAGGAGAACAACCCCAGCTTCTCCAATTTATCCATGTAACCAAAGTCCCTCATCCATTCTCCCAAATCTTTTCCCATATCCTTACCAAGGCCTTCACCTTCTTCTAAAGCCTGGTGCCCAGAATTGGAGAAAATACACCAGGGACAGGATGTTGAGGTCATCGAGCAAGAGCGGTGGGTGGGCCCGGGACCAAGCGGAAAATGGCCACCGCCCGTGATCGGGTCCCGGCCACAATTTCACGCTGGCGGGCCAATTCCTGGGGCTTGTCAGAGGCCGGGTCCGATGGTGACCCAGCAGCCAGTTTAGAAAAGGCCCTGGTAGCCCCAGAAAGGCTGCCATGGAACAAAGTGTGTCCAGTGTTCCCAATGGAGCCGAGTGCGGCTGGACACTGCAGGCGGGAGGGTATGTCAGGTGGGCACTGTGCCCCCGCTTTGCAAACAGTATCTCACTGCCCTCCTGGAGGAGGTGGCTGCCAGTTGGGACACCCTTGTCCCCAGGGATGGGAGTAGGAGGCCATCGCATCTCACAAAGAGGACTTGGGAAGAGATGGCAGGGCTGGTCAGCAACCGTGCCATGGTGTGGCACACATGGGTGCAGTGCTAGAAGCACCTCATTGACCTTCTGCTTTCAGGAAGTGTGAGCACCATATTGGCATTGGTCAGTGTGCAGAAGTGTTAAGGTCTGGCCATCCCCCTATGGATCTCAGGGGTGCCAGAGTCTGAGTGCCAACTGTCAATGATGCTGGAGCTGGCCAAGGGAGTGCACCCTGGCTGCTTGGACTGAGTCCCTTGCAGCTCAAGGGCCATGACTCAGATGTGCCCTGTGAGGTGCTCCTCAGCTGGGGTTGGCCAGGCTGCACTGGTGCTGCAGATAAAGTGTGGACTAATCATGCTCCTCTTCAGGAGAAGACAAGCAATAGCCAGGCAGAGAGGGCATGTACAGGTGGATGCCCGCCCAACCTCCTGCTGCTCAGCAGGTTCGAGCAAGACACCCTGGAGCTCAAGAACAGTCCCCATGCAACCGGGCATGGAGAGGTGGGGGTACCAGGCGAAGGTAAGAGCCCAGTGCACAGAGGTGAGAGTTTCGGATTGTGCAACCATTCTAGTGTAGTCTCTTCACTGATGGGAGCCTCAAACCTGGAGTCCCCATTGATCACTGAAAGACAATGGCACCATGATGAGACCTCCATTGTGTCACACGGGTGCCTGGCATGCATAGTGACAGTGTGATGGCATTAACTAATGACATGGCCTTGTTCTCCCTTTTAGATTTGCCAGCAGGCATTCACTCTGCGGACCCCAAAGGGCCATCCTTGATGCCAGAGGACCACGGGACTTCTGTTGCACCTGCGTCACACCCACTCTCTGAATCAGGCACCAGCACAGATACCAGCACCTTGATGGGCATTAGATGATGGCTAGTATTTCAGTGCACATTGCCCGGTGAGGGCACTTCACACTCGCTTGAGGTGCAGGCAGAGGCAGAGAATGCCCAGGGCGCCAACACTCGGAGGACTACCGGGGACCAGGATGCTGCTCAGTCGAAGGCTGATGATGAGCCTCTGGAGTCGTCCATTAGGCAGCAGATGCTGGATGTCCAGCAGGATGTGAGGGAGGATCTGGTGGAGATCCATGAGGTCTGCGTGCCATGGTCTCCGTTACGGAGGAGTCCATTCAGAGCGTGAGCACTGCATTGACCCTCATAGTGACCTCAGGTGGTCAATGTCAGTGTTGGAGATGGATGAGGCACCCAATATCCCAGCTAGGTGCCCATCCATCAATGGTGTTCAGGGCGGTCCACAGTGACCCTCACATTGGTGCATGAGCTGCCTGTCATCTCTGCGGGCTCCTCTCAGGGCGCCCTGGGTGACGGCAGCAGCTCCTCCGCCCCTCCGCCCCTCCGCCCCTCCGCCAGTGACCGATGCATCTGATGAGGCTGCGGTGACTGGGGAGATGCCAGCCGCAGCACTGGCCGCTCCCTCCCAGGCGGGGCCAGCACAGGCTCCACTGGCCAGAGGACAACCACCAACAAGACAGCAGAGTCAGCAGGCTGTCTCCAATGATGTCAGCGAGGGGGGTGGGGGGTGGGGGGGGGGCAGGGGGGGGTGGTGGGGGGGTGGGGGTGGGGGGGCGGGGTGGCGATGCACCAGGGCGTAGCACTCAGAAACGTAAGTTAAAGGCACCATGAGCACAAGAGGGACAGGTCATGGGTGATTTGAAGTTCATTTATGTTCACTTTATCTATGCTGGTCTGGAAATGAAGACCAGAGAAGTTTATGTAAATAGTTTTGAATTGTCAAAATGAGATGAATGTTGTTTTTGTCATCCTGGCCTGAGTATGCTTCACCTTTTTATTTTACTGCTGCGGGGTATGCTAGGTAATGCTGGAGGTAAGTGGCCCTGAACTTTATTGCACTGGCGCTAAGTGTTCTTTGGGTTCAAATGAAAGGGTCATTCCAAACCTCCGAGATGGAGGCGGCAGCCCTGGCCTGAGGTGGAAGCTGATCTTCGGCAGCCCGGCTGAAGAGACTTTGGATCAAGCCATCCCTGGTGTCCCTGCCTCCCCGGAGATTACTGAGGTCTGCCCGCATGCCCTCGGCGTTCTCCTCACTGTGCCCCCCCCCCCCTCTTCGGACTCACTACTGTGGCCTGTGCAGCTGCGTCAAGATCCTCTTCCTCCAGTGGCTGCCCCCTTGCCAGTGCCAGACTGTGGAGAGTGCGAGTGCACAATGGCGCCGGGGCGCTCACCCAACCTCATCGCTCGCTACTTTGCATCCGATCGCGGGAACTAAAATTCTGCCCCAGGGCAAAAAAAAAACTTTAAGAAAAATGAATCCTTTTATTCCAATCACCAACCCATCACATACTCTTGACTCACGTTTTATAAGGCAAATGGAAAAAGCAAGGCAAGGAAGCAACTTGCTACATCTTTGCATGAAGTGTGAGGATTAATTAAAAAGCACATTGGTTTGCGTTTCTCAACAGCTAAGATAAGAGATATTGTGGATATTTGCAGAGTGTTTATTCATGGGCATTTATGCAAATAACATGGTCAATTTTACTTGTTCTTGACACTTGTAATGCTGGATCTGAATAATTTAGGAATGGTGCTCTTTAATAATTTAGGATTTCATGTAAAATGTTGTGAAAAACCTAATCCCACCAATCAACAAACAGGCGAACATTGCTAGCTGGGCACACAAAACAAATTTGTTAACGTCTTGAATCCTTCCAATATGAAGCTGCTGAAGTCATTTTGATGGGGGACTGAGAGCAAAATTAATTTAGAGATTGCATTTATTTGAGCCTCGAGCATCAAAAAAGTGCTGAAAGGCGCTTCATGGAAGTGTGAGGGAAAAGTGGACACCAAGCTAACATTCGAGATGGGGGAGTATATGCTTGGACAGAGCTGAGTCCTGAGGAGGTGCTAAAAAGAAGAGGTGGCTGTGTTTGGGGATGGAGTTCTTACGCAGCTGTAGGCACAGCAGCCAACAGTAAGGCAAGGGAATTAACAAGGTGCCGGAGTCAGAGGAGCAGAGAGCTTCAGGGGAAGAGAGGCAAGATCATGGAGGAATTGAAATACAAGGATGAGCTAAACTGTGAGGTTAAAAATATCACAGTAAATATTCATCAGTGGCTTCTCCCGACTCCCAGTTCAATAGCTGGTCAGTGCAAACCTGAGAGACATGCCATAAACTGCCGTTTAGGCTATTACTTCAGGGTTACCAAGAGATTACGAGAATGGGAGAACACCAGTGATAAGTCTAGCCCAATGAAATGATCTATTGAGAAGAAAAAAAGGCATGGCTTTTATATAAAACCTTTTGCAATCATCTCAAAGCATCTTACAACCAATGCAGTGCCATTTTTTGAAGTATAGTCAGTATTGTACACAGCAAGCTTCCACAGACAGCAGTGTGATAACGACCAGGTAATCTGTTTTTGTGATGTCCGCTGAGGGATAAATATTGGCTGGCTGGGACAATGAAAATCCCCTGCTCTTCTTTGAAATAAGACCATGGGATCATTTACATCCACCTGAGAGGGTTTCAGTTTAATGTCTCATCTGAATGACAATGCTGTCAGCAGTGCAGCACTCCCTCAGTACTGCACTGCTGGAGTGTCAGTATGGATTGTTGTGGTAGGACCTGGAGCAGGACTAGAACTTGGAACCTTCTGACTCAGAGGAAAGAATGCTACCACTGAGGTACAGCTGACAGGCTTATTAGGGCCATTATCATTGCTAAACAGAAGATAAAGACAACAACTCAATCGCAAGATTTGAGAAATGTACAAACTGTTTAAGCAGCTCTCTTAGTAACTTAATGGGCAGCTGAACTTCATTGTCTCATAAACCGGCAGGGTTAGATCCCTGGTCGGTACTGAGTTTGCTGCTGAGATGGGCTCTGCTAAGTGTTGTAAACAATGCACCACACATCAGTAAGAATGCACCAATGATCGCCACCTGCTGGCTTTGGAAACACATTACAGTAAAATGCATAGGTTTCGATAAACAAGAAGTGGCTTTCATTGTGGGTATAAATCATTACCAGAAGCTGTAATCCATTCTATAACAGCATTATAACATATTGTTAGTAAGTGAGTCTGTTGAATAATGCACTTCAGGATTTGATATAGGCAGAAAGCTAATTATTCCCTGCATTATGCAATAATATATAATTTCTCATTCAGAACTGGCAGTATATAGATGGCACAACCTCTCATTCATTACTGTTAAAATAAATGAAGGGAAAATACATCAAATATACTTCATGCTGATAGAAACTTACTGTTGTTGCTGTTGAAAACAAAAGATTAAGCGTTCTCGTAACACTCGTGTTAAGTAACTGCATGTTTTTAAAGCAGTAATTGGGAAGGCTGCAGTAATGTATATTGTAAACACAAGTGTCCACATAAAAGGAATTGACAGAAATTGTACAGAGAAAGGCACATTTACTCAGATAATGAGCAAATTCTTCAACGCCACTTGCAGCCTGCCTTATTGACATTGCAAACTCCAAAAGAAAGATGGACTTGAAAGAACTTGCATTTATATATCACCTTTCATTACATCAGGATGTCCCAATGGGCTTTACAGCCAATGAAGCCCTTTACATTTGAAGTGTAACCACTGTTGTAACAAGGGAAACTCTCTCAAACAGCAATGATAATGACTAGATAATTTGTTTTAGCAACGTTAGTTGAGGAATAAACAGGACACTGGGGAGACCTCCCCTGCTCTTTGTTAAAATAGTGCCACAGGCTCTTCTGCATATGGGAAACCATCTCATCCAAAAGACAACACTTTGAATAGCGCAGCACTCCACTAGAATATCAACATACGCTCTGTGCTTCATTCTCAGGCATGGGAGTTGAAACTCAGAGTTACAAGAGCCACACCTGACACTGTAAATGCCGGCTTTACTGGAGGCACCATCCTACAGACAGGCTTTACATAATGGGAATGAGGCCTTTGCAAATTCTCCAGATTACACTACTTTGAGATCCTTCTGACAGAGATTTTACAATATGCATTACTTGGACCTCATTGATTGGGTCAGTCATTATAAAAACAGTTTACACTATTTGGAATTAGATAAAATATTTCACTGTTCACGCACCAAGGTTCCATGCTATTGGGCTGAGATTTGACAGTTTGTATGGTCGCACATACACACACACACACACACAAACACAAAGACACACACACACACACACACACACACACACACACGAACACAAAGACACACATACACACACAAACACAAAGACACACACACACACACACACACACACACACACAAACACACACACACACTAACACAAACACTCAAACTCAAACACATGCACACAAACAAGAGTCATTCTGGTTCCTTTTTCACTCTAGACTTGCAGCCTGGTGGAGGTTTGTGGTGATGCAGTTAATTGGGGGCAGACATTGTATTAATCTGCCAGAGAAAAGCTGGACACTCGACCACTGGAAGGGAGGGAGAGATAATTGGAGAGAAGGTCAGCCCTGCTGAGCTCAGCACCGTGATGTTAATTGCTGCCTGGGAGTTTGCCATCCACTAGATCCTTCATTCACAATTCCCATCAGGAATGGCAAGGAAAAATGAAGCAGAAAACTTCCCAAAATATGGAGATTGGTGACCTCACATAGATTACCAAAATGAATTGAACCAAATAAATTGATGATGGAAGCTCAAGGAGCAGAACTTCAGTTTTCCATTAGACACTTTACAAAGCCAGGCTCACCACCGTGTTCAATAATTTCTAATTATAACCATTGTTCCACTTTTCAGGCAGCAACTGTTGCCATTTACATCTCCTCTAGACCCACTTTTTGTATCTTTGTGTGTCCGGTTACCACCTTCTTTTGCTTTATACCACCTTCATTTTTTGTCATTTATTGTCTTGTGTCTACCCCATCATAGATCTTCCCTTTCATTCTTTGGCACTGCCATCCCTCTCTGCTTAAAACCTGTTTCATCAGAGCTAGAAAAAAATTTGAGATGTAAGGTCACAGACCTGAATTATTAACTCCGTATCTCTCTCTGCACAGGATGGCGCCAAACCCTGGAGAATTTGGAGCAAGATTGTACCGAAGTTCAAGATAAGGTCACAGGTTAAAAGGCAAAGGTCTAACCTATTTGCTTTGCGCAAAATTTTCCTCCCAGCCTGTAGGCAGCATGACCAATATGGATGGTCAGAATGCATTATTATTAGTCGTGCATTGTGACAGCCACACTGACAATTTGCAGTGATGGTGTAACTAATGCAAGATCACCACTCGCTGAGGATAAACTACTTGATGCGCCTCCTCAAATCCAATTGCGATGGGTGTGCTCATTAAGTCTAATTCTATTCACTCAACGTCCACATGCGCTTGCTGGGAATGGAGCAATGTGATCAGTATCCTCGCACACGTGTTCTAAGATTGTTGGAGGACACGAGCCTTGTGGATGTGGTCTTCATGGTATTTTAGCACAGTGAGTAGGGAAGTGCCTGAGTACCTCAGTGGGAAAACTAAATAACTGCAAAAACAAGAGAGGGAAGCGAATGATTCCAATTATAATGTGGTGGGAAAACATGAAATAGAATACCAGCTCCTGACAGCCACATATTTCTGTTAGAGTGTATTTATAACATTTGCTTAAAAGCTGGAAACCATTTGCACAAATTCTTCTAGCAAGTAACTGTAAATCAGGGTTAAAGTTGAACGTTTTTCTTGCTTAGTCTTGGGCTTCTCATTGCTACGACCATTTTACACAATTTGGTCTTGCAGCGTGTTTCATCCCCAACTTGTCCCATCTTCTTTGAAATTTCAATAATTTGTTCGTGACAAGCACCCAATTTCTTAGGAAATTGCTCCAGAAAAGAGCCCTTCTTTAAAAAAAAATCACGCAGCATCATTTTCCAGCAACGTCACAATATGGAGCATCTACATAAGGTTAAATTACTGCTTTCTTGTACAATTTATAAACATGGAACCGAGCTTATACCTACCGAGAAAGATTGAACACAGTGGGGATCTTTTCTCTGGAAAACAGAGAACTGAGATCTTTTGGATTATGAAAACATTTGATAGGGTAGATGTAAAGGAGATGTTACCTCTTGCGGGGGTTGGGAAGCACAGAGATCAGACCTGGGGACTCATCAATATTAGACAGTCACTGATAAATCCAATATGGAATTAAGGAGAAATTCTTTAGCCAGAGAGAAGTTAAAACGTGGAACTGACTCCCACAAAGAGTAGTTGCATGTAGGGCTAGATAAGATAAACACATGAGGG
This sequence comes from Carcharodon carcharias, assembly GCF_017639515.1. Taxonomy (NCBI): domain Eukaryota; kingdom Metazoa; phylum Chordata; class Chondrichthyes; order Lamniformes; family Lamnidae; genus Carcharodon; species Carcharodon carcharias. The sequence goes on along the minus strand of NC_054494.1, from coordinate 26,063,830 downwards.
AGAAAGAAATAAAAGGATATGTTGATGGGGTTAGATGAAGCAGCATGGGAGGAGGCTTGTGTGGATCATAAACACTAGCATTACTCTGTTGGGTTGAATGGCCCATTTCTGTGTTGTAAAAATTGATGCAAGAAGCAGTTTAAAAAATCTTTGCTTCACCCAAAATAATCAACAATAATAAAGGGTGTGTATGTGTTGGAGTGTTTGTGCAGGTGGGTGTATTTTTGCTGGTGGGTGTATTTATGTAGGTATGTGTATTGTATGTGTATGTGTGGATGTGTGTGTGTTGGTGAGGTGTGCACGTGTGTGCTGGTTTGTGTGTGTGTGTGGGTGTGCATGTGGTTGGGTGAGTGTTTGTGTGTGTGTGTGGGTGAGTGTTTGTGTGTGTGTGTGTGTGGGGGTGTGCATGTGGTTGGGTGAGTGTTTGTGTGTGTGTGTGGGTGGGTGAGTGTTTGTGCGTGGGTGGGTGAGTGTTTGTGTGTGTGTGTGTGGGTGGGTGAGTGTTTGTGTGTGTGCGTGGGTGGGTGAGTGTTTGTGTGTGTGTGTGTGGGTGGGTGAGTGTTTGTGTGTGTGTGTGGGTGGGTGAGTGTTTGTGCGTGGGTGGGTGAGTGTTTGTGTGTGTGTGTGTGGGTGGGTGAGTGTTTGTGTGTGTGTGTGTGGGTGGGTGAGTGTTTGTGTGTTTGTGTGTGGGTGAGTGTTTGTGTGTGGGTGGGTGAGTGTTTGTTTGTGTGTGTGTGTGGGTGAGTGTTTGTGTGTGTGTGAGTGTGTGTGTGTGTGTGGGTGAGTGTTTGTGTGTGTGTGTGTGGGTGAGTGTTTGTGTGTGGGTGGGTGAGTGTTTGTGTGTGTGGGTGAGTGTTTGTGTGTGTGTGCGTGGGTGAGTGTTTGTGTGTGTGTGGGTGAGTGTGTGTGGGTGGGTGTTTGTGTGGGTGGGTGAGTGTGTGTGTGGGTGTGTTTGTGTGTGTGTGGGGGTGTGCATGTGGTTGGGTGAGTGTTTGTGTGTGTGTGGGTGAGTGTTTGTGTGTGTGTGTGTGGGTGAGTGTTTGTGTGTGTGTGTGTGGGTGAGTGTTTGTGTGTGTGTGTGTGGGTGAGTGTTTGTGTGTGTGTGTGTGGGTGAGTGTTTGTGTGTGTGTGTGTGGGTGAGTGTTTGTTTGTGTGTGTGGGTGAGTGTTTGTGTGTGTGTGTGTGGGTGAGTGTTTGTGTGTGGGTGGGTGAGTGTTTGTGTGTGTGTGTGTGGGTGAGTGTTTGTGTGTGTGTGTGTGTGGGTGAGTGTTTGTGTGTGTGTGTGTGGGTGAGTGTTTGTTTGTGTGTGTGGGTGAGTGTTTGTGTGTGTGTGTGTGGGTGAGTGTTTGTGTGTGGGTGGGTGAGTGTTTGTTTGTGTGTGTGGGTGAGTGTTTGTGTGTGTGTGTGAGTGTTTGTGTGTGTGTGTGGGTGGGTGAGTGTTTGTGTGTGTGTGTGTGGGTGAGTGTTTGTGTGTGTGTGTGTGGGTGAGTGTTTGTGTGTGTGTGTGTGGGTGAGTGTGTGTGTGTGTGTGTGGGTGAGTGTTTGTGTGTGTGTGTGTGGGTGAGTGTTTGTGTGTGTGTGGGTGAGTGTTTGTGTGTGGGTGGGTGAGTGTTTGTGCATGGGTGGGTGAGTGTTTGTGTGTGTGTGTGGGTGAGTGTGTGTGTGTGTGTGTGGGTGAGTGTTTGTGTGTGTGTGTGTGGGTGAGTGTTTGTGTGTGTGTGTGTGGTGAGTGTTTGTGTGTGGGTGGGTGAGTGTTTGTGTGTGTGTGGGTGAGTGTTTGTGTGTGTGTGTGGGTGAGTGTTTGTGTGTGTGTGTGTGGGTGAGTGTTTGTGTGTGGGTGGGTGAGTGTTTGTGTGTGTGTGGGTGAGGAGTTGTGTGTGTGTGTGTGGGTGAGTGTGTGTGTGTGTGGGTGAGTGTTTGTGTGTGTGTGTGTGGGTGAGTGTTTGTGTGTGGGTGGGTGGGTGAGTGTTTGTGTGTGTGGGTGAGTGTTTGTGTGTGTGTGTGTGGGTGAGTGTTTGTGTGTGTGTGGGTGAGTGTGTGTGGGTGAGTGTTTGTGTGTGTGTGTGTGGGTGAGTGTTTGTGTGTGTGTGTGGGTGGGTGTTTGTGCGTGTGTGTGTGTGTGGGGGGGGGTGCATGTGGTTGGGTGAGTGTTTGTGTGTGCACATTGTGCTAATGTTGGTCTGTCCATTTGTTTTTGTGTGGTTGCATATTATGTGGGGTGTGTGTGTGTGTGTGTCCTAGTGGTGTGCTCGTTTGTCATAGTGACAAACTTGATAGTACAGTTTTTAACAAAACATTTTGAAAGTGATCAAGGTGCTTTCCTGACTCGTACTGAAAATCACATTTGCATTGCTTCAAGTCGCACCAAAATAATTCAGGATGGGACCACAGTTCCTCAGCACAAAGGACTTTTTAAAAATAACTGATGGCCTTAATCCTGAAAGGCTATACATTATTGATGAAACAATGGAATCAAAATGCAAAGGACTATTTGTGAAGAGCCAGTTTTTATATTGCAGCACAAGTATTTTGTTTATGGACACAACTCTCAAATGCAGCAATAAAAGAGTACTAATTGAGGTCCTCTTATTTTACCAACAATTATTCCCTGCTCACGTCAAGATGGCACTGGAGTATGGTTCTACAAGCACTGATACCCCTCCAATAGTTCATCCAAGCAGTAACTCTTCATGAGCCCATGCAGTGAATGGCAGAGAGTTATTTAGCCAAGAGAACATCTTGTGCTTTGATATCACTTGAGTACACTAGCGTGTTTGTGGTGAAGTGGAAACCTCACTTGAGGTCGTTGCGAATATCTAGTTCATGGCTCATGTGTTTTAGAATATATCTCCTAGTCTTAGAACGCAATTTGTAGTTTTAAGAATTAAAGTTTAACTGTAAAAAAAAATGGGATAAATGCAATTAAAGCAAGCTTGGAGCTTATCACTCTTAAAACTTTGAGGCCTTTAATAGGTTAACAACTAAAGAGGTTAGATCATAATACAGCAGGTGGGCATTTTTGGCTGGGGAACTAGAGACATGATGTCTGCACTCCTTGCAGCAATAACAGTACAGAGAGGATTTTTTTGCTTTTAAAGTAAAAAACAGACAGGCATGCACTGTAAGCAGAGTAATACACAAGGACCAGGATCTTTGCTACGACCAAGAGACTCTCCATCCTAACGAAAATCCCGGAAATGCCCGTAGTTTTTGAAGTCCGCCCCGGACCCAGCATTTCCCATCTTTGCAGGGGCGGGACCAGAATTGGGCCAGGGTTCAGGCATGCGCAACTCATGGAGGCTGTTGGCCATTTAAATCACCATCTGCCTCCACTGAAGTGGAATTTTGGAGGAACAGGAGTGTGGAATACAGAATGTGCAGATTAGAACAGGTAAGAGAGGTCAAAATTGGTGAATGCACTTGGATAACCAGGGTACCCCTTTGGAGAGATAAGATCCCTGGACAACTTTGGGAGAGGTAAGTCACACTTTGGGAGAGGTAGGTATCCTTTGGGAGACATTAGGGCACCCTTTGGCTTTGTTAAAGGTGAAATAGATTATGCACATTTTATGTCCAGCTGTCAAGGAACTATCAAGGAGCTGTCCAGATGTCAATGAACTGTCAAGCTGTCAAAGAGCTGTCCAGCTGTCAAGAAACTATGCATCTGTTGAGGGGCTTTTAAAGAGCTGTTCAGTTGTCAAGGAACTGCCCAGCTGGCAAGGAATTGTTCAGTTGTCAAGGAACAATTAAAGGGCTGTCCAGCTGTCAAGGAACTGTCCAGCTGTCAAGGAACTGTCAAGGAGTGGTCCAGCTGTCAAGGAACTATCAAGGAGCTGTCCAGATGTCAATGAACTGTTTAGCTGCCAAAGAGCTGTCCAGTTGTCAAGGAACTAATCAGCTGTCAAGGAACTGCCCAGCTGCCAAGGAACTGTCCATGCAAACATAGGACCATACAAATTAGGAGTTGGAATAGGCCCTTTGAGCCTTCTCTGCCATTCAGTAAGCTCATGGCTAATCTGATTGTAGCCTCAACTCCACCTCCCACCTACCCATGTTAACCTTTGTCTCCCTTGTTAGTCAACAATCTATCTAACTCAGCCTTAAAAATATTCATTGACCCTACCTCCACCATTCTCTGGGGAAGGGAGTTCTAAAGATTCATGATCCTCAGAGAAAAATATTGTCCAGCTGTCAAGGAACTGTTAAAGAGCCATCCAGCTGTCAAGGAACTGTTAAGGAGCTGTTCAATTATCAAGGAACTGTCCATCTGCCAGAGAATTGTCAAGGAGTTGTCCAGCTGTCAAGGAACTGTCCATCTGTCAAGGAATTGTTAAGGAGCTATCCTGCTGTCAAACCTGTCAAAGCTGTCCATGGAGTATTAAAGCTCTCAAGGAAGTGTCCAGGATACTAGGTGAGTTGGCATGGAGGAGGTAAGGACAAAGGGTGGTAGGTGTGGGGCATGGGTTGGCATGAGTTGGCACTAATTTGGAAAAGGGAGTGTGGGGCATTGGTGTGGGTGGAGGGGCACTAAGTTGGCATAGGGGGCATGGGGGCTATGGCAGTGGGTGGGGAGCATGTGTTGGCATGGATGGGTCATAGGGAGTTTGGAGGGGTGAGGGCTGGGGTAATGTCTTTTGATTTTTAAAAATGTATTTAAATACCCTGCCAACTGAAAATCTGACCTGTGGGCTGGACATTTTTAAAGGTCGGTTTGCCAAGCTAAGAAACCTCCTGAATCCAATCCGGGGTGAAAATCTGGGCCTAACTTCATCATTAACCATGTGGAAGGCGGATGATCCTTAACCTCAGCTGGAATTTTGTGATGAAACAGGAGCTGGTAGGTTGCCCAGTTTGAAGCTAATTGGAGAATCTACAGTGGGGCCCATAGTGTCTTTCACTTGGAAGTATTGAAAAATAACCAGAACAAGGGGCTGAGACATCCACAGTCCAGACAGGGTAAATGAAGGTTTCACTGGAGATAAGGAGAATTCTCCAGAGGATTCTGGCAAACTTATGGGTGGTCGCTGCAGAAGCAAATAACTTCTTAAGACTAATGTATCTTATAAGACAATTCTCAGGGGAAGTGGGAAGTAAACATGATTGCATAGTATACATAGTTATAAACCATACTGTTAAGTTAACAGTGCTTGTTTAGTTTAATTCTCTTATGTACAATGAAATTTGTTTTGTTAAAAAAGTGAAATCTTTTGTAGCATAGTTCTATTGGTTAAAATGAGGCATTCAAATTTCTTTTTAAATGGGTTTTTTGTTAGAAACATTGGTGGAACCCAGAATTTACACATAATAGTTTTTAAAAATAAGATGCCTTAATATTTGAAAAACATGTTTTATTTTAAAGAAAGGCCACAATGCAAAAAGAAGGAAATTGGATATAAGTGGGCAGCTCTCTGAGGGAGGTGACTGGGGAGATAGTGGTATAGTGGTAATGTCACTGGACTGGTAATTATAGAGACCCCAGCTAATGCTCTGGAACATGGGTTTAAATCCCATCACAGCAGCTGTTAGAATTTAAATTCAATTAATAAAGCTGGTGTGTAAAGCTAGTCTCAGTAATGGTGACCATAAAACTACCCTCAACTGTCATTAAAACCCATCTGGTTCACTAATGTCATTTAGGGAAGGAAATCTGCCATCCTTACCTGGTCTGGCCTACATGTGTCTCCAGAACCACAGCAATGTGGTTCACTTTTAACTGCCCTCTGCATTGACCCAGCAAGGGCAACAAATGTTGGTCTTGACCAGTGATGCCCACATCCCATGAAAGAATAAAAAGCTTAAGTGTAATGGGCTGAACTATGATTGGACGTAAGTTTGACTTAGTTATTTGCATGCTTTTGTGTAATGACAGCCATGGCTCAGTTAGTAGCACTTCTGTCTTGGTTTGAGTCTCACTTCAGTGTTTGAGCACCAAAATCAAGGTTGATGCTCCAGTGCAGTACTGAGGGAGTGCTGCACTGTTGGCAGGTGATGTCTTATGGATGAGACATTAAACTGAGGCCCCATCTGCCTACTTGGATGGGTGAAAAAAGATCCCACGGCCTGACCTCAAAGAGCAAAAGAGATCTCCCGCTGCCCTGGCCAATATTCATCCCTCGATCAACATCACAAAAACAGGTTATCTTGCCTTATCACGTTGTTGTTTGTAGGAGTTTGCTGAGCTCAAATTATCTGCCACATTTCCTGCATTACAACAGTGGCTTCACTTCAAAAGTATGTTATTGGCTGTAAAGTACTTTGACACAACTGGTAGCCACGAAAAGCACTATATAAATGCAAAGTCTTTTTAAATATTTTCATTGCCTGTCAACTTTTCATTTTATTGAGTTGGGTGCACATTTAGCAAAAACATTTTAAACAAAGCGAGACCGATATACACTTCCAATAAAAACCTTTTATATGTATCTTGAAGCAATGTATCCCTGTAGGAAGTATTCACAGGCATTTAATTTAACCATATTAATTTAGTCAAATTTAGCAACTAATAATAATAATTAAAACCAACAAGCCTCAATTCCTAATAGATTTCAGTTCTACAAGCAAATAGTAAATTATTTATTCGATCAAATAAATACTCCACTTTTTATTGCTAAGTTCCAACCACGAGTTAATATATATTTTCATGATTAAAATTATGAATTTAATCATCACTTTTTTCTAACCCCCACAGCCACTATTGTCACTTTACGCTGACCTTGTTTTGAAGACAATCAATAGCAAAATACACAAGCAAAATACATAAACCCTACCAACATTATTCATGATACAACCTCAACATGGGGTGCCAAAGGTTATGCCTCCAGCCACAGTGGTGAAGGGCCTTGTCTTGGTCAAACTGCTGCCCTTGACAGTCCAGCTGATACCCTAAAGTTGACACATGGGGAATTACATTCATGATTCCAGACTGTCCCATTCTGCAGCAAAATTTATTGGTAACACTCTCACTTCTGAGTCACAAGGTTCCAGTTTCAAGTCCCACTGCAGGGCTTGAGCACAAAAATCTAGGCTGACTCTCCACTGCAGTACTGGGGGAAGACAGCACTATCAGTGATGCCATCTTTTGGATGAGACCCGAAAGCATCTACCTGCTTGGGTGGGCGTAAACGATCCCATGGCACTATTTTAAAGTTGGTTACCATGTTTCTTGCATTACAAAAGTGACTATACTACAAAAAGTATTTCATTGGCTGTAAAGTCCTTTGAGATATCTAGTAAATGCAAATCTTTCTTTATTCTTTTCATCCCTGGTGATGGTGCCACCATGCAGTGAGTCTTTGAAATGACAAGAAATTATTCACTATCCTCCAGTCAGAGATATATGGACCTAGAGTACAAAAGAAATGAACTTTGCCTGCTTAACAGGAAGTTGCCAGCCACTCCCATGTGACACCAAACTGGAGAAATGGCACAGTCTTCTGCTTGACCAGGTATTTAGCAACATTATGGGATATCAGATTTTGCTCCTGTCTCCCTAAGTGGAGCACTGATGTGCAATGCTTATGTGTTCCATGCAGTAACCACCCAGCTGAGGCAAGTGATTTTGAGCAGCAGGCAGCTCGAGACTCAAACCGGTCTTGCCCTTGTTGGAAATCGAATGTTGCACTGTTTGTGCTGAGGGGATACCTTGGAGATGCTGTGTGTTGGATAGGTTTTTTTTTAACCCTCTTGACATTCAGATATATCAACATTGTCCATGGAGATACTGAAAGCCTGGGCAAATTCTTTTCAAGAAACTGAAATGTTTGAGTGAGAAGTGAGCCAAAAATTCAAATGGTTGAGTGCTTGACTCACAGCCAAAAGGTCATGGGTTCAAGCCCCGAAGGTTGCCTGTCACTCAAACTTGCCTACCTCACTTGACTAAGTCTCATTAGTCCTTGGCTGAGTTTCTACATGAAAGCGTCACAGAGAAGTCTCATCTTACACATGCTGCCTGTGGCCAACTCATCATCGAGCAACTTTTATTGTTACTATAGGGATGCTCCGGACCTCGAAGGTTGGGTTTGATACACACTTGATCAAAGAAGAAACGGTAGTTGCATTTAGGGTTGACTGTTATTTCTACTTGACAACCGTTCACTTATTCAAATCTCGCACGGAAAGGTGATTGTAAGCTCATGATTGGCCCTGGTAACTTAAAATATGTCCTTGTTCCTGATAAACGTCTGGAAATTTTCCACAGATAATGGGGATTATCAAGTTTTTTTTAATCCGTTCATGGGATGTGGGCTTCGCTGGCTGGGCCAGCATTTATGGCCCATTTCTGGCAGCCCTTGAGAAAGTGGTGGGGAGCTGCCTTCTTGAACCGCTGCAGTCCATGTGGTGTAGGTACACCCACGGTGCTGTTAGGAAGGGAGTTCCAGGATTTTAACCCAGCGGAGGAACGGGATATATTTCCAAGTCAGGATGGTGAGTGACTTGGAGGGGAACTTCTAGGTGGTGGTGTTCCCATCTATCTGCTGCCCTTGTTCTTCTAGATGATAGTGGGCATGGGTTTGGAAGCTGCCCCCGCCTGCACAGGGAGCGCTCAGTGCTTCCAGGTGCGTGTCATGCTGGGCGGGCCTTAATTGGCCCGCCCGTGTAAAATGGCGGCACATAGCCGATCACGGGCAGCCATTGGCTGCACACCCGTCCACGCCCACTCCTGCCCAAACCCCCCGACGGGGAGAAAATTCTCCCCCTTGTATCAAACATTTTTTATTCATTTATGGGATGTGGGCTTTGCTGACTAGGCCAGCATTTATTGCCCATCCCTAATTGCCCCTGAGAAGGTGGTGGTGGTGAGCTGCCTTCTTGAACCGCTGCAGTCCATGTGGTGTTAGAGAGTGAGTTCCAGGATTTTGACCCAGCGACAGTGAAGGAACGGTGATATATTTCCAAGTCAGGATGGTGAGTGGCTTGGAGGGGAACTTCCAGGTGTTCCCACGTATCTGCTGCCCTTGCCCTTCTAGATAGTAGCAGTCATGGGTTTGGAAGGTGCTGTCTAAGGAGCCTTGGTGAATTCCTGCAGTGCATCTTGAAGATAGTACACACTGCTGCTACTGTGCATCGGTAGTGAAGGGAGTGAATGTTTGTGGATGTGATGCCAATCAAGTGGACTGCTTTGTCCTGGACAGTGTCAAGCTTCTTGATTGTTGTGGGAGCTGCACTCATCCAGGCAAGTGGGGAGTATTCCATCACACTCCTGACCTGTGTCTTGTAGATGGTGAACAGGCTTTGGGGAGTCAGGAGGTGAGTTACACGCTGCAGAATTCCTAGCCTCTGACCTGCTCTTGTAGTCACAGCATTTATGTGGCTAGTCCAGTTAAGTTTCTGGCCAATGATAGACCCCAGGATATTGATAGTGGGGGATTCAGCGATAGTAATGCCATTGAATGTCAAGGGATGGTGCTTAGATTCTCTCTTGTTGGAGGTGGCCATTGCCTGGCACTTGTGTGGCACAAATGTTACTTGCCACTTGTCAGCCCAAGCCTGGATATTTTCCAAGTCTTGTTACTTTTGGACATGGACTGCTTCAGTATCTGAGGAGTCACAAATGGTGCTGAGCATTGCGCAATCGTCAGCGAACCTCCCCACTTCTGACCTTACGTTGGGAGGAAGGTCATTGATGATGCAGTTGAAGATGGTTGGGCCTAGGACACTACCCTGAGGAACTCCTGCAGTGATGTGCTGCAACTACAATCATCTTTCTTTGTGCTAGGTATGACTCCAACCAATGAGGAGTTTTCCCCTGATTCCCATTGACTCCAGCTTTGCTAGGGTTCCTTGATGCCACACTCGGTCAGATGCTGCCTTGGTGCCAAGGGCAGTCACTCTCAACTCACCTCTGGAGTTCAGCTATTTTGTCCATGTTTGAACAAGGTTTTAATGAGGTCAGGAGCTAAGTGATCCTAGTGAAACCCAAACTGAGCGTCAGTAAGCAGATTATTGCTAACCAAGTGCCACTTGAAAGCACTGTTGATGACCCCTTCAACCACTTCTGATGGCCCACAAATGCTCACAGTCAGGCATTTTAATCAATTGTCCATCAAAATTTGGCGTAAATTCACCACTGTAGATTCAGGAGCACAACCCTCGGACTTGTGCCCTTAATGCCAATAGCACCTTTGCGATAAATTTCAGCTCTGTGTTTTTTTGCAATTGGCCTCCATGGAACCTGTTTTTATACATAGATTATCAAGCAATGCCAGTATACAATCATTATACAAGAAGGTACAGGCAAGCCATTCCCACTCAACCAGCCTCAGTGGATGCCTGTATTGTGACTGGGGACCTCAGTATAAACTGAGCTAGATGAAAGCTAAACAAGTTATTGGAGAGAAAGGAAGAAAGGATTTCCACTCTATCTGTTGAGATAGGATGTGAGTCCTGGCTTGAGAGGGTGAAGGTGAACCTTCACTGTAATCCAGAGTACCCCCTACTTGGGTTGGACTGGAAACAAACATCGTGTTGGTATTCTGGCATTTTGGCTTCATTATAATGTTAATTAGGTTTGTGTTAATTTAAATTTACATAAAATTTACAGTCATAAGATTCTCTCTGAAAATAATGCCACTGTGCAATAAAAGTTTCACCATGAAAGTATTGTGCAGTTGAGGCATTCCTTGGCCCTAAAGCAGAAAGAGAGCGTTGTAAAATGAATTGTGCAGTGTGCTGTGCAGTGGGATAATGAATGAATATTCTCTCCTTTAATTTTCTTTGATTCAACAGTCTTAAGGGTTTAAGTCAAAAGGGGCTGAACAGATTGTTAGGACTGCATTAATCTGTGCGAACAGCACGATGATTTGCTAATTCGTAGAAAAAACCTTATCAAACGAAAAGGCTTCAACATGATTTATCTCCCGTGAAAGCTGCTTCTAGCAAAGCAAGCAGCAGGAAGACAGCACAGCACGCCAATTGTGGACCTTTGGGACACTGTTTTAATAGAGAGAGAATTGTGTGGTCATACTTAAATGAAGATTTATGAATATTGGTAGGGATTTATGTTTATTTTAGCTCACAAATTGCTACAAAGCCAGGCACATTAAACCACTCAGAGCAAAATACTACACTTTCACCAGCTTCAAAAACAATCTGCGCTTTCAAGCCACCACTTTGTGGTGTCCCATGACAACTGATTAATGATAACAGATCCAGGAACTGAAGGTTGACTAACCACAGCTGGAAAATTCAATCTCATCCTAAAATGGAAAAGTGATGAAAAACATAGCAATTAATAAAATTCACTCAAATCACTGCAATATCATATAGAATTTCCAATGCTGTTGTCAGTTACAACAAAAGGAAATTGAAGGTGGGGACCACAAGATTATTAAAGGTAGATTCGTACCCAGCCAGTGACTACACTGTATCCATTATATTGTCCTTCTATCACTACAAGAATAAAAAAGAAATGGCTCTTGGTTTTTAAGACATTTTTCCATTATAGGCTCTGTGGCCTACATCTTCCTGTCTGAATGGGAGTGGGGAGCAGTGTTTGTAGCTGCACCGGTTGCATTGACCCTGCTGGGACTACCAGAATCAGTCTGCTCTGAATAATGTCAATAAGCTTCCAGTATCAACAATAATACCTGTTGTAGGTTTCCCTTTAGGAGAGCAATATTCATCTCTTACCCCAAGCGTCCCCCAGTGAGCAGACATAGGACCAAGTGATACTGTAACCGCCAGTGACTCACAGCAAACATCACTGAGTCTAAAACAGAATTACCTGGAAAAACTCAGCAGGTCTGGCAGCATCGGCGGAGAAGAAAAGAGTTGACGTTTCGAGTCCTCGTGACCCTTCGACAGAACTTGAGTTCGAGTCCAAGAAAGACTTCTGCATCTGGAAAAATTCCCTGTACTTTGTTTAAAGTGAAGAATTATGGCAGGCTCTTAGAGCCCGGGCCATGCTGGGCACAAGCCTCCTGCATTAATCTGCCATTGGTTAAATCACGCAGTCTGACTTCTCAACGATCGACATAACGCCATATGAAATGGCCATACAGTGGGACAGTCTATCTCAAGGGCCTTCTGAAGGACAGTGGCTGACCTGGCAAGATACGAGAAACCCAACCTCAACATTCCAGTCAAGATTGGATCAATGTTCTCGATCATGTAAGTATTTGAAACAATTGCCAAGATTGAGCGAACAGTCATTAAAGCTCTGCTCACAAGCTATTGCTGTAGTGTTTCAGTACTGTTGGACAGAAGAAAAAAAAAAAATCACATGGTAACTAATAGTCATAGACGCAATACTCGTTCGATGAATCAATTCCTATTCAGTTACACAAAATGCTAATGTGGAAAGACAGGCAGTTCTCAACATTACATAGAATTACATAAAGTTTACAGCACAGAAACAGACCATTGAGTCTGGTCTCTGCCGCTGTCTATGCTCCACATGAGCCTCTCCCCAGTCCTCTTCATCTAACCCTATCAGCACCTCTTTACATTGTGCAGCTGATAGTTTGCAGGTTGCCCTACAATGCCAGAAATAGGCTAAATTGTTGCTAGGTTCACAGCTGTTGCTGGGTTCCAGGTGAACTGCTTGTATGGATGTGCCCTCTCAAGCAAGACAGCTGTGGCCTGCAATATGCACTTTGACATGAACAACTGATTAACCTCCTTATTAAATTATTAGAATGTGGAAAGATTTTCACGAGACACTTTTGAGACAACGTGAATCACAATTTTAAAGACAGAGCTAGGTGAACATTTGAAGAGAAAAATTATTAAGGAGTCTGGAGGAAGAGCAGGGAGATTGCAGTAAATAGCATTCAACGTGGAGTTGGCACCTGTTCAGGAACAGTGAGCCAAATGACCACGGTATGTGTGAAATTTTCTTAATTCTGCAATCTTCATTGGAGGCAAATGAGTCACAAATAAGGAAGTTGATGGCTGGAGTTACCTAGTTCACAGCTCCTGGTAAAGCACAGAAGTGACAGAATAAGATTGCAGTTCCTCATAGCCATCAGCTTGAACTTGCCCTTCTATGCTCAAATAACCGAGGGAGCTGCCTTTCAGTGAGATAAAGCTGGGTTAACCTTGACCAGTGGATTCAGTTGGAAGGATAATGCCTCTCCCACAAGCTTCTGCTTCCTGCTGACAGATCAGAGCCATTTCTGCTCATTGTGTTGAGGCTGTACTCCTGTAGGTGCTTTAATAATTGTCTAAGTCAGTGATCTCAAATGGATCTTCATCAAATAGCTGTGCACAATGCTTTTGGAGATGTTACCAATATGCCACTTGTACATGTACCACCAGATTTAAAACAGAATTGGATATGAGGGGGACTCAGTCTTCAAATGCTGGGTGGGAGATGGGGGTCATGTTAATCAGGACTGTTAGTACAAATAAAATACAAGATCAGAAGCCTCCTGATATTTGAAAGACTTGAAACGTTAAGCAATTTGTTCAAAGTGAAAGACATTCAATAACACAGAGCTTTGTGCACAAACAAGGAATCTAGTAAATGGCGCCAAGGGAAGATGGTGCTGTAGAACAGTGGGAGGCTGAGACCGACCAGAGTGAGTGCAGTCCACAGATAACAACTACTCGTGAGTTTGACAATTATTAGCTGTTGTGTGAGACTGGGGCTGACAGGGAACAAGTGTTAGCCCCATTTTAATGTATTCGTTTTCAAAAATTAATGTGGGGGGAGTGGGTGCGCAAGGCTAAAGGTTTGCCTAGGAGGGCCTAATACTCATGCACTGGCCCTGATTAGAGGAGAAATGTTAGCTTTTAGTGGTGAAAATTTTGGTGCAGCAGCTGGTTCTCTGCCGCCTTACTCAGGGAATCGTGGTGGAAACTCCACATGCAAATGGGGATTCCTCCACCCCTCCGGCAATGGAGCAGGATCAGATCTCAGAAAATTCCTGGCCCCAGGACTATGGAGCAGAGAAGGCTGGGAGCTTCTTGTGATATCTCAGTAGGTGTTTCCAATGGATGCTCCATTCAGGGAGAGCAAAATTGCAATTTCAACGCCATCCATTACACGTACTGTAAATATATAGGCTGGCAGAACAGAAGATCAGAGGTAGATGATTAGATATCTGGGATTCTTTAAATTCATTTACGAGGTGTGGGCGTTGCTAGCTAGGCCAGCATTTATTGCCCATCCCTAATTGTCCTTGAGAAGGTGGTGGTGAGCTGCCTTCTTGAACCGTGCAATGAAATATCCATTATCCATGTTCCTATTATACACAGGAACATTCATGGATAATTGGATCCCAGCTGGAGGTGGAGGTAGCAGCATTAATTGGTTGAACAGACCTTCTGTTAGGAAGGTCAACTTGATCTGCAAGAATATTCTTCTGACACAAACCATACCACAGAGGCAAGGGCTAAAGGCAGCAGGAGCTCACCTCCAGAGACCTCAGAGCCTGTTTAAAAACCTTCCCAAGCAGTAAAGTTTTCTGTTGGCTTCCAATTCGGTCATAGTGCTGTGTAGACCACCTTTTGGCTTCGCCTGCGCAGCGCCAGGGTGTCCCCGGTGGCACTGCCCGATCAGGGTTTCGGGTAGAAGCTTCGATGAGCTGTAGGCCAGCAAACCAGCAGACGGATGAGCTGTTGCTGTTCCAGATACAGACAGCAGGCTAAAGCAACAGTGATTTGGGCCCTCTTGATTAGCTGCCCATTTCAATCATGTGCCATGATGGCCTTCTACCCTTAAATAGAGGAAAATGAAGGTTTCAATTTAACTTCATGCATCACATTGTAACATTTCACATCAATTAACACTGAATATCATTGCAGTGTTATTAACATTTCTCTGCATATTTTAATAATTTGAAGAGATCTTGCTGAAGGGAGTAGGAAAACAGCAAATAATTATTTCAAAGTAAGTTCTGCTTAGCTGACTGTCTGAAATGTAAGTACAATATTGTGGAACCAAGCTATTTAATTCAAATGATAATTAATGGTCTCTCGGCTGCTAAAATTGCTACTATTGGGGCATATTTACCTTTGTTCACTAGTTGTTATTGAATAAGTAAATGTGAGTATAAAGTAGCATCATTTGGCAACATACCCCAAGCATAAGTGAGACAGCAGCAGCTGCAAGAAAATAAAGAGTTTGCATTTATATAGCGCCTTTGATAACTTCAGGACCTCCCAAAGCACTATACAGCCAATGAAATACTTTTTGGAGTGTAGTCACTGTTAGAATGTAGGAGACCCAGCAACCAATATTGCATACAGCAAGACCCCACAAACAGCAAGGTGATAATATCCAGACAATTTGTTCTTAGTAATGTCCTTTAGGACTGCATCCTTACCCGGTCTAGCCTGTATGTGACTGCAGACCCACAGCAATGTGGCTGACTCTTAACTGGCCTCTGAACTGGCCTAGCAAGCCACTCAGTTCAAGGGCAATTAGGGATGGGCAACAAATGCTGGCCTTGCCAGCGATGACCACATCCCAAAGAATAAAAAAAAAGTTGTTTGAGGGATAAATATTTGCCAGGACACCAGGAAGAACTCCCCTTTTCTTCTTGGAAATAGTGCCATCTTTAATGGCAAACTGACAGAAAATAGGGCCACGATTTAACGTCTCATCCAAGAGAAAGCACCTCTGACAGTTCCTTCAGTCTTACTACAGACCCAGCCTAGACTTTGAGCTCAAGTCCCTGTATTGGGACATGAACCCTCAACCTTCTGAGCCACAGCTGGCACACTTGGAAACAAAACCCCTGGAACTCTTCAACGCCTTCCCAAACAACAGCAAAATCATGTACGACAGCAGGTAAGGACAGATGGATATCATTGCACCTGGATCCCTGGTTACATGGTACTCCCCGATCAGCCATCAAAACATGTCCAGTCTGAACTGAGCTATGACAGAGTCTGCAGAATGGAATTATTTGTCAAGTTAGATCAAACATATCTTGACCAATACCTAGGTTGGGCAAATACAGACCTACATTTAGGGTCCTATAGAGAACAGGATCCATTGAATATTATGGACTGTTTATTCACTTATTGTGTATTTATAATGCAGGAAGACTACCCGAGCCTTAGACTTAAGCAGCTTTTAGGTTACTAAAAGAAAAACACATTCCCCGCCAGCTATTTTATTTGCTCACTGTTCCTGAGCATGATATAAGCAAAGTCTACAATATGTCCAAAAGGATTAAAACTTATCCCTGAACATTTACCAATGCAAACACCTCAAGAGATTATGAGCCACACTTCAGGCTGCATTTTCCTCTGTTAACAAAAGGGACAAATACTCATTTTCTTCATAATTTACAACTGACGAACAAACTCGTAGAACCAAGTTCTCTTCAAAGCGATAACCCTAGAAAATGGAGATTTCAGTAATGGTGGTTCATTGATCAGCACTGCAATGGGAGATCTCGAGTAGATTTTTAGTGACGGGAATATGAAAAGGAGGCAACTACCTCAATAGTTTTCCACAGAAAAGGGCTAACTCTTTGCCCAGAGACTTGGAGGCTCTGGCACTCACCATCCTGACTTGGAAATATATCGCTGTTCCTTCACTGTCGCTGGGTCAAAATCCTGCAGCACCCTCCCTAACAGCACTGTGAGTGTACCTGCACCACAGGGACTGCAACAGTTCAAGAAGACAGCTCACCACCTCAAGGGCAGTTAGGGATAGGCAATAAATACTGGCCCAGCCAGCAATACCCACATCCTGCCAATGAATTAAAAAAAAAGATCACCCAGGGCTTAAATGTTTACATTATACACAGAAATTGAAAAATGAATTTATGAAAGATCAGAACCTAATCACCAAGTGATAAATTTTTAATGCTCAATGGGAGAGCAATAACTGGACCCAAAAGGTCAACTGGGGCTCCTCCCAGCTATCTGATTGTTTCACAGAATGATAGAGAACAGAGAACAGTTTTCTAACTCATCAAATCTGTGTTGGTGCTTTTTCTCTAGCATGAACTATCTAGCTTAATCCACTCCTCATTTCCCTTTACTTCTGCTTTTTGTCAAACAACAATCTTTCTCATTCCTTTTTAATGGAGTCCACTTCACTGACATTTTGTGAGTGAGCACTTTGCATTCTAATCATCCGTCTGTGTGACGAGTTGCTTTCACACCAGCCCCTCAATTTCTTCGTTATTCTTATCAATCTTTCTGCCCTGAATTGACTGTGCAGCTGACCAGCAGCAGAAACAATTTGTTAGTATTTACCTCATCCAGCCTCTTCGTAATTTTCAAGACCTTGGTGAGGGGATAACACTCCAGTGAAGCACCTTGGGATATTTTACCATGTTAGGCAACGTCTTTCTGAGTTTCAGAAACCAAATTACCGAGTAGTAAATATGGTAAATTAGTGCTCAGCTCTAATAAAAGAAAACCCTAACTTCTTCAGTGCCTCTGTAACTGTGACCTCCTTCCCCCTGGTAACACCCTGGTGTATCTGTGCTGCATTTTGCCCATCGACATTTTATTCTTCCAAATTGGTGCACCGAAAACTGTATTACAAAACCCTGTGTATGCTCCCCAACTAAAGTCTTGTACAAGTTCAATATTACCTCCTCTTTTTGTATTTTATGCCTGTAGATACAAAACAAAAGATACAATTTATAATTGTATAGCCTTATCTATTTGCATGGTATGCCACCTTTAAAGACTTGTACCTACGCACTAAACTATCTCTGGTCCTCTATTTAAAATCTTACCATTTTATTCTTACACTTTCCCCTCTAGTAAAATTGACAGTTTGAGAATCTAATATTACCAGTGCAGCAAAGGGAACGAGCAATTTGATGGCCACACAAGTCCTTTTTATCTCCTCAGATGTTCCTCCCCTTCTCACCCAAGGGCATTCCGCTCCTGCTGGGGCATTCTTGCCCATTGCTGAGGATTGTGCAGACATCTCATAAAAGAATTGGCCCAAATGTTTCAGGGTTTGTTTGCATCAACTGCAGTTGTATGGGAAGCGCATGTGTGGTATCAGAAAGAGATCGCAGCAGCAGCTGTGGCGAGAAAGAGCAGTTGTGACATTGGGTGGAGATTTTGAAGGGTTCATCGGTTACCTGTAAGAAGATATAGATGCTGAGCCTCAGAGAAAGCGCCAGCTGCAGTCTTAAAGAGGGCAACAGACTCTTGGCTGAAATGGAAGCGAGTCAGGTTGCGTTAGAATCAATTGTTTCGCTAGTTAAAAGTATTCTCTCTTTTTAAGCTGCGATTTTTATTCTCCCCGTGCACAGAGCTGTAACCCTGTAGGATTTGTCAAACCGCTAAGTTCGATGGGAGAATCAACTGTCAAAAAAGAAAACATATCCAGCCAGCAAGAGCCTTTCAATGCAGCACAGGGATACTGATCATCCCAGGCTAGGTCACCGATGGCGTCCTTAAAGAACACCCAATTCCTCACTCAGAGACACAGTCAACCTGCACCTCATTAAAGATTACATTCAGACTGCTCCTGTGCTTTGCCAGTCACATCTCTCTCTCTCCATCCGTGGTGACTGCAATCAGATACTAACTAACATGCGAGTCACATCCACTGTTCCACTGCCGCAGTGAGCTGGAACATGCTTGCGCTCTCAAGCAAGTAACAAGGACACAAGAGTGAGAGAGAAACCATGATCTAGTCCTCTGATATAGATGCCATTTCTGAGCAAGAATCTTTTGCCAGCGTTGCATATTTTGCACGTATTCATCTGCTGTCTGTCATTGTCAGCCCGCAGAGTTCGTTTGATCTCTGCAGTCGATGCATAATGTGGTTCAGGATGTTATAAACAGTCAGTTGTCAGCACACAGACAGTGCTTTCTTTTGATGAGCTCATTAACTTTGGTCTACTGATTGAACATAATTCTTAACCACCTTCTTCTTATATTGTGACTTGACCACCGTAAACAGCTCTTATATTCACCAGCCAAGTAGTTGATCTATTTGATTTCCTTCAGATTTGTAGCTGTTAAATGAGTATCACTGTTGTGCACAATGACAGAAAGTGGAACATTAAAACCATTTCTATCTGCATCCGTTCTACCCTTTCTGATGAATGCTCACAGGCTGAGAATTCATTTTAATGCAATACTTTGCTTCCTTTCAACCAGATTGCATATTTAGCCCTCTTTTCAAATTGCAGGCACACAGTTGCCTCATACCCTATTATTTCCTCTGCGTGTTAATTGTAACAGATTTGTGCACGTGTTTACAGACAACACCATTTATGAATTCATTAACACTAACAATGAGGAAAATATCAAGACCTTATGTGAGGGTGAAATATGCCTCCGACTGCACCAGCTCAGCTTTATATGGGAAAATTGGCTTGGCAAAGGAGTACGGATGCTCATGGAATCAGGTCAGGATCTTCAGGAGAGTAAATGATTAAAAAAAAACACACTGGCAAGAATCGAATATAGTAGCTCAACTCTGCAACAACAACTTGCATTTATATAACACCCTGACGCCTCACAAGAGCATTTTCAAACAAAATTTGGCACGGGAGCCACTTAAGGGGATCTTAGCACAAATGTCCAAAATCTCTGTGAAAGAGGTACATTTTAAGAAGCATTTAAAGGAGGAACATGAGGTGGAGATGTTTATGGAGGAAATTTCAGAGCTTAGGATCTTGGCAGCTGAAGGCACAGCCGCTAATGGTGGGGCAATTAAAATTCAGAATGTGCACGAGGCCATAATTGGAGGAGCAAAGATATCTCAAAGCATTGTGAGGCTGGAGGAGGTTACAGAGATGGGTGGAGAGGAGGGGTGGCACTAGCTCATGGGTGGATTGAAATCAAGGGTGAGAATTTTAAAATCAAGGCATTGTTCAACTGGGAGCTTATGTAGTTCAGTGAGCGCAGAGCTGATAGGTGAATGGGGCTTATAAATATGTTGCTCTGAGTTGAGGGTAAGCATCTCAGTATTAACTCTAACCATCTGATAAGCTAAGCCTTCTGCATGTAGAAACTGAGACACAATGGCTATCAGTTCTCCAACAGGTAGATGCATAACCATGCCTGGGGGTTCTTCTTAAAAAACAACCTTTAGTGGGGTTTCCACATTCAGCAGGTAACATCCAAAGCAAATAGAGCGCTTGGATTTATAAGGGAGAAATCTTCAATATTGCAACAAAAATATCAGAGCTATAGTTTACCAAATGTTTGGTTGTTCACTCCTGGAGTGTGGGGTCCTTATATAGTGAGAGATATAAATAAGACTGAAGCCACTCAAAGACACGCTGCATAAATCAGTATGGGAAATAGACCACTGTCGCACCCTTGATCAAATATTTGGAATGAGAATCACTACAGCAAAGGAGGGAGAAAAATAGACCCACCAAGTTCTATAAAATGCAGACAGGACAGCAGGGAATTGACAGAAGCAGGTACCCGGAGCCCTCCGACAATGAGGAAACATAAGATTGCTATCCACACAAACTACAAAGACCATTTGTTTTCAAGACAGTTTATATAAACAATCTTTCTTCCCAAGGACAAAACTGCAATGGAACAAGTTGCCAAAGGAAATAGTCAGTGGCCCATCACTTGAAATCTTCAAGAGCCATCTTTAAATTATTTCCATTTATAAATTTTCATGATCAGGGCATTTCAGCAGGCCAGGGCTGGATTAGCTGGCATTACCTATATAAATGTTGACAGAATACAGACAGTAGTTTGTAATGCCAACACAACTAAAGCAGAACAAAAACAGAATTACCTGGAAAAACTCAGCAGGTCTGGTGCCAGACCTGCTGAGTTTTTCCAGGTAATTCTGTTTTTGTTTTGGATTTCCAGCATCCACAGTTTTTTTGTTTTTACAACTAAAGCAGAAGCAGTTTAGGTTTCCTGCAGAAGATACAATACCCTGGATTCCAGAGGGTGATTACAGGACAATAACTATTCAGGCAATGTAACACACCATGAATGCAAAGATTAAGCAATTTATAACTGTCAGCTCAACCCTGAGATTGCTTTGCAGCCTTCAAAATATTCCCCGATATATCTTGTAGATAATAATATATTTGCTTCAATCTGATGTGTAGTTGGTTTGTTTTTGTTCATTGTGCCAGCTGTGGCAGTAAGTGCGAATGCCAACTGTCATGACGTTCCATGTCCTTGACGCATGGTGACATTCACGCAAGAGAATGAACGATTGTGGCATCATTACTGCAAGACTGTCATGACGCCGTCGGTAGTTGATAACTTTGACATTTACGTCCAGTGTGTTCTTAACACTTTGCACCATCATTCAAGTGCCATTCAAATCACTCTCACCTGTACCTACGTTAACTCCAGGATGATTTGCTCGCTGGAACGATTGGACCAGCATTACTTTTATTAAACAAGCCCATTTTAAGCGAAAATGATGAGGATCTTTTAGAACACTTTGGTGAAAAATTATGAATGGATTTCACTTGGTTTAAGAAAATACTGAAACTCACATTGGGATTCAGAGAACAATGTCAGTGGTTTAGGGCTCGATAACTGATAGTACCAGTGTAAATTGAATGCTGCAGCAGGTTAGAGGAAATGATTTTTTGCAGCTTGAACAGTTTGATTATCTTTGTTTACAAAATTTAGCTAATAACAAAATAACTGCTGTTCTATAAATCATTGTCGAATTAATTATGGCATTACAGGAGGAAGCAAATATTCCAGGAGAACAGAATGCAAGATATAACCTTGGAGTACATTGTGCCTGTCACGTGTTTGATATCATGCCTTTGTTTGTTTCACAATCGTTGTAAGCTGCAATTATTGATGTCACTCCATAAAGATCAGAGCTAATTTTAAATTACTCGTGGCCTTCACAAGTGTAAAATTGTGCCTTCTAAATCTGGCAAAAGAGCAGCAACAGGAACAGTATGAATGCTGGAGTTCAGCTAATGCAAATAAACTAGGTGCCAATTAATGTAAGTCGCTTCTATTCTGTTGCAAAATTCTTTACTCCAGTTTATTATGCTTTATCTGCATATTAATAAAAATCCTACACAGATCACACACTTCCTTTCGACAAATCTTTCTCCTTGTCACAATTTTTAGTGACACTTTTGTGTTTACATTGATCGTGGTAAATTGCTACATCAATATTTCCCAATCAATTTTGCTACCTGAGTTGTCAACAGCACCAACAACAACTGGTATTTATATAGCACCTTTAACATAATAAAACGTCCCAAGGTGTTTCACCAGGGTGTTATAAAACCAGGTTTGATACCAAGCTACATAAGGAGATATTTGTCGAAGAGGTAGGTTTTAAGGAGTGTCTGTCTTTAAAAGAGGAGAAAGAGGCAGAGAGCCAGAGAGGTTAGAGAGGGAATTTCAGAGCTTAGGGCCTTGGCAGCATAAGATAAAACCATCAAAAGTGGGTGCTCAAGTGGCCAGAATTAGAGGAGTCCAGATATCTCAGAGTGTTGTGGAGCCAAGGAGATTACGGAGATAGAGGGTGGCCATTGGAAAACAAGGATGAGAATTTAATTGTCACAATGTAGTTGCAGATTTTGTCCACTAGGCTCTTCTGAGTGCCTTCCTGAAAGCCTTTTCCCAACCCTTGTCACCATCTTGTACATACAACAACCTATATCGTTAACCAACCATGGATACCTTCACTGTAGGCAATTTGACATTGTTAAATCTAAATTTTCATTTTCATTGAAGTGCATGGTTTACTTTGCGCTTGTTGAAGGTTAGGATATTAAATGTTAGAAGTAGAACATTTCCCACTCTGTCCTGTAATCAGAGTCAGCATTAAGCACTCCTAAAGCTGGTAAACCACAGTATAGAGAGCAAGCTCCCTCGACAATGCCCTTACGTGCTGTCTGAGTGCAATTACCCAATTAGTCCTATATATGAGCAGCTCTGTGCTGTGGCCTTGCCCCACTAGTATTTAGATTGAAACTATCAAAATTAATTTCACTTAAGAGTCTCAAAGCCATCAGAGAGAGAAAAGAATCATCCCACTAGTCTGGCTGAACTCAAACCTGGGTCACTGTTCTGGGGGATCCTGTGCAACTTCTCATTAATCTCCAGATTATGGTCTGTTATGTAGTTTAGCATAAAATGATTTCAATGATAATTTTATTGCTCACAGGACTGATGTCTCATAGGTATTAAAATATCAGAATATCTGAAAGAAGACAACAGCAACTAATTTTAGATTACAGATATCCACATGACATTTGCAGCCTATAGCCTGTCATTCCTCCCAAACTACTTGGCAGGCCAATCAGGAGCTGCAATTTTGATGGTATCGATGGAGTGGTTTGGTGGCTGGATCTAAACCTCTGCTCAACTAAAGATGGGAAGGAAATAAAATTAAGGACAATAAGTTAAAACCTTTCAGGGAATTTCTCCAAACAAAACCCTAACTTGAAAACTCTCTTCTGACAAGTTTACAGCTGTTCTTCACCTTGGTAAATGTAATGTGCTTGCACATTGCTCATTAAGAATGCATCCTCCAAATAACGGCCTTTACACAAAAGTAAGGCTTTCCCATTTCTGAAGCCCCTCTCTTCATTAATTCTTCTCATTCGCAATGGTTATCAGAGGGAAGCTGTATTTGGACACGAGTTCTTAAAGGGAACAAGCATTTCCTTTAAATCGGAGGGTTTAGAAAGGTTAGGTAGATGTCCCTGGTGAAATGAGTTTAGCACTTGCTGACATTGTATTGAGTCAATCTTGCTTCATTTTCAAAGCTGAGTCCTAATTAGTTATGAATGGCAAGACCCCAGCTCATGCATTGGGTGATCACCAAAGGAATGTGGGAAATACATAGATCATCAGCTATGAAACAGCTGACTTGCTGGTTCTGGTTCGAGGAAACAAAGCCTGTTTGGTGCCTCATAAGAAAAAAAACAACAACATTGAAATAGTCTCACAGCTATTGAGTCTGACCCTATTACTGACCATGGTAGCACTACGGCCTCCTAATACAGGAGACTAACCACAGGTAAAGCTCTAAAATTTGTTCTTTTTTTAAAAATTTATTCTTTTAAGGGTTGTGAGCCTCACTGCCTGGGCCAGCATTTATTACCCATCCCTAATTGCCCTTGAGCAGGTGGTGGTGAGCTGCCTTCTTGAACCGCTGCAGTCCATGTGGTGTAGGTACACCCACAGTGCTGTTAGGGAGGGAGGTCCAGGATTTTGACCCAGTAGCAGTGAAGGAACGGTGATATATTTCCAAGCCAGGATGGCGTGTGGTTTGGAAGGGAACTTGCAGTTCTCCAGCCTCAAAAGCAATCAAGAATATTCCTCCAAAATTACAATCCGTATTGTTCAACTTTGACTAATTACATTGCCCCAGATAGCTTCAGCAACTCAGGATATATGTTGCTGTGTAGTATATGATCATCTTTGTTTATTCTCATAAACTTAAATTTTGTATTTGAATAAATTAATTTTAGAAAGCTGATGAATATAGAATTAACTTATTTTCTTAAATGTGCCTATTCTACATATTCCTCATTTAATGCAATGTACAGCACAGAAGCAGGTCATTTTGCCCAACTGATCCATTCCAATACAGCCTCCATGCCTCCCTCTTCAACTATTCCTCTCAGCATTTCCTTCTATCATTGGATGTTTATAGAATAAGGTTGAATGGAGAGAATTATTTCTGATCTCCAATTTTATTTGAAGGTCACCAACTTTTCATGGGGGCTGCTTCTCTGTGGTAGCCAGTGGGATATCTGAACGGTAGGCTCCCTGGCCTGTGAACAGGGAGTTAAGGCCCCACTGCCTCAACAAGCCCACCGGAGGGGTTGCTCCTCCCACCCTCAACCCCCTGAGTTTTTTTTATTTTTAATCTACTTACCTGGAGGTGACCCGAGTTCTCTGACCTGCTTCAGCAGCTCCCACCTCTCCCAGTGGCGCTGATGAGGCTTCAGAGCTGCCAGTCACGATTGGGCCAGCAGCATTAGGAGACTGCCCTTCATCCTCAACTGGACGGTGGGCCTTGTGAGCTAGTCCCACTGCCGGGAGGTGTGGACATGGGAAGCTCTTTTTATCCTGACGTCGGTTGCCCAAAGCAGCCCCATTCAGCATCACAACAGGAAGTGCCTTTACAATCAAGGGAAAGTGATTGGTTAAAGGACAGGCAAAACTAATTGATCACCGATCAAAGTAGAGATGGTGGCATAGTTGTAATGTCACTGGACTAATAATCCAGAAGCCCAGCCTAATGCTCTGGTGACGTGGGTTCAAATCCCATCACAGCAGCTGGTGAAATTTGAATTCAGTTAATAAATCTGGGATTGAGAGCTGGTCTCAGTGATGGTGACCATGAAACCATCACCAGCTGTCCTTTAGAGAAGGAAATCTGCCATCCTTACCTGGTCTGGCCTACATGTGACTCCGGACCCACATCAATGTCGAGGGTCTTGATGTATAAAACCCTTCTAATTAAAACTTCTAAGTTTAGAATTCTTAATTTCTAACAAGAGTCAACAGTTGTGCCTGACCTAACAAGGTATGAATATCTAGTATTTATGAATCAATTAGAATATATTGAGAAAGATTTCACATATACTTACCAAAAAAAACAGTGAAGACAACTTGGAAGTTCCTTATCCCTCAAGTTCCAAAGATTCCTTGAGTGTTAACAGCACAGGTAATGGGTTTCTCTATGTCTGTCACTGAAGTGATGTTGAATTGTCTCTTATGAGAATCATACCGCACAAACCATGATAACACTGCCAACAAAGATTCCAATTTTCCAACTTTTATCCCCACTTCTCATTATTCCAGACTCCCTTGTTTGGAAATAGTCCCAATTTGCCTCTTCTATTGGCTTAGGTTGCAGGTCATCTGGTGTCACCCCACCTCTATAACTAGAGTCATGGGGCAGAATTTGCCCTTGATGGGCGGGTGGGCCCGACCGACTCGGTGGCGGGCAGGCAGCTGATTGCTGCCACCAAAACAGACCCTGCCGCTATTTTATGTGGGCGGGCCAGTTAAGGCCCGCCCAGCGTGCAGCCCAGCGGGAAGAGCCATGTGCTTCCTGTGCGGGCGGGGGGATTCCCTAACTACCAGAGTGCGTTCTGTCACGCGTGCACACGAAAGAGCACGCATCTCCCCGGGGCAAAGTGCTGTCTCAGGGAGATCGCTGAAACTCCATGAAACATTTAAAATATAAACATTTAAAAATCATTAACATGTCCCCCTCGTGTGAAAATGGCACACGAGATGGGACATGTTAATGAAATACACAAAAACTTTATTACACTTTTTAAATTCCGATATCAAACCTCATCCCGCCACTGGATGAGGTTTGTAAAAAAGTCACTTACCCACCTGCCCATTGGGCCTGTGAGCTGAGCCAAAGTTCACATGGGCCCCTCGAAATCCTGGTCGATTGGTAACTTAATGGCCTTAACAAGGCCTTTAATTAACGGTGGGCGTGCGTCCCGCTGCATAGCGCGCCCGCCGACCGAAACATCGCGATGCCGCGTGCTGACATCGGGACTCCACCCCCCCCACGCCAGCCAGAAGATTCAGCCCATGTAGCCTCAAGACAAATGTCCATCTCTTACCCCCAGACCCACAGTGTTTACATCCCATTGTGAACAAATGCTCCATGCTTTAGATACAGATTACCAAGCTATAAACAATCACACATCCTCTTACCTATCATAAACATTCACATCAACATACTCTAATCCATTCCCAGAAAACCATTATGAACAAATGTTAAAAACACTTCCTATCATTATGTCAAAACAGAGAGAAAAGTTTCCCTCTAAGACAGATGTTCTGCCCTACAAATATGGTTAATCAATTAAATCAATGCATGTTTTTTGTTTAAAGATAGTGCTATCCTAAATTCAAGCTACCTTTTTAGCCATTTCTCCAAAGCTGATGAAAAGACTCTTAATTGCTCACAATATAATTGTGACAACATACAACTGCTGAACCCAGACTCTGAAGCAACTTAAAGTCATAAATCCATGAAGTGTAGTTTCTCACAAGCAGCTGCTGCCATCCTGCAAAGTATCCCAACTGCCTGGTCTGCCCATTGCCTCACAAACAGAAATTCAAACTGAACTATTTAAAAAATGGTTAAAATAAAATCCATAGGTGTTACTTCAGACCAACAGTGAACCCTAAGAATTGATAGTCTTATCAAAATCTTACGGTTCCCACCTCAAGAAAGAGTGTGTACTAACACTGATTCCTTGCTTAGCCTGCATTTAATCTGACTCTATCCACTTAAAACTGGTTGGAAATATTCAATCCATTACATGGAGAACTGGAACATCATATTAACCTTCATATTCACCCTCCTCATGCCAAACTAGGGCAGTACCAAAAACTTTGCTATAAATCAGTCAGATTAAGCAAGACTTTAGTTGTGGAAGCTAGTGCCTTAAAACCTTTGATTCTAAGGGATAGTTCCTCACCAGAAATGATGCATTCTTTGACAACTATTTTTCCAGTGTGCCAATTGTTTCCCAGATATGTTATACTAGATATGCCTGTGCTAAACCCTTAATTATAGAGATGCTTATGGTGAATTGATAAGTGAACAAACCCTTAGATAACTGTCTTTTACCCTTAAAGGTAATATTTCTTCTATAACTCTTCTCAATCTCTCTCTAATCTGTTCTAAAACCCAATTTTTATTCTCAATTCTCCAGTTCTTCCCTCGAATCTATCTTGTAGATATCCCCTGTTATTATTTTCCTATCCCTTCAATCAACTTCCACAAATTAATTTTATTTTGTTTTATTCCCTCTAACCAATCATTGTTGAGTCAGTTTCTCAAGTATGTATGAATGCCTTGATAATCTAAAAATTCTTTCTTATTATACAAGCTGTCTTAACTATGCCGTGCTGTTGTCCAGGAGCTAAATATGAGAACCATTCTTCAGTGCATTCCACCATGCATTTTCACATATTAGTCACCCCACACACACGTGAAAGACACTTGTCCAACCACAACTGCACAGTCGCATTGGTGTATCAACATCATGTCACCCTTTCTGGACTTCACATGATCTTAGCAAAAGATCAGGGTCTTTGCTTACCTCTCACTTCATGGTCCCAATGCCTTGGACAATGGCCAAACTATCAAATTCAAGTCTCTTAAAAAAAACTCATAAACATGGACATAAACATAACTAAGAGCAGCCTGTCAAATTACTAATTTACTCTCCTGACTGTCACAAAACCAGAATACACCCATAGGGCTGAATTTTCCGTTGGTGAGAAGTGGGCGGGGCCCACTCACCGACGCAAAAATGACGTGGGATGGCATTGGGGGGAATCCCTGACATCATCCCACCCCATTTAAATATTCAGGAAGGCGGGCAGACAGCACGATCAGCTGTCCACCCGCCGACCTGTCAACGGCCAATTGAAGCCATTAACAGGATAATTAAGGTAGTTAAAGGCCCTGCCCATCCAGCCTTAAGGCTGCTGGGCAGGACAGGAAGCCCGGCAACAATTAGAAAAAACATGAAACCTCACCCACCGGCGGGATGAAGTTTCATGTCGGTTTTAAAAAAGTTTATTAAAGATTTTGTGCAATTTATTAACATGTCCCATCTCGTGTGACATTGTCACATGAGTGGGACATGTTAATGATTTTTTAATTTTTCTGTTTTTAAAGTTTGAAAACCTCTCAACGATCTCCCTGGGGCTGCACTTTGCCCACACATCAGCGAGTCAGTCAGGCCCACCTACCCATCGAGGGCAAAATTCAGCCCATAATGTTTGTCCCAATTTACTATTAAGAGTTTTTCTTTAGTTCTATCTCTTACTTTCAATCAATTTTCCATCATACAATTTACATATCCCGTTAGTTATCATCCCATCCCATTGATATCCATTGAAGAAACTTTACTGCCCAATACAATATTTGTCTTTCCCTTTCAGAAATCAAACATTCCATATGATTCCGGCCTTGACATGCCTTGTTTGCTTATTCTTTTAATTCTGTCATTGGGCAGACGCATAAAATGATGGCATGGTGACATTGGTTGGAACGTGCCCCATTTAAGTTTTCTGGTAGGCGGGGGGTGCAGGGAAATCAGCTGTGCGCCCGCCGACCTGTCAATGGCCATTTGAGGGCATTGACAGAGTCATTTAACAAATGAATGGACCTGCCCATCCAACATTAAGGTTGGTGGGCAGGCCAGGATCCCCGGCGGGAATTCGAAAAGTATGAAACCTCTTCCACGGGCGGGACGTAGGTTTTAAAAATTTTTATTAAAATATTTTCAAAAGTTATGGACATGTCCCAACTGATGTGATAGTGTCACACGAGGGAACATGTCAGGGAATTTTTTTTTCTATTTTTAATATTTGTGACAGAACAGCTGACCTCCCTGAGGCTGCACTTAGCCTCAGGGAGATGAGTGAGCTTTATTGTGCGCATGCGCAAAAGAGCGTACTCTCAGGTTTAGGGACTCCCCCCCCCCAACCCCACTCCCACATTGTGCTTCCATGCGGACGTCATACTGAGCGGGCCTTAATTGGCCCACCCACGTAAAAATGGCGGTGATCGGAGCACACCTGTACGCGCCTGCAATTCAACTTCGCCCCCGCGGGGGAGGGGGTGGAATCCTGCCCATTGTAATTCTAAATTCCCTATAGTCATAGCTCAAAATTTTGTCTCCTATTAACATGACCTAAGTTGGTTTAAAACAGATGTCCCCTTAAGGCTCAAATAACTCAGTGCAGGTAAAAAGGTAGCTCAACCGATTTTTGCCCCACCTTTACACATGCATTTTGTGGAGGAAACTCCTCCATTATTTCATCATTCTTCCTGAGCACTCTCTTTCCCCTAGTTCATGAGTAGCATGATGTGCACAAATTTTATATTTTATCTTTCCACTAAAATGTCAGTTTCCATTCCATAACTGCAGATAACTATGGATGATGAAAAAAACGATTATCTGTTGCAACTTCATTGACACTCCCCAGAGTTAACACTCCTCACCTGCAGCTCACCTCACTCATGAACATGTAACATTCCTTATCCATTTACAGGAGTGTTTTTAATTCCCAAGCTATTAGCACGTAAGTACATAGAAATAAAACAACAAATTATGCACGTTCACATATGCATTACTTGAGATAACATTTTACTAGACAAACCACTAAATCAAACTAATATTGTTACAATATATTTTTCCATATAACTTGTCTCAAATGCAAACAATAATACTGTTGTCTAACAATATGTTCAATTTATTTCTTTTCAAATTAAAATATTCTTCCTCGATACTCAAAAACCACTTAAACTGTCTTGCCATTACTCTTTGTTTTTCGAAAATTAAAACGTATTTATCCCCTTAAACTTCAGGTAACTTTTCCTTTGAGTGCATGCAATAACAACTCCTACCAATTTATTTTATCAATTCAATATCGGGGCAACTGGATCCAAGCTTGGTGGTTTTAAAATCAAGTTATCAGAAACAGCAGTGTCTACAGATGGTATGGAAGTTGACTGTAACTAATTACAAACACTTTAGCCCAAAAGATAGCAGATAGTAACAAATGGTTCTGAATGAGTTAAGGCCAACTCTTTTTTTAAAAAAAAGGCATAGCCTTTAGTCCCAATTATCATTGTGCTGTGAGAAACATTCTTAAATTCTTGAAGCTGCTAGAATTGCTTGTTGTCACATGATCCACCGATTTTAAAAAAGCAAAGAGCACAAGATACATTTGGCTTGGAGCCAAATGAGTTCATTTGGTCTAGATATATCTTAAAAACTCAAAATTCATAATCTCCAATATATATACATTTTCATTCAGCAAACTAGATGTGTGGTGAGCTAAGCTGCTAAGTGGACATCGTTAAATCCCTGTCAATTTAAAAAGAGCAGAACAAAGTTTTCAGATGGACATAATGACATCACCACCTCACTTTTTTAAAAAAAACTAAGGACAAGGAACCACATGGTTGCTCTTTAAACAAAGGGAAACTTTAAACTGCTCCTCCAAATTCCAAGCTTTAGATTTGTTTTGACAGTTTGAACTAAGAGCACCCAGGATCATTCCAAGCTCAAAGGGTTATTTTCAAATTACAATTTACATTCTTTGGTCTTTAAAAAAAAACCCTTTTCTTTATGAAAATTGTGTTCAAAGTAAAGTTCCCAAATGTTGATCATAACATCCATATACTCAGGCAGTGATTGAGGCCAGCAACCATAACCCGAGATTAAATAATTTAAACATTTGCCATGTTTTAAATTACACTTCAAATTCTCATTTTTTTTAATTCAATTTTGAAACTACGGCCACCAAAATCACAATTTAGAAAAAAAAATTGAAACTTGAAACACAAACAAAAAAAAATCCACATGAATTCTTTAGTACACACATGCTGGAAGCTTCCTATATTCACACACATTTTCACAGCATTTAGCTTTGCTTTCATTCAATCTTAACAAGATGCTTTTAAAGGGAAGGAAAACAAAGGAATTGGATTTCGGTGGTAGTCTTGCTTCTTCTTTCTTCAAACAGTGTAATTAAAACTAAAAGAAAAAGATGAATTCCTACAAGAAAACTTTCTATGTCAAAAAGTTTGTAAGCTAAAACAACAGACTTTCGCAGTCATAGGGGGTCCTTGAAGTTTCCACTTAGAAGAGAAACCAAAGTGGCAAAGCTCACATTTTCTTCATCACAGAGTGCCATCCTCTTTTTTTTCCCTAGAAGCACCCTTCTCCTGTCAGAACAAAGCAATTGCTTTAACTTATCCTTCTCCTCACTTAACCAATTTAAAATACAACTAAATACACACATTAAACAATCAACAACGTCAAAATAACTAACAGAACCAGACCACAGAGGGTTAACTAATTTAATTCAGTGGCACAAGACACTGACTTACAGACACACGAGAAAAGTCAAAGAGGACACTGAATGAAATACACAGACAAAAGATTATTCACACACAAATTTTCCTTTTCACACAGCATTTTAACTGTACTGAGTCTCCTAGCCATTTTCTTTAACCCCAAGTTTCCTTTTATATCATTCACATAACTCATCAGTTTAAACACTTGGTCAACCTTTACCTCTTTTTGCTCTACTCTACTCTGAATGAATGCTAACACACCCTCGGACTGAACTCTCATCTCAGAGCCTGAACAAATAGTACATACACACAGTGACTTCTTGACTTCATCAATGTTACACGTCCTGTCCAGCTTTTCCTGTAAATCTTTCCTCTTATCCTTCGACATTACCCCTGAGCTTCTGTCTAAATTGTTACCTCGTATTTTAAATGACATCTTATTCATTGGCCTAGCGTATCTATTGTCTGTCTCTGAAGTGATGTTGAACTGCCTCTTGGAAGTATCATACCACAGAAGCCATGGTAACACTTTGCCAACAAAGGTTCCAATTTTCCAATTTTTATCCCCATTTCTCATTATTCCAGAATCCCTTATTTGGAAATAGTCCTAATTCACTTCTTCCATTGGCTTAACTTACGAACTAGGAGCAGGGGTAGATCATTCGTCTCCACGAGCCTGCTCCATCATTTAATAAGATCACAGCGGATCTAATAGTAACCTCAAATCTGCATCCCACCTATCCCCAATAAACTATCACCCTCTTGCTAACCAAGAACCTATCCACCTCTGCCTTAAAAATATTCAAAGACTTTGCTTCCATTGTCCTTTCAGCAAGAGAGTTCCAAAGACTCACAACCCACTGCGAGAAAAAAAATTATGCCTCATCTTTGTTTTAAACGGGTGACCCCTTATTTTTAAACAGTGACCCCTAGTTCTCGATTCTGCTACAAGAGGAAACATCCTCTCCAAATCCACTCTGTCTGGACCTCTCAGGATTTTTATATGTTTCAATCAAGTCACCTCTTACTCTTCTAAACTCCAGCAGATACAAGCCTAGCCTATCCAACCTTTCCTCATAAGACAACCCACACATTCCAGGTATTAGTCTGGAAAGCCTTCTCTGAACTGCTTCTAACACATTTACATCCTTCCTTAAATAAGGTGACCAATGCTAGATACAGTACTCCAGATGTGGTCTCACCAGTGCTTTGTATAGCAGTGAAGCATAACGTTGCTACTTTTGTATTCAATTCCCTTCGCAATAAATGATAACATTCTATTAGCTTTCCTAATTATTTGCTGTAGCTGCACACTAGCCTTTTGCGATTCATGCACTAAGACACCCAGATCGCTCTGCATTTCAGAGCTCTGCAATCTCTCTGCACTGATCCCTGTGGCACACCACTCATTACATCTTGCCATCTGAAAAAGGCCCATTTATGCCTACACTCTGGTTGGCTAACAGGAGGCAATCTTCTACCCATGCCAAAATGTTACCTCCTATACCTGAGCTTTTATTTTCCACAATAACCTTTGATGTGACACTTTATCAAATGCCTTCTGGAAATTTAAGTACAGTACATCCACCGGTTCCCCTTTATCCACAGCACATGTTACTTCCTCAAAGAACTCCAATAAGTTGATTAAACATGATTTCCCTTTCACAAAACCATGTTGACTCTGCCTGATTACCTTGAACTTATCCAAGTGCCCTGCTATAGCTTCTTTAACAACAGCTTCTAACATTTTCCCTATGACAGATGTTAAGTAAACTGGCCTAGGGTGCAGGTCATCTGGTGTCACACCACCTCAGTGACTAGGGTCATGGAGACTAAAGAAAAATGTCTGTGTCTTATGCCCTGAACCCACAGAGTTTACATTCCATTGTGAACAAATGCTTTAGATACAGATTACCAATATATAAACAATCGCACATCCTCTTGTTAATAGTACACCTATTGTAAACATTCACATCAACATACTCTAACCCATTCCCACAAATACTAAAACCATTAACATATGTTAAAAACACTTCCTACCTAATGTCAAAACAGAAAGAAAAGTTTCCCTCTAAAACAGGCGTTCTACCCTACAAATATGGTTAATCAATTAAATCAATGCATGTTTTGTTTAAAGATAGTGCTATCCTAAGTTCAAGCTACCTTTGTAGCCATTTCCCCAAAGCTGATGAAAAGACTCTTAATTGCTCACAATACAATTGTGACAACATACAACTGCTGAAGCCAGATTCTCAAGCAACTTAAAGTCATAAATCCATGAAGTGTAGTTTCTCACAAGCAGCTGCTGCCATCCTGCAAAGTATCCCAACTGCCTGGTCTGCCCATTGCCTGACAAACAGAAATTCAAACCGAACTATTTAAAAAATGGTTAAAATAAAATCCACAGATGTTACTTCAGACCAACAATGAACCCAAAAAATCAATAGTATTATCAAAATCTCAATGTGGTTGACTTTTAACTGCTCCCTGAAAGTAGCTTTACAAGTCACTCAGTTCAAGAGCAATTAGGGATGGGCAACAAATGTTGGCTTTTCCAGCAACACCCACATCCCATAAAAGAAATTTTTTTCTAAAAAAGCAGCTATACAAATTGATACATTCATTCCAAGAAACATTGAGCTGGGTTCAAAATATGGAAAAGTGTCTGTCCCTTGCCTTAGTACTCACATCTGGGTCATTCAGGGTGTGATTATTGTGTGTCACTCGTTTAATTTAACATGGGGCAGAATCGTCCCAGATTTGCACTAAGTGTTGTAGCAGGCAAGTAAAACAATGGCTGCTTTTCACGCCGTATCGTCCCAAACCTGCCACGTTAATTATGCATTCCCGAGAAACATGCCCTTTCCATGGCGGGCAGGCTCTCATTTGCTGCTTCATCACCCCGGGCACCATATTTAAAGTCCAGCTACGCAAACACCTCTCAATGCTTCCAGCCCACGACTGCTGCATGGAAGACATGGCCCCAAAAGGCAAGAAGACCACAGCCCCCAGGTTTAGTGACACGTCGCTCAAGCACCTTTTGAACACTGTGGTGGTCCACCATGATGTCCCCTACCCCCCACTCTGGCTGCAGGATGGGCAGCTGCATCACCAATCCACCATGGGAGGCAGTAACAACGGTGGTCAGTGCCAATGTCCTGCAAAAGAGGACAGCCAACCTGTGACACTACAGGATGAATGATATCATCTGTTCCGCCAGGGTAAGTCACTCTTCTCATCACTCTCAACTCACACACTCACAAACCCATCTCACGTCCACAGGGATCTCACACCTTAAGGGCCAACACCACTAACTCTCACACACACCCTCACATCTCTATCAGGCTCATGCCCTCTCGAGCTCGTGGCCTCATCCTGTCCATGGCTCCGCTCACCACACAAATATTCCACACAGTGCCATGTGTCCTGCTCACACTCTCTCCATTTGTTTTCATGCAGGAGAAGCTGGCTCACAACAGCAGGGAGATGTCACAGACCTGGGGTGGAGTGACCCACATTAGGCTCCTCGTTCACTTTGAGGAGTGTGTCATTGCGCTGACAGGTGAGGATGTGGACCCTTCCTGTGGTGACAGTGAGGTCGGCGGCAAACACCCACCTGAGGATCCCACACCACATCATCCCTCTCTCAACGCAACTGTGAGTACTCTCTCTCCTCCTTTTGACTCTGCTGCCATGCACTAATTATCGCTACTTTGGTTCACAGGGAGCTCTGCCAAGCAACTGACACCCTCAGCCAGCCAGTCCCTCAGCTCCATCCACATCCTCATCTCCATCCACATCCTCACCTCCAGCCAACAGGTCACCTCCTCCATTGAAGAGCTGGAAATAAACAGCCTGGAAGACCCATCACAGCGCTTACCCACACCCTCCACCAGCACAAAGACACACACCTCGGTGGGACCTAGATCTAGAGCAGGCTCGGGGTCACTGCATGGACATGCGTCCGCAGGAGAGGGAAGCAGATTCAGCCAAGCTCCCCGGCACTCGGAAGACTGCTGGGGAAGAGGCATCTGTGAGGTCTGAGTCAGATGACGAGCCTCTGGATTCAGCCTTCCAACTCATCGTGGAGAGTCAGCAGAAGGCGGGGAAACATCATGCGGAGCTGTTGGAAGTCCTCAACAGAGTGGCACGCGAGTCAGAGGAGTGCGTCCACCTGCTCTCTGATGAAGTCATGCCCATGAGCGGGTATGGAGGTCTCCATGGGGAGGATGGCGGATGTCAGAGAGACCCTGATCCAGCAGAACGTGGAGATGCGGGCAGACCTGCACTCCATCACGGGAGCCCGTGGGTGAGTTCCTGCAGCGACAATGCAAGAGGGAAACGGGGCACCTCAAAAACGTTAGCAGGAAAATTTCACTTTCAAATAGGTGCTTGACCTTTCTGAGGTGGGTTAAGATTTTTATCGGGATTTCATTATGGAAGGAGTCCATTCAAGTCACCAAACTGGTTCCAGGGACGAGGGATGTTAGCTACAAAAGTTATTTAGGAGAAGTTGGGATTGTTCTTGGAGCAAAGGAGGTTGAGGGGAGATTTGATTGAGATGTACAAAATTACAACAGGTGTAGATAAGGTAGACAAAGGAATGCCATTCCCATAGCTCATGACACAAAGACTGGGGGTCACAGATTTAAGGTATGGGCAAGAGATGTGGTAGGGGATGGGGTGGTGGCTCTGTAGGGGCATGACGAAGATTTTCTTTTACACAGTAATGACCTGGAACTCCTTGTTTATAAGGATGATGAATGATTTCAAAAGAAAATTGGATGGACACTTGAGTTATATAAACTTGCAGGGTTATGGGGGTGGAGGGAGGGGATGGAACTACAGAGCGTGACTCGATAGACCAAATGGCCTCCTTCTCTGCTCTAATGACTCATGCTAATGTTAGCTCCCAATTAGGATTTGCATAGAGCTGAATATGTTTACCAGTCCTACAAAGATTTAAGAATGCAGTGTGCACACTTCATATTAGATCAGCCGAACTCTTCTGTGATTGTTCAGGTTGAGAGAGATTGTTGGTAAAGTCCTATATTGTATCTAATACTGATCATGTGTCATCCTAGAGGGTCACCTTTTACAAGGAAGAAACATTCCAAATACTCAGCACTGTGATTTATAATCTGACTATGCACATGTATTTATAATAAAGCCGTGAAGTGCCTTGAAAAATGATGATGAATACAAAACCGTGCAACAGATCACCTAAGCTCACTTTTACAACACACCCATGGCATCAGTACAAAACTGTTTTGAATCACACCAATTCTGCAGTAATAGTGGAAATACGAGTCTGAGTCTGGAGTAACATGCACCGTGTGTCTCCATGGTTACAATATACTGCATCACAAGGCATGATTCGAACTGGAAACTGGGAGGTAATCCAACTACATAAATCAATCTGTTAATCAATTTGATTCTTCTGGAAGGTTTATGAGGAAAAATGGCTGGATGAGAAAAAGTGATGAGATGCGTCATGTCTTTTGAAAAATGGTAAGCAGCAATGAATCATATTTTTGTGGTGTATGCAGAATAATGGCCACTTTATTGATGACTCTTAGTCTTTCACTACAATAAGCACAGCTTTATCAACCATTAGTGTTTCTATCCGAGGCCCCTGTCACTGAATCAAATTGCTTTTTATTCTGTATTAATGGGGTGAAAAATATTGACATATATTTGGGAATGTTTCAAAAATTAGAGTATTAACTTTTCTGTGCTGTTTTAGTCATTACAATAATGAAACACTAATACAGGCAGGCCACAGACTGCAAGCATCATCCAAAGGTCACTAGTACATTCATGTGGTTCTGCTGATGTCAGAAGCCCATCTCATCTTCATCAATGATGTGGTGATTATCGAAGGTGGTGATTTTCACTTACAGCAGACAGTCCCAAATCTAAAAGCCATGCAATTACCAAACCACCCAAGTAAATGGGATGGAATTAGACACCGGACTATCTTCAGAGCTAGAAGAACAATCAGGTTATTGAGGAAGTTCGGACTGCCCCAAGTGGACAAGGTGTCAGTCCACTCAAGTTTTCTAGATGCGGATGGAGTCTAGCTGGTAGCCACTACTGATAAGATAAGTTTATTTATTTTTTAATCTATCAGGCAGGAGGATCAGGATACTCCTACCAGCACTATAGCTCACCTGTCGCTGCACCCCTCCCCCATAGCTCTTGCTGCTGTCATGCATCACGAGACTTACCCAATGGCTATTATTGGCCTGAAATATGCTTCTTCAGTCAAGAGAGCCTCCCATGGAGACAAGACAGTGACTACTGGCTCATCAAGATGATTTTGGTTAGGCATCCTTCCTAATTGGCCTTATTGATATCTTAGGCCCATGTCCCCTATCAGCATTTGCATCCTGAAGCTATGAATGTTGTCTTTGAACAGTGTGAAAGAATAAATGGAGTTGCTATTGGTAAAAATATCAAAAATATTGAGCGACAAGTAAATAAAATAAATTAAGTTAAACATGTAGCTTCTCCTCACCACAGAACACCTTATTAGCAAGGACAAAGTGAAGTCACCAATGTATCAATGATAAAGTATCTCTCTTTAAAAATAGAAGAAGAAAGGAGTTCCAGCATTGAATGAGGCTATTCAGCCCATTGTGTTTGTGCCAGCTGAACAAGAGCCATTCAATCTAATCTCCCCTTCCAGTTCTTAGTTTGTAGCCCTGTGGGGTACGGCATCTGAACAGCATATCCTGAATTATTTTTAATTATTCATTCACAGGATGTGGGCTTCGCTGGTTGGGCCAGCATTTATTGCCCATCCCTAGTTGCTCTTGAGAAGGTGGTGGTGAGCTGCCTTTGTGAACTGCTGCTGTCCATGTGGTGTAGGTACACCCACAATGCTGTTAGGAAGGGAGTTCCAGGATTTTGACCCAGCGACAGTGAAGGAACAGCGATATATTTCCAAGTCAGGATGGTGAGTGACTCGGAGGGCAACTTTCAGGTGGTGGTGTTCCCATCTATCTGCTGCCCTTATCCTTCTAGATGGTAGTGGTCATGGGTTTGGAAGGTGCTGTCTAAGGAGTCATGGTGAAGTCCTGCAATGCATCGTGTAGGTGGTACACGCTGCTGCTACTGTGCATCAGTGGTGGAGGGAGTGAATTTTTGTGGATGTGGTGCCAATCAAGCGGGGCTGTTTTGTCTTGGATGGTGTCAAGCTTCTTGAGTGTTGTGGGAGCTGCACTCATCCAGGCAAGTGGAGAGTATTCCATCGCACTCCTGACTTGTGCCTTGTAGATGGTGGACAGGCTTTGGGAAGTCAGCAGGTGAGTTACTCGCTGCAGGATTCCTAGCCTCTGACCTGCTCTTGTAGCCACAGTATTTATATGGCTAGTCCAGTTCAGTTTCTGATCAATGGTAACCCCCAGGATGTTGATAGTGGGCATTCAGTGATGGTTATGTTATTGAATGACAATGGGCAGTGGTTGGATTCTCTCTTGTTGGAGATGGTCATTGCCTGACACTTGTATGGAGCGAATGTTACTTGCCACTTGTCAGCCCAAGCCTGGATATTGTCCAGACGTTGCTTCATTTGGACATGGACTGCTTCAGTATCTGAGGAGTCGCGAATGGTGCTGAACATTGTGCAATCATCAGCGAACATCCCCACTTCTGACCTTATGATGAAAGGAAGGTCATTGATGAAACAGCTGAAGATGGTTGGGCTGAATGACTCCTAAAAATTAGATGTCCCTTATTTCTGGCATTCTACTTTGAAGGCAGGTCAGAGGAGAGTGGGACATGTCAAGACAGTTGTAGGGGGTGGGGGGGGGGGGCGGTGGTTGGTGGTGGAATGCGTGTTAGATTTAATCACAAAGATCTGATCACACAGGAGAGTAATTTTCTGAACGTTATCTATTAAAGGGGAAGTAAGCCTATGGGAAAGTCACTGACATTCATCCATAAAATTTCCTCCTGGCTACTGATACATTCTTTTATATAAAAAGTCTCTCTTTATGAGGTCCTTTCATGAAGCTTTGCAAAAGTCCATTTCAGGCATCAGTGACGGAGCAGATGTGCTGGGAGAGCCTCTTTGCTTCTTCCAAGAGAAACAAGCAACATGCACCAATACTGTAAAGACCGATCAACATTGATTCCCCTCTTTGTTGACATGATAAAAAGATGCAGAAAACCTGTCTCTGATCAGCATCAGGAAGACTCCTCCCCATTCAAATGGAAGACTTAATGGCTGCACATGTTAAAATACATTCTGTTTTGCAGCCTGCAGTTTCCTTTTTAATCTGTCTAACCCACCCCTCACAACTCTCCAGCCGAGTGCTTCCTGCCTCAACTTGGCTTCCCAGATCAGGATTCCATCTCAGTCAGCTTCCACAAAGGAGATAACCTCAACTGAGAATACATTCCAACCATCCAGTATTTAGCATATTCCAATTAAATTGTCCCAGAATTAAACGATAATGAGGAAATGTGTGTCCAGACCTTGGCAAATTGTGGATGGACTAAAGGGCAAGACAGAATGTCACAATAGCCATTCATGCCATGTGTCAGCTATCAAACATCTAGGTCAGACGGTTGCCAGTTAAAGCCCCTCCAGTTTGGATTTGACTTTAATACAGTACTGAGGGATTGCTTGTTGTCTGAGGTACTGTTGTTTGAATGAGGTGTGAAAATAAGGCCCCATCTATCTATTCAGGTGGATTTCAGTGATCCTATAGCAATAGATGAAGGAGATCAAAGAGTTCCCTTGGTTTCCTGACTATAGTCTTCCCTCAACCATGTCACCATGTGTGGCTCAAACTGGTCAGCCATCTTAGTACTCTTTATGGGATGTGGGATGTTGACAACCACATTTACCTCGTAACAAGAGTTGATGTAATTCAAAAATAATCA
Source organism: Carcharodon carcharias (assembly GCF_017639515.1). Classification (NCBI taxonomy): domain Eukaryota; kingdom Metazoa; phylum Chordata; class Chondrichthyes; order Lamniformes; family Lamnidae; genus Carcharodon; species Carcharodon carcharias. The sequence continues at coordinate 26,023,203 of NC_054494.1, read as the reverse complement.
ATTGTTCAAAGTAACGTGATGGAATAAAGCATGCCACAAAAGCAAAGATTCAGTCTGAATTCAGGGCCTTCTTTCTGCCTGTGCCAGTTCTGATGAAGAAGTACAAAGAAGGGTAAACCTGTCTTCCTCCTTCAAATGGTGGTTGACCTGTCGTGTATTCCCACTTTGTGATTATGTCGCTATTGCACACAACAGCATTTTACACAAGCACAAAAATTAGTATACGGATCAGAGCATGGGATTGTAAAATAGCTTTCTAGACAGCAGGCAAGCTCTCCACAAACGCCCAACATCTTCAATATTCCCAACAATAGATAGAAATTAAGAATGTGGATGTCTAGCATAAATTTAACATCTTATAATGTCCCATCAGTGGCTTTCCTCCTCAGCTTAAAAGCCTAACACATAATTAATTCTGTATTGAGCTCCAAGTGTTTCAGTTCCTGCTTGAAATCCACAGAGGGTGAACAGTATTTATTAATCTGTGTCATAATCCACGTCAATTTCTTTCCTCCATCAATGTCACACATTAAGTTATGGAAGTAGATGCCAAAAACTCATTAACACCTCAGTATTAAATCATGACTTCATGTTTAATAAATGCTGAAATACCCTTCAAGATGATGCTTTAACTCTATTAACTGGCATGTCTTGTACTCCCATGGACCTTGCTAAAAATACAAGGTTAAGTGTACAATAAAAACATTTTGTTCTGTGTCTTTTAGAAGAGTCAGAGATGTGGAGCTAATGAAGAAATGTAGGGCCATTGAAAGCAGCCAGTAATCCAACGCATTACACTTCACACAATTATATAGAAGGGAGCAATTAATTAAAGGTAATGTTTTCCCTGTATTTTAGAATTGTGTTAGCCACGTTAAAGCTGTTTTTCATGTTAATAACAAAATGCAGTGTTACAAACAGCATTTGGTTGCATCAAGGAAATGCGACATTTAAGGTTCAAATACTGTGGGCAGGTTATATTGGCCTTTGGATGATCGGGAACTGATCATATAATTATATACAAGTGCTTCTTTCCCAATTTTTCCCTTCCCACTTGGTGTCAGAAAGCAATCATTCTCCATGTATGAAGTTAAATAGTTGGGCGATGGAAGGCCATTTGACCAGAGATACATGACAGATGAGTCCAATGTTGCTCCCATTGAACATCCACACGTGCTCTTGTCCCATTGTGGATCACTAAACAGCAGTCAGGCATGGAATCTCTCACCCAAGGCATTGGAACCACCATGTTAACACAGGTGTAACCCCTGCTGAGACCAACTAACGTAGCACAGACCAGGAATCAAATCTGGAGTGCATGATTTAGTGCTACACATGGCTGTTGGCTATACAGTGCCCTAATTAATATTGCAAGTGCCTTTTTACGTTTATAACTGAACATTCAGGGTGAAAGTAGATAAATATTTGGATGAAGATACAGGACTATGGGGCGGGAACAGGTCTGGAATTAGTTTTGGGTTAGTCTAGCGAAGAATGGAAATTGTCATTCTGCAGTATATTATGAACTTTCAGACAATACAGTAAATGCTGTGTCATCCGGCACTCTACCAATTGGAGTCTCTACTCACCAGAACTTCTGGACATTCCCCTAATAAGCATCACCACTTTAACAATTGGAAGCAATTACAGAGTTATCCAGAGCCCAGACCTGTATCATTTTACACTTCAATTTATGTTTTAACGTACTGTTGAAGATTAGAAGTAAAAAGAATACTGTTCTTTACTTCCTGAGCACTTGCATATCGTTTCATGCTACAAGTACTGTGGTATATTCCATTGGCATATGGAACTCGCTGTTAACCGGAAGTTTTGATTAACCGACATCCCATGCATGTCGACTAATAAAGAATTTACAGTGCTTTAAAATTTTGGATTAAAAAAACTGTTAAAATGGCCCCTGCTAATCATATGACCTTTAACAGTACCAGCTCCAGACAATCCTGAGGCTCATGCAAATACCTAATTCACAGCCATCCGGAAATTCACACATCCCTTTGTTTAAGGATGGACTATTAACATAAGGACTATAGCATTCCAGCCAACTTGTCTTTCTGGCCCTTTAGGGACAAGAGACACATCAAAGCTCAATGTGTGTTAGGCTAATGTGAAGGGGTGCCCATTGTCCTCACATTGTTTTATGATGGTCCCTTATCCAAACCCAGACTGGGTAAATTGCAAAGTGTCAAATGGCAACACAGGACATTTATCAACCTGACCAACCACCATATTTGGGAAAGGACTTTGGACTTGTAACAGATCACATGGGTAAGAGAGCCGTATTTGCTGCCTGCTTTTAAAACAGCAAGAATCAGCTCTGTAGAGACAGAGGCCATCAGAAACCCATCAAACCAGCTGCAGTTAATGAAGAAGCCAGGATTATAAACAGCAACACCTTGAAAGTGGGAGAAGGACTCTTCCCAGCCTGTCCCAACTTCAAGTTCACCTGAGAACCAAACACTTGGAAATTCAAGAAGCCTTGCAGCTTACTGAGAAACCTCTTCTTACAGGACATTCACCTCAAAGAAGAGCATCAACTCATCTAAGTAACTACAGGCCTTCCACAAAAGAGAGACTGAGTGTGTGAGTGATAGTGTGGGTGAGTCAAGTGAGCGAGATGTCATGTATTTTTAAACCTCCAGGGCAAGTGTATGATAATAAATAACCTTCTTTATTTTTTAAAACTCACAAAAAACAACTCGCTGCTGGAATTATTTAAATTGGGACAACTGCTCTGAGGGTAAGAAAATATACACACCTCACATACAAAACACATTGATCATGGGCAGTAAGAAAACACATAAATTCTGTCCATGGCAAAATGATGGGTCAAATCGTTTCCTCCTTGTTTAAAATGCTAGTTCCCATCCTAGTTAGCTGTCCTGCTCGTTGACCCAATTTTAAGAGCAGAAAGGGATTGATTAGCTACAAATTGCTGTTACTGAAATTATTTTTGTGTGTTACACTTTGTACAGTCACACAGACAATTGTGACCCTAGTAATTGTAAGCAAAACCTTACAAACTGTTATGGGGATCATGTGATCGTACAGACAAATAAGCCCTAAGTGCGGGTAATCTTAGGGGAGGAGTTTTCTAGTCTTGGTACAAGCATGTAGCTTCATCAGGAACTCTGTAAGTAAAGCATAAACTTGTCCAGCACACCAGGTTTATTAGTTGGCAATGAGGATAAGTAGCTCTAACGCTGCCCCTCGCCTCGTGAATGTGAATATTTCGATTGTTAAGGGAAGAAAGAAAAGTATACTCACCAGTCATATCACTCTTGGGCAGAATTTACCTGCGCGACCCGTCAATCGAAGACTGTAGTCGATACATAGAGCACCAAGCTTCTACCTTGTGGCAAAGGAAAAAGCGGCGGAGGAGAAACAGAAAGCAATTCTTCTGAGGGTCAGCAGGAGCAAAACGTATAACCTAATCCATAGTCTGATGGCTCCAAATGCGCCAAATTCCAGATCCTTTACTGAGCTGGGACGCCTCATGAAGGCACATTTTTGACCTAAGCCATCGGTGATTATACAAAGGTTCAAGTTCGACTCTAGAATAAGGGCCCCCGGTGAATCAATTGCAATGCACATAACAAAGTTAAAACAGTTAACAGAGTTCTGTGACTTTGGAGATATTCTAAACAACATGTTGCAAGATCATTTGGTTTGTGATGTACATGACACCGCCATTCAACGCTGTTCACTTGCAGAAGTTAATATAGACCTGAAGCGCGCCATGGAGATAGCGCTAGAAATGGGGAGTGCTGAGAGGGACTTGCAAGCTTTGCAGAGTGTGCAACTTGGTGCCATTCTTCAGTTAGGGTGGGAAGCTGCCGCCGTAGGTGGTGTGAAAACCAGGGAGACAACCATGAAGCGGGACATGGTTCCTACCATTTGAAAAACAAAAAGATATACTGGAAGTAGCTCATCAGTGATTCAGAAATTAAAGTGTTACTGAGATGGGGGTAATCATGTACTGGAAACCTGCAGATTTAAAGAGGCAGAATGCCACTACTGTCACCAAAAAGGGCATGTTATAAAACAATGCAGGACAAAATTGAGGCAGCCATTCAGACAGCAGGCCAAGACGATTGAAGTGCACAATATAAATGAACCAGAAGCTGCTGATACTGATATCTATTCCCCATACAATCTCAAGGTCAGGAAAACTGAACCAATCACCATTACTCTTCGAGTAAATGGAAAGCCTCTAGTCATGGAGGTTGACACAGGAGCATAGACCACAGTGTTGAGAGAGCACATCTTTAAATACCTCAGCGAAGGTACCCAGCCATTGACTTTGGAGCAAACCGCAGCTCAGCTGAAGACATACTGGAGAGGCAATTCAGGTGAAAGGCATCACCTCTATACCTGTACCCTACAGGCAACAGACAGCCCAGCTGCCTGAAATTTTTGTAACAGGTGAAGGACCTAGCCTTCTGGGCCTTGATTGGCTGAAAGAAATTAAGCTCAACAGGTCATAAATTTTTCAAGTCAGAACAAGGGGAATTCCTGAGCTGTTAAAAAATGTGACAGAGTAGTCTGAGATGAGTTGGGAAAGATAAAAGGCCTACAAGCTAAAAGATACGTAGATTCTGAAGCAATACCCTGGCTTTTTAAGGCTAGGCCTGTGCTTCACGCCCTAAAGGCAAAGGTAGATGCAGAATTGTGCCACTTACAGAAGTTAGGGATAATCCAGCCAGTCCAACTTTCTGAATGGGCAGCACCCAGAGTCCCTGTGATAAAACCAGATCAAACTATTCACATTTGCGGAGGCTACAAATTAACTGTGAACAGGGCTGCTAAATTAGACAAATATCCAACCTTAAGGATTGAAGATCTGTACGCTAAACCTGCAGGAGGAAAATTCTACACTAAACTGGACATGAACCATGTATATTAGCAGCCAGAGCTGGACAACATCACTTATAGAGGATATGTCACCATAAACACGCACAAGGGCCTGCACCAACATACACGCCTACCCTTCCGACTGTCATCTACCTGTGCGATTTTCCAAAGAACCATGGAAAGCTTATTACAAGGACTTCCCTGAGTTATTGTGTACCTGGATGATGTCCTGATCACAGGAACAACGGAAGTAGAACAGCTGGCCAACCTAGAAAAGGTTCTGAAGAGGTTGTTGGAGGCTGGCGTACATTAGAAAAAAGAGAAATGCGCTTTCCAAGCAACTGAAGTCACTTATTTGGGTCATTGAGTGGATGCCCAAGGGTTGCATCCAGTATAGGAGAAAGTCAGGGCAATCAAGGAAGTGCCCTCTCCTACCAGTGTCACCGAGCTCAAGTCTTTTTTGGACATGATAAACTATTATGGTTGCTTCTTGCCTAATTTATCTAAAGTGTTAGCCTCTTTACACTCATTATTGAAGCAGATCCACAGATGGTCTTGGAAAGCACAACAAGAAGAAACCTTCATAAAAGTCAAGAAGATTTTACACTCATCACGCCTGCTAGTGCATGATGACCTGTCAAAGGAATTAATACTAACTTGTGATGCATCTCCTTACAGAGTGGGGGCGGTGTTGTTACACAAGATGGAGGATGGTTCTGAAAGGCCAACAGGATATATCTCCAGAACCCTCTCTGCAGCCGAGAAGGGTTACTCACAAATTGATCAAGAAGACTTATCTGTAATATTTGCAGTAAAGAAGTTCCAACAATATTTGCACGGCTGAATTTCACCATAGTGTCAGATCACAAGCCACTGTGGATTTGTTTTAATGAAGGTAAAGCAATCGCACCAATAGCCTCAGCTAGAATTCAAAGATGGGCTTTGATTTTGTCAGTATATGAGTACACTTTTATGTATTTTTATGCTTATAGCAAATGCAGACGCCCTCAGTTGTCTTCCTTTGCCACATAGCATTACACGTGCTCCAGTAGCTTAAGAAGTTGTACTTGTGTTGAATTTTCTGGACTCCTCACCAGTCTGGGTGAAGCAGATAAACACTTGGACAAACCGTGATCCAATTTTATCAGGCGTCCGAGAACAGGTATTGCAAGGGTGGTCAGATGCACAAATCTCTGAAGAATTAAAACCATTCTGTGCCCGTAGATCTGAATTAACTTGTCAAGATGGTATCTTGTTGTGGGGGGGAGGGTGGGGGGGTGGGGGGAGAGTTGTCATCCCTTCGCAAGGAAGAGAACCATTACTGACAGAGCTTCAGATTGCCCTTCGAAAATGGCATATCGAAAATGAAGTTGCTTGCACAAAGTTATATCTGGTGGCCAAGTATAGACAACAATATAGGAAAAATGGCGAAACACTGTCTCCAGTGTCAACAGCAGCAGAAATTGCCTGTTTCAGCACCACTGCTTCCATGGTAGTGGCCTGGCCGGGTTAGACTACACATTGGGGCAAATTTTCTCCCCATCAGTGGAGGTTGGACAGGAGCGGGCACGGGTGGGCACATAGCCAATCACCACCCATGATCGGCTGCGTGCCACCATTTCACGTGGGCGTGACGCGCTCCCGGAAGCGCAGTGCAGGTGGGGGGAGGAGACTGAGTCAGGGTCAGTGCTCTTTCGCACATGCACGCGAAAGAGTGTGGAAGTCTCCCTAAGGCACAGAGCTGCCTCAGGGAGATTAGTTTGATGTTTGAAGAAATGTTATTAAAGAATTAAAGAAAAAAAATTTTTAAGACGTCCCCTCATGTGACAGTGTCACATGAGCTGGGACATGTCAATGAATTTTATTTAAAATTTGTATTAAACTTTAAGAACCTCCATGAAACCACATCCCGCCCGTGGACGAGGTTCCATGATAAATGTGAAGGCTGCCTGGGCTCTTTGTCTGCCCAACAACCTTAAGGTTGGACAGGCAGCTCCGTTAATTAATTGTTTAAATGGCCTTAATAGGCCTTTGACAGTGTGGCAGGGGCGTAACCGACTCCAGTGCATGCCCGTCCGAGCTCAAGATCTGAATGACACGCGGTGACATTGGGATGCATGCCCGATGTCACCGCGCATCATTTTACACTTCAGCAAATGGGCCCCACCCTCGCTCACTGACCCGAAAATTCTGGCCATAGACTATATAGGTCCATTTCTAGGTACCATGTCTTTAGTGATCATCGACACCCATTCTAAGTGGGTGGATGTGTATGAAGTGAATTCGCCGACATCGTGTGCAACTATTGAAAAGCTGCATCAATGTTTTAGTGTACACGGCCTAACAGAAGTCAGTGTTTTGGATAATGACACTGCTTTCACTAGTATGGAATTCCAGAGATTCATGAACCTAAAATGAGATTAAACATGTCAAAACAGCACCGAATCATCCCTCATCCAATGGGTTATCAGAAAGAGCAGTACAAAATTTTAAACAAGCATGAAAAAATTATCCGAAGGAACATTAGAAACACGAATTTCAAGAATTCTTTTAGCTGTAGCACAACTCCCACACTGCCTGAATTGCTAACAAAACATCATCTTCACACAAGATTAGGTCTAGTATTCCCTAACTTAAGAGGGGAAGGTGGAGAAGAACCAGAGTAGTCAGAAAGTGAATCATGATGTTCACAGTAAAGATAGGGAATTTACTATGGAAGAGACAGTTTTTGTGCAAAATTTTGCAACTGGACCGAGATGTTTTTCTGGCATAATCGTCTCTGAAACAGGACCTTTAGCATACCAAGTGGAAGTGGAAAACAGGATTGTTAGGAAACTTGTGGATCATATAAGAAATAGAGAGACACTCCAACAACTAGTTACTCCAGCTGAAATAGAAGTCAAACCTTTGATCCCTGGGGTGCCATATTGACAAAGAATATACATACCTGAGG